>NC_084460.1:274522691-275210691 GCF_027409185.1 Cynocephalus volans | reverse complement strand
AACAATAAAAATGTTCCAAAGGATAAAGCCTTGCCAAACCTGAACACAAATATATTTCCATTTTCTTGAATTTCTCTCCTCCAACCAAAGGTTTTTAATGCATTATTTATTTATCTTTAAGTCTTTTTAAAGTTTGGAACACTAGAAAACAGAAAGGCAACAAAAACAGAAATTAATGTGTTTCCATTTTCAGCACCATGGAGAGAGTGTATCATGTCTTCCAGTTTTCCAAAGACCTTTTACTTTATTAATTTCAAAAAATGGGGTTTGTTTATAAACAATGTTGCTCGACTAATTATTACTCTTCTACTTTAACTGCATTTTATAAATATCCTGTTTAAAATAATATAAAAGTTAGAAATCTTTATTAAATTCTGACACCACAAAAATTAATTATTGCTTCAAATTTTTGGTAGTTTCAGCAAGCAATTCTGTTTATTTCAAACTATGAATTACATTTCCAAATTGCTCATTTCCAGCCTGCTCAGTTTGGGTCAAAGTGTAATTTTTATCTTCCTCTGTGTGTGTGTTTGTGTGTGTTTGTGCATGTGTTTAGATACACAGATATATGATAGATAGATGGTAGAAATAATAAAGCAAATGAGGTAAAATATTACCAATAGGTAAATTTGTGTAATTTTTTTTATTTTTGAAATTTTAAGTTCAAAATTATTTCCAAATAAAAAGTTTTAAAACCTATCTGGTTTAAATATGCACAAATTCCAGCCTCAACTTCTGTCCCTAGCCCTTTCTGTCCACACATACCCTGAGCTCCAGTCATGCTAAACTACTTATAATTCCCTTAATTGAATATTATTTTCCTCTAGTCTTCTTTGGTAACTGCAAGACATTGTTTAAGACAACACACAAAACCATCTCCCAAAATGCCCTTCCCTGATCTCTTCAGGCGAGTTAAATATTTTCTTCACTGTGAGAAATAATTTCTTTTTATGTGCCTATCTTCATCAGAATATGAGACAAAAAAATGAGATTGCATTTTGTGTGACCATGAGCAATGTTACTTAATTTCTGTATGGCTAATTTTCTTTATAATATGGAAATAACAGCACCTACTCATAGGGATATTTTGAGGATTAAATGTGTTAATTCGTGTAAAGTACTTAGAACTGCCTGAGAAATAGTAGATGTTCCATAATGTTAGTTATTATGGTGGTGGTGGTGGTGGTGGTGCTGATAAGTAGCACAGTAATAGGCAAGTACTGGAATAATAGGAGTAGGAGAAATCATGGAATATCCTACACAAAAAATTTCAGAAACTCATTAAATATTTTCAAGTGAATAAATGAGTGATAAGGTATTACACGATTATAAGATAACAGGAAGGAAGTAATGAAGATCTCAACCACATTGTTAATAAGGAGAAACAGAGACGATAAATTTGAAAAAACTACGTATGTAAATCCATACAAAGTGGTAATCGATTGTGGGGTGAGAGGGAAGAAATAAGAGCTTTTATGGCATCATTATCTTAGGACTTTCACAAAGTCACATTTTAAGTGATTAATCTGGGGGTATGGCATCACTGTGTTCATTAGCACCGTCCCTGTCAGACAATTTGGGTCAGCCTCTCATTGGGCTCAGTTACTTTTCTCTGTGTTATGCACAGAGAAACTTTTATTGGTTTAAAAGTTTATTATATATTTGTGACAATCTTTAATTAGTATGTGGTTGTAGCTATACATTTGAAAGGTTCCAGATGAAAGGTGGTATATAACCACATAAATTTTATAATAAGAATTATAAGCAAGGGGGAGACAAGAAAAAAAGATGAAAAATGTAACACCTGAAGCTTGATTATTTTAAATATTAATTTGCTCATATCTTATATGGGTTTGTGTTAAAAAATAAATAAATAAGCAATGCAATCCTAGCCCCAAACCCTGTTTTATCACAGAAGTTTTTTGTACGTAAATGTTAAATAAATAAAAAATAACGCAAAAATCCAACGGCATTGTCTCAATAGTATTTTATTTAAAAGTCCACAATTAGAGCACTTATAATAACACAAAACATTTAAGAGTGACAAGGGCTTCCCTGAAAGAAAAACTTTTCTTGTATGTAGAAGGAATGGTGCCTTGTGCTTAAAATGTGTGGAATTTATAGTGTAGTGTGGGACTCACACTCAGCAGATCAACAGAATCCACCATTTAGGGAATAGAAATGACTTCCAAGTTATTCTGAAATTGGGGAAGAGGGTGAATGGCACAAATTTGAAGACTTAACTTGGCCCAGGTTAAAATCCAAATGAAAAAGCATCAGCAAAACCACCTTAATACTGACTACCATCTGCTGTCATACTCCACGAGACAAAATTACAAACCAGTACCCATTAAAGAAATCTATAAATCTCTCTCTCACATTTCTCAAATTCAGTATTATGGGAAGGGACAGTGATATTCCTGTATTAGCCAGATAGGTGAGAGAAATAATCAAAAAGAAGCAATTAACAAACATCATGATGGAGGGGTTCATAAGTTAAATTTATATTTCATTTTACCAAGTTTTTATAGTATTCTGCCCTGTGAAAGTGTCCTGAGTGTGGCAGATACTATTTAAAAGCAATGACAAGAGTATCTTTAAAGTATACAGGGAGTTCAGAGGATAGGACAGAAACTTTTTTCTACCTTGATTATCATTAATCAGCACCATAAAATGTTAGCTGCAAATAATCACGTAGGTAAGCCTAGTCCACCCAAAATAAGGTTTTAGTAAGTGGATAAAATCTCATGAGGAACAAGTCGCTTAGGATGGTTTTGAAAAAGTAACTGACAATTTAACCATGAAAGATACAGAATATAGGGTATAACAGAGTAAACTGAAAAAAAGTTTGGTTTCAAAATTCATCTCTGGAAAACATAGCTGGGAAACAGTTCCTTTAGATAAAACATGGCTCAGGTTGAGTTACGAATGGGGCTAGGGGGTCTGCTTCTCTATGCTGCTTTTCCAGCACTGTACTGCCTGTAGTGGAAAAGACTCTTGGAGTCCACATTGCGAGATTTCTGCACAGCTTCAGCAAAAAGTTTGGTCACCTGAAAATACAATGGTAGAAATCTTAGCAACCCACATGAGATGAAAGTGAATGTTTAATGAATCAGGCGTGTAAAGTCTCAAGTGCCTGCCCCCCATTTTCAAAGGGACATGTGATAAAAGGCATAAACATTTTTATTTAATGAGGACTTTCTCCTATATCTCAGATCTCACCATGAATAAACTTATTTACTCCCCCATAAGGATTAAAACTGACTTGGGAAAAAATATATTGGATGGGCGCAAAGTTAATGAGTCTCAAATCTGTGTTTCTCCCTGTGATAAGTTTGGTGGGTTATGTCCAAGTGAAACTGAACATACCTCATGCAATCATTTTCTGTCAGTTGGACAAGAGCTTGTACTACATCTCGACCTCCAATTATCGTTATCAATTATCATGTTTTTACATGGTGGCTTTCATTTAAAAACTATGGAATAAAAATTGTACATTTTATTCCATGCCACACTATCAGTCCTTACTTGAAGGATAATTGTATGGGTAATGAGAGAACTATCACCGTCTGTGGCTTTTGATTATCTCAATTATTTGGTCACTAACTGTCCCATGACCTACCATGTTAGCACTATTATTTTAGTTTCTACTAAAAATTCCTCTCTATTCTGAATGTTACAAGGAAGAGAAAAGAGAGATGTGTATATATTGATCAACACTCTTAAGAGAGGCACAGAAATAAAACCCCCATGCAGCCTATAGCTAAGAAAAAGAACATACCTGAAAATTAGTAAGGAGAGGAATTCCACTGTCAACAGCTGTCCTCCGAATCACATAGTTATCATGGACAAACTTGGTGTTGTTATTGGGGAGGTTAATCACTAGGTCAATGCTACCATCTCTAATCAATCTGGAAGAATAAACAGAATAAATAAAAATGTACAGGTGACAAGGAATATTTTATAATTAGTTTATAAGGTACTAACATAACTTGCTCCCTTAACCATTCTAGTCAATGCTGTACTGAGTTAACTGCCACCTGCCTTCCTCTATTCCTAAGATATTCAAGTTACACCCATTTAGGGATTATAATTTTTTATTGCGTTCTTGAAAGAATTCTGATGAAAGTCTAATTAATGAAATGTAAAGTTTTTTTTAAAACATGCTATTTGTCTATAGTAAGAATTGGTAATTTGATAGATACTTACATATTTTTTACAAAGAGGTTATCCCCCCTGCATTGAGGACACTTCCACCCACATGCTCCCACACCCCACATTAACTCTACTTCACTGCCTGCTTTCCAGGGCCTCTCAGCAGACGGTACGAGAATGCATGTCACCTGACTTTGAATTCAACCATTTTATATTCTGTTAGTGGGCTGCTACACACACCATGAGACATTTAAATGTCAAAAAGTAGTGCTGGTTACTGTTTTACAGAGCCCTAAGCAAGGGGCTTATAGTATTCTTGGAAGCCTACTAAGGTCTGAACACAATGTTATTCTTTTATTAATTTCATAATAATTTATAGATTGACTTCTTACGAGCTCTAACAAATAGTGTATTGGTAGACTGCATAAATTTGATATAAGCTAACCATTCACTAGGCTGTAATATCCAGGAACAACCAAGAATTATTTCCTATGCACTTATGCCACATAATTCTGTAAATGTTGAGGCAATGGTGTTCCTGAAGGTACACACAATGTGCTGAAATAAAGTTTTACAAAATCTATGATGACACAGTCTAAGGCATAATAACCAACCTGATCAAGGAATGACCAACTACATAATCCAATGAATGACATCATCATTGTGTTCAATATAGTTTCCTGTATGTAAAGTGCTCAATAGATTGACTGATTCATTGATGCACAACCTCAATGAAATGTAGCTGATCAATCATACTTGATATGCATATATGTACACAACATAAATTCGACATAAAATAAAAAGTGTTGCATTACATTCTTCATGCCCTTACTTGCTTCCATCAAGGAAAGCATTCTTAGTAGGAAGTATTTTGAAAGATGTAACCATGTACACATGTGACATTTCTGTTCTATAGTAAGAGCAAAGTTCACAAAAGTGAAACTTTACTGTCATCCACAAATTTATTCATTTTTAAATTGGTTATCTAAGAAGACTTTTAAAAGAATTGTGATTGAATTAAGGTGAAATATTCATATATTAGTTCCCAAAGTTAATACTCTATTTTATCTCACAAAATAGTCTGCCTAGTTCTTACTTTCGGATGGAAGACAGGCTGGGATTTTGTCCTTCCTGAGATGGCCATGCCACCGGGGTGGCGGGGACATTGTTGGCATTGAGCCAGTCTGATGTGGCTTCTGTGGCAAAGAGCTGCATTTAAAACAGAAAAATTGGTTACTGTATGGCAGTGATTTCTTGGTTTTATGGAGCCTACAGGGACATACATGTCATTTAAAACAGAAAGAAGAAAAAACTGATGAACATGAGAAGTAACATAGTGCCATGGATAAAGACTTGCATTCGGAATTGGAGGCACGGATATTTTAAATATTTTTAAAATATTTGCAGTGAGGAAAAATTTAAGAATGTCTACTGTAACTGCTTGTGTAGAGGAGAAAAATACAGAATTATTCACAGCTGAGAATTCATTGTTATAAGGTCAATGAAGCCTCATGGCCACAAGCCTACCCTGAGCCCTGGGAGAAAAATTTGTTTTACTGAACCTTGTGTGGAGGTATTTGCTGCAAAGAAGTTTTGCCTGTAACTGTAAAAGCTGGAAACTATGACATCATGTGGAAACAGGAAAAGAAAAATGGAAAAACATATGGAAATGCATTAGAACTTTATCCCAGTTACATGTAAGCTAAACTTTCTGAGTTTTTAGCTGGCAATTCCTATTGAGTTTGTCATAATTTTGTTAAAACTTAAAACTAGTCTTTCTAAGTATTTTGTTCTATTACAGTTTTTAAATTACCAAGTTTGTTAAAGCTTCCAGGTTGAAATGATGTATTTTGAACTATTTCTTCTCCTAAGTTTCTGCAACATTTTGCTTCGTGAAGATTTCAATGCTGACAGAAAACAACTTGGAAAAAAAAATTAATATAACATACCTTGAAACCTTCATTGTGTAATTGTTCAGCCACACCAAGGAATTTTGGACGGAATGATTGCTGAAAAAGAATTTAACAAAATTCACTTTCGAAATATACATGCTCTTTATTTAGTCATATGCAATGTGGTATTCCCTAATACCATCATAAAAGACAATGCCTTATGTTTCTAGGTGATTTATGTTCAAAGATGATAAGTTTAATCTTTTTATCCTTCTATAGTGAATATGAGTTCTTAGTTATTTTCCAATATAAAGTCCATCCACATTATCTTGCTCTCTGCTTTTCACATTGCCCCCAAATCTCTTCATTCCCTATTTACTCCACTTAATCTTTGTCTGCATGTTCAGATCCACCCCAGTTCTGCATGCATCCTTTTCCTGATGAAGGAGAATTTGAAAAACACCTCGGTTAGAAGCTAAACACCAAGTCAGCCTTGCCGGCTGTTTTGCCTATTCAACCTGCTCTAATTGCTGAGTTCTAATTTTGTACTGCCCTTTGATAACTAGTCTCTAGTCCCTGAAATAACTCAAACATTTGGAACTCAATTTTGCATTTACTCTGAGGCAATAATTGGATGTGGTTAAAGACTGAGCTCTGAGGTCACTAAGCTGCATTTCAAATCTCTTCACCATGCACTAGCAGTGTGTGCTTGGAAAAATTAATGTCCTTGAGCTTCCACATCTTCATTTCAAAAACGGTGATGACAATAATATTTTCACTTCTTGAGGCTCCAGGCTCCACAACTTATTAAACTGTGTGACCTTGAGCAACTTACTAACCACTCTGTGATGCAGTTTCCCCATCTGTTAAATGAGAATAGTAACAGTAGCTGTGATCATTGTGTGTTTGATAGCCTAATTTATAGGTAAGCACTAATTAGGTATTTGCATTGTAACTTAGAACAGTTACTGGCACATTAATAGCTCTCAACAAATATTAATTAATATTATTAAAATACTTGTTTTTCCAGCTCCCAGATGCTAGATTCCTGCCCTTGTATCCTAGTTTTCAAGCCTGGGTTCCTCTACCAGCTGTTACACTTACAACCCAAACCAATTTCCTCCTCATATATGTGCATTATTCTTCCACATAGGCCTCCCTAATGTTCCATCTCACTGTTCAGATATTTTCCTATAGTCCATTGCTGTGTCCTTCCTAGGACTGCAGCTGGATCTGTCTTGTTTCCAGGCCCTGCCTTCCCTGGACTCCTTCCTGCCCATTGCCAGCGGGGGTTCCCCCATTCTGAACATACTTCCTGTGACCAAGAGCTAGTATTTGCAAGACAGTGGTCATGATGAAAGAAAACAAAGCTAAGAAACTCTGACCTTAACTTCATTAACATGGATGTCTTAGTAACTGAGCTAAAGAGAGTACTGAAAACCATATATGGTTAAAAACATTCATTCTTCTTTAAATCAGAGCATTTTTGCTGGTTTCCCTTGTAAAAAAATCTTTAAACAAATGACCTAAGTTGGTTACTTTACGTAAATGCTTTGTAATCTATTTTAAAACCATACTAGTGATGGTTGAAGAATTATGGATATAATTTTATTTAACTCAAAAACTAAGAATTGTTTTAATAAAATGTACCAAGGTTCTCGCACAATTTTGAGAATGTTCAGCCTATAAAACCTCCTAATATTTACTTACAAAGGCTTTCTCAGAACAGATCTAAATCCTAGGGAAAAACCCCAAAGACTCCATCCAAATATAAAATTCTTTCAAATTCTGGCCCTCTCAGTCCTAGAACTGCAGTTTTATGAGAAGAAACTATTGGCAAATAGGAAAGATAAATGAAACTGAATGAAATTCAGCTAAGGCAGATTCAGGGGTTATTCATGACAATCTTCTAGAACATGTATTGTAACCATCCCCAGGATAGCAGCTTTCCGTTTCCACTTAACACCAAACAGGAAGAAATGAGCTTAGATTCAAGAAGCTCATGGCTAGACATAAATAAAATAATTAAGTAAAAAAAACAGAGAATAACTCTTAATAACATCGGGACAATTTAATGAGGTATGTGGCAGTCTCTTTAAGAATAGGTTAGGCAGAATAATAGGACAATTGTTCGTTCAAGTTTGCTTCTGCTTGGATAGCAAGGGGCTGAATTAGGTGGTAGATGAGACTTTCTTCATGTTTTGATTCCTTGATATATACCAAATACACATGAAATATTCAAAATGAAATTCTGAATTTTGTTAAGTCTCCCAAATATGGAACATTATACTGTGACCTTCTGCTAAACACAGAACAGTCTTAAGTAAGCATGAAATCACATTAGAAGGCTCAACATAAAGGTGTCTAACGAACACTTATTGAGTAATTGACACACTAATCCAGCACTTAACTATTCTTAGTCTCTTGAACTTTCCCCTAGCTAAGTCACTGGTAATATATGTGATGACAATAATAAATGATAAAATAACTTTTGACCAGGTTTCTAAAATACCATTTCACAAGTACAGTGGTTCTCAAATTACGGTCCCAGGGCCAGCAACATCAGCATCACCTGGAAACATGTTAGAAATATGAAAATTTGGGCCCCACCCAGATCTATTGAATTAGGAACTCTGGGAGTCAATCACAGCAATCTTTAGTTTCATAAAACCTGCAGGTGATTCTTATGCACACTGAGTTTTAGAAATGAGAAAGAACAGGGGATAGGAGGACTATCCTTCACTCCTTTTATAATTTGAGGTCAAGATCTTGGCCAAAGTCACAATAAAAAATGTTAAGGGAGGAGTATTAGAATATAATTATTTTTCTTCCCCATTTTAAAGTAAAATAAGTCAGTGAGTCTTCTAAGACCTTCAGGCACCAGGCAGAACCTCATTATGGCGCTGTTTCAGTATTGTCCCCCAAGTGGAAAAGATAAATATCTGACATGACAGTATTGGCAGTTCCCAGCCCGGGAACGACTCTGCCTTCTCGTCTGGGGTATTGGCTTCCATAGGCACATTATAAACTTCTATCAAACATGTATTGAACACTTGTGACACATAAAACAGCCTCTCTACAAAAAGAAATTACAGCTGTCAGCTTGCATCTGAGTAGATTCGGACTTAAAAGCTGATTGAAAATACCTATGTAAGAAACCATTTGTTACTAAAGGTGAAAAGTACAAGCTGATTTATTTTCTTGGAAATGTTTATAAGGAAGAAATCCTTTAAAAGTGAAAAATATATATATTTCCTCCAATGATCATTTTCACATTAATCCAACTTCTGACTACAGAAAAGAAAGCCCAGTTAATAGTATGTGATGCCTGTGGATTCTACAGGGACGTCTGGATTGACAACTCTATGGTTGTTCCTAATGATTCTCTATTGAAGATAAAAGGTTATTCATGTCACTTGGAGTTGTCTTTTCAAATAAAATGCTTGCTTTGTGTTTCTGAGCAATGCTGAAGCGCAGATGTCAGGTTGGTACTTGCCACTCCACAAGCATCACTGAATAGCACAATCAGAGGGGAAAAAACAGCTAATGTGCTTGGTCTACTCTAGAGTAAATCATTTATTGTTAAAAGGTGATCCTGATAACTTCAAAACAAGGCAGACTGCCTCCTCATAGCAACTAAAAATAAATCCTAATGGGATGAAATGTGGCTGGAAACACTACAGGAAAATCAAAGATGATTTTGTTGCCACATAAACCTGCATTATGCCTTTCTTATATTAGAAATGCTTTGGTATATGGAAAGCCTTCTGGTAGAAACATGGTGCAGTTAATCGTTAAGTTGAGAAGAATACTTTGACAAAATCCAAATTGCTGTTTTTTTCCTCCTAAGTCCTAGTCACATAAGATTGATGTAATGAATATTTCAAACTTCCCAGGTAATTTGACCCACAGGATTAACTTTGGAAAGGCAGGAACGGAGGGTCTGTATGTGTAAAGGAGGAAGGTGAGAAAGAGAAGAGAAATAAAAAATTCAAAAACTGCCATATAACATGTACGCGCGCGCATACACACACACACACACACACACACACACACACACACAGGTAGGCAACCTGAAATTGCTGGTCATAAATGCCTATTTAAAATATGTATTAAGCTTCCAACAATAAGAAAAAATATTTTCTGGCTCAGAGTCACTTTTTCCTCTACTCCACATTTTCTCTCTTTGCAATCTGTTTTGTGCAACATTAATGATTCAAGGTATGTTCATTAAACCCTTTTACCCATAGCAGGCATTTGGGTCAGGGTGGGAAGATGAAAATAAAAGACCTTTACTTCAAATAAATGGGATAGATATTGACCATCCCCCCCATTATAATAAAGCAAATCAACTGCAACAGTGCTGGCTACCAGTGCTCGTCTGTGAGCGAAGTTTACACAGCATCATACTAAAGGAATGATTACCTTAAGAAATCAAGACGCAATTATGGACTTTCTTGGGACTTCATTAAATAACTCACCTTCAGCTAGATGCTTTCCATTGTACCTACTAGCCCCAACCCCCATTTATTTATTAGCAGTACTATTTCATGCCCTTTCCAGTTCTGACTTTCTATACTCAAAAGAGTTTATATGAATTCTTCTGACAGAGTGGAACTCTATTAAACACAATGCTTTTTTAAAAGTAATGTCTCCTGAAATATGGAACCCTGATTGCTTTATCTGCAGTTGCTATGAAGCTTAGGTAAACAATTGAGATTAGATTTCATCTCATTCTAACTAAAACCATGTCCAGTGAGTTTTACAGCTATTAACTCTCTAGTTAGTATATTCTGTCATATTTTTTGGTTTAATTTATCAAACTATGCATTTTTAAAAATCATTGTGATGGAGAGACTATACAAGTACCATTAACTGTCAGTGATGGCAAGTTTTCTTTCCCTCCCATATAAAATAATTCAGAAAATGATTCTTGTCTATCTCTGGAAGTTTAGAGTCCTGTTGACCAATTTTGCCACAGATGTAAATATTTTATTAATTATAATTTTATAAAATATTTCTCTAAAATACTTTTTAAGCTTTGTAATATTAAACTACATATTTTAAATCCCTAACATGATGCACTCATGTGCAGAGAGGAAGTTCTGTGTAACAACTCCTGTAGCTGCTGGAACATTGATTTCTTTAAAACAGAATGCATTGAAAGGTAGAACTTTAATGGACAGAACCTCAGTGCTTTAAGAAAACTCTTTTCCAAAAAAAAAAAAAATCCTTTTTTCCCTACATAGCAAAATTCTGTTCACTGATGCTAAAATCACACAAATACTTCATAGGGAATGAATTAATTTTTGCTTCACATTTCCCTGCAGCACTGGAATCAAACAAGGTACAATTTTATACATCACTGCCTTCTTAAACTGATATTTTTAAATGTTAGCACTATATGATTAGTTGTGAAGATGAGGACTGAGGGCATGGTCTCCTCTGAATGCCCCCCAGGACTCACATTAAACTTTAAGCCATAACTGGAAGTTGGGCAAATATTCTCATACTTAAGACTTAATAATACTTAATACTCATTTATAACGTGACGAGTCTGTCATATGATGTGATTTGTCTCTAAATTGCCATTAAACTTTACAATTGCAAGTCATCTTGCTAGCTTCTGCTCTAACTGTTCACCATAACCCTTCTGGCACCTTTACAAAGGAAAATCCCAAGTTACTCTTCACAGAAACTTCTCCAAAGCCACTACCTTCAGTCTCCAGCATCTAATTTGCTGATATTAAGACACCCTAATGAGACAGCATCTATAATAACCACCCACTGGCTTGAGAATACCTGGTACTTTTCTAATTATATTTTTATTGAATTTTGTGTAACCATGCAGGGTTTGAACCTATTAAAAGCACAACAGGGGTGTTATATAAGACCAGCTATTGTTTTTATAGGACCCAAGAATTATCAATCTCAAATGAAAGTGAATGACCAGTTGGGAAGCACCTACTATTTTTTCAGAAAATTTATAAACAGAATCATTTGTACACTCTTACAATAATCATTCCAAGGGGTAATAAAAATTTCCTGTCTACCATTTTGCCCTAAGATTTATGTTTGGCATAATAAGCCAATAATGCCCTTTTATTGTATAAAGATACCTTATTATTATCTCACCCTACTTTGAGCTAGAAGCCTTATTAATTAATAATGTTTCAAGAATTTCCATAGTACACTATGAGATATTCTGACTTTCTTAGGCCCATTAAGTCATTGCCCTTCAAGAACTTTCAACCTGTGGTATAGTGTCAAGTTGAGAAAATTTCTCAAATAATGCCTATCTCTTCAACTTTGAATCCTTGTCATTTAGTAGAGATTGAAATGTGAAAAACTGAATAAGTGTAAGAAAAGGAGCAGTGATCAGGAGAAGACAGATATGATCTCAGTTTGAGAAATGTTGCGTTAGAGACATCCATATAGATGTATCCAATAGATTACTGGAAATATGGGATGATTGAGGATGAAGATTTAAAGGTGGTAAAGATAAAACTATAGATATTGTAGACATGAATGAATTGGCAAGGGAGAAAGTCAGGAGACACAGAGAGACAAAGACAGAGAGAGACAGAGACAGTAAGACCCAACCTTATGGAAAGCCTATGTTCAGGAGCAGGAGCTAAGAGCAAAACACAGAGAAAAGATGTAACCAAGGAATAGGAGTGATTCCTCTTTAAAGTTACTCTAAATCCCTTTCAGAACAAATATCCCTTCACTAGAGACTTTTTCTTTCTGCCTGTCTTTTATTTTATTTTTCTATTGGCTACTGGAACAGAAGGCAGCAAAAATCAGGGAACAAATAGATAACAAATGTCTATTCTTCCTATAAGTTGCTATTTTCTTTAGTGGGACATAAAACAAATCTCCCCTCTTCTATACCATAATTAATGTTCCTTCCCTCAGCCACTCACAGTGTGTGACTGCAGGCAAGCACACAACCACACAAAACTTACCTGGATTCCAATCAGGATGCCTTTCTGGGGTATCTTAAATCCTGTGGAAAGCATTGCCTTTAGGAAGGCTGTATGAATACCTTCACCAAAGCAAGCCACCTGTTTAGGAATAAATGAAAACATAAAATAGAGGAAGCAAATAGTAGTCAACAACCCTTACCAAAAAAACCAAAAAGCAAAAAACTAACAAACAAAAAAACAAATATAAATGAAAAGCACTTTACTGGTAGACTCTATCCCCAAATTTTATTAATGTTGCCAAAAAACCATGCAATCTGAATTCAGGGATGAAAAGGCTAACCATGGGAAATATATCTTATGTTTTTAATTAAGCATAATGAATGAGTAAGCAATTCTTTCTCTACCCAACAACACTCAATGGAGCAACATAACTGGATTCTACTGTGAGTTATTTGAATACGAATCACAGCTTCTGGTCCATAATGTGGTAAGTTTCCAAATGTTAGTATGACATGCTATTTAAAAAACAGTGTATGTCACATATACTATGCAGGAGCACATGAATTCATGGGTCAGGAGTAGCAATGCATAACTGCTGATCAATTGGTTAGCAGTCATTTTGTACAGCATATAAGAAAAGCTTTTGAGAAATTCAATAACTCCAAAAAATCTCAAGGGATCTTTTATTTTTATCATTTTCATAAAATGAACCAAAATACTCTTCTACTAGTATTGAATACCACAGCTATATATAAAAAAAAGCCAATTCCAAACTAACATATAATATTAAAGTATACAGAAGCCTCATCTAGGGTTATTGTGTTACAATATAACTGCAAGTCAAATAGACACAAAGCTATAGAACAAGTGGTATATTTGAGCATGATGGGAGTCAGTTCTGCCACGTACATCATCATCTGGTACAGACCCACCATTATAGTAAATAACACTGATGGCTGAATTCATTTTTTAAGCGCATGACTCCCTTACTGTGCCAGGAAATTTCTCATGATTCTAATCTTCAGTCGACCACCAGTACATGCTGCTTTTCACTCCACAGTGACCATTTTAATCAGTCAAGTACTGGTCTCAACTAGCCCAAGTAATGTCAACATAAGTTAGTGGGTCTCAAATTATACCAAAAGGAATTGGGCAACTTATAAGTATAGATACAATGATACAGAAGAGGATTCAGCAATTTTCTGTGAAACCATAGGAAACAGTCAAGTATTCCAGTAAAGATTAAGACTCACATTCCCACTTTACCACTAGGAAAATGAAATGCTCCTTGCTTAGATCAGGAGCTAGAGGTATATCCAATCCTACAACAAGCCATTTGGATTCTGAAAATGTCTCTTTGAAGCATAATTGAGATTTTACAAAGCTAGAATTATTATTCTGATTTTGCTTATAAAACAGGCCTTGTAACATCACACTTTATGACACTTGGAACAATGATTCTTTCTACTAATGGAGGAAGAATTCACTCTCTTTATACTTGAGAAATAGATACAATGAAGGGGGGGTTGAATTTATGCTTCTTTTATATTTTCATGTTTCAACAACTCCAGTACTATAGGTTTAGAGGCAGAATGGACTTAAGGAATGAAAACAAATTTGCCACACTAGAGAAAACAGCATGAGCAAAAATAGATCTCTCCCTGAGCTGAACCCTAGGGCAGCTGAAAACAGCCTGGCTACTAGTGACCATGGCATCAAGAGGAAACTGAAGAGCGTCTCCTTAAACTTACAGGAAACTTAATGTAGTGTCTTCATTTTAAAGTTAGAGTTTCTTGTTTAGTAAATTTAAAAAAGCAGAAAAGGGGCTAAGAGTCCCCTTTCTAAGGGTCCAGCTACAAACAAGGTGTCCATTTATTCCTCACTGCCTGCCTTCCTGTCTCACTTCGCTTGTCATCACAGATCTTACTTGTAGCCAGGCAACCATATAAAACATCACATATTTGTTGCAATTAAATAGTTTCCCCTTTCATGTTTTCCTTAACTTAAAACCAAGAGGAAACAATGACACCTCACAGTCTGATGTTGCCATTCCGATGTGCATTGATGAGAATCTGAAGGTTGCATCTAGTAAGTCTGTCAAGGGCTAGGTGATTCATAAAATGTCCTGACACTGACATGTAGAGAACTTTCTAGAATCTGACAGTTCTCTACAAGAAACACATTTCATATTCTTAAAGAAACCTTCCGTTGACACAATCCCAACACTAGTGAAGAGGGACATCCAGTGGCCAGTCCCATTATGGTTTTTAGAAAATCCCCAAAAGGATAACGTTGCTTTAAAAGTGGTCCTGGGATTTTATGCATCAGCAATTCCATAATATTTAGGTTCTGATATGTCTGATACTGTCATTCTATGTATTTCTACTAAAAATACAGAGATCTAATTTTTTGGTAACAAAGTGGGGAATGAGGTGCTGTTACAGAGAGATCTAAGAAACTTAACATAAAAAAGAAAGACATAAAAGATATTTACTTAGATATCTACAGAAATATTTGAAAGAAGTCCTCAATATGTAACATGGAAATGAATTAAGAACACATATATTGTATTCACATGCTGAAATACTAGTGAGAATTTAACTGTTTCAAAAAAGTAAAAGGTTCTTCTTTAATTCAAAATTCTTAAGCCTTTTGAGACTTACTCTGATAGCAGAAGTTTGTGCTCCCCTTACTACTTAGTAACTTACTTACTTTACCATATTAAGATTGTAAAACCATAGATTTCAAAGTAAGTTTAATGAGAGAGTTCATGGATCATTAACTAGTTACCTCTCCAGTGGAAGCCATCTCACATCTCAGAATGGGGTCAGCATCCCTCAACCGGGGCCAGGAAAACATTGGAGCCTGTCAAAAATAATAGGGAGAAAAATATGTGAAGAAAGGTGTAAAAGGAGTAAGAGAGAATAAATATACTTAGTGAATCACCATCTCTCACAGGATTCACTGAGGCTATGGTAGACATGTGAAAAATCTCTTTGGTCCAAGTATCTGACTTGAAAAATAGCTTTAAAAGTCTGTTCCAAGAATTTCTTGAGGTCTTGGCCAAAAACTTGGGTTAAATAATCACAAATTATTTCTGTAAATTGGGCCCCTGTGACCAGTCTAGACCAGTGTTTCTAATCTGGTCTAGGCATATTCTTATTGGAATGGTTTCAAACAAAGTCTACTGGGCATTGGTTTCCCCAAACACAAGTTCAAACACATTTTTTTTTCCTTGATGGGCTTTTAAAACATTCCTCTTCTTGTTCTGATCATTTGAAGTTGCAACAAGCCACCTTGCCAGAAATGGCTGTCTGTAAGCCGACTTCTGAGACATTAAACTATTGTTGATGCCTCTTAAAAGCTTTGAAAAACATTCTGCTTGGAAATATTTTTGCTCAGAATTTTCATATGAAAAGGAACACGAGTGCTTCTTTTAACTTACTTTATTGAACAATCCACTAAAAACCGAGTTCTTTTTTCTTGCATATGTCCCTTTATCTGGTCTAGATGATTCCTCCATTGATTTTGGCAACCCTCTAAATTATTATATGGATTCTAGTTTGGGGTCATTTCACTGGGTCATCTCAGCCAAGTTATTATGTATTCCTGTGCCCCAGCTTCTTTATTCCTCCATCTGTTGATACCCACTAACTTCACTAGTGCTATTAAGATAGACAATGAATAAGTAATTTGAAAAAAAATGTAAGGTTCATATACAATGATAACTAAAAAAGAAATAAGCTGGAAAACTATAGTGCATTTTGAAAAATGCCTATCTACCCATCAATATTACTTTTAGTTGGAAATTATGTATGTATAATTACACATACACAAAGGTACTTCAAACAGTTCATAGAAAGATTCATATAACCTTTCAATTTTATTTTTCCATGAACTTTTTGAAGTACACTCTCTTGTGTGTGTGTATCAATTTCCAATAAGATATAATAAGCATATACCCCTATGTCTATGAATAAAGAAACATAAATTTGAAATTCATATATAGAATCTCCAAAGGAAAAAAATAATTTCATTTGCCTACTACCTGTTGGTCTCAAACAAAAAAAAAAAAATCCTGTGTGTATATATCCTCACTAAAAGCCTTTACAATTTATGTTTCTGTCATAGTCTCCAGGAATAAAATGCCACCTCCCTCCAGCATGAAGAGGAACATTCCATCTCAATGTACACTAAAATCCACAGCATCCTAAATTATTAACTTAAGCAAGACTAATTCATATTTTTTGATTCATAGCTTTAACTTAGAGCTCTGCTATAAAAGTCAGAAGTCAGGATCACAGCTTTAACACGATCATGGTTGAGATCACTGGTACATATAGGAAAAGAACCTTTTCAAGGCATTGGAAATATGTCAATGTCACATAAATATATCACACAATATAAATTAATTTTATCGTGTGCTTCATCTAAGAAATTCAAATATATATAATATCTCACTAATTTCATGCCTGTCCAGTGAAATAAAGGTCAGAATTATAAATAGTCTGTGCACGAGCATACTGAGGCAGCAGGAAGAGCACAAAGGCTTTATTATTAAGGTATTATTAAAAATAAACATATATATTGGAAATTAGTGAACAAAACTTAAATTTTCCTAGTCACTTTTCATAAAGGTGCTATCAATTTCAGCACCACTGTAAACAACAACTGCTATCGTACTTTTTCAAGAGAAAAAAATTGTGCCACTGAAGAAAATAAAGGATAGTTACCCACTTTCACAAGGGTTACGCATTCCTGGAGACTTGGCACAATTCAAAAGTGGTACAATTCAAGACTTATCCTAACAAAGTATGTCCAGAATTTCTGTATACCAACTAAACCTGGCACCATCATGTGTAAGCTGTATAAACATAGTTTATAATTCACTTGGCTAGCTGGTTTTGAAGTTAGGCAATTCTAGATGATTTTTTAAAATTTTTTGAAATGCACAATAGTTCACATAAAGTTGCCTGTAGTGCAACTGCACTGCATTTTTTTGTTTTAACATTTATTTGTATGTATTTGTGAGGTACAGTATCTATCCTAAAATTAATCAATGTACAGTATATGCATGTATTATTACATTGCATTATTGAAAGGAAATATAAATCCCCAGTCCAGCACTTTAGTTAGAAGGTTCATAGAGTTACAAGATTTTTTATTTTATTTTATTTATTTATTTGTTTGTTTGTTTGTTTGTTTATTGTGTGTGTGTGTGTGTGTGTCTGGTAAGGGGATAACCCTTGGCTTGGTGTCGCCCACACCGCACCACGCTCAGCCAGTGAGCGCTCCGGCCATCCCTATATAAGATCCGAACGGCGGCCACTGCGCTCCCAGCGCCGCACTCTCCTGAGTGAGCCACAGGGTCGGCCCTAGAGTTACAAGATTTTTGATAACAAATTGTTCCTTTAATTTCATTGAAATTCATAAAATGACATAGATTTTTGAAAATGTTACCTTAATTGCAACATAGTCAGCAGGAATTATGGGATGCTCCAATGTTGGAAGAGGTTTCTCATCAATGTTCTCTCCAATCATCACCTTAGTGGCCACATCAATGAAGTCTACCCCAAGAGTCTTGGAAACAAGAGGGAAGGATCGAGAAGCTCTCAGGTTGCATTCAATCACCTGAAGAAATAAAATTCAAAAGGAGAAAGAGGACAGTGAGACACAATAGCAACAATGTTAATATTCCTCAGCCACGCTGTCATTAGCTGGTGACCAGCTGTATTTTGCTAGTCCTGACCCTTTTCTCTCCTCTGCTTGGACTTGAACTGGCTTCCTTTCACTATCTTTGAAGGCTGGATTTCTTCCATCCCTTTCCCCAGTTCCACCCCCACACACTGCTGACAGATTTAATTTAATGCACAGCTCTCCCAAACAACGCCACACCCCTCCTGAAAAGCCTCCATTGCATTTCCACTGGCATCAGATTAAAGTCTAGTCCTTGAAGGGCTTCTACCCTTTTGCTTCAATAGACCTCTCTATTTTATCTGATGCCACTTTACTGGTCCTAATCTTACTTTCCGAATTTACCTTCCACTATTTCCTTGAAAAATCTCACTAAACTGAACTATTCACAGTCTCCAAAAATGTGCTGCTTTTCTCATTCTTATAGATGATACTCTGTCTATGTGTAATGTCCTGTCTACCTTCCTTAACTTGTCAAAATCCCAGCCACTCTTTAAGATTTAGCTCACAATACAAAATCATCCTTGAAGGATTTCATGATTCACCCCAGACCAGTCACATAATACTTAAATATATGCTCATGTGCACATGTGCACCCATACTAGCAAATATGCTCTCTCTGTTTTATAATTCCACTGCCACTTTATGTGTACATCTCCTCTAGCACTATTATACTCTACCTTATAGTTACCTACAAATTCATCTTTTTCCCTTCTTACTAAATTACAAGATCTTTGCGAGCAGAGACTGTGCCTTATACATCTTTGTAGACACCATATGACTGCATAGTAGTCCATGTAAATCAACACAGGCTATTGATTAGTTAAATTAAGTAGACGAAATTAGAAATAACCTGTGTGATTTAACTGTTTTTGCAAATAGTATCTAAAACAACTTTCTTCTCTGGGTAAGGAGTAAAGCAGGACTTCAGTGCCTGCGGTTTACGAATACTCTACACATTCGGGTTACTTTACGATATTGGCTGTATCCGTCAATACTATACCATAGACGGTAACAGCGAGCTTCTTTCCAGTGGATCAGAGTGCTTTACAAAGCTGTGACTGACATATTAGTGGCAACAAAACCTGCGCCTTCAAACAAAGCAGGCATTATATGCTGTGCCACACCCCACATGGACACAAACAGCTGCTGGGGTCTCAGTCAGGCTGTGGCTGGTGTTCACCAGTGGGACACAAACGAACATGACCTAACCCAGCAGCAGTGTCTTCTCAAGCACCTTGGCATTTCTTACCAAGACATCATTTCCTTTGACAAGAAATTGAACGTTGAATGGGCCAGAGATGGCAAAAGCCTTCGCGATTTTTCGGGTAGCATCCTTCACCTAGATCAAAAGGACAATGACATAATGTTAGAGAGCATAACTTAGTTAAAAAAACAAAACAAAACAAAAAAAGGCACAGCACCTTAAATTTAATTTCTCTTTACATAAAGCTACACCTATAATAATAATAATAATTAATAATAATAATAATAATGGAGGCACGATCAACAAAATAATATTTACTAAATAGTCACAACAGGATAGCAGGGAAAAGAACAAATAATGTGATAGAATTATCTCTCTGCCAAATGCCCCATCTACTTGCAATCATATACCCTGGTTTTACTGTGAGGGTTAAATGGAACCCTTTCAGCCTAGTTGCTCCAGCACCCGTAACTACAGTCCAAACTCTCCATCAGTCTAATGACCTACCTGCTGAGAGGAGAAGGCTCTGAAATTACAAGGTATAGGAAAGAAACCAGAGAGATTTCCTTTACGTTGCTTCTCTGTTGCCCTGGACTTCACAAGGGTAGATATTATGGTCAGAAGAAAAGAGTGTTTTCCTGCAGGGAGGCCCTGTATGTTACACACAGGAATTCTTGTATCCAATCTGAGCCAGAAGGTTTCTATGCCAAGAGGGGTCGCTGATTACTACAAGGAGCAGCTCCTCTCTTGTTAAACTTACAAGAGTAATCAATTTAACTGGGTAGAAAAGGAAGTAGAAACTGTGGCACACTGAGCTCTGAGAGATTTGGAAAAATCTGAGTTTTTGAGGTCATTTATCCTGACATGAGAAACCGAAGTACATTTGAAATCCTTTTCTCTTTTGTGCTGCTGGTATTAAAAGCATCCTGCTACCTCCACATTCTGGAATGAAGGAAGACCTTTAGAATCCAAACCAATGTACAATCAGACAGACAGGCCTGAATTCTTTCTGGTGGTAGGATGTTTGGAAAAGCTTGAGAAAGATGCCAAACCTGATCTGCCATTCCTGAAGACTAATGGGACCTCCTCAAGATTTGTCTAAGATGGGAGCTCTGAGTGTACACCCCATAGTACATGTTGAGTTCTGAGGCAGGGTCAACTTTCTGGGGAAGTTCTTTAAAGAAGTGGCTCTCGAAGAAGGGTCCAAAGAGACATATAAGAAAGTTCCAGAAGGCCCCAAGTAGCTGCTGCACATCTGCTTCATCACTCCTACAAAGCCTTGCTTTACATGTAAATGGCTCTCAAACATTAGAACCACCAGTGGGAACAGTTCTCAAAATGTGATCCCAGATCAGCAGCTACAGCATCACCTGAGGACTTATTAAAAATGCAAATTCTGGGGCCCCACCCAGAACTATGGAATCAGAAGCTGAGGGCTGGAGCCCAGCAATCTGTATTTCATCAAGGTCCGGGGTGGTTTTGATGCACATTAACATATGAGAACCACTACATTAGCATACAACAAAATGGGCTCTATAGGGCAGTGAAGGGAATGGTTATCTTTAAAATTCTCAGCTGACACAGAGCAAGGAACGTCCCCTCATCACTAAATTTAACCTGCAGCATATCTTACACTGCTACCTAGCTTTTAAAAACACTGAGCTTTTGGTTTTTTTTCATCTGTTGCTTTTCCCCTCCTGCTTTTATGTATAAATGATGACCTTCTCAATGGCTCCTTGGCTGATGGTTTGGGTGGGCAGCATCAGAGTGGCATCTCCTGAGTGGACGCCTGCATCTTCAACGTGTTCAGAGATGGCATGAGAGATAACCTGGTCAGAAAAAGATTTTAGAAAGAGTTGTCAGGCACCTACTTCAAGGAAGCTACTCCCTCACTCACCTCTTTGATCCTAACAGATACACCAAGCATTGAGCAGTTTCTTTGCTGAGTTACTGAGGAAAACAGAAAAAAGAGCAGCACACAGACTTACCAGACCTCCCCGTGCAGGGGCACATGGCTCTAGGGGCAGCCAGGAGTTGCTGAGAGCTTACCTGCCTCTTCCACTTCTTAGCATGGGTAAAAATAACAGGAAAAGGAGAAAAGTAACCCAGCACATATTGACTTTTAAGAACAGAATAGGAAACAGCATTTGGGAGGCACTGGAAACATCTTTATCTTTTAGACACTGGGGAAGAAAAGAAAATGGGAGAAGTGAATATGTAGCTAAGTAAATGGCATAACTTAAGTGGACTGGAAGGAAGACTTGAAGATCTGGTCAAGAGATCAAAATACTCTTGTCCTCTTTTAGAGATAAGAAAGTGAAAGCAACATAAGAATAAATAACCCACGTTCATGTGACTAAGTGAGGATTTTGAACGCTTATCTGTCAGATTCCAAAGTCTATGATTTCAATCACTTGTAACCTATATGTTAATAATATGTGTGCCTCTGGGAAACGATGCTGAGAGTGGTGGAGAATGATTGGATGGCTGTAAAAGACAAATAAATTACTTAAGAGATTTGCTTTATCAGACTTACAAATGACAAAACAGGATGACACTTGAGTCTCCATCCTTCTGCTGTCACATATGATCTCTGTGACCTGAGCAAGGTGCTTAACCTGCTTGGCCTTGGTTTCTGATAAGATGGAAATAACAATAGTACCTGTCTCATAGAATGTTTGTTAAGGATAAAAGAAAACACATATAAAGTATCTGGCATGATACTTGATGCATAATGAGACTTCAAGCTTTTTTGTTTTGGGGGTTTTTTTTTTGGTGCAGTATCTGGAAAAGGGGAGTTAACCATCCCACTGAGCTCTGGAACAATCATAACATGGCTGAAATACTATGCCTACTTCCAAGTATGACAGTTTAAAAATTATGTGAATAACATGGCACATTTCCAAAAGAGGGAGTGCAGGATGATGTGCGATGTCTCAGAGAAGCTTAGGGCTAGTGCATATCCTGACACCTAGAGCCAGATCAGGCCCACACATCACTTTACCCACACAATATATGAAAAAGCACAAACATCTCAAGGCCGGTCTTACATTCTCTACTTCCATGTAGCTACATTCACATTCCTCTTATTTTATTTCTCCATCTTCAAACACAAAAGGAGTTGAAAGAGGAGAGAGATTAAACTTATGCTCTAAAACTCAGGAGGTCCAAGACGAGAGTTCCGGGCAAGCAGACCTTAGTTCAAAATAGAGAATGCCCAGGGTTGGCTGTTTAGCTCAGTTGGTTAAAGCGTGGTGCTGATAACACCAAGGTTTGCTGTCCAGCCACCATAAACAAACAAACAAACAAAAAATCCCACCATACATAAACTTACAATATTTTGTGCTCTTCATCACCAAAGAGTTAAAAAGAAAACAGATGAACATTTTCCAGAGTTTCTATGAAGAAAATTCCTATCTTTGGGATATGGGGGACTAGAATAAATTATCTTTAAGGATGCTTCAACCCAAGGTTATATGATTCTGTGCTAAGTAGATGCCATTACAATTAAAAAAGAAAGAAAAAGCTACTCTGAACTGCTAATCAGGAAGGAAAAAAACAAAGGAAAGATTTAATATGTTCAGAAGTGTTTGTTGTACTCGCAAAGCAGAAGATAAAACCTAACTTTTTATTTTTCCACAAAGAAAATAAAATGGAATGGATTCCCTAAAACAAAGCTTCCTATATTTCAAGATAAATCATAAATGCCTTATTAAAACAACTAGCAAGCTAAAGTAAACCCTTCTTCACATTTTTATTTCTCCCTAAAGCTGGAGGCATTCATTGCTTTAGCAATACAAGATGTGACACGGTAAACCAATTTTGTTATTATCCTTATCCACACTACTCTGGTTATGCCTTTATTAACCCAATGAAAAAGGGGGAGGATAGGAAATGAAAAGAGAAGAAAACCCAGGGATTCAATTAGAAACTTCAGAAAGAAAAGTATTAGATGTTTTTATAATATCCATTGAAACATAAAAGAAAAACACAGACAAAAGAAAATGAGAAAATCTATTCAAAAAGAATGACGAGTACAGGATGATAATTAATTTTGAATATCATCAAAGAAAAATTCTAACAGTGTGAAACACAGGAAATATGATACCAGCAACACATCAACTAAATTGTCAGTGAATTTGAATTCTTTTTGACTAAGCAGCTTCTCCAGTATTATCGGAGACCTGTTTTGTAGAAATCATGAATTCTGACCTGCAAATATTTCTAGGGTGCTAGGAAAAATTGATGGGAAGGTAGGGATGGGGCAGATGCGGATAAAGCACTTACCCTTCCGTCTTTACCGACAGCGTCCATTTCTACTTCCCTGGCTCCTTCAATAAATTTCGTCAGCACGACTGGGTGCTCCTGTCACCAAGGAAAACAGAGGAGCACAACCTTTAGCAGAAATTATGTGCATAGTGTCAAGTAAGTCAGGGACCGTAAGTAAATAGCAGGGCAATACTTGCAAAAACCTTAAGGCTCAACACCGTACATTAACTCATTTGCCAATCTGTTTTGTAAGAACAAGGTCATTGTCTGCTCACAGTGAGGCGGAGGGTCTTTCTCCAACTTTGAGTGCTCAGCAAACTGAGCATGAGTTCTGAAATCTCAAATATAGGCTTCTAGGCCAGTTAGAAAAAAGGGGAGGCTAAGGAGGAAGCAGAATGTGGCTTCCTTCTCATCTACCAGAATCATGAATATTTCTCTACTTTATCTATAATTATATATTACTATTGGATCAGGTTCTTTCTCTCTTCCTACCCCCATTTATTACAATCAATGCAACTTCCTAAATCAGGTGTCTAAGTGGAGAATTGTGAAAGAACTTAGAAGAAGAGTAGCATTTTGTTTTCGTTTTAGTGGGCCAAAGATGAAATCTTTTGCCTGGAATTGAATGTCTCATACAACTTCTACGGCATGACACTTGCAACTGTAAAATCAAACATGTTTCTTTATTAATCTTAAAAGGTCCTTCCTTCCTTGGTTGTTTCAGACCCTTTATCATTCTAGAAGTGCTTCCCACACTCAGTTCCTCCATGACAGTGCTGGGATGTCCTTCACAACCTGACAGCCACTAGCTTTTCCCAGAATAAATGAAGAGGTTGACTGAAGATCTCCAGGGTTTAGATATTTTCTCCTCTATGCCCTGGGCTCCAGCAACCTGGACCACCTGTTTCCTTCCCGAGCCCTGCATTTACCCATCTCTGTGTCTCTCCTCCCCATGTGCACTCTACCTTTTCTCCTCGGCTTCATCTTTTGAATCTCAACTCACCCTTGAAGGCCCAATTCAGATGCCACCTCCTCCCTGAAGCCTTCTCTGAACATCTCTTTTTCCTCTGAACACCTCTTTTTCCTCTGAACACAAACTCCCTCTGGCCACTGCCATGGAATTCACCATGCTCTGCATGGGTGTTAAACTAAACATATCTTATCTCCTTTAACAGAACACTTAAAATAGAATTAAATTTTGTGGGAAAGTCAAAGCAAACAATGTTTTATGCCATACATAAGCATCTCTCTTTTTAAAATTTATTATTATGTTAGGCAAATTTGCATACTGACTTCTCTTCGAAAGCCTATTGGACAAGCAACTGTTTATTAGCCATAAGAAGAATTCTCTCCATCTCAGTTTCCTCTCTTTTAAATATTGGATGTTTCCTACAGCAGGCATGGCAGAGCTTTGTTGAGACCTATGTGGGCTTTATTTTCTAAATCATGATGATAACATCGTAACTTCAAAAAAAGTTACGATGTTATCTGACTGAGACAGTTCACCAGCGGCTCAGTCAGATTCTCTAGTCAAACCTGAGATGAGGATTCTTGGTTAAGTGATTGATTGAGGGAGTTAGAAAAGCAGGAAGGGGCGGTAGGAAAAAGCTAGTATGTTTATGGCCTCAGGGAGCTCTGGAGCATGAGCTGCACTGCACACTTAAGTCCCCTCTTGAAGCAAAGGTCAGTTGCTGTCTAGGGTCTGGAGGGTGTTGGTGAGGTCAGGGATTGTGCTTCCTGCTTGGCATATCTCCCACTTGACTGAGAATAGTTACCCAAATCAGGTATCACAGCAGTTCGGGATGGATGCTCCCACAGATAAAGGGATCTGGAGGGGGTGGGGTTGGCAGGTAACAACAGCATCCACGAT
The DNA here is from genome assembly GCF_027409185.1 of Cynocephalus volans. Classification (NCBI taxonomy): domain Eukaryota; kingdom Metazoa; phylum Chordata; class Mammalia; order Dermoptera; family Cynocephalidae; genus Cynocephalus; species Cynocephalus volans. The sequence goes on along the minus strand of NC_084460.1, from coordinate 275,184,675 downwards.
CCCGGCCAACTGAATAAATTTATGAAATAGTTCTTACTATGTTGAAGAAGAAAATCTCTTAATAAATTTCAGTCTTCCGGTGTCATTACACTTTGTTGGCCTTCTTAACACTCTCTTCCTTTAGTGTCTATAAACTACATTTTCATGCTTCTTTTTAGGCTCCTTCATGGTTTTGTCCTTTTCTACTCCACGCCTAAATGACAATATTCTTCATGTCTGTCTTCACTTTTCTTTTCTTTTCTTTTTTTTTTTTTTTTTGGCAGCTGGTTGGTACAGGGATCCAAGCCCTTGACCTTGGTGTTGTCAGCAGCAGGCTCTAACCCACTGAGCCAACCAGCCAGCCTTGTTTTAACTCTTCCTGTCCTTCCACACTCTCTCCCTCAGTGATGGCTTCCGTTCTCAAAGCTTCAACTAAAATAATAAGCTATTTATTTTCAAAATCTCTCTTGACATCTTTAACTCTAACCATGACCTTGATCTCCAATTCCAAATCTATGTAACCTTCTGCCTTCAAATCATCTCCACTTGAATCCCTCACAGGCAGCTCACATTCAAAAGGTCAAAAATTAAATATATAATTTCCCCCTCTTAAACTTTCTCCTTCTTCAGTGTTCTTTATCTCAGTAAATGGCACCCCTATCCATCCAGTTGTCCAAGGCAGAATCCCAGGAGTCATCCTTTATCCTCTTTCATCCTCCACCTCCGTCCACTCACTAATTTCCTTCAAGCACATCCCCAATATTACTCTCCATCTTCACTGTCATTATTTTGATCCAAGGCACTGCATCTCTACCCTGAGCTACAGCAACAGCCCACTAACCTCTTTCCATGAATTTAGTCTTGCCTCATAATTCACTCTCTCTGTATTACAGCAGACTAATCTTTTTAAAATAGAAAATATGATTAAAATCCAAACTCACTATAATGACTGACAAGGTCCCATTATCTGGTGTCTGTCTATTCTACTACTTCTCTACCTTTATCATAATCAATGTCATGTTTGGTATCTCAGCCATACAATCAGTGCTTTATCAGTTCCTAGAAACTCTGCTTTTCCCACCTTCAGGCCTTTACACATGTTGTTTCTTTCTTCCTACTCACACCCACAATGTAAGTCTTTCATTCAATCAACTCTGACACAACCATTAGATATCAGTTTAAATGTCCCTTCTTCAGTGACTGGACCCCAAGACTTGTACACTCTCCCTCAGCATCCTGTGTTTTCTGTATGGCAATATTCATTGCTCATCATATTTAATTGTAATTACTTGATGTCTGTTGTCCCTCACAAAGAAAGTCCTCTGTGAAAGCAGAGACTGTATCTTTCTTTTCATAAGTATAACACGTAGTACTAAGAACAATGCTGTTATATACAGGTGCTATATATGAATGAATACATAAATAGATGAATGATTGATGGAGGCTGATTTTCCTCTAGATTCATTGATTTGAGTATTTTAGATTCTACTGTACTTTGATGGGAAGACTTGAATTAGAAAGTACTCAATCAGGGTATCTCTATCATTAAATTTGGTTCCATATGGGCTCTACCCATATGCCAGTGCGGAAAAAAAAACATGTTTTTTTTAAATATTATACCAAGTACAGATCCTAAGAGGTCTAGTGTTCCAGGCAGAAATGACAGGACACATGCCTCATCACTCACATGAGACCAGCAGGGTACAGTTGCTGGCTTCTCAAAAGGGGAGCACGGCAGGACCCCTGGCAGGGAATAAGACAGAGGAGAGGATAGATGGTGTCTCAATCCAGAGTGCACTAATGAAAACTGGCCTGTTGGAACATCTGACTTTCACACAAACATGAACTCAAAATCCACTTGGTTTTCTTTTTTTACACTTTTCCTCTTCCCACTCTTTATCCATTCTCTTCACTGCCCAAACATCCTTGGGGAGCAACTATCGTACAGCAGAAGGGATCTGGCTTCATGTGTGCAGGAACAATCCACTCTCTTTGTTCCTCTTTGAACTCTTTGAAATGCCTCTGATTTCACTCTTCAGCTCCCTCCAAATTCCACTTCCTGAACATCAAAACATCAAACTCTTCTCTATGAGTTCTTCTTTTTTTTTTTTTTTTTTTACCCCAACTAGCTTTTGAAAGCTTTTAAAAGGAAAACATTACTTTCATTCCCTACAGTACAAGGTCTGCAGATCAATAACCTCACTGGGTAAATCTTAAATAGATCACACTGAGGTAACACCGAAGGAGAAAGTAAGAGCTCGGGGCAGTGGAGGAAGGTGGTTGAGTCACTACAAAATTACAAGCATTATTACTAACTCACTAATGGGATGTGCCAAAAAAGAAAAAAAAAATCAATAGGTGAGAGAGGGGACTTACTATTAAAGTTGCATGTTGATTAAGTCAAAGTCCCCAGGTATAAGAATTAAAAATCAGGAAAGCTTTCTCTGGTTAATGATGAGCAAGGTTGGGCAGCCTTTGAGGCTGGGAATCCCAGGAATAACTTGACCAGCATCTAACTGATGAGAAGAATGAGTATAATTATCCTTTTAGATTACGTGCATCTAAAACCATGTGTATCTGTTTTGGTCAAATATGCACAGGTCTTTCTCTCCTTCCACTAACCCTAAGAATCTGGTTACAATTTAAGGCTTCTGAATCTTTGTCATTCTCATATGTAGGAGACTATTGGGAAGAAGTAAAAAACAAGAAAATCATCCTAACAACATGGTGTGAAAAGAAAAGCAGCAGACAAAACAAGGTAGTAATTAACAGAGGAGGTAAAAGTCACCAGGAGGAAATTGGACACTACCTGAGAGACTCTTGCAGCCTCCTCTAGGAATTTTTTCATCTCATCCTCAGAGAACACCACATTCATGGCAGACCCACTGGAAAAAGGAGGACAAATAAAAGAAGGTCAGTATTTTTTACCACTGTGAAAGTAAGGCACACTAGCTTTGACTGATTCTCAGAACAGTTCCAGGCAACCTCTAGTTTTACTCTAGGCTGAATAAGAAAGTGCCTTTTCCTAACCTGTGACATTACTCCATTTAATCACCAGGACAATCAGCCAAAGTAAAAAGTCACTAAAGTTGGGGATAAAAAAAGGGGTTAGACCTGGAATAATGCCCGAAGGGAACACCAGTAGCTCTAGAGATTGTACTCCCTCAAGGCTTGCTCTTTCTGATTTACTGTTCTCATGCTCTGCTGGTTCCAGGCAATTCTTAAACCTTAACAGGATTCAGCCCAGAACATAATTTCTCTAACCCTGTTTCTTCAGAGTTCATCACCAGATCTTAACCCTCTGGTATGTCATGAAAGCAAGTCATTCTGCCACCTCAACCGGATTACAAAAGAATCAATTTTTTTAGGAACACTAGCAAATATGAGGTACATTATCTGACTGAAACATTCAACTGTGTCTTTCCTTCTAAAAACTTGAGATATATCTGGAGTCAATTTACTCTAAATTTTGTCATTTTCAAAATTGGAGGGGAGGGGAGAAAAGGAGGAGCAACAGGAGGAAGGGAAGGAATAAGCGAGAAAATATTACTTTCCACTTCCTTTTAAAAAGTACTTTTCTTAACCTTTCTGCTCCGTTACAAATTTCTTTTCTCTTTTTTAAATTTATTTTTAATTGACAAATACTAATTGTTTATGGGGTACCACATGATGTTTTGATCTATATATATATTATAGATTCAATCAAACTAGTTAACATATCCATGACTTTAAAATTTATAATTCTATTACAAGTTTCTGCATACAAAGCTTTTAATTGTTTCATGTGTTTAAGAGAGAAAGGCTAGAGCAATAACGCTGATAGTTCAGAGTGTAAGACGCTGGAGCAAAGATACAGAACTGCAAAAACGCAGGACGTGAAATAGTCAAAGCTGTTTTTTCCAATCCTTCCCTAAATGTGTGCCTGTTGTTTCAGTTCATTTACATTAACTCCTCAAAGAAGTAATATTATTAGACTGCAGTTTATGCAAAATGTCATTTAAGTAAAAAGGAAAGTTTTCCACCTCATCTGAAATTTTTCATTATTTTAAAGGATCCTATCTCAAATTCCATTTACACTTTCAAATTGTGCACAGCAAATTGTGTTTCTCTTATTATCCCCTGTTCCGTGAAGTAGTTCCTTACATGTGGTAACATCTGAAGAGAGTAAGTGATAATTCACAACTTCTCCTTTGATGATAGAACTTAGTTTCAAAGTTTAATATAAAAGATCCTCACTGTTCATGTCCTCACCATTGTAATTCATCTATTTAAAAAACCTGATCTCAAAAACTCAAAATTTTAAAACAAAGGCACTATCAGAAGGTGCTGACAATAGTCAAAGATAAGACATCATTTCTTGATATCAGAAAATAGATTCTGGAGACAGATACCCCAATGTGTGTGCATATGTGTGTGTGTGGTTTTTGTTGTTTGTTTGTTTGTTTGAGCTGTTCTTTTGTGTTTTCTTACCTTCTGTGCTCTCTAACCCTTCCTCAGTTTGGCTAGGAGATGCCTCAAGCTAGACTTAGGACTGTAGTCTCTTCCTAATGCTGAAGGCCTTGCATTGGTCCACAAACTGTCTATGATGGTTTGAATATTATCGATGGATTTACAAATTACTACACATCAAAGCCTAGTGCTATTAGTATACAGCATGCATTTCTGTATCTCCCAATTTTTGAATCATTGTTTTGAAAAACAACATATTACCTCAAAACATATGAAGGTCTCAACAAGCAGGGGTAGCCTACAGACTTTGCAAATTCCAGTGCTTCATTCTAATTAACAGAAACAACAACATATGTATGAATAGTTTAAAATATGCAATAAAAATGCAGAACATTATGGTTAGATCAAGTGGTAACCCAACTCTTTTTATTCTTTCTTTCAAAAGACACCATTAAAATGTAAATTAGACATCCAAATACATAAAATTCCTAGTTTCTAATTCTAAATATCAAATCTAGTTCAAAAATAGTTTGAACTTCTTTTCATTGTCTGAATCTTAATGAGAATACTGCTATCAATTTATAATCAGCATTTAACTGCAATCATGGAAATACAGCAACTCTAAAGTAAATTCACTAAGCATAGTGCATTCTATCTGCCCTCAGTTAACATCTCCAGTAGTTAACATTCAGCTTACAACTCTTCAAAAAAGAATATTAAAAACAGACACTTGTATCTTTCCTTACCAAAGTATTAACAGCTTTCCATGGTGCCTGAGAGACCTTCAGCTCATCCAAGACGGCTGAAAAGATGGAACGATCCTCAGCCCTGTCAATCTGCAGAGGGCTTGTGCCCATGATCTTGACACCATTCTTGTATAGGGGGACAGCCAGGTTGTTTGGAATCTGACCCCCGACTGATATGATGCAGCCACCACATGCCTGGAAAAGATGTCCACAATATCAGCCACTGGAGTAACTTCATCATGAATGAACAACTGTGCTCATCTTGCCTCCATTTCCCTACTGGCAATGCTTAACATGGGTGTGTTATTTTCATCTCTAAATCAGTGGATAATATTAAATTATGCCACAAAGAGATAAACATACTTAGTTTTGACTTTCCAGCAACTTACATGCTAAAATCTATGCAAGACTTCCACACAACTACATACAGATATCATTTGCAACATTCACATGTGTGGCAATTGGAAAAGAAAATCAACTCAATGAATTTACACCATGTCCTCTACCCCATAACCAATTAATTCCTGGACTGCTGTTGTAATTTCCTAAATGGAGACAGATTTCCCCTTCCAACACTCACCTCTCCTGTACCCCTCCACCCCAGTACTTCACATTCAGATTAAGCATTCTACAAGACTGCTTCACCAAGTTACTCCTATACTCAGAGCTCTCTAAAGATTCCTATTGCCTAGAGGATAAAGTACAAGCTCTTTACCCTCAAGACACTTAAGACTTTCCAGTCTTATCTATCTTCACCCCTCTCAGCCCCAGGAAGACTTCTCTACTCATTATCCCCAACTATGTACATTCCCACTAGCAAACTCTCTGCACCACTGAAACTTCCCTGGCTGTTGTTTCCTTTATCCTTCTCTTGCTTATCTAACTTCTAACCACCCCTAAACTAAAGTTCAGTCTAAATTCCACCTCACACTCTGATGACCGACTCCACCATAATCTCTTTGCTGCAACCTTGACACCTGTCTACAGTATCCAGTAACTGATTTGAGTTACTATTTCCTTACTACTTGCTTTACAAGCAGCGCCTGAATCTTTAGCCTTAATTCAGATGCTTGATTAGCACAAGATATTCTTAATCAAAATCAAGTCTCCTACTGGTAGCCAAAACATCAAAATTTAAAAAAAAAAAAAAAATTAGCCCTCCCAATCTCAAAATTTCTCAAGTCTGGTGTTTTAGCAGTGAGGGTGAGTGTGAGATGGTGGGGAATCAGATTCACAGTTAGAAGTGGAGAATAAGATTTTAAGTTAGACGTCTCTTCTCATCTTGGTTCCCTCTGTGCACTGCCTACCTTACCCAGGGGGGTCAGTCTTCTTGTCTATAAAATTAGGATAATACCAGCCTACTTCACAAGGTTGTTATGTAGATTAAATAAGATAAACATTAAAGGTCCTATATACTATAAGTGTATTTAAGTAAATAAGGCATGATTATTAATATAAAATATTATATATCTGATAGGCCATTGAGGTTGGCATAATTCCTGTTTGCCCTAATGACCCACTAAGAAATATTAGTAGAATTGCTGAAGTGATAGACATGTGCCAAATGTATTTTATCATTATTTGAAATTGATTTGAAATATTCTTATAAGGGATGAAACTAATTTCTCTCTGATGAGAGCAGTTATAATATTGTCTAAACAAACACCCTGCAATTGAGTGCTAAAGGCATTTTAAACAGTATTGAAAATAATAACCCACTGTTCTCCATATTTATGTGTACTTAAGCTACTTTTATCATCATTTTAAAACACGTTCAATATACATTTTTACAAAATCTTTAAAATGAGTTATTCTCTTCAGTATAATTTTATTTTCGTAATAATTTTTTTATTTATTAACAGTGTTGTTAATGTTTTACAGGCTTAAAAACAAGTTCTTCAATTGAATGTATACGAAAAGTCTCTTATGTCAAAGAACTCAAAATAATTTTTGAAAATTAAGGGAGTAGTAGCAATTTATGAGCAAAAGTTGGAATCAATCAGACTAAAAAGAAGCTTAATGTTTAATAAAAAGGCCTTAATTAATAAATACACTTATATTTTTTCAAAATAGCTCTACTAAATTGACGATAATAGCTGCCACTCTTTATTGAGGACTTTCCTAGGTATCCTGGAGTATCTTTTTTGACCTTCACAGTATCCTTCGGAGGTGATTGTTACTATCCCCAATTTATAGCCAAAGAAATGGAGTCTCAATGAAGGTGAAGTGACTTGCCCATAACTCTTATCTAGCAAATACAGAACTGGTATATGAACTTGATTTTACAGATTGTAAAGCTATACTAAAGTAAGATATTAAATAATCGAATCTTAAGCAAACTTTACTTTTCTGGCTGGTGTTAGAGGTGATTAATGCTAGAAGATAAGAGAAGAGCTAGTTCTAAAACATTCTTTTGGAAAAGAGGTAGATAGAAAAACATTCAGGACAAAACCAAATTCTCATCATTGACCCCCAGAAATACTGATCATCACTGGGAAGATAACTGATATCCAAAGGAATGTTAGAGAGCAACAGTGTGATGGTGTAGTGCAGGTTTTGCCCATACAGCAAAAGGAATTCATGTATGATGACATGTTTGTAGGATGATGTTAGTATAGGACAGTTTCATGGAGAATCTAATCTTAAATTGGCTCCAACTCCAAGCACTAGGGATATAGGGACAGGAACCTGGTATCCCACACAGGTAAATCACCATCACTATCACAATCACTTAGCCCTCAATAATTTCAAGTGATCTACTGAAGTAGAATATTCTAAAGTTCAGACATGGTTTCACAGATTTTTAAAATATTTAGGCCTAAAATAATCCATTTAGACACCCAAAATTCCATTAATCTTGCCTAGATTTGTGTGTAATTTTTTTACCCATTTTAGTTTTTCATTTTTTAAAACCTGATATCACTAAGTTATGGTAACACAGCACAAGACTATTTCTGAAATAACATTCAAGCTGCAAATACACCAGAAATTTGTTTTCAACAGTAAAGATTTAAAAGGAAACGCTTCATAGTTATTTGAGAACATCTTAATTTCTCCTAGCCTCACTTTAGTCAGTCCTTATTTTTATGGACAAATTAAATGCTGTATTATAGACAGAATGTGAGGTGAAAAAAAATGATCTTACTGACAGAAATAGCATTTGCCTCATTAAAAATAGCCCTGATTTTTGCAATTTCATGGATTATCTACAATTTACAAAATTCCACTATTTATATATCTGTTAATGAGAAGGATCATGCTTTATATTTTAGTAATTGCATTTTAGTAAAAGACATTTTACATTTTAGGCAGAAGTTTAGGATGACGTTTAACTACAATTAAACCAAATGCTAGAAACGAACCCCAATTCTATTTATAGTCACGCGTTCCCTAATGGGCTTTATATATCACTAACTAATGTCTATAATTAATTTATTCATTTAACTCAAGTTTTACAGAAGTACCATTGTCTAAGTATATACAGTGTTATTTGTTAAAAATAGGACAATTAAACCATTATGCAGAGTATATATTTTAAGGGATATAATTAGGCAAAGTATGAATTGTAAAACCAAGAAAAAGTTATCCAGGAATATCAAAAGGTGTCAGATACGTTGCTTGGTATTTTTAGAACAAATCTGTTTTTTAATAAATAAATACAAAAATGGGACCTAAATGGGGCTTGGATATAGAAGGAAATTAATGTTGTTTATGTAATTTTTCAAACCATGAGTCTCCAAAGGAAGAAGTGGAAACGTGAAGTTAGGACCAGATCTGTGTGATTCTTAACTCATTGTAACCTGTAAAGATTACTGCAGAATCCATACTCAGAAAATAAGATCCAGTAAAAGAGAAGCACAGTGTTGCAACTTCTATAAACAATGTAATAATTTTCAGTTCCTAAGAGTACTTCAAAAATTTCATGGAAAAATAGAATTGAAAGATAACATGAATCTTTCCATAAATTTTTTAAAGTACCCTCATATACCTCAAAATAATTTGAGAACATCTTTTCCCTTATAAGAAGTGTTCTGAACTGGGCAAAATATCATCCATCAAAGTCTAACAGAAGGCAGACACCAGCTTCTTGCTTTCCTGACCCTTCCCCACACACCAACGAAATCAAAATTGGAATCTCTTCTAAGGAAGCAAAACCTATGAACACAATCACAAGGAATAAATGAATAAATAAATTTACTAAACTTAAAGGGTCACTCTATAAAGTATAAAAAATGTCTACAGCCAAAAGAATATACTCACAACACTGTAGCATTTTCTATTAAAATAAAATAAGAGCAAGTGGGAAGGAGATTTCAGTGTTTCTTACTCAACCTCCGATGAAGACCTCTTCCAAAGCAGCCTGCTTTACCAACTTGGCATGTTGCTTCTCTGACTTCCTCCTTACTGTTTTCTTTAGAGGTTCCCCCTGGATGCCATGGAAACAGCCTTGGTCCAGAACTAGACCAAGAGACCTGGGCCAGAGACTCCTCACACTTTCTATCATCCCCTGTGTCCTCGGGAAAGCCTAATGCCCTTCTAAGGGACTCAAATGTATGCTTTTGAATACAGTTAGACACGCTTCCAATTTTCTGCAAAGTCATTACTGAATGCCTCAGCTCCTTCACCACTATCACTAGAGGCATCTAAGGTAGGATAAGAACAGTCTCCTCCAAGGGGAAGCATACCCATTATCAGAGACAACAGAGCAGCATGTGACAACAGAGCCTGCTCTAGGGAGATACACAACCTCATGAAAGGAAACATACACACACAAACACACACACACACGTACACGTGTATGTGATGTATAGCACTTCCTGTGGGATAACCCAAGGAGTACATCAATGGATTATTGTTCTTATGTTCTCCAATTTAACATTTTAAATTACCTCACAATAAATAGTAATGCTACACTTTAAATGCCAATTAGCTTCAAAGAAAGGCCAACTTACTTCTTTTTATCATACTGACTTTATTTATAGTAAAAGAATGTTTGTAGTCATGTGTAACTGCATTCAAAAGCAGTTATAGAAGTTTTTAATCTTTCCTTGGCCCGTTTCACATGGAAATGCCTGCTGCTATTGCCTGTAATACTTTTAAAATTTTTAAAGCATGTATTTTATTTTTCATATATTTATATAAATATAAAAATATGGAATTCATATTGATATAAATTCATAGATCCCAGTTTTATTGTTAACGTCTTGAAGGTAGGGACCTGTTTTTATAGCTGTCTATAATGCTGAACCTGGGTTTTACAACATGCTCAGGAAATATTTGTAAATTGCATTTGTTTTGATGTTCATCTATCTATCTAAGAAATCATTTTTTAAAAACCATGTCAGACAGACAACTAAAAAATAAAGTGTATATTCTACCTAATGGATCAATTTTATTATAAAATTCCATGTTACCTTTGCAATACCTGTAAGTAGCATGCTTTTACACTCATAGGATTCATTAACAACAACAAAACAATAGGGCACAGAGAATTTAAGTAATTTGAACAAGTCAATGAGTTTTCAAGTCAAAACTAGAACTTAGGTATTCTGGCACCAACTCAATACTTTTTTTCCCTCTATTGAGCATATTTTACACATAGGGACAATACTCTATGATAAGGAATTAACTGTAATGATAGCAAAGGCACAGCTACTGGACATCACTCTGGAATTTTCTAATAGTTATTTTTTCAATTGTAAGATAATTTAACTTGTTCTATAAAATTACGGTAACCTACAATCATATGAATCCACAGTGAAAATGTACTCAATAATATTGAAGAGGGGATGGAGGAACAACTGTAAGAGAAGGCTATAAAGGAACCAAAATCATTCAGAATTGACTCATTGATCTTAAACTGAAGACTAATGGCTTCATCTGATGAAACAAGGAATTAAGTGGCCCTTTGTGAACAATTGACTTTCCTCCTCTGGAAACCATTCACCATCAGACCACATCACATAAACTAGAAAGCGGCTGTTTATTGTAAGTTAGAGGATCAATTAAATCATTCTGCAAAATATTTATGAGGGGCCACCTTATATTAGCGAAAATGTGGCTGGAACCTGTTGCCAAGTAGAGTTTTCAATATGGCTGGAACACTTAGAAAGAAAAAGTGAATTTTGTATGAAAAGTAATCACGCTGTGCTAGGGCTTCAAGAATGTAAGGCTGGAGTGTTTTCTTTTTTCTTTTTTCTTTTTTTTTAAGTTTCACTACAAAATTAAGCAATAGAACACATTGCAGCTCTTTTTCCTAAAGGGAATTGCAATATAAATCTACATGCGCAAATACACATAGGTAAAGTGTGCACTGCATATATTTTTCTTTTGTTTTTTCACTTTTCTTTTTTTACCTCCTGATGGTAGATGTCTAGGATTCTCTCCAAAGACAACTCTTCAAAGTACAGTTTGTCACACTCATCAAAGTCTGTGCTCACAGTCTCAGGGTTGCAATTCACCACCACTGTCTTCTTGCCAAGTTGACGCAATGTGCGAATACTGGAGACAGCACACCAATCAAATTCCACACTGCTGCCTGCAGAGACAATGAGAGTGGGAAAAGGGGTAAGAGAAGAATGAAGTTACAACACAAAGAGAACCAGAAAAGTATCTCCTGTCAGTCCAGGCTAAGGAAGCTAATACCTTTCAATTTAATTTTTAAAATTCCGAAATATAAATTTTAGACCTGCATTGCATACTATATTAATATTAAGAAAAACAGAGCCTAATAAAACAATGAAATGTTGGCTTGTTTTACATGCTAAATTCTGCAATAGGTAATCTCCATATTTGAAGCATTCAGAACCTCAATATTAATGGGAGATAATTTTCAAGATGAAAAATCCTTCATTTACTTAAAAGAAATTTAAAGCAAACACATTGACCTCAATGCACAAAATAGTTAAGACAGTCATTAGAATACTTGAGTTCTTGTTTCAGTCCTTCCACTTAATCTGCTGTCTGAGGGTTAAACCCCATGATCCCTGAGGTGTCTTGCAGCTCTGACAAATCTTGATTGATTGAAAAGTCCTGTTCTTTCTAAGCATATCCTTTTAAGCTTGGCAAGGCCACCCCATGCAGAGTGAGTGACCTTCTGTAAAGTAATTCAAAGTATGATAATGACCTAAATGCCTCAAAATATCAGCTCTACTGGGATGCCATAGAACTGAAAGCCCTGGGACTTGTACTAATTTTTTGCACTCAGACATTGTCTCCTAAAAATTCTTGTCAAAATAGTATGTTATCCAAATATAGCAGCATGTTAATTCTCATTATCAAGTAAGTATAAACATGATTATCGGCTTAGCTAGTCTTCCCTGGCCCTTAATATAATGCAGAATCATTGCATAAATCTGAAAAGGAAGGAAAAATGGTCTGGAGAGGCGAAGAGTAGACGCAGATGAAGGTGTTCAGGTCACTTAACCATAAAATAACTGCTATGGTCTGAATGTGTCCCCCCAAATTCATGTGTTGGAAACTTAATCCCCAATGTAACAATGTTGAGAGGTATAGACTTTTTGGAGGCGTTTAGATCATGAGGGATCTGCCCTTATGAATAGATTAATGCCATTATAAAAAGGTTTGCTGAAGCAAGTCTGATCTGTTTGTGCCCTCCACCTTCTGCTATGTGAGGACACAGCCATTGTGTTAGTCATTTCCAGAAGATACAGGGTTCAAAGCACCATCTTGGAAGCAGAGACCTAACCCTCACCAGAGAACTGAACCTGCCGGTGCCTTGATCTTAGATTCCCCAGTCTCTGGAACTGTGAGAAATAAATTTCTGTTCTTTATAAATTATCCAGTCTCAGGTATTTTGTTACAGCCACACAAATGGATTAAGTCAATAACTAAGGTGGTAAAAATATAACACTTTTAGGCTACATCAAGATGTGACCAAAGACTGTTAAACTAGCATATCCTGAAACACAAAGTTAATTGTAAAAACTGAAATATATTATGATTAAAATAACAGAGTAAGACCACATACATTTAAATCATATATCTTATCATTTCTATATTACAATGCCTTGCAGAGAGTAAATATTAAATACATTTGTTGACTAATACCACTGTTCATTTAAATATATACCTTGCAACTGTAATAGATCTTGAGTGGTTATGAAATATCTAATTTTAATTGACTAAGAGAGAAATGTCACAATATCTGGTGAGTATATTTTAGTTAGATTATATAATGCTCTATGTGCCAGTGAGACAAGCTTTTTGCATTTTGATGTAAACAGAGGTCATATGTTAGGTCAGAGATTGTATCTACAGTATAATTTCTCATTGATATATAAAGACTTTGAGCAAATGTAGACCTTTATGAACAACTATGTTAGAAGAGAAAAGGTTAAAGACTAGTTCATTCCCCAATTCCAGTGAGATGCTCAATTCAGTTAATAAGGATTGAAAATAATAAAGGAATGACATGGTGAAATGAAAGAAGATGAAATTTCTAGTTGAGACCTGCATTTAAATCCCACTTCTACCACCAAATAGCTATAAAAGTTTGGGTTTTATCTCTCTGAACCTCAATTTCCTAACCTGCAACATTTATTTTACGTAGTTCTTGTAATAATGGAATTAACACGTGTTATGTAAAGAATACTACATAAATTGTGAAGTCCTATGCAAATGTAAGTTACCACTTTACCAATGTGATATGGACCACAGCCCAGAACCATCATTCCATGGTCATCAAAATTGATATCATGCTCCTGGGGGGGGGAAATGAGAAATGTGGAAATTATTATGTGTTATTCTTCCATTTGATTAAACTATTTGTCGTGTCTTAAAGTCTGTCTTTCTAATTCTTCCTCTTGTTCACATGCATCCTCTATTAGTCTCTGGGAATGCATAGTATAAACTGTTATACCAGCTCTCCTTGTAAAAATAGATCTGGCTCAATATTTTTTAATTAAATAGCATGAGAACACAGCATAATTGTATGCTCATGTAACCACTGTCCTTACCATCTTTTCACTTGTTTGATTTCATTATCTTAAGGCAGTTCTTAAAAGACTGAGTATAGAAATACATCATTGCATCTGACCAACATGATGCCAGTTTTATTACCAAGATCACTAGATTAGCAAAGATGCAAAAAATATTTTTTTTCTTACGTGGACCACCTACTAAAGCTAGAGCTCTCTGAGTACAACAATTTGGCAGTTCCTACCTGACCGTTGTAGGTAACATAGAGGTAGTTGGTTACTGATGGGTATTCTGCAGCCAGTGTATCAATCTGTGAAAGAAGATAAACAAATAAATAAATAAGGATTTTATTCCCTTTATTTATTATAATTTTTTAAGACCATAGATTTTTTTTAATGCCTATTACTGTCAAATATAAAGACAGGAAAAGGTATATACAATGTGATCGATGTCTAATTCTGAAAATGAGAGAGAAGAAAATAATAATATGTTCTATTTCATTTGAGCAATAAATGACCACAAACATCCTAGGGCATCATTGGGTCACTGTAGTAGTACCTCTCAGGAGCAAGACAAAGTGGTCATACAGTCAACTGGTTACAAAGAAGACCTACCCAGCCGGCTATCTAAAGCAGCTGTGTATGAAATCTAAAATTAGAGCAAAATGACCTACATGTAAGGAAGTCTTTGATTTGCAGATTAATGCATAGGACTTAAGTTACCTATGGCACTGAGCAATGGGATGACACAAAAACCATAAAGCATGGACAGAGGGTGGGAGAACAGGTTCATGTAGAACATATTTGAAAAAAGTAAATCAATTCAACTCTCAAGGGCCAGTAGCTCAGCCTAGCGAACAAGAATTTGGGGCCAACAGGACAAGCTGGTGGAATGCAGGTGAGAAGAAAGAAAGATAATAATTGCTGAGTAAGAATAGTTAGCATCAAGCTTGAGACCTGAGGTTATAAGGTTATATATGTGCCCCCTGAGGACACAGAAAAAAGTCAGTGATTTTAAAGGACAAAAACCAGTTGGTGGTACTTTAAGCCAAGACATTCCTTCCATTAAAGGCCCAAAAAGAAAAAAGAAAAAAATCACAATGGCACACCTATGAACATTCGTGTGTGACTGTCATGAATATTAAATGAACTCATTATGCCCAACACAATCACAATGCATAGTAAATGAACCATAATGATGGTGCACTTAAAATAAAGTATCACCCTGTGAAAAGTTAGTGCCAAAGAAGACTATTCTTTTCAAAAGGGTCAGCCACCATGCTAGGGTATTTCAAGTTTTTCTATTACTCTAAGGTTTTCTCTTACTGCATATATATTTGGACACAGGTCAAAAAGCAAAGGAGAGGTAATTTTGATTTTTTTCTCATTTTGGCCAGGAAAATCAGGTACTTACACTTATATTTACATTCCAGTGTTCCTTCATCCTTTCCCTTTTATGTATAAATCCATCCTGTGCCAAATAAAATTGGCGATGTCTTCAGCATCAACTGGACAAGTAGAGTCACTTTCTAATCCCACCCCTGCTCTTTTCAACAATGTTTTTTTTTTTCAGTTGATGCCTAGGCTTCACCACAAAAATTCTGAAAAGAAAGAGAAACTCATTTACCTGTTTAACCCAAGGGTGGATGTTTTTCTTTAGCCTCAGCTCCCTTGTCTGGGCCTCAGTCAGCCCTAGGCATTTTGAAATCTGCTTGTCTGAGAACCCAATCTCCTTTGCCTTTTTCAGGGTTTCTTCTGTAATAGACGCACTAGGATTTAATGGAAAAGAGAGATGCAAGTTTAGACCAAACACAGTAAGAAGGAGTGAACTGTTCAATTTCAAAAAACACCGAAGTTTCCTTATTTTTCATCTTCAAACAGGTTTAGGCCTCCTTATCTCTTAAAAATACACAAATAAATAACCCACTACATCTTCTAGCCTCTATGAAGTCTACATTTGCAATGCTGACGACCTCTCTGTGGTCTCCTGCTTTCACACTCTATTCACCCCTTTCTGTTTATTTCCTTTAAAATGGCTTCTGCATTTACTATCCTAATGAATTTGCTGGTTTAATCGCAATCAGGGACCTCCTTCTGTAAATCCAGGAGCTCTTTCTCAATTTTCATGTTTCTCAACTGATCCTCATATGACCCTTTTGATGTTCCATTCTTTGAAAAGATATTTCCTCTAGCTTCCACTAAGTGGTTTCTGATCCTATATTATTACTCACTACAACTATTTACTGTATTTTTTCCCCAAGGCTCTACATTTTGTTATGTGTTTTGGTCTGGCTACCTTCTCTCCCTCTCTGAATTTAGTCACTATCACGGGCTCAAGTAGCATAATTGATCGATGATTACCAAATCTGTGGCCTCTTCTGCAAGGTCTGACCTGTGCTCCAGATCTTTATGTAAACTTCAAGAATTATGTTCACCTGGGTGTCCCAACATTGCATCAGACAAGGCATCCTCTCCATAAACTGCCTCTATTTTCTAATATCACGCATGTCTATGTTGAGAAGATAGTTTTGTGGTTTTATAATTATTTGCCATTCAAGCTAGTTTGTCTCATTTTCTCCATGTTTATTTCCACAGTGTAGATTATATTTGTGTTGTTTCTCTCACCTGTTAAAGCCTTTGACATACATTTTATCTACCCGACTTCTTCCCGACCCCCAGCAACCCTTGAAAGGTCAAGTAAAGCCAACATTCATCCATGAAGCCTCTCAGTTTGCTTTTACTCACACTGATGTTCATGCTTTTAACTGCCTGTTCTGCTTAGGGTCATGGACATAGTTAGAACCATACAGTTTAGCATGTCATCATTGCCTGATATTTTTAATGTTCCTTAACTTTTTTTATTCACCAATCAGACTTTTTCCTGCTAGATTTAAGTTCTAAGAGGAAAAAGAACACATTTGGCTCATTTACCAGATTATTCTCAAAGTACTTTGTCTGGTACACAGACAGCATTCAATAAATATTTATTAAATGAATGAAGAAAATTATAACTCTCCAGTTTTTTTCATTTTTCAGAAAAGGCAAAGAAGTAATTGAAATCAGCTTGTAACTAGATTTCGAAATGCATGCAAAAATAATTTTAAAGAACTAAAGTACAGAAGAATAAAATACTACTATAAAAGCATCTCTAATCAAATACCTGTGGGCCAGCTAGTTCAAGTAATAGTCAATACAATAAAATGCAATTGTCACCGTTTGATAGGCAATACAAGGTTTGTATTGGCCGTTTGCAATTGTCACCGTTTGTTAGGTCAGAAGACCTAACTTGTACTGAATAAAACATTTTAATAAAATGCTGCAAATAAGATGTAATTGAATTAAAGCTATTGCATTTTGTTCATTCTAATCTTTAATTTTTTTATTTAATTCATATTCTGAGTTTGGAGAAAAGAGAATCAAGCTGTTATATATAACAGCTATTTTGCTGGCTTTCTGTTGTCAGTATTAGTTTGGATTTTTGCAGCTATAGCTCTTCCTAGTCAATTTGCTTTTTCTATTACACCTAATCCTAGTCAATTTGCTTTTTCTATTGCACCTAAATTTTCTTTTGTCTCAAACCTATGCATTATTCTCCCCAATGAATTTAATTTCTTCTCTTTTCATTCTTATTTTGAATTTAATCAGAATAAAAATTTAGATCTACAGTCACACTAGCCACCTTTCGAGTGCTCAGTAGCCACACATGGTCAGTGTCTTCTGTATTGGACAGTGCAGATGATAGAATATTTCAACATCACGGAAATTTCTATTGGACAGTGCTGCTCAAGAAGATAGAAAACAATATTTGAGACAATGGAAAAAAAGAAAGTGATTCAAAACACTGTATGGAGGCATAAGCTATGTGGGACAAGGTGAGGTCACAGAAAAGAGAAAACAGTATGAGGACTTGGGAAATACTATGGCAACAGAGGGACAAGAAAAGAGCTATAAAGTTACAGCTTTCTGCAGGCGGATTTGACTGATGTGCTGCAGGCAAGAGCAATAATTTGAGGGCAACTATGGACATGGCAGGTATAGGAAACATACTGAGGATCTGTAGCTGGGAAGAGTAAGTAGGAAACCAGATGGTGAGGGCAGAGCAACTCTCATTGTCTATTCCATGAATGCTCTGACACTTAGTGAACATGCGCTGTGCATCAGACCTGTGCTACCTATAAGAATAATGAAGAAATAGAATATGGACTTCCTTCATTCAAGGAGGTCAAAGTATGTTAGGAAGCAGATGACTTGCTAATAACAAATGTGTCTACACTGTGAGAGGCGCTATGAGAGAAATGTGTACAAGACGAGGCTGTGGCTCAGAAGAGAGGCCCCAGCTTCCGATGCTATGCTCCTAGGGTCTTTGGGATGCTGAGCCAGCTTTTTAGGGGAATAAGTGTGTACAGCCAGTGCAAAAATAAACCATTCTTCAGGATGTCTGGAAAGGCTTTACTCCAGAGGTGATTACAGTGCTTCTGAGGGCATCTGAAATATCCAAGTTCATGGTCTTGGGGGAAAAAAAAATTTAAGAAAAAAGTAGAGGAAGGATTTTTGTTGTTGATACTTGTTTTAGAAACACATGTTTCCACTTTTCTTTCCAAGAATATGCTCCTAAATCTAAAAGTCTTCATTTGTTTATGTGCAAGTGTGCATTCAGCCTCAAAGTGAAAGTGCTTGACAAATAAGCTATTTTTCTAATTTAAAACTTTGGATGATATTCTTTTTAAATAAACATCTCTAATCGTGAGTTTTGCAGAAGATCTCAAATCATATTAATGTTTATATGCCTGGGAAAAGGCTACACATTTTCTGTACAATCTGTAATTTTATTTAAAATATATGAAGCTTGGGTTAAGTGGAGAAATACTATACATATAACATTGAACAAATTCTTACCCATAGCATTATCTAGCTGTTTGCTAAATGTTTTAGCATTTTGGGATTGTGGGATAGCAGTGAAAGAAAAGACAAGCAAAGAATGAATAGATCTTCAATATGACATTATTATTGCAAAAACTATTTCAAGCAAAGCCCTTATTATGTTATTGTATCAACAACCACTTTGCCTTAAATGACTAAAACCCTACCCCTGAAAAACAGTGGTCCAGACACACTTAAGAAACATGCATTGAAAAGAATCGCCACACCTATAATTATGACTATGGACTAGCCAGCACCATAAGTGCAAGTTCATCAACACTGAAGACAAGTAGAAGTCATGTATTTATCTTTAGCATTTTTGGTTATGTTTTTCTATTTGTTTTTTGTAATAGGCATTTTTTTTTTTTTTTTGGTCTTTAATGATTTATTTACATTTCTTCTTATATGGAATATCAGCCATTCTTCAAAAGTTGCTTTGTTGCTTTAAATGAACAAAAAAAGAGAAACCATTTAGATTCCTCACATATCTATTAGAGATTCAATAAATTTGCATTTGTTTTGTCCATATTCAGCAATGCAGTCTTTTCTATTACTGGAATATGCATAATTCCCCTCATTCTTTTTTACCGCAAGAGTCCAATAGAGTATATATATATAGACATCTCTGTACAAAGTATTCTTTCTACCCACCAAATGAAATTGGACTCTGCAGCAAAGAAATTTTAAAGAGAAAAAGAAAGGAAAAAGAAAAAAAAATGGATGATTGATAGAACTGGCCTTATGCATAAAAAGTAAAGTGAATTAATTTTGTGCTCAACTCTAGTGGCAAAAAGAAAAAGAAAAAATAGCTATCTGTCACTAAGACTAACTCAGTTCTTACTGCTCTCCCATAGCACCCCTCACCCCAGAGGGCTTTCATTATTTAAAGAAGATGCCCAAGAATAGCAAAAGTAATAGAAATGCTTGTGAATGATACTTCAGCATGGGGGTGAAATCTATTTCTGCATAGGCACCCCCTCAGAATTAACAGGTGATAATTTTGAAACAAATGCATCAAGCTAGAACTGCACAGTACATATTTTAAGCTGATTCTTAGAATATTTTCCTAGTGAGCCAAAACCTGCATTAACTTTTGCCCAATTTTCAAATAACTAGATCAATAATATGATATGACATTTATTAATGTCTTGAAAATTAGAGTATATTAAATTGGAATGGCATATTAGTACATTCATGTTCATCTACCTTAACTTGAATGCAAATATTGGGTAGGAGTGTTCATAAGAACTCTAAAGTGATATAGTATCTATATTATTTCATTTGTGGTCTTTCTGGTTATTAATTTTTACTCTTTAGATATGTTCATAAAATAGTTCAAAGGACATTGCAGTCCTCCTTAAGAACACAGATGTTGGTCCTGACCTACTGCAGAAATTACAGACACAGACAAGTTAGATGCCTTCCCACATTCAACGGCTGCCTAATTCTTCAGGACATCCCTAACTCCAGGACAGGGAGCAGGCTGACCAATTCCCTTACTTGTTCTCTCCTCTGCTTCTGTATAATACAAGGCTGGCTGGTATGTCACTACACACAGAAGAAAATTGACTTTATTCCCTACTTGTTCTAATACAAAATTTTATTTCGTGTCCCGTTATAATAAAAGAAAAGAAGAGACAGTTTGTAGACATGATTCATAAGCTTTGGGCCAGTGATTTAGATAAGGTAAACCTCTTCAGAGTCAAATACAAGATGAATAATCGTAAGTGAACATAAAGCTCATTTAACAATGTGGAGATTCAGATACCTGAACCTTCTCTTTATCTGCCCATATTGGACCACCACGCAATTTTGTCTGCTAAAAGAACTCCATAGTAAGTTTTTGGGTTTTTTGTTTGTTTTTTTGTTTTTCTTAATCAAGCTAGGTAAAATCTTAGGAACAGGGCTATTGCATTTTTATTTTTTCAAAGGAAAATGAAAACCTTAATTTGGAATAAACTCAAAAGAGAATAATTACTAAAAGAAATATAAATGCTGAATGTGTAATTCAAAACTGCTTTTTGAAGTCTCAAAAGGGAATGCTCCATTTATATTATATTGTAAATCAAGGCAGTATTATATCAAGCTAGAAACGTGATCAGCTGAATGGAGCATATTGTACTAAAGCACACAGTTTCAATAAATTATCCTTCTGTTATTTGATATGTATTTGTGTGTACTAGTGTTTTATATTTACTTTTATTCTTTTGAGTATGTTCACATTAAATCCATACTTCAGAACGGTATCCTCTAAAATATGGTATATTTACAACTTCCCTTCCCCCTACCAGCTTTCCCTGCTTGCAGAGTTCAAGGACACTCTTCAAAGTTTAGCCTCTCATCATGGCATAATAGACTGTAAACAATGAAACAAAGACACACCAAATGGCTGTGATGCTGGCCTTTTCATCATAATCTTTAGTTTCTCTCTACTTAGGACCATAAAAATGACAGTTCGAAATTTTACAGGGAGAAAAACATCTTAAAACCAGACAACCAGACTTCTACACACTCTGCCATAATCTTTTAATGGTTAGACAGCACGGCCCAGCTTCTACGGTGGGAAGTCTCTCGTGTGTTCTCTGGCTTATAAACAATACCAGCCTTTCTGCTCTCTCTCTTCGACTTTCAATGTAGGTTTTGTTGTTGTTGTTTAAAATTCTACCCCGTCATCTCTGAAACTTCCTCCACTCACACTTTGTCTTCAATAATAAATGATAAAAGGAAATGGAATAAATTCCCCTTAATGAGGAAATTTTCACCTGGCACAGAGGAGCTGGGGAAATCTATTAACCAACTGGAAGAATGCCTGCAGCATGGCAATTACCCGGGGAGCCCGCGCACTTCACACAGTCCTCTCTTCCACTTGACTGGCTTTTATCTGATCCACCAACTCACAAGTAATACTAAACAAATTTCCCTCCAGATTGCACATGCTCTAATGTGAAAATGAACACTCCACCTGGCCTACAATTATGGGATGGGCTTGCAATTGTATTATTATCCTCTTTTTTAACAACAATAAAAAAATCCTCCAAAAGGCAGAAGCTGAGAAAAGCACTAGGCCTGATGTTCAGTAATGAAGTCTGCTTTAATAAAAATAAAAGAGAGAGAGAGAGAGAATTGAGTAAGATATATGTTCTCTGCCTCACAACCCCTCACCAGCCTCTCTGCTGAGTTTTTTACAGCTTCACTGATTATTTTTGGCATTTCACAGGCTCAAGACCATGCCACAATCACAACAATGACATCGGTGGAAAAGCTGTCTTTTCATCTTTTCTTTCAAGGAGACAGGTTATTACCTATTTCCTTAAGAGAAATGGAAAAGACATTTTTCAAAAACAGGAGTAGTGATTAGAAATGCAAAGAATAAAAACACAGGCAATTGGGTAAATACTACTATTTGCTCTTAATTTTTGAGAGCACCATGGCTTATTTCTGCACAGCAAAGAGGTCTTTGAAGGAATTAAAAAATACCTCCATTTCTATGTCTCATGTACAGGACAAATAATACCTACATCCAATGTTCATCTGAAAGCATGGCATCATAAAAATTATCTAAAAGGATCTGGGTCCCTTAACACTATCACAATAATGCTAAAATATTACAAGTATTAGTTTTCAAGAGACAGCCTACTTAAAACTATATTTCACCTTAAAGGCTATTAACAACAACAAAATCAAAACAAAGAAAACCTTATGAGAAACATACTGTAGATATTTTTAATAAGCAATTTCTAATTTCCTGAATTCCTTGTTTACTTTTTACCAATTTTTGATGACCCTAATAATCCAGAAATATTGTGATGTTACATTCAATCGGCTCAAGCCACTCATATACTATTGAAGATAATATTGTAATTATGTTATATTAATATCAAGGAATAATAACAAAGAAAATAGCCTAATGTAGTTAATTGTAATTTTTAAGCCTTAATAAATCACATTTTTTATCAGTGATTCTTAATTTAAAATGCTGTGACTCTTTCTCTGCCCTTGATTTGATAAAGATGAAAAACAAATGAAAACCATCTAACCAAAGTAGTGCCATGTAAATTAGTATATAAGAAAGGGTTTTGTTACATTCTACAAAGCATGCTGCCACTAATCAAATAGCTTTCACCTGATCAGATTGAACTAAAGGGTTGCAAAGTCCATACTATGGAACATTGCTTCTGTTATTTCTGATCAATACACTTATTTGTAATTTTAAATCTTTCCAATGTATATTTTCCCTAAAATAAATATGATGTACTCAGTAATTAAAACCCTGGATTTTCCCATGAATACAGGCTTTTTATCAGTCCGGAATTTAAACCTAACAGATGAAAACAAACATAAGGCTTCGGTCAAAACCGAGATTGAATGAGCATACTTTGATGTTTTACAATGGTATTTCACAAATAAATTTATTCGAGAGTCCCGTATTTGAAAATCTCTCCATCATCTTAATACAAATTATCATGTTTCCACAGAGTAGTTTTCCAAAATCACATGTTATCCCAAGAAACAAATGTATAATTTTCAATGTATAACTTTCTTTGACTTCTAGAAATTATTACTTAGAACCTTATTAAAATAAATTACCTAACTTAAGCCTATCTACTGATAAGTGCTGCATAGCCTTTTTTCTTGCTAAATGTTATATGCACATTAATAATTTTTACATTTTTCTAGTTCTTGAATGTGAAAAATGTAAGCCTATTCTAGAATGGAGGAAAATGGGAAGCCATTTTTAGGAGGATGTAATAAAATTCTAGAATTAAATTCTTGGTGACATACCACATTAGAGCTATGTTGGTACAAGGCTTACTATCTACCTGGAAATAAAATGTCTTTATCACTTGGGGTTTTTCAGAAGAAGACATATAAATGCACATTAATACCTGTGATGGCAAAAACTCTCTTCTACCTGACACTAATGACTACATGCTCTAAGGACAACTTAAGTAACTCACTCCTCAAGCTGTGTAGACCTAGGATGGGCAATTAAATCAGATCAACGGCTAAAGAGTATGTGGTAGGGTAGATGTAGGAGGCAGTGGGTACAATCAGATACTGTCATGTGGATATCAATGTGCTGGTCCTTACACTACCACCATCATATTTACACAGGCAAATAATGCCAAAATGCCTATTTCAACCTTAGATAGGCAAACATCACTGGCCAAAACCTAACGTCAGGCTCCAACTGTCCTGAGAAAAAAAAAACTCACCAGTCAGATGAAATGATAAATGTGTAGCGTTTAGCACAATGCCAAGGAGGTAACATGAACATCATAAAGGCAAGGGCCACAAGAAAAGGACCAAGGGGAAGGAGGAAGGGAAGAAGCGGGAGGAGTTTAGCAGAACAAAACTGGCAAGTCACCTAAATTTGGCCCAGCTCTTCAGCTCTCTCTTCCCTCTTCTATGCAGCATTCCTGTACCCACACCTTGAGGCAGTGAGGATCAGCATACTTTTCACTCCCCACAAATCAAAATTGGTCTTCTGGAGAGAGTGTGCTCTCAGGCTCTTACTCCGTTGTCAGGAGGCATGGCCTGTGCCTTACACTCCTCGGGCTGGAATCACACACTTCATCTGCAAGGGCAGACACGGAGGCTTCATGCCCCCGTAATGGCCTCTCAGGTATGAATTAGCAGGTGAGAAAATTCTGGGGGTCAGCGAACAATTAACTAGCTTCTGTAATTATAGCCCTAGCCGTCTTATTTTGCCAAAGTTTAATTTCCATTCTACACTCAGGCGTTGTTTTACTCACACCTGCATGACCATGGAAGACAAGGTATTTATTTGCATTTTTGTTAAAGAAAAAACATATATGTAAATGTAAATAAGAATATATACAGTCTTTTATTATACATAGAGCAACATTTTAAAGAAAAATCCTTATTCTAGGTCTTGTACCCTTGAAAATTCTGTTTATGTTTTTTAAAGGTGACTTGTCGGGGCTTTCTCCCTGCCAAGCTTCCTGTGTTTTCCCCCAAGAGTTTTGGAAAAGGGCACATTCTTCACAACGCTCTGCTCTAAGTGGGGTCAACGATTCAGGCAAGAAAACCCGCAGCTCACAATCTGACAGCTAAGGAGGAACTGATCTCCAGCTGCCTGATTTAAAAGTCACGTCTCTAAAAAGAAGCTTTTGAAAAGGGTTAGTGACTAGAACCGAAGGCAGAAGCCCTGGGCTAGATTCTCTGCTTTCCTCTGCCTGGTGTCACATAAAGTATGACATACTCCTCGATGTGACTCAGTTGCATCATCCATAAAAATAGATTAGTGTGATAATTTCCACCTGTATTATAATAGAAATGTATTTTGAGGTCACCAGAGAAATATAGATCTGCATTATAAATACTCTAAGTGTATATTTTTACCATAACCTTCTTTGCTGGTTAATTAAATCATATTTTTCGTTACAATTGTAAATATTTATGAATATTTCTCATGAAACCTTTTCAGAAAATGTATGAATTTGAAAACAAGGATAATTTTTTTTATCAAAACTATACAAATGCCTACTAGTTCTCAAAAGGCAACAGAGATTTTATAATGCACCTGTAAGTATCATAATGCTTACATGTGTTTAATCTCTTTTTGACAGTATAAAACAATTAGGTTAATTCCTTTTTATTAGAAAACAGTTTAGAGACCGCCTAGCTAACCAATAGATATATAACCAGTTAAAAAATTAAAACCTAGAGATAATGATTTACAGTGTCTTCTACACAGAGTTGGTTTATATCTTAAACTACATATTTTTCCAGTTAATAATTTTGTTGGTCCCTTTGAGCAGCCAGGAATCATAGTGCATTTTCCTTCACAACCATTCCCCCTCCTTTGCCATGACTGAGAAATTCTGATTTTCACTTCTTACCAAGCACATTTCCCTATTTATTTTATTGGTATATTACACAGACATATTTTTGAATGTTTATGCAAGGCACAGTATGCCAATTTCCAAGAAAAATATGGTAAAGAATTGAAAGCCATTTGTATCTGTTTCAGAATTGACCTTATACCTTAGAATGGTGAACTCCATTCTGTAGTCATACAAATCGACAAAAGTTTTTACTAAGGCCTATGTATTCATCTGGTTCCATTGCTTATAACAAAATACCTGGAACGGGTGATTTGTAAGAAAACAAAATTTGTTGTTTATAGTTTGGGAGGTCCAAAGTCCAGGGAACATATCTGGTGAGTTTCTTGGTGTGGGGGGTCTCATATGGCAGAAATGGCAGAGCAGAGAGACTGTCACATGCTCCCCTTTTAAAACCCTCAGAACCATGCCCCTGACCACCATTATTAATCCATTAACTACTATAGCATGGTCCTACAATCTAACCTCCTCTTATAGCCCCACTTTTCAATAACTATAATAGGATTTCCCAGCCTCTTAACAGTCACAGTGGGGACTAAGTTTTGGGGGGACATCAATCCACAGCAGCCTATAGTAGAAATATATTAAGACATTATGGTATTTGGCATTTGCCCTAATGGAGTTTAAAATTAAATTGGGGGAAGATACTAGTGTACATATAATAATTACAGGACAATGAACTGAAAGTGTGTGGCTCCAACTGTTACCTACAATGAGCAAATAGGTAGATAATATCCATCTTAACAATTCCTGTTCTTAGACTTTCTTATTTTCTTGATAGTAAGATTCTCACTTTTATGAAACAGCATAAATATAGCAGAGAAGAGTTAACACAGTTTGTCACTTCCTGAGTAGAATTCACACATTTAACCACCTCATCTTCCTCACTGTGTGTTTGGTTCTTACAACTCAGCTTCCTTCCACTCCTACCTCCCTATCATCAAATTTGGTGGACTTTCTCAATTCTTTTCCCTCTTTTTTTCCCTAAGTCATGCAATACTGTTGAAAGTGTCTTCCTATTTTAATTATTTTGTTTTAAATTCTATCTTCCCTTGGCTCCCATGACAGTGGGCCGGAAAGAATGCTGTCCTTGGGCTTAGAATATCCTGCCTAGTAAAATAAGAAGGGAGTAGTCTCTTTTAACTAGGGTAAAGCTGAGACTTAGAAATACAATGTGAGTTGATAGTGATGTGAGAGGACATAAGACTGCCTTCTACACATCAAATCAGAAGGTTCCACTAAAGTGTCCAACTATCTCCATTCCCATTTCTAGATCCAAAATAATAAATGATATCATAAACATGTCATAGTAAGATATCATTAAAATTCCATGTGATTATATGTTATGATTTTATATATATATACATATATAATATTTTTCCCTAAATTACTTTTATTTATAGTTGATACATTAAGATTGCAGTCCTTAATTTTTTCTACCAGAAAATATAAATTACCATCAGAAAGTAAAGTACTGATCATTCTCTTTCTTATGTCTGAATTCTAACAACTCTTACGTGACACTTTTCCAATAAAAACTTCAATCAAATATAAGCTCAAAATGTTCTTGTCTGATTTTACCACGCCTTGTGAGCAACTTAAATAAAAAGTCAATAGAAACTAGCATGTGTAGGAGAGGACATTCAAAGGGAGTGTTCGAGCTAAGGTGACACCTACATTATTACATCTGGCAGAAGTTTGTGGCTGCAGGAAAATGGCCAACTTTACTGAGCTCAATTTAGCACTTGAATGCCCAGGTGGAACTGACCAGGCTTGCCCTAGATTGTTTTCCTAAACAATAGGCATACCTATGAGTTTTCAGCACTCACCAATGGACATGGTTTATCACCTTGAACATACATAGTAATGTTCAGATGAAAATTGGGTTCTTCAAAACTGCTCTTTACTCTTCTGTACTACATTGACCATAGCAGTAAGTGGCAGTGAAGGGGGAAGAGAATATTAATACTATTAGAATTAGGACAGCAAAAAACTCCCATGAAGCCTATAGAATATTGAGCAAAAGCAATTTCCGGATAATTTGTACATAAACCCATAGTAAATTAAGTTTATGTCAATAATTAATATAGAAATAAACCTAAATCTTAGGGTCCAATACTGATATGTTATAACTGTATCATAATGGTTAAATCTCCCTACTTTTGAACATTTAAATGGATTAAAACAGATTCTTTTGGAATAGTCATCTACAACATTGCTAACATAAATAGCAGCATAGTGCATAAAAACCAGAGAACAAAATGGACCATTCCAGGCAAATTGCCCAGATTGAGTAGAATGCAAAAGAACAAGTAATCATCATAAATGGCAGAAAACCTTTCATTTGGTAATTTAACATGGTATAGCACAAGCAGAGGCTGGTTGTCTTCTTTAAGCTAATCGTTTGAAGGACCGATTCAAAACTTAATTCTGCTTAGTTTTAGCCAGTTAAAGAGCAAAATTATACAATTTAGGCCGATATGATAAAATCTTTAAGCTGGGTATGTCAGTCAGAAGTAGCTGGAGAACCCAAAAACTCAAATAAGGAAATTTTTTAAAAAATTTAAAAGAGTTACAGGCACAGGATAAACAGATGTTAAAAGCTGGTAATTAGTAGTCTTACATTTTTGTTTTTGTGTTTTTTTGCCTGTTTGTGATTTTTTTTTAAATATCATGATTGTCTTTTGATCTAAAATTGCTAATCCAGATTGATATTATAACTTAAAAAATGTTTGGGGTATAAAGTCCTGAAATAGTTCCTGCTTACAAGCAAGCCCTATCATAGTTGACTTTCTTCCTTACTTATAGCAATAGAGATCAAACTGAGAAATCTCTGTACCCATGCTTGTCTGTTAATTACTAATATGTATAGTTGAAACTTTTATCATATGTGCTAGTTCTACAGTGATAGAACTACCACTTTATTGGCTACTGTTACTAAACTAAAAGTGTCTATTATATGTAGTCTTATTTCCTCCAGATGTTATCTAATTCACCTTTTCACACCCCTAAACATATATATGTTTGTATGTGTGTATACACATGCATGCACATGTGCACATATACTTACATATCAAATATAGGGGATTAAATATCAAATATCTTAGACTCTGGAGTCCTGCTCAAGTTTGATCTCAATTCCATCATTTATTAGTAAGTGACATAAAGGAAGCTGCTAAATCTTTTAGTATCTCAGTTTACTGTTGATAAAATTAGAATAATTACTGACTTCTTAATATTGTGGTAAGGATTAAATGAAATAATGTGCTTAGAATAGCACCTGATATGTAGTCCCAAAAATTGGTGATTATTATCTTAAACTCAGAAGGATTTCAGAATCATTGAATTAAATCAAAATTCGAGCTTCTGCATTAACAGATAGAGTTCCAAATCCATTCTTTTCTTACTAAAAGGAATCAGATCTATCAGGAGAACTGACTTGGTGAAAACACTTGACATGTTTATTTGATTTATGGTTCTTGTACTTCCTCTCTCCAGGCCAGATTTCTTTGCATGACCAAAATTGAATATATGTACTAATAGAGAAAAGGACTATAGGTGAGACCTTTACATTTCTAATAGATCAAGATAAGCATTTTTTTAGTGAGTATTTATGAAAATGCTATACAGGAGGAGCATAATGTGTGAAATAAGCAGAGTTAGTACGATGAATGAGTATGGGAAAAATACACAGAATAAATTTTGTATATCTCTGCAGCAAAGACCAATAGATAGCACTTATACAGGTATTGTGGTTCCATTAAAAACTCAGACAGATTTAACCTTTCTCAAACTCTTTGCTGGGTAATCTGCTAATGTGAAGTTAATAGATCTTTAGTGATTAAACATCTAAATTCCAATGCATAATAGGCATTGGAATCCTGCATGATACAACTCACCTCACACTGAGTAAAGAAAAACTTCTCAAACCCTAAAGAAATCCATTGTAAATATGTTCTCACCCTAGGTCAATTAATGCCACTATACCAGCCTATAAATTTGGGGAACTGCCTAGAACGGCCAGCTTCCCTAGCATGCCCTTGGGCAGCAATAAGCAGTTTAAGAAGAAAAGGAGAAAGTCAGTGAACTCAAGTGCAAAAGAGAAATGTTTTGCTGAAGCTGTCTGAATGATGGTTATCACCTAAGTTGGTAAGAATGGATATTGTTCCAGAAGTCTTACGAGAGTTGTCACTGCTATGCTCATGTTCTAGAGACTTCAAACTGCGTTCTGATAGCACAAGCACTCAGAGCCAGGATGCTGAGTTCATTATTCTAACACCTGTCCACCTTGTATCATCTGCCTGTAAAAGTCTGGGATTTCATACATCATCCTGAGCATGATACATGTTTATGTACACCCTTTAAGAAAAGGGATTTCTTACTATAATTTCCACTTTCTCACAGGCATGGAAAACTCATCAGTTATTTACATACCTTGTTAAATCATTGTTTTGTTTCTCCATCTCAATCTGTGGATATTCACATATGTACTAAATTTGTGGGTGTATTCCATTTAAGAATCAAAATCCTAACTTCATTTCAGATGACTAAAAGTAAATACAAGTCACAGACTGGCCAACTATTTGAGTGACATTCTCATCTTCTGCTAGTGAATGTGTTTATCGGATTTTAGAAAAACTTTAGCATGATTAACAACTATAGAGTGGGAATTTTTATTCATTAACATAATGAAAGGCTATTGATCTTTTAATAAGAATAGCATTTGTATCAGTAACTATCATTGCTGCCTTTAAGAAGAAATAGGTCTAGTATTAAAATAAGTGACAATGAAGTATAAGAAAATTAAGAAATGATGTATTGCAAAAAAGCAAATGCAAATTGTGACTTTGAAAATGAATCTTTCAATGCATTCACCTAAAATCATGAAATAACCTTTATTATAACAAATAGAGTTTTTATTTTCAGGGGAAAACCTTCTCAGGCAGTCACCATGTGCCAGGTGTCCCTTATACTTATTTAAGCTCCACAACAAAACTATGAAGCAGACATAAACAGAAAGAAGGTGGGGCTAGAGAACTGAGGGAGGTAATGTGCCCTTGGTTCTGCGGTGGGCAGGACTGCACGCCAGTCTACCTGGCTCCACAGTCTGTACTCCTTCGAATGCAAAAAGGAAACAGGTGAAACTTAACTCACTACTAGCATGCTATACTTTATCTTCTTTTTTTCCCCCCTCTTTTCCCAGGTGAGATTAATGTTATGTATTTTCTAAGGGATCTATATGAAAAAAAGCAAAGGGAGGAGGCTCGTTGGCACCAGAG
Source organism: Cynocephalus volans (assembly GCF_027409185.1). NCBI lineage: Eukaryota > Metazoa > Chordata > Mammalia > Dermoptera > Cynocephalidae > Cynocephalus > Cynocephalus volans. Next base: position 275,153,494 of record NC_084460.1, on the reverse strand, counting down.
GTATGTTGGGAAAGGAGAACTTGGGAGTCCTCTCAACTCACGCCAAATAAATAGTTCCTCCCTGGGCCTACATCTAAAGCCAGCATTTCTAACACAGGAGCAGTTGAGACCTTGAAACAAAGTGAACCACAAATAAATGCACATGGAAAACAACTTATCTTCTCAATTCTTTCCCAAACTGGCAATACATAAGTCAGCTACATAATGCCAACTGTTAATAGTGAGCTGCTATGACTGTTAGAGCAAAATATGCCTGGATGACTAAGCTTCCCTGAATATTTAGAGGCTGAAAACAAGCAGAGGACTTCATGATCCAGGACACTGGTGAAAATAATCAAAATAGGGAAAAAAAAAACTCAAGTCCTACACACTTACATTCCATCAGTTTTATTATCCTTTCAACTTCAGACCCCTATGTGCCCCAGAGTGACTGAGACAGGTAGCTTCAGTGGTCATCTATTCAGTTATTTATCTAACACCACTAAGTAACAATCATTATCTAATTGCTACATGTGCGTCAATGACACTCCATAAAGAAATGAAGCAATCAGCAGAGTATCACTCAGATAATGAGTTCAGGTTTACTAAAGCCATGGATTACCTATCAAGTTCCACTTCGGGTTTACTTTAGCTTTTACTCTGTAATAGGTAACTTTAACCTCCCTGGATCAAAACAAACTTACACAGAAGATAGATAATTGTAAGTAAAAATTTTTAGGATTTTTTAGAATCTTTTAAATTGTTAAAATCTTCATGTAAAGAGTTTTTAATGTAGATCATTATTGACAATAGAAAATATCTCGATTTTCAAATATATTCATGCCAGAAAATGGAGATCAAAAACGTCAAATTATCAGCAAATAAATACAACAGAATGTGGCAGTCAGGAAGAGATTATAACTGATCTCTAACAGTGAGGATCTAATCCTCCAAGGACCTTTTTCACTATCAACATACACTTATTTATGCTTAGTTAGAACCTCAACCTGTCTTCTGGTTGTAACAAAAACAATTCAAACATTAAATTTGTCCAAAAATCAGAATGTATATCAAGTGGAAATTTAAATCACAATAACATCTGCTATTTTCCACCCTGGGTCTCTTCCACCACTATATTTGGCATACTGTAAGTTTCTAGCACCCTCATGTGGTTTAATTGGTGTGGTTTCATAAGCATTTGAAATCAGTTGCCTAAAACTGAAAACAGTAGAACAGACTATAATTCAACATGGAAGTTCTGCTAACATCATAAACCAAGAAAAGGAAAACCTAAGTCAGCAAAACTATAAGATGAATGTATAGGTTCAATTCCTAATGTATTTGCTATCTCCTGTTCATTTTACGTCATCACTGGAAAGGATGATTTACAAGCAATGATAACTAGTTTCGTCTTGGTCAGATAGGAATCCTCAATTTTCAAAACCAAGCACTTGACATGAGCAATTATTGAACAGATAAAAAAGAATCTCATTTTGCTCAAAAAGAGAAGCAGGTGTTTTTATTGCCCGGTTTGTGCATATCTTGACTAGGCAAATACAACAACCCAATTATTTGTTGCCGTTGCTAAACAGTTGAGCATCCAGGCTTTGATATCTTCCACTGTCTTCAACAACATTGTAAGTGATTAAAGTTTCTACATTTTCTCAGATCATTTGAGAACAATTTACACAAAAATTTTCCTCTGTAATCATATTCCTAGTACTTCAGAGCTTTCTTAGAGGGGAGAAACTACAGAGGACTATATTGTCTTCCTTAATTTGGTAATAAATGCTCCTCTTATCAAAGATACATATTTAAAACCTATCCATGATTTCATAGGCCTGATGTGCCCCAGCAAATGATCTCCCATAAAAAATAAAAAAGTAGATTTTAAAGCACTGACGTTATTAGAATATTCTCAACATGATATGAAATTTTAAAATAATTGGCCATGAAGGAGATAAAAATGTAAATTAGTGAGATGGAAAGAGTTTATTAATGGAAATTTGAATGTGGCTTATTTGTATGCTGAACTGGAAGTCCCATGTTAAAAATATCTAGAGTGCAAGAGGAATGCATTTTCTCATCAATATACAGTAATGTGTAGATTGACATTAAAAGGGAAAAATAGGCTTCAGAATTTAGAAGAAAATCTATAGAAAACAGGAATATTTTTCATTTAATTGTTGATTAATAAAATTTAAATCTAGGTAATATTTGGTCATTAAATAACACATGCATTTATAAATGTATACCTTTTTTTGTAAAATCATCACTATGTTTGATGGAAAGGGTGGGGGTAGAAGATGATTAAAAATATCAACAGATATCTTTCAAAAGATAAACATCTAAAAAAAACTGCCATTTGTCTTCTGGCTATGGCTACTGTCTTCCAGTATTGGTACCAAATCCCTCACTGAAGCAGAATTTTGGCCAAATGCTTAAGGTTAAGAAGACTATCAGAAATTGCACAGAAGATATATGGAGTAAATCAGAGCACTACTACCTTACCTGTCGAGCCCTTTCAATGTCTTTTCCATCTTTAAAATATCACGCATCTTATACAAAAACCACTTGTCAATGAATGTGAGTTTCTCAATTTCATCAAGGGACATGTTGTCTTCCAATGCCTGCCAAAAGGAGAAGAGATACTTTCTTTGGCATACATTTTATAAACGTCTTATTTGCTTGAAAACACAAAGCAGTCATCCCTCTCCGCATTATTTAGAGAGCCTGAGGCTCCACACTGAGATACAAAACATGAAACTAACATCATTGACGTTCCTCTCAATAAACCTAAAGATACTGCCAACTAAATTCACACATGTCATGCAGATGAGGTACCGGCCTTGAGTTATCAAAATGGTGTGCTCAGAAAAATATCCCTAACAGGATCTCTCTCTCCCTCCTGCTTATTTGACCATGCTACAAATTATATCTTAAATCTGGTATATCTCTGTGGAATTAAAGAGAATCTCCTAAAGCTGCAGTTAAACCAAATTGTTAAGCAAATCTAGAATAATGATCATTTAACTTTTATTTTTCATATGTATCATTTAGCAAATAGTATACTTTTATCACCTCATTCCACATTCACACAAACATACAATAGTCAACAAGAAATGATGGGTAAAATCTGGCTTGGCATTTTTTCTCTAGAATATTTCCTCACAGAGGACTTCTAACAGAAAGTAATTTTCAAGCAGTTACTATGACTTTTGTGCTAAACAGGCATTTTACAAAGTCCTAATATATTCCAAAACAATGTAGTAATAATTTCTCTTCTGATAGGCAGCTTAGCCTTTTTCTCAAGCTTACTTTAGCAATCTCTGAAAAGCAAAATTGTAACTATGGGTCTTTAAGCTGAGTAGAAAAGGCAACTAAAAGAAGAGATAATCTCTCAAAACCAAAAGCATCATACTTGATACATGTCTATTCTTACTCTTTTATATAAATGTACACATATATATCATGTGTGTGTACATATATATATATATACCCAGTGAAAAGTAATAATCAGATAATATTCCAAAATAACATATTTTAGAATGGCACACTATATTTTTAAACCCCATTAAGAAATATGTATAACTAGTAAACACTGTTATATTTCAACCCCAGGAAGTTTAGTTTTCTTAAAGCTTTACTTATTCCTAGGATCAGAGAGACCGTGGTTATAAGTGTTGAGATACAGCATGGCTAATAATCCTGTTGACTAGAATAAGATGACATCTAATGGGAATTCTCAATGCCACGTTCACTTCCTAAATCTACTTATGTTTCTTTTGTTTAATTCTCCCTGTAATTACAGTCAGGATCCCAAGGACTTAATATTCTTTCTTATTTTCCAAGTGTTTAAAGGCACAATTAGCGGTCAGCCATCAACACTGTGAGATGAATAGAACCTTAAGTTCTTGACACTTTTGACAGATCAACTGCAGTTTTTCACACAATCACACACAGTGAAACAGGGCCTAGAATCCTACAGTCACTTCACTGTAAGGAAGGACAACCACAGTCACAGGCACAGTTTCTAACCGAAAGCAAGATCCTGCCAGTCATAGGACCTCATCTTCAGGCACTGAAGATTTGCCATGTGACACCGCCTTAATGAAGTCCAGAATGACCCCAAACAAGTTTGAAGTTACTTTAATGTTCCCAAAATCAAAAATGATGCCCTGCACTCTCCCCAAATCAAAAGAGGTGATGATCCAGTCATCCTGAAATAAGACTGCTGCAAAAATCAGACCTTAGAGCAAGCTGCCCTTTTCTAAGCATCATGAAAGCAAGTGAAGATTTACACACTCTTTTCATTCTTTTTTCCCTTCGGCCCTCCACAGTCCTTACACTCTTTGTCAAAATCACCAAGTTTCTGGTTGCTGTGGAAATGAACAGTAATATGACCTCTAACAAACAGAAATCAGTTCTTTCTGCCAGCACTCTGGCAGACAATCATCTATACTTCAGATCCTGCACTTCCTGCTCGTACACAGGATACTCTGTGCAAGAAAGAACCTACCTCCACACATTACCCCTGAATTCTCATCCTTTACAAGTCTGTTAGGAAAGAATGAGAGATTTGCTTGAGTTTTACAGCCTAGCGTGGAACTTGGAAATGCTTCCCTTTTTCATCTGCTTCAAAGTGGTGGAAACATGATTGCTAGACTTGAGGGAAAAATCCACTTACTGTCCTCTGCCTGAGAAAAAGATTGTATGTGTTTGTGTGTGTATACATCCACACACGCACATATGAATATTGTGGATCACCTTTTAAATGAAAGACTGACATAGGAATAATAAATACAGAAGGTGAAATGGCTTTCTGAAATAACCGCTCATCACTGCTATCCCACCACCACCACGGAAAAAATGTTAATCGCCTTGAAACTCAACATTGAAAAATGTCCATCAAAAGATGACAGTATCTCCCAGAATTTCAAGGGAACTTAAATATCCTGCATTAAGAAACCGTAGCAGTGAGGACAGTACACGTGAGGTACAATGAAGAAAACACCCCTTCCTCTCTTTGTCCTCTCTTCTGGACTCAGTACTCTCAATAGGGACATAAAAGTTTCAGGGAGTTCAAAATTACTAACCGCATTTTTTCTGTTGCTACTAAGGCAAATTACAAAGATGAATTTCCTCTCTAAAGATAAAATTCATATTTTCGTCAACTCATCCCACATGCACACGGCACACCACATAAAATGGTCAGTGTGGCTTTGTAAACCCAGAATGGTTTGATACACACTGGAGGATTAATGCTTGCGCTTCCTTAAATGTCAAAAAGCCATTCAGGGATTTCTGACCAGACAGATTCCACCTGCCCAAGTCACCTTTTATAAAATCAGATGCGCTGAAACTTCAAAACTCTAAGCACACTAAATATGAAAGGAGATTAATATGGCATTTAATTTGCATGAAAAGGAACTAGCAGGTAGCAGTGAGAAATGTGAAGCTCTTTGTTCTAAAAATAAGACCAATAAAATAATTACATAGAAAAGCCTATAATCTTGGAGGTTCTTTATAGTCTGTTGTTTAAATGCAGAAAAAGAAGCAAATAAATTGAGATTCTTCTAGGGTCTTAGGTAGCAGATACCAAGTGATACTATTGTGTGAGTTTTCCTTTCTAAAACATGATTTTACACATTTTCAAGGAACAAGTAATGAAGGTGATAGGAAAGGACAAGTCAATATTGTCAAATCTACTTAAAAGTATTGATACTACATATACTAAAAGGAAGGGACATTTTATCTAAGTGACCATCCTTTAAAACTGCAATGTGCCCTTAAGTTCAGGTTTAAAGTCAAGTAAAAAAGGATAATTTTTCATTAATTGTAGCGTAATCTGATGAAATCCATAGAAGTCTCCAGTTTAATACTATTAAAGAGAATTAAATTTTTCCAGAAATCCCTTAATTCGAGATCACTTTGTGATTCAATTTTACTTTGAAATCCAGGCTAACTATATTTTGAAGGGGAAAAAAAAAAAGTAGCTCTAGGTCCCTTGTCACATATTACCTTGGCAATGGCATAGATGCGGGTGCTGGAGGGGTCAGCCAGCTCTCTTTTGAGATCTAGGCTAGATGGCCATTCTTTGTTCATTGGGAGACGGGAAGTGAAACCATCTACAGATGGGTGGCACATTCGTAAGGCTTTCTGGAAACTCTCCTCAAAGGTGCGACCAATAGCCATGACCTGTAATACAAATTTAAGATCCCAAGAAAGAGCTTGTATACTTTTAATTGTTAACAGAACTGGATGTAGGATATTTTTCAGAAAAGACTTAAGAACAAAAAATATGTCAGAACATTACTCAAATTTTAAGTGTTTTTTTTTCCTACCTCTCTCTTTCTCCTTGGTTTTGGTGTAATAAGTCTTTGATATTAGTCTTTTACCACTTAGGAAATTCAGGTGTATTTGCTGAGATTGACAAGGAAATCACCTGTACCTGCTCTGGACCATGTGTTAAAATGAGGAATATGTGGTTGGATCACATTTAATAAGATCTTTCTTTTATGCAAATTGCTTTTTTTAACAGAAGGCAAATAAAGAGAAACCAGACATATATTAACACAAAACAAAACTTTTTTTTTTTTTATCATCACACAATACGAACATTTTTTGTGCCCTTTACCAATTTCTCCCTAACCTCCCTATTTCTAAATGAGTATACAAGACAGGTTGGCTTTCGTTATAACTGAGCATTAATATTAACAGAACCTTGAGAATCATAACAAATATAGATAGATTATGATTGTGAATGTAGATGGAGACCAAATTCCCCATGACAAATTCAATGTGTCTTCTATCAATCTTTACAGTTGATTATACACTAATCCATTAGAAAAATCATGTGGTGATTTAGTTTGGACAAGTTACAAGTCAGAATTAAACTTAAATTGACTTTGCAGCCTACCTAGTTATTTTCACTGGATAAACATTGTCTTTGAATCTCTTCATGGAATAATATATTGCTATGCATTTTTGGTTTCCAATTTAAAATAATAACAGTCATAAGTCTGCCTTCAGTAAAATTTCATGACTTCCCAAATAGGCTTAAATTCCTATCAATGTCACTTTAGGAAATCTTTGTGTCAATTGTGTGACAGAATACATATTCAAAGATCACTAAAGTCAAACAGATAACCTTTTCACACTATTCCAGATTTAATTAGAAATAAGGGAAGAGTTACAAGAGCAGGGATAAACAAAACATTAGTACAATTCAGATATGCAATTTGCAAGTCATAGTGATATCTTGAAGAGTTGGACAATATGTTTATTGATTGTCTAGCCTAAGCTTGGAAGAGACTGCCAGAAATCAGATATCTTAAGGTGCTATAAAATTAAGAAAATACTTTTGGGACATTTAATGAAATTAGAAGTATTATATATTTAAAATTTGGCCATAAACTAACTAATTCTATAAGTAAAACTCCATTTATTTTTACTATTCTTAAGCACACCATACATAATAGTATACAGGATCTATTCAATAAAAGAGAAGAAAACATACCTATATAAAAATAAAAGAATGCATAACTGTAAATGTTTGCTCAAAATTCGTGCTTTTTAATACTATATATTATTAAAATTCACTTTCATTAAACGAAAATTTCATCATATTCAGTGGAATGACTATCATGGCCTTTCTTGGCCCTATTCTACTACATTCTCATAGCACTTGGATATAAATACTATATTTTAACATTTACCACAGATTAATCTGTATTATATTTGTTCTGTTTATATACACTGAACTTACCAACTGCAGACAATATGTTATAATTATCTACAACTATTTACAACAATTATTTATTGTTTTATCCTCCCAGTGTTTTATATGTAGTAGGAATTCAGGAAATATTTTCTGACTTGAGTTGAACTGAATATAAGGTGTTAAATATTCACTAAAAATCCCTAGATAATAATCCCCATTTGAAAACATTACAAAACTTTCTCCAATTCTTTGGCCTACAGATTTCACTGTGAACAATATGAAAAAGGACACTTCCCATGAAATCTAAACTAAATAACAGTTGTTTATTTGGAGGAAAACTACCAACACAGCTTTTCATGCTATTCGGGTTCTAATTCTTTTGTGCACTGAAGAGCATGATAGAAAAAAAAAGATTCAAAACAACTATGAAGGAGGAACAACTACTTCCCGATGTTTTAAAACTAGTAAGACATTTTGATTTAAAAGCTCAAGTTGATCCTTATTTTTCATTACTTTAAAATCTTTCATCAAAATCTTGGAAATTAAGGAAACCAAAATAGTAATAATTCTGCCTTTCATGTGTGAATATGATAAACCAATGAAACGTCTTTTTTTCCTTTTCTTTTCTTTCCTGCATTGGTAATGGTTTTAAGCTATATTTCCTGTGATTAGTGACATGCATTTCTGAAATGGCTAGTCTGAGGTGAGTCCACAACCTGTGTCATGGGACAAATGAAGGCCAGTATGGACCAATATGTCATCAGCAGCCTTTTGCTCTGTACCCTCAACAGCTTAGATATGTAGACATGGACCAAGAGCTCCCACGTTGGCCACAACAGAGGTAGAGATGAGATAAAGTAAGACAGATAGACAAATAGATAGATAGATTTATTTTAGAGTAGGAAGGGACCCAAGAGATCGTCCAGTCCACCTCTTTCTTTTACAGATACAGAAAGTGAGGTCCAAGGAGGTTAAAGCCACAATTTATATTAGTGGACTACAGTTGAATTCTTAACCTCATTTCAGTGACCTTTTGGTATACCATATTGTCTTTTATATTATTTTACTTTATTTGGCTATAAAACACACTACAACTCAGTTATACTTACACGAATATGTTTTCATATATATGTATATACAAAGGGTCTTGAAAAAGTTCATGGAAAGATTCGTGTTACCTCTTAATTCTATTTTCTCAAAGTGCAAGTACCTTGTATTATATACCCACATATATGGTCTCACTTTTTGAAAAGAAACATCTTCAAATCCAGCAAAATTACCATGTAACAAATGCAATATGCTAACAGTCGAATAGAGAGATAGGAGGAAAAGAAAAGGAGGAAATAAAATTCCTATATATTCTTTAATCAAGCACAAAGTGTCCAGGCAACCTTAAGACTTTCAATGTTGTTAATGATTAGGCAAAATAACTGAGAAAAAGGACAACATAGAAAAATAAACCAAGGACTCACCTCTCCTACACTTTTCATAGAGCTACCAATTCGGCTAGAAGTTCCATGAAAACGGTCAAGATCCCAGCGAGGAATCTTGGTAACCATGTAATCCAGGCTAGGTTCAAAGCAGGCTGATGTCTTCCCTGACACAACATTCTTGATTTCTGGAAGTGGGATTCCCAGAGCAATCTTTGCAGCAATGAATGCCAATGGGTAGCTATTAAGGAGGAGATAAATTTATTTTTGTTTTTGTTTTTTGAGCAAAAAGTATTGAAAGTAGCCCCAAATATAAAATGGTCTTTCTTAGAAATTCTGGTATTATTCTACCTCAGGATGTACATCATACCTGATTCTCTGTCCTTTATAAATATTTAATAGCTGCTTATAAAATAACATGAGTTATGATGAAGTATAGAGGCACCAATCACAGGAGAGTTGACTCTCTATGCACTACATGTATTGCTACAACTCTCACCCTTCATCTCTTCAACCCAAAATCTATAGATTTCATGATAAATTAGATTTAACCTCCACTTATGTTTAACCTCCACTAAGATGAGATTCTGCAAATTTTTTTGTGTGTGTGAAAATATACATAATTATACCTAGGAAGACAGTGGAGTTAGCTGGTACTAGGGGGTATGTAATGGTCAGAAAATGTAGGCATTGCAAGTCTGGGTCCTTGCTCTGTCTCCAATTATCTTTGACCTCTGGGCTCCCTACAAAATGAACATTCTGAGAACTTGACTATCACCATCCAGAATGCCAGTTTTGATCATTTTATATAAGAACATAATTCATAGAAGTATAGAATGAAATATGAATTCTTTGGCACAACTCCTCACTTAGTAGATGAGAAAACTGATAGAGACGATAAGTGATGTGCCAAAATCACACAGTCATTGGAAAGACCAAATGAGAACTCAGGTCTCGTGACTCCTGCATAAGGCAACATGCCTTCTCCCACTCCATGCAGCATCATGTAGCTACATAAAAAGTCTGCAGAAGTAAATATTTTAATTTAAGTGTTATATGACTAAGTGCTATATGATGAAAGATGCTAAACATATTAATAGGAATAAAAAGTTTTAATTAATTTTTCTTCCAATTACGTTTGCTAACAGTTGTTAAATGGACAGCAAATTTATAGATTTGATTGGAACATTTACTTGTAAAAAAATCCTACTTTGTTTGGTCTTACAGAGTTTTGCTAAAATAAAAGTAATGTGCATTGTATGCTTTAATTGAGTCAACTATATTTTTTGTCAATTACTTACTACAGGACTATATCTAAAAAAGCAAGTTGAAGACTAAAATCAAGGATTCACTTGCACTTTTTAACAACATCTGCAACGTGCAATTAAAAAGCAGATTTTTCACAGCCTGCTTTGACCACCCAGATTTTGATTAGTTTATGATTAGACAGCAAACAAAGCCAGCTAGCAATACCATTTTCTTCAATCTGGCAGCAGGCTCATTAATAACCATTTCCTTAGGGTCCCATAAACGATTTGGAGCTAGCATACAGAAATAAGGAATATAGTTTGTGAATGCAGCACAGTGTTCCACTAGCTGTCAATTTTTCAGTTTTATTTGTGAAGAATCGGTAAACTCGTGGTCAATTATTCAGGTCTTACCCAGTGGCCTTTGAGGCCAGGGCTGAGCTTCGGGACAGCCTGGCATTCACTTCAATGATGCAGTATTCCATCGAGGAAGGATGGAGGGCAAACTGAATGTTGCATTCACCCACAATGCCCAAGTGGCGAACGACATTGATTGAAGTACGTCTCAACATCTGAAACTCTTCGTTGGAGAGTGTCTGGGCAGGAGCCACCACAACCGAATCACCTGTACATCCAAGCAGCACTTGTTATTGGGTGACAATCTAAATAACCAACTTCAATTACTTAACAATCTACTTGCATGATACAAGACACTGTACAGTCTGAAGGTTTGTTGGGAGAAGAATTATCTTAAGGAAATATATATATGAGACATCAGGTATTCCCTTTGATTCTTGTTTTGTCCATCTTACTCTAATACTTTACTTTAAAAACCCCACTAACCTTTCCCAGGCTCATCTATTTAACCTTTCCCAGGCTCATCAAGCCTTCAATCATTTACTTACTAGACTGACATTAATTTCTTCAACTTCCCTTCTTTTCATCTCAAATTGTCTCTCTTAAGTTCTTCCTTCCATAGAATATGATCTCCTCTTCACCCAACTGGCTCATCCATCTGTTTTCGTTCCTTCCCATTCTCACTCCTCTCCAATCATAGCCCTTTATATCTTCAATCTCCTAGTCCTTAGTCTCCATCCCTTCTACCTGCCAACACACTCAGATCTCTACCACCTCAAGAAGACCCTTGCCCAGCATTGCCAGACAATCGCACAGACCCTCTCTCTCAGTTTTTGCATGATTAAGCTTCTTGAAAGCTTGCCATTTCTGCTTATCACTTATTAACATATAATTTTTTCAACGTTGCTCACAAAACTAACTTCGCATTAAAATTGTCATCTTGGACATCTAAAAAACCAAATTAAGTCCTCATTCTTGACTTTGCACAGCATTTGATTCTGCCAAAAACAAAGCTCTTTTAAAAAATACAGGCTTGCATCGCCTTGCATGGTACCATCCTACCCTGGTTTTCTTCTTCTCTATTCCTGCCTTCTTTGTCTGCAGCACTAATCCTTCCTTTTTCTCCTGCCCCATAAAAAAATATGTTTCCCATCATTCAGAGTTTGATCCTGTTCTCTCCTTCTTCTATATCTATACCCTTAAATACTTTGTCTACACCTCCTGCTCAATTATTTCCTTTATACCAATGACTTCCAATAATTTTTTATCAATTTCTTTATTTCTATCCTCTTTTCTTGAATTCCATTTTCACATTCTCAACTCCCTTTTGGAGAATTCCTCCCACACCTCAAATTTAGCATTTCTAAAACCCAAATCATCATATTAGCCCTTTTATTTAACTTGTTTCCCTTCCTGAAAAACCTATTACTATAACTTGTGCTTATTTCTCATTCACGTGGTGACTACACTTCAGTCTGCTCTAAGCCTTCTCAACTTCACTCCTTATTTCTCAACACCAACTCTTACAGATTTTACCTCAACTAGATTGCTTATATTGACTCTTTCCTCAAATGAAGTTAGGATAATAGTATCTGCCTTACTTCATAGGGTTTTTATGAAGGCAAAATTTAATGTGAGAATATTTCCAATACTGTAAAATACTACATGTTTAAAATGTTATTACTAGTCTGTCAGCTTGGAATAGTAATTTAAAGAATAGAACATTGTAAAGTAAGCTATGACCATCAAAGACGTGAGCTGAAGGCATTACTATAATTCTCGAAGATTCTTTGCCTACCTGTATGAACACCCATGGCATCAACATTTTCCATGTTACAGACAGTGACACAATTGTCATCAGCATCTCGGACCACTTCGTATTCTATTTCTTTCCAACCTGTCACTGACTTCTCCACCAGAATCTGGTTAGTTATAGCAAAGGCCTGCAAATTGGTGACAAAAGATATCAAAAAGTAAGGAAAGGCACTGGCTTATACAAGGACATTTGGCAAAATGCCTTGGCCTAAATCCTGGTCAGCACTAAAGTCTCAAACCCCATCCCCATCCTCCCTACGCTCCAGAACACACAACATGTCAAAAATCAGTGAGGTACTAGGAATAGCATCCTGCAGTGAATATGCTTGATTTACATTATTGAGGCTTGCCATTCAAAGTGCTGATATGACATGAAATCAAACTAATTTAGGAAAAAGAGAAAATAATTGAGCAATCAGGCAGAGGGAAATGAAATTATTTCAGCAGTTAGGCTTCTGTGAAACCAGAAAATGTGATAAGTGCGAATAAATGTGGAAAATAATTCTAAAGACTCTGGCTTTTTCTAAAATAGCTGAGGGTGCTTTGTACAGTGACACACACAATATAAGTTAGTTGATGTTGATGAGGAGGAGAAAGGAGATGATGATGGTCTAACAGTTAGCCAAGATGGCATCTGAAACTTGAGGATTAGAAGAATCACATGCAACTATTATTATAGTTAATCACTACCTAAGTGCTTAAATACTCTGAGTCGTATATCATGTATGCCTGATTAGACAGATATGAATTAGTATAATTATCATTTCATATTTACTGAGTACTGACAGTGGGTAGAATATTGAACCTAAAATATGAAAGAGGCAATCTCTGTCCTTAGGACATGTAGTAGCTGATAATGCAAGACAGAAATATCCCTTTATCTCATAAATCTATTTGATTTGGAATGACAGTGATAGGAAAAGTAGTTAAAATGTTTTCAGATTATTAGTAAGCAGTATGATGAAATAATAACACAATATAAATTTTTCTATGTATCTCAACACTGTTTTTTTTTAACCTCAGTCATCCCTAGAGGCTCCAGCACGTGCGACTAAAAATATGACACATTTGTCCCCACAGCTGCCCACAATAAGGTTCTCAAAGGGGTTAGGAAACTCTGCAGGCAATGTTAATAATTTAATAATGATTAATTTGTCATTCTGGTAGCTTACTAAAAGAAGAACTCTAGGAAACAAAGGGTATGAATTTGGGAAAACTTTTTGCATTGTAATGAAGTAGAATGAAAATTTGAGTACAAGGAAAATTGAGAATTGAGATTATCTTCACCTGTTTCCTCAGCTTGCATTTTTTTCCCCCTAACTCTCAGATTTTATTCAAAAAGTTAACTTAGGGATCTGGATAAGTTAATGATTTCTACTGATGCTAATTATAACCTTGAGAGAATAAGGGGATAGTTTTGAACATAATAATATGACTAAGTATTCTCAAGAGAAAAGTTAGATATTTTTTTATTTCAACAAGGAAAATCATTCAAAGGCCCATTGATTATTTGAGCAGAATAAGTAATTGAAAACAATCTCATTCCAAAATTGTCTATATTGTAAATGTTTTCACATAAAAATTCAGTATTCAGAATAATTTTTGTGCAGATAAAAATATGTATTTAGTAGAGGATAAGTATATATTGTCACTATTGGCAGTAATAATGAGATTGCTAATATTGAAAACATTTTGAACATCTAATATGCTAAAGGAAATGAACTTTTATACCCCCATAAAAATGTTTTTGCCATGAATATATGATTCAGAAGTCCAGAATAAAAAAAATTATGTTAGATATGGTTCCATTTCTTTGTTTTGGCAACTTTAGAAAAACTAAATCCAAGTTTTTGACATGTGAGTCTGTCATTACAGTCATTTAAATACATTTCATTATAGTTATCTGTTCTCAAAATCTTGTGTCCACAATTCAGTCTTATTTTGTTTCAGTCCAAAAAGTAAAGGATGCTAAAGTTATAAGCTGTGCTTGAGCTACTTACTAAATACCCCTGAAAACAGCCCTTGCAATAATTCTGTCAAGTGCACGTCCATAACTGCCATGTAAATTACACAGGCTTCTTGGTTACATGTATTCATCCATTTAAAGTAATTACTGAGCCCCAGTATTACTAGGCACCATTCCATTCTGTGGAAATAGAGTATGTACAAAAGTCTCTTTTCCTGGAGCATGTTTTCTATGTTAATCTCTAATTTGCTTTTTGGAGCATATCTTAATTTTCTCAAGATTTTCCCTCTACTACTCAAAAAATTAAGTATTTAATAATATGTTAAAGTGATTTTGATATAAAATAAATTACAAACACTCAAATATCAATTTTGTTTTTATGTGTATTGGAAGTTGGCAGAATTCACTCATTTATTATACTAGAGATTTATACTGTATATATTTTAAACACCTGGATTTTGGGTAAAACCCAACTACTGTATGTGCTTTGTTTCACTTACTAGATATCATCCACTATTTCAAAAAACAATGGGAAAATGGGTCATTATATTTTATTTTCTCTTAAGCACTAAAATATATTTTAGCATTATATATATTTTGGAGTAGATGGTAAAGCAGAGGATAATGGAGTTAGATTAAGTTCATGTCATTGAAGTCAATAGATTGTACAATAAAAATGGGCTTTTAGAGAGAGTGACAATTGTTTTACCTCCAACCTGGTGGGTCAGCACTGCACCCAAGCATAAACAGTTCACCTACAATTCCCCTCTCAAAAGTGCCATCGTTTTGACAACACTTTTAGAGAATATGATAGTGATTTAATAAATAGAGAAAAGGCCATTACTTATACACATAACTTTCTCTAATTGAAAGGACATATCAAGTCAGTTTTTTTGGTTGGTAAGAATATTGCCTATGAAAATACATACCTTTGTGCTGAGGTCCATTAAGGTCTCCCTGTTGGGACAGATGCCTGAGCCTAAGCCACCCAGTGCATAAGCTGAACGGATCATCACTGGGTAGCCGATGGTGTCTGCTGCCTTAAGCGCATCCTCAATCTGTCAACAAGAAAAACTCAGAAATTTTAAAAACTGACCACACTAACAGAAAAGATGACACCAAGAGAGTCTGGCAATTCCGGAAAATCAATTTATTTGAGGAATATGAAAGTGTTCTACTAGCCCTCCTACATCTTTCTGAAAAAACAAGGGTTGTTAGACAAATGTTAAGTGAAATTCCAGGAAAATTTTCTTTTTTAAAAGTATATATATAATGAAGGCTTTTTTCAATCCTTTTGTGGTAAATTTTATCATGTCCTCTCAAAATAAGTCCTTAGCCAAAACAAAAATCATCATCATTCATTTGCTAATGAAGCCATATTGAACTATTGAAATTCAAATTCAGTTTAAAAGTCTATTTCTTAATGAAAAAAGGCTTTCTACTGCTGAAGCTAACTTGGTATTACCACAATAAGCTATTAGGAACACTGTATAGGAAGAGATTTTTCATTTTTCAAGTTCAGTCTGAGAACAGTCCCAGAAGCTGGGAATTTTTTTTTTTTTAACTTACAGAATACAACATATGGTGGCTATATTTTTCTGTCATGGAATATTATTACACTACCAATGGGAATGTAATTACACCTTTCCCATATGCCTGTTTCTCATCCGGAGGAAGCTAGGACATAATTAAATCTGGCAATGAAAGAATAAATGTATGGCAGGGGCTTCCCAAAAGTGTTCAGCAGAGCTATCCTGGGGTTATTCCTGATTGACAGCTTTGTAACATGTAATGTACTTGGTAGCATTCTTCTCTGTATGTTGCAGAGTCCCATTTTCAGGTGTCCCAGCAGTACATGCCTTATCCCTAAGGATTTGCCTATTTCTACGACGGAGTAGTCACATTTAAAACTGCCTTTAGCACCCCAACTTCACTATATGCCTGAGATGAAAAATAAAGTCAGGGGCAAAAACAGATGTACAGCAAGTTGACTTTTTCCTGGTGATTGGTAATACTCTACTGATAGGCATAGGATATGATAGAAAATGAGTAACAGAAAAGCTAAACTATCGATTCTCTTTAAATACATAGCTATAAGTTTCCTAGTCACTAATCTTACTGACTGGAACCATTTCATTCTAAAACAATTATTCCATCCAAAAAAAAATTTTTTTTTTAAATTCAGTCTCATTTACAGGGCATTCACACATACAAAATGTGTAACTGATCCCAGAAGAAAGGTAAAAATTACTTTGATATTGCAAGTTGGTATGGTTCTTAGTTTCAGTTCAGGACACCTGAAATTCATCGGTACTTCAATCATTTATAAACCACTTCATCTCTGGATTTATGTTTCTCTTTTCATAAAATTAAATATTAAAACAGTATCTATCTCTAATATTTCAGCATTGAATGCTGCAATTAATACACAATATCTCTGAGGTACTAGCACATTTCTGGAAGAAAATATATGCAAGTATAATAATTTTAACTATTATTATCAGGCCTGACAAATTATTCTCCCTACAACCCAAGACATATAATGCCCTTGTTTCTTCCAAACAAAGATTCCTTACTGATTCCACTGCAAAACTTGGAGCAATCTTTTCATTAATTTCATTTAGTTTGTCCGAGAACAGCTGCCTGTCTTCTGTGGCCATAATGGATTCAACTGAAGTTCCCAGGACTTTCACACCATACTCCTTGAGCACTCCTCTCTTGAATAGTTCCACTCCTACGGAAGAATCAAATATGATGAGTCTTCAAAATCTCAAACTCTTGTGTCTTCTTTAACAGACACCCAAATACAACCATGTTTTATTTTAAAATTCAATCCAAGAAGCTACTCCAGTCTGCAACAGAAGTGCACTTAGAGAAAAAAAATTAAAATAAAAATTCTTAAGACAATCTAACAAACTATGTTACTGATGCTACTATTAGTTATTTTACCACTATCTACAAATCATTTTTATTATCCTTATTAATAAAAATTATACAGTTATACTGAGCCTTAATATTTCACTGTATTCCCTTTCCTTCTCAGGTCCATTCCTATACTGAGATTCCATTACTTAAATAATCCCAGAGATGTGGGTATCTATCTGGGTTAAAAAAAAATCATCAAAATTGTTTGTGTTTCCACTACCTTGTCATGTACCTTTGGCTGTCTTTTATATTTGACATACAAATTATGTCACCAATTGCTTACTCCAATCTGCTAAAGAGATTCTCATTCATGATCTAGTTTCAAAGATTTGAAACATTTTAAAGAGGACAGAGCAGTGGACTCAGCAGATGCATGAAGGAATGGTACAGAGACTGATCTACGTTATCATGAAAATATATGTGAAAGTCAAATACTACAGGGCTGATCCATAACAGCACTTAATCAATGTTAATTCTAATTTTTCATTCATAATACTTCTCAGGGCTTCAATGGTAACAGAGGAAAGCAATATTCTGGCATAGAGAAGGGAAACCCAAGAAACCTTCTTGGCTACTCTGGAGCATTAAAGCAAAAAGTTTCTTTGGCTCTCAGTTGTCTTGTGAAATAATCTAGTAATATTCATCATGTGACATTTTTAGGGGGATGTTTGCTAACTACTTCCTCACACATTAGAGGAAAGGTTTTACGAACACACACAGCATAATTGTTAGACTCAAATAAAATATATCACACATAGGTGCATGGGGCAAAACTCTGCTATGAAGCTTAAAAGGACTCACCACAGTTCAGAGCTGTCTGGCCACCCATGCCTAGAATTAACCCATCTGGACGCTCTGCCTTGATGACCTCTGTGACAAACTGAGGGGTGATGGGGAGAAAGTAGACAGTATCTGCTTGCTTTAAGCCCACCTCATTGGTCTGGACTGATGCAATGTTTGGGTTCATCAGGACAGTCTTGACATTTTCTTCCTGAAGGAAACAAAAGGATCCAGTATCTGAATATATGGTCTAGAGGAGAGGAAGACCACACTCAGATGAAGGGTAATTGGGTCACAAAGCTTTTAGGTTACTCTGTGGGCTGTAGAGATTAGTAATAGGACTAGTGAAAGGAAGTTAGAGGGAGACAAGCACTTGGGCAAAGGCAGAAAGAAATTCTTGAAAATAAAACTATCCAAAAAGAATTGGGTGTCTAAGGAGGATCACCATGAATTCCTCACCACTGGAGGTATCAAGCAAAGCTAGAGATCATTTCTACAGAATTAGTCTAAACGTCCACAAATACTGCTAAAATTATAGCTCAATCAACCTTAAAATAATAAAATACTTCAAGTTTTTAAAAATAAACATAAACTGGAGCTAGGAACAACATAAAAGCTGCTACCCTTTTTATTGTTTGCCTGATAATAACATTAAGTGTACGTTTAAAATGCAGAATAATGTGTTCCCTTCTTGCTGGAAGCACTAAGAGCCTTCTGCTGGATTCCATTTTTTTTTTTTCTGGATTTCTATGTCTGCTGTGGTGCTTTAACAAAGGGCATTATACAACTCTTTACACATATTATTTAAAAGTAATATAACCATATGGCAAAAAAAAAATAAAAATGTGTGTGTGCGTGTTTATGTGTATGTGTGTGTGTGTGTGTGTGTGTGTGTGTGTAAGTGTGTGTATGAAGGTATTCATAGCCCTATCTCATTCCTTACATCTGGAAAGAACTTCAAAATAATTCTTTATGTAGGCTACTAGGGACAATAGTTTCATAAAGCAGGATGAGAATGACACTTATCAAAATAAATATTATGAAATATGGGCAGATAGTTATTATTTCATAGATCAGCATGTCAATTTTAAATTCTTCTAAAAAGTCAACAAAATATTTAGATGACAGTATATAAATCATCCTTGGAAGCCCTACATATCCTGGAGGGAGGATCTGAATGAAAAATTAAATGTGTTTCATGCTACTGTAAATTCAAATAGTACCTTAACACTTGTAATATACTTTTTTATTAATTTATTTGATTTTTATACCAAGACTATGAGAGAAATTTTCACCTTTCAGGTGAAGAAATAGAGATTTAATAATGTTAAATGACTTGCTAAAGGTCATATAGCTGATAAGTGGCAATATTAGGACTCTGATCCAAGTGTTACAATTCAAGTTCTATGCCCTTTCCTCAATAGGAGTCATCTGTCAAAATTTTAAAACATTGTTTACAATAAGAGCATTATTAGCAAAATGTCAGAACAATACATATAGATAAGCAAATGCATTTAGAATATGGGCTGGGATTTAAATAACTGAGTCCAAACTGAAAATGCATCGTCAGTGGAAGGCGTAGAATGTCTCACTACTAAGAAAAAGTACCAACAAACCTAAGTATATTTAAGCATTTTTCAGAATGTGCTAGACGATGAATATGTCGATTTTTATAAATCAAATTATATAGAAAAAGATCCCATAGCTTCATATGACATGTCCATTCACTTTAAAACATAATTTTAAAACATTTTAATTAATTTTACATCATTTTTTCTAATGTTTTTCTAATTCTGGTTACAATACACACAGCGATTATAACTTTTGGAGTTCATAAATGTATTTCTATTAATGTCCTAATTAATCACAATATGATCTAATAATTCCTGCTCTTCAGTTAAAAATGTGTTACTTTGCCCTATCAATGGAAAACACGTAAAAATACAAACTATGAAAATATTAATTCTTTATAAAACTCCCAAATAGGATAAAAACCATATAGGAGTTAAATGCAATCTAAACCCTGAACACACTTAAATTGTGTTCTAACCAATCTAAACCATAGGACATCCTCTAGTCATCTATCTAAGGAGAAACTGCATCATAATAAAATAAATTAAAGCCTCACTTTGAAAATGTGTACAAAAAAATATGTGCATGTGTGTGTACACTCATGCATGTAGGAAGAGTACCAAAAAAATAAAAACAAATGGAAAGAAGATTAAGGTAATTGGAGCTGTGTGTTACCTCTTTTTAACAGACATCTATCAAGTGAAAATCTTTGAATATAGAATACTGGAAAAAAAGAAAACCTTTGGCCAGCTGCTTTTCCATGTTTGCTGGCCTAGTTTCCTGCCACCACCCCTATTCTGCTCTCTGCCAGCCGGGTCTCTGGTGAATGGCTTTACACTGCAAAGCCCGAGGCAAGGTCACTAAGAGCTCACAATGCCTCTGG
This sequence comes from Cynocephalus volans, assembly GCF_027409185.1. NCBI lineage: Eukaryota > Metazoa > Chordata > Mammalia > Dermoptera > Cynocephalidae > Cynocephalus > Cynocephalus volans. The sequence goes on along the minus strand of NC_084460.1, from coordinate 275,132,817 downwards.
ATGGCCTGATTAGCACCAAGATGCAGACGATGCAAGGAAATAAGGACACCAAAGGGAGGCCACGTCAGCTCTTCAACAGAAATGGCTTAAGTATACAATGAAATTTTTCTAAAGGTTTATTTCACTACTGTATGGGTTGGGGACATCTCCAGAGGGTTTGAAGAAACAGAAAGGATGTCCTTGACAACTTAGGTATCAAATCCTCTTTTCTACTTGAAAATCCAGCCATATCATCCTACTGTCCAGGTTACTGATAGAGGCATTGGGTTTCCTAGTGACAGGTTGCAACTTCTAAAGCTGGAACAAAATGCATTAATGCCCTTGCTCCCCCAACTGGAGCTTCCCATTTTGACCATAGAGATGCCTGAAGCAGCTTGGAGAGCATCTGAAGTACTTTAAAGCACCAAGAATGTCCAAATTTCCTACTGCACATAAAAGACAAGAATATTTGAAAAACTCACTGCCTCAAAAGGAATAAGCAGCATCAATATTTTTTACAATAATCAATTTGCTAACTATGCTAACTTAATCACTACACATTGTATGCACTGAAATATGTACATATTGAAATGGAATTCTGGATGCCGTAAATATGTACAACCAATTCGTTTCAATTAAATATAAATAAGTAAATAAGGCTCTGTATATTTTCAATATAAGTAGACAATAACTTAAATCATTTTGGAGACCAGTCCAACCTACTTAATTTGCAGATGTGCACATTCAAAAGAGTTATCTTGTTTGTGATCAAGCTTCTTTTATTATAAGATGTGTAAGGAATAGTTAATGATAACAATTATAGTGACTTTGAAAAGAGGTAGTGTCATAAAGCTAAATTATAAAATACTAATTAGACTCATTAAAGAAAGTATATTAATTCAAGCAAAGATCATATTCTCTCACCTTCATGGCTTTTACAGCTTGAGATCCCGAGTAATCAAATTCACCTGCCTGACCAATGGATAAACCTCCCGATCCTAGAATAAGGACTTTGGAAACCTATAAGCAATAAGAAAAAGACACTACTTTTATTGATAAAATGGAGAAATTAAGGCATTTTCAAAAGTGGGGAAGACAAACTACATTTTCTGAGTCTATGTGGTGATTTAAAGTACAACGTTTTGAAAAATATGTAATATTTGGGGGAAAAGAATAACAATTTAAACATCTCTAATTTTAATGCAATATCCAGAATTTATGAAGTTTTTTTCACTTAAGTAAAAATTTTTGGAAGAGGTTCACATTTCATTTAAACATATATAAATTATCTAAAAGTATCTACATAAATATACTTACATACACATACATAAATATGTGTGTGTATATATTTAACACACATACAACCTTCTAAATTTTATATAATAATGGGGTGTGTAAGTGTAGTTTATGAAGGAAATGGGTAGAAACCTTATCACATTAATATATACATTCAAATAAGTAAGGATTCAAGTCTTCTGCTAATTAATCTTTATCCATTTGCCTTTTAGAAGTAAAATAATATTATTCAGTTCATGATGTTGAATAATAATTCTTCTAGTTGAAACAAAAAGAATTCTATTATCTATAAGGATTTTGTAGTCTAAACCGTATCTCAAGCTTACATAGGATATGGTTTTCTGGGTAGCAGAAAATATTACATTCTAAACTAAATTAAACTCTATTCTTTATTAAATGGTGTTATTACAAATATTCTAGAAGAAGTAAACTTTAAAGATATGATTTTAAGTCAAAACATGAAAATTCCAATGTACATCACCAAGAACAGACCAAATAATTAATTGCAAACTGATGGTTGATTAAAATGTTACCAGTCATCTTTTATAGACATTGGTATGGTTTACATCATTCACTTAAAAAAAACATCATCACATGGTAGAGTAAGTCCAAAATGCATAAACAAAAACCAAGCCCACACATACTGACCTCAACTCGAGATGCAACTAGTGCTGGCTTAGGTAGAACTGATGTAATGGTTGTACCTTTTTCCTTCTTTATCAGTGAAAAAAAGGAATCAAACAGGTACTAGAAAAAAAATATAACCAACTAGTTAGAAGCTTCAAAACTCCTAAGGTTGCCAGATAAAATACAAGATGCCCAGTTAAATCTGAATTTCAGATAAGAAAGAAAAAATTTTGTGCATATTTTTTTTTACTTTTTTACCAATAACTAAATATTTACTACTACAAGAATTAGATCAAATAAACACTTCTAATTGTTCACTTCAAGTCCTATAAAAAAGAAGTTTTCAACAGAGAATAAATACTTCAGATACGGCCTTCTGTGAATGTCAAGTTTTCAACCCCTTAATTGCATATCATGTTCTTCTTCTAAATCAAATTCTAGTTAGACAAAAAAAATGGAGCTGTATCACTTACACCTCCTAAAATTAGAAATACAAGGTTTTTTAAATTTCTATCAGCTCTAAGAAAATCTCAAAAGAATATTTTTAAAATTTATCAAATAAATTACTTTTGTTGTTCCACTAGATGTGACAAATTTCAACAAAGGGTATTCGTTTTGCAATTGTTTTGGCAGGACAAAAAAAAGGATTTTGTGATAGTGGATATTATTGGATATTATTACTCATCTTAATTGCGATCTTCCTAATCTAAAGTACTGACACATGCTAACAATTTAAATTTTAAATTAATAAAACATTTAACATGTGTTAGATGATATATGTAATTAAATTTTACTTATAAGTTTCATCATGGTTGGTAATATTATACTGACCTGGCTATTAAGAACAATATTTCCTAATAATTTTAAAACAAGAGCTAGATACAATTATCTAGAAAGGCAATTCAGAAATGAGAGAGCAGAGTTTACAGAGGGACGACTCTTATTTTCCTCATTTTACCTAGATGTCTTTTCTGAGAATCAGTATCTTCTGACAATGAATGTAATAATGAATGTTAGCATTACTACTGGAGGCCCACAGGTTTGGGACAGGAAAAGTCAAACCAGACTTGCCAGATTTTTCTGGGTGTCACTGGGGGAGCTCCTATTTAGAAAGACATGCCTGAGCATTGAACTGAGAGCTCACACAAAAAAAGTAAAAATATTTTATTAAGAACAAAACTCCTCTAAGCATTCCTTATGGTTCTCTTCCTACACCACCTGAGTCACACGTACGTGCAGGCATGCCCTCTCCTCCCCCACATCACTGCCCCTCTTCCTCCTGCTGCTGTTCATTCTCCCTCAGTGGCTACACAACCAGTTGCCATAGGGATTTTTGCAAAGTCACAGATGGGGGATTAAAATTTCATTTCAGTTATGAGAACAAGAGAGAGCAAGAGGGAATTCATTTGCATAGTACAACAATTGTAAATTTCAGAACTAAATGTATTAGAATGATAATGGGTTTAAATAAAAATAGCATCCCTATGGGTTTCTTAAGGTCTTTCCCACTTTGAATGTAAAAAAAGATAAAAATTTCCTCTGTGATATTCATTGGGAAATTTTAGTATAAAATGTATGTTACCAAAACACTCTTCTTGAGAATGGTCTGTACCAACCAAGATCATCTGGGGTGATTATTTGGGTTTCTAGAGTTTTCACAAAAATTCATCTTTGGTTTTTCGTTTTGTTTTGTTTTGTTTTGTTTTTTAAGTATATAATAGACCTCATCTTTTTCACATACCTCAGTGTCTGTTGGCCCTGGGCTCACCTCTGGGTGGAACTGCACAGCAAAGAAGGGTTTGCTCTCATGCATAATCCCCTAAAGGAATAAGAAACAGGAAGAAACTGAAATTCCTTCCATAACATGAATGTCAAGTGTGGCTACATATTATTCACTGGACAATAAAGTTCAAATAAAAAACTGAGTAAAATGCTTAATAACATTTTAAAAACTAACAGAACTATTAAGTAACATGATCGGAGATCTGCAGGACTGAAGTATCCAACCGTTTTTGTAAGAATAGAAAATGGGCCAACGAAGACTCACCACATGTAGTTCCAAACAGATTTGGTCTATAAACTTTGGCACCTCTCTGGGCCCTGTTTAGAATAAACTCAAATCCTCATACGATCTCCAATTCCTAAATTACTTCCCCAAGGTCTTCTGAAGGACTGTTCCAGTGCAAAGTGAGTTCCAGAGTCCCACCCAGACAGCCCAAACATATTTGTACCAACTGTCCACTAACAATGGATGTGAAAGACAATTGTTGACTAAGGTCTCAAATAATAGATCTTAATAAGTCAACTGATGAGAGAATAAGACAGAGAGAAATGACTTTTTTTTAAAAGCAGACCGCTATGGGACTTAACCTGTAAGAGTTCTTCAACACGCCTTCCCCCCAGATCCCACATACACAGGGAAAGGTGTCTGTATCACAGAGTATTTAAAGCCCTGTGTTTCTCTTCACCAACTGAGCAGGTTTAGTGAGAGCACCTACCTCATTTGTTTGATCGTTGACATTCACAAAAAGTGGTTTCCATCCAGCAGGGAGGGAGCTGTCCAAAGCATAGCCATGATTCTGAGCAGTAATAAAAGCCTGTCTATTTGTGATATTCAAAACAGGCTGATTCTGCCCTCTGGAGAGAAAAGAAGATAAAGAATAGAGAAGTGGAAAAGTGAAGAGGAGACTATAAATGCATTGTAAAGTAGTGAACAAGAAAAGCCTGTTACAATTCAAAAGTTTCAATTGTTTAGGTGAAAATTACTCTGTGAGAAAAGTCACAGACTGTTAATCCCAATAACTTTAGCAACAAAAATCAATTCAGGAAGCTATGTTGTGTGTTAAATATCAGGTCTATTAAACTTCAATAATCGGATTTAGGAAAGGGAGCATTGCACTTATAACAAAAAGAGTTACTCACTAGCTTAGCAGAAACAAATACAAGTGACTTATTTTAAGGGAGCTACAGTAATTGTAAAGTCGGAGGAGTATTATTGAGGGATAATAAAGAGATGACTGCTCACACCTGAATCATTTTGAATTATACTTTATGTGGAGGGTGGGCCATGGGAAAAAGCCCGATGTTGAATAAATTAGCAACATTTGAGGCAAAGAAGTGAAGCCAAGAGCATCTGAAGATTTCTCGGTTCTTAAGTCACACTAGCTTCTTCACATGTAATCAATGCTCTGAAATCAAGCTTAAAATGAGAACAATTTCCCTTGGAATACCATTTGATTGAGTATTATAACCTCAATTTATGCCAAGGGAAGGAAAATAACTTTAAACAATAGCAAAGTTATCTTTAAAGAAGGCTGTCTTTCAAAAATACAATAAAACAGGTGATAGCAGTTAGTCAGACAACTGTGAACCACATAAAGTATGATTATCTATTTATTCTGAAGAAATGGCTTGTAAGTTCTCCAAGTCCTTTGTGTTTAGTTACTAACAGTAGTTTCAGAACCGGTTTTTCTTTAAACAAAAGCATAACTGCCTTACCTGTTGGCCATTGGCATCTTGTAGGATTTGGCACCAGCAGCCAGTCCTATTATTAAATTTCCTGTACTAATTCCAAACAATGGCTCCTTGCGATCACTCTCCAAAACCTAAATCAAGGAGAATTTTTATTAATCCAATAGTACAGTTCCAAGAAATGCTGACTCTGAAGAAATAGAAATAAAGCCTCCTTTTTTTTTCTTAATTAATGAGGTAAAGAGAGTAGTAACTGAATTAAAAGAGAGTATAAATAAGAACATGATTGACAAATTTGTAGCATTAGAATTCAATGAGATGTACTTATTGTTCAAACTAAACTAAATCTAATTTAATAGTTCTTTCAAGACTTGAAGGTTTTTCTTATAGTTCCCACAGTCATGATGAGGAACGTGAGTTGACATTTTACAATTGTAAGGACAGATATACCATTTGGGGATTGGACTGTACATCTTTTAACTTGAGGACACATCACAAAGTTACTTTGCCTGAAGCTCTATTTGCTCTGGTATTCTCTCCTTTTTGGTTCACCGACAGAATGCTTATACTGACATTGTCTCAGAGATCACAAATATGAGTACTAAAAAATACCAGAATAAATGGAATGTATCACAGCCCTCAGGAGTACAGAGCAGAAGCCCCCACCTCACACACAGATACACACTACCTCCAGGTTCACCGCACCTTTTTGATGTTCTGAATGAGTGGTTGTGCAAGAGCTGGGTCTCCAGGTCCTCCAGCGATCAAAAGCCCATCATATTCCATCTTAGTGAAATCATGATTCCAGGGAACTAAATGCACTTCAGCTCCTCGCTAGAAAAGAAAAACAAAAATGATGGATTTAATAAAACTTTTCTTTGTCCAAGTGTAATTTTGCTGGACCGTCTCTTGACCAACCATTCCTTAAAGGGAAGGAAAAAAATAATACATCACTCAAATAAATACTACTGGGCAAAAAATTCTTTGAGTAGCTGTTCGTATTTTATGTAATATAAGTGGAGCCAATGGACAATGAAAGTGAGGGAAAAACTTCACTAAAGTTTTGATCGCGAAAAAATAGATAATGGACTTTCTTACACTTCAAGAGAGGTTTCTGTGCCTAAAGTTGCACTGGACTCACAGGAGTACAGGTTACCTTCACTAACTATGTGACAAAGAGTTGGAAAAGAAAAAGATAAATACACTTTTTGCAAAATTGAAGTGGATCCACCTCTCACTTTTTTCCTGTTTGCTTTTGTCTGACCTAATTTTAATCAGCCGTCTTTCCTATGGTTTTCTCATATTATCTATAATATTTATATTCTGATAGAAAAATTAGAATTTTTCTACATAAGAGTATATTAGAAGCCATCTTTAAGGGTTTCCCTAGAAGCATTTCCTGAGACAAGGGTTTGTGAGAAAGAAACTTATTTGGAAGGTGTTTCCAAGAAATACTAATAGGATAGAGAGGAAGTGACACTGTGAGACACTCCAATAAAGTATGCACTATCAAGCAGTTATTACTATGGACAACTGGAGCTTAAGCCCACTGAGGAACACTGACAGCCGATGTGGAATACTCACCTTAGAGATAGTTCACGCATGGGGCAGAGGAGCTAGGGTATTTATACACTGACTCCTTCTGGTCTTTGGTTGGGGGTTACTGCAGGGATCACTAATTCTATGGCATTCCCTGCTTGCTAGCAGTCTCCAACCAACCAAAGAAAGCCCTCAGGCAAAGAGATGTAGATGATTGCAATTGGAAGATGGGCAACATGAATTAAAATGATAAAATAAGAGAGTGATATGGATAGGCCATTCACAGCATCTGCTCTGAAGAGCCCATGCAATTTCTTGCTAATAAAATTGACAAGAATTTGAAATCATGATTTGGATATTGCTGATATTCTCTAGCAAAGAGGTGAATTGAAGAATACCCCTATACCTGCGCTAATTTGGTGTTACACAAATATGTATGAGTGTATGTGTGTGTGTGTGAGAGAGAGAGAGAGAGAGAAGGAGAGAGAAAAGGAGAGAGAGATTGAGAAAGGAGAGGAGAGGAGAAATCCCTACAAAGCAATATTTAGGAAAACATTTTTATAATGTTTTAATTCTCCTGAAGGATTTTTAAGGTCTAATTTTAATTGGTTGTCTAAGAGTTGATATAAAGCACTGTGAAAGTGTGTATTGTATCAGGGCATGATCCCTGCAAACATGCAGTGCCTAATAAATGTAGGCCAATGGAGGAGAGAGATATCAGAGTGACTCTAGATTTTTGGTCATCTCTAAGCCCCGAAGAAAGAGAGTGTGGGACATTTCAAAATGTCAGTCAATAAGTGATAAGAACAGTCATTTTCTTCCATGTTTTAGTGGTCCTTGAGCGTTTTTTTTAAAAACATTGCAGTCTTTCTCTCTAATTTGAACAGGGATAAATGTGTTATTTTGTAGATCAAAGGCAACAAGAAGAGTGTAAATCCCTGACATTCTAAGAGAATGTGCAAGCTTTCTCTATGACAGAGGAAATCAGCTGAACACTAACAGTAGATATTACAAACCCCCTCTCTTGAGATGGAAGGAATTACTTACCTTTACTAGTAGGCGGATTACATTGTTTTTTATCCCACAGTCCACAGCAACCACTTTTGTGGGGTTTCCTTTGCCATACACCTTGATATCCTGCCATTTTAAAAACCAGAGTGAGAGGGAAGTCCCAACTATAAGCAACAGACCAATAAATATCATAAGCACATCTGAGGATGCTTTGCACTTAGATTGGTAACAGACTGATCGTTAACTACTACGGAGTGACTGGCAGTTAATAATTTGTAAGAAAGGCACAGCAAGTGCCACAAACTGTATCTTTTTTATGAGGAAAAAAAGTACTTTGCTATTCTATATAAACTATTGATTGCAGTAATAACAATGATCCCTAAGAAATTGGTTGCTTCCATAATTAACAAACATCTTTCCCACGTTTTGCTTCATTAACAATCAGTAGCAATGGAATTTTCAGGTACTATTGCCAGCTTCAGCACTGGACAGATGTGGTAATAGATACCTCGTGCTTTAAATACCACTTGATCCTCAACTTACAATAAAGATCAGATCAGGTAGAGCTAAATTACCATACAGTAGGCTGATGCAGTGGGGCCTAATGGATAAAATCAGTATGAGAGTCACAGGAATTGCTAAGCTAGCGTAGACCACTGGTCTCTTTGGGTTACTGTGCAATCATTTGCATTTAAATGGTAGATTTCATAAAAGGATCCCAGAGCATATCATAATCATTATCTACATCTTAAGCACTGCTTGGAGGCAGATCCATTTTTACAGGCATTTACTCAAGTAGCAGTTCCCCAAAGTCATAAAAGGAGAAATAATAGAAATATAGAGAAAAAGCCTAAAAGGCTGGGCTATACACTGGTTCGAACTTACAGTGGTTCCTGCCTCAAGAGTTAGCTAGCACATTCTGAGTTTCAGATGGTTTCACAGTTTGCAAAAGGTTTTAGATGAAAGGTGCATCTGAATATTTGAAAGATCATTTTACTTTAACTCAAATGTCTACCTCTTTATAAGATCTATATAGAATGTGAAATCATAACCCTTAGACTGTACTAGTGGAAAAAATGTAGAAAGTTTATCCTTTTTTTCTTCTTCTTCCACTGACTGTTCTGGAGAAAAAAAAAAAAATATCCTGGTCCTTCCAAGATCTGGGAGAATTATTGCTAAACTGATCCATGAACAAATAATACAGATAATCTCTCTCATCAGATGACTTCAAAAAGTATAGATTTATTCTTAACCTTAGACTTATACTATAAAATAAAGCAATATTACCATCTAGTTGTAGCTACATAAAATTGCAATTACAAGACCATAAATTAAGTTATCAACATTTCCAAGGCATATAGCAAAACAAGTCACAACATATATGCAAGCTCCTAATACAAATACACATTTTATCATAGCTATAATAAAATTATTTAATTGCACTGGCATTAAGAAATAGAGCTGGCTTTCACCATTGCAATCTCTCCCTTGATTTGATATAGATAAAAGTACAGATACGCTCATTTTTGCTTGTCTCATACACAAACCCATTACATATATATATGTAGCCAAGAGATGAATATGTATTATGCAGTGTTTTTCAAACTGTTTGAGCACAGAATTTTTTTAAGGTGAATTTCTACAAGACAGCGTTCCTCACATTTGGAAGATGCTAGACTAGACCACCAAAAATAGTTCTCAATTTCAAAATTCTATCATTCTGCAGGGGAAAATAGCCCTCCATCACGCTGTGTCTCAAACTAAATCTCTTCACAGGGATACATGTAGAAACAAATAAAGGGAAAACAGTCCTATGTCATTTGAATTGTCATTAATTTTAGAATTAAAAATCAGAAGGGAATATTACATATGGCATGATCAAACTCCAAATATGTAAATAATTATACATCTAATTTAAGATTCACTTTTTTTTAACAACTCATATTTATTATGCGTCAGCGTGTCTTGAATGCACGTTCCAGACCAACATGAACATCATGAGTCAGCACTGATTACGAGACACCTAAAAGCTTCATCCTTCATTTCCATGTGGCAAGAGTCAAAATATCAGATGATATCAATGTGTGTTTTCTCTGATTTTTACATGCTACTGATTGGGCCATTTTTACTCTTTCAATAACTTTTTTTACAAAATATTTCTGAAAGGCTCTCCCACTGGAACTCCAGCTCACAAAATATTCTCCATACTCATTCTGATTGGTGCTTTATCACCACACGAATAATTTCACAGATGAAATGGTATAGAAAAGGGCGGGGAACATCCTTTCTAAAGCCCATCAATAAGAAGGTTTTGTCACAGTAGGGGATAGAATACTCCAAACAACCAGAGTCACTTTTTTGGTGCACTCATTCACTATCTCATTGTATATTTTACCATTTCTGATTAGAAATTCTTGAGTCCCCACTTTGCAAATGTAAAAGATAGATGGAGTGAAACAATGTAAACCTATTTGAATATTATTACATGATAGCGTGACTATGGGTACTAATCATTATTATTTTGAATATGTTGGGAGGCAGTATGAGATGATGTTTAAGAGGCAGACACTGGTGCAAACCTTCCTAGGTATAAATTTTATGTCTGTGCAATGGAGAAGGGTATTTAATCTCTCTATATCTTGGTTTCTTCTTTGGTAAAATGAGCTAATAATAATACCTACGCCATGGAATTGCTCAGAGGATTGAATAAGTTAATCAGTCTAAAGTGTTTAGAAGGATGTCTCGTATATACTAAGTACTCAATACATCTTGTCTATTATTATTTTTACTAATGTAATTTGTAACAGTTATTATTAATAATGACAATTTTATTATATTAATTATGGACGCAATAGAATCATCAGAAACACTGACAAAAGTACTGAAGGGGAAAAAGAATCTGAAATTTCTGTAGCACACACTCTGACTACCATTTACTGGCTTTTTACTTCTTTACTCATTCTTTCAAGATTTGTTGAGCATGTGCTATGTGAAAGGCACTATGAGAAAGCCACGGCCCCTCCTCTCAAAGAGTTAACCATGCTCAAGTGAGAGACACAATGCTTCCAAAGACTTAATAATAATTTGATCCTTGTTATAATAAAGCTATTTATTAAACGATATGGAATACAAAGGTAGGGTGAGTCAGAAAAGGCTTCTCAGAGGAGCAGGGAACCCTTGAAAGTGACCTCTTTAGGCAAGAGAGAGAAAGAAGGAGCGAGGGGGAGGGATCCCAGGCAGAGGAGCAGAATATGCACATATTATCAGACCCTGCCGGATTCGGTCAAGAAGAAAATAAGTTCACAGAGAGTCTTGAGGAAGCTTCTTGAACTCATTTAGTAAAATTCTAGAAATGAAGCTTTTGGAAAGCTTTACAGTCAAACCACCACCAAAATGGAAGGCGAAATAGCATGAGTTCAGCCACACAGATTCTGGAGTCTCTTGAGTTCAAACTGAGGTTAACCTTGGGCAGGTTACATTTGATTTTAAATAGCCTTACTTGCTAAGCCTCAGTTTCCTCAGCTTTGAAATGGAATTTTCATGAGAATTGAGTATCCAAAAAAGGCTGATTATTATTATTTTCCTCTAACAGCAGAGCTGCCACTTTGAATGAACCATGACAATCCTAAACTATCTTAGGCAAGAAACTGTATATGTTTTTTGGATCTACTAATAATAGGTCATGAATAAATATAATTAAAATCAGGTTTTATGTTCACAAGTACTTTTTCTAATCCTCCCTTCCCAAAATCCTCAATTACCTTTTTTAGAAATAACACTCACTTTCTACTGGCATAAAGTAGAATTTCTCAGAGAGAATTTGTTGCCCACTGGTAATGGAAGAGAAGTTTGTAGCCATCTCTCCTAAAGTGAAAATAAACTCCCACGTGGAGCCAGCCAACAGCAATGACTCCAAATAGATTTTAACAGGGCTGAATTCTCCATATTTAAAGCACAATAGTAAATAAATGCACAGTCCAAGGAAAAGGAAACTGTTTTATATCTTGTTCTATAGGAGTAAAAACAGAAGGTAGCAATCTACCCTTTAAATTTCAAACTGTATCCAAAACTTTTCTTTTAAAAAAAAAATCCATTGGCAGTATCCCACAGAAATCTCAGACCCCTATTGAAGTAATCCCTGTGCTCACCCAAATTAATTGAAATCCTTAACAAGGAAAATAAGGTGACCTCCTACCTGGTAACACTCGGTTCACCCTTCTTCCATCTCCCCACTCCCCCTCACTGTCTCTTTTCTTGCTATTATTGCTCAATTCAAGCTGTCCTGAGTGTTGTCCTGATTAGCCACAATACTTCAGCTACTTGCTCTTTTATTCAGTTATACTTTGCTCCATAAGGATGCCGATTAAGTTCCTACTAGTTTCTGGTATTGCTGCTCAGCCAATGATATGGAACCCTCTAGATCTAGCCCAACCCATTTCCACTCATTTCTGGCCAAATGTGTAAACCAATATGTGTGTACCCTCTGGCTCAGCCATACCAAACTATGTGTAACTCTTCAAATATCCTGCTGTCTCATACCTCTATGCCTTTCAACACATGCCATTCCTTCTGTCTGAAACACAGTTATCCTAGTTCTCCATCTACCTAACTCTTGCTACCTGCTCTTTGTGTCTTGGAGCAAGCCTCGGTCTTCTGCAGAACTTCTCTGATGCACCTATCCCATGCCATTTCAATGCTGCCCCTGCATGTCCTTGTGGCACCCTGTGCACACTCTGATAGAATTTATCACAGGATTCTGTATGTGGTAATTTATTAGTTTGCTTGTCCCACCAAGCTCTGTGCTCCCTAAGGACAGAGAATGAAGCTCAAGAGACTCACTCACACCTACATAGATAGATATTCAATTAAAACCAATGGATATCTTTCTAAAAGATATTCTATACTTTCTTGTAAATATACACTAAACATATTTCACTTTGGGGTGACATAGTCACCTTTATAAACATTAATTTTGAACTAAGCTATATAACACAATAAATCATTAGTGTATGAAACAATATTTCCCCTGAGCAAAATGACCCAGGATTACTGTGTCTGATTTCTATAAAGTTCTCTTTGCTCTCTGCAGGCTATAAGCTCTGACTTGTGATCAGCCTACCTTTGGCAATTCAGCACACTTTGTCTAACGTTGTTAAAGCCTTAAGCTGAGCAACCAGGAAGGAGGGGGCAGCTAAAATATAATAGAAAATAAGCTCTAAATCAGGGCATAAAGACTTCCATGTAAGCCTATAAGTAAAAATTACCAACTTTGAATACACTGATTTTGTAATATATATTTTAGCCACTATGAGACTCCTTTTCTCCACAACTCTGATGTTTCTAGAAGACAAACTCTGCCTAAATAAAGATCTTGATATTACAAGAAAGGTAGGTGTAAAGGGAATAAAATATAACTACAGAATCTGAAGGAAAATCTCTCACCTTGGTTGAAACCTCAGCAATCAAATTCTGCTTATTTGGATCCACAAAATCCACAGACTGACCTTCAAACTCAATCTTCCCAAGCATGGTACCCTATCGAATTAAAAAAAAAAAAAAGGCAGTTAAAAAGAAGTAATAAGGAATGTGCTGACAGGATATACTCACAGGGACTTTAAACAGCTGCTCCAAGATTTAGATGTCTTGATAACTACTCATGATCATCACAGAACTTCATCTTCTTGAACTGGAAAGATTAAGTAATTTGCAAATACATTTGTGTAACACTCTGGGAAATACAATTAGTTCTTTTAGTGCTGAGGCTGTTGCCTGGTACAGGTAAAGTCAAAAGACATCAGAATTCAGGTCTCCAGCCTCCAGGCTGGTACAAATTTGAATATTTAGTGTACCTAAACTCCTCACTGATATGATCTAAAGATATTTCACAGGAGAGGTGGACAAAACAATCTATCAATAAGAAAATAAGAAATATAATAATTGCAAAAAATTGAAAAGAATTGAAACTCATTACATTATGATAGTAAAATTAACTCACAAATAAAAGGTGAAATGCAACGTAAGTCATAAACTTCTAGAAGATTAAACGAAAATATTCACTGCTTGAGACATGTCCAAGTGTGCCGAAGGGCCTGAACTCAAATTAGCCTTGCTAGCTTGAACATGGCAACATTTTCATCTTTCTATGAGCTGCACTTTGAGATTTACTTGTTGGTAAGTCTACCTTGAAGTATTGAGGAAAATTGCACACTATATTGTGTAATCAAGATTTTATTGGGGAGGGAATGTCAAAATAATTCATTGATTTTCCTTTCTCCTAGAAATTATTGCATTGAAGGGAATAGAAGGAAACCTTTATTTGCCTTTTAAACATATTGCTTGGGGGAGAAGTCATTTGGGGGGTAAGGGGGTAGAAAATGCCAGCATGCCATGCAGGCACGATGGTTATTTTAATGCTACTATTAAAGCCAGAGGTGCTGCCTCCAAGTCTGGGAAAACCAACTAAAAACCACCTTTCACTTCCACCTGGATTACTAAGTTTCGTGGTGGTCTGCACTTACTTTTAGAATCCAAGTCACATAATCCCTTGGCCATATTTATGAATTACTAATCTTGAAATTTGGTTTTCAGTTCTCCTTCCCTTTTTCTTAAAACATGCTGAATGAAATGCAATCTTACTTTCAAACAAAGATTAATACAAGTGGAAGCTATAATATATATTTTTAATATTAACCAGCATCATTCATAGACAAAGTACTATAATAGGCAAAAGCAGTATTTTTTCTGTGCTAATCTATTTAGCCAAATTTTGAAAAACTAACTGCGTATGATGAAAGGAGGGCTCATCTTACATCACATGAAGGGCATGGTGCAGTCTTGAAAAGAGCTTTCCCAAATCATTAGGTCTGACTATATTCTATTTAATCTGCCAATTCTGCAGCCTGAATTGATTTTCCCAATTTTACTCCCTTGCCATCTTGGTAGCCTCATCACTGTTTTCTGTTTCCACACATAATTAGGCTAAGAAAATACAAGAATCTACTTGGGATAGATAATCTCACTAACATTTATTCTCAGGAAAATCAAGGTGGAGGGAATAAAACCAGCGATGAAATAGAATGATTGCATAAAATCTCACTGTCGTCCTTCTGGTCATGCGTATGTAGCCATGTTCTTATTTTCAAAGCTGATCTTTCTTTCTGTTTATAGAGAGCCTGTGTTACTATACATTCTCACAAGGAATCTACAACAGATTTTCTTGAAGAATTTGTTTCACTACGTACTTTCAAATTGTATCACTTATTTTTTTTCTTTTTTATGTAATAATATTCAATGAGAAAATGCTAAATGCATTTGGATGATTTAGTTAACATTAGTGAGGTAACAAAGCTGATCTTTCTTTCTGTTTACAGAGAGCCTGTGTTACTATACATTCTCACAAGGAATCTACAACAGATTTTCTTGAAGAATTTGTTCCACTACGTACTTTCAAATTGTATCACTTATTTTTTTTCTTTTTTATGTAATAATATTCAATGAGAAAATGCTAAATGCATTTGGATGATTTAGTTAACATTAGTGAGGTAAAGTTTCTTTCCAATTTGGGATGTGAAGGCTTCATGTAGAAAAAAATAGTGTCAACCTCTTATAGCAAGAAGAAGCAAGCAGATGGTGATGAGATATTCTCAGAGGAGGGGTCAGATGTTGCAGGAACCAGATATGAAAGGAAAAGGTAACCTTTCCTTTTATCACCTTGGTCATTGATATAGTCTCAAGAAAGACTGTGTAATTGAGATGAGCCATGCAGGGCTTGCTTGACACATTTCATGAAATTTAACTCAATTTCACAAATAACTCTTCCAAGAAGACTAAACAAATGATAGCACCAATGTGGTACACTTTCTGGTTTGCATTTTCCAGCACGTAGGTACTCAATTTAGGCAAAATTGTTATGCACTTAGTTACTTCTCCACTTGTTTCACGAAAATCCTGTCAGATGAGCTGAATTAGAAATGCTTTGACTTGGTATAATGAATACACAGTGGGCACTCAATGAATTCCTGGCAGGTGAATTAATCTCAAGTCCATCCAGTTGCAAACATGCCAGGCAACTATTTAGACTTAAAAATTACACCGGAAATAGTAAAGCAAAATGACAGAGACTTAAATAGCAGAAGCTGGCCTGATTTGTTCCTTTGCACATTAATGGATCCCTCAGGCACTTAAAATAAAAGAAAAAAAGAAGAAAAAAAGTGAAGAAACAGAGATTTGGCTAAAGATGATGATCATACCTTATCCCGAATTATTTTAGTCAGCATTCTTGTATCCACTCCATAAATTGCAGGAACCTATAAGAAAAAAATTGTAGTGACAATGAAATTGGAGGAATTAGATCCAGCATATTGTTTTCAAGTTACAAACTCAGCCTCATCTATCTTCTTGAGCAGTAAATAATTTCCCCACTCCTTTTCTCTGACCCAGGGTGACTGTGTTGTCAGAACACAGTAAATTGCGACTCCAGTTGGGAGCGGGACTCTTAATACCCAGGCCCTTCCTCAGAATAAAAAATGAGAAATTCTGAACATCAATCTTCTGCTACAATATTGTTGCTTCCTAGGATGTTAAATAAGTAATATTATATATACTTATAATATATAAAATACATTATATATGTATATATACATTTTGAAATCATGGAATCAGTAAACTTCATAAGCGATTATATACATGTCCCTGCTTTGAGCCAAATCTTCCCAGCACGATAACAAACAGGCACTCAACACATTTTCCTGAAGGGCCCAGTTGAGTAATCACGCTATGCTAAAACCTGCTTGTCCTTCTCTTTGCGAATCAGACAGTATGATTATTTGTTTTAGTTTCTTTGACTAAATTGGATAGAGACAGAGGTAGTACAATGAATGAGCACTAAGTTACGAGTCAGGAAAATGGATTCTAATTTCTTTTCTTCCACAAATTATCTAAGAAATATTTCAGCAAGGTGTTTGTTCTCACCTGTAAAGAGAAGGAGGTGAGCTGGTTATTATCTTAGACCCTTTTCTACTCAATGTGTCTGTGAGAGTAGAAGAAGATTCGAAGCACATTTAAAAACAAACTAACAAGTCACAGATTAGGGTTAAACTGAATCTAATAGTCCCAACATGGAGAAGTATAATATCAGGTGTCCTAAATAACACAAAGGAAACATATATATATATATATATATATATATTTTTTTTTTTTTTTTTAAAGGCATCTCCTGAATGACAATTACAGAAATTATCTATCTGGATAATGAAGAGAAATTCAGATAATGGTTGAAAAGAAAACAGTGATGTCCCAGGGCATGATATGCATGCCTTCCTTTCCCTCTTAAAATTTAGAAAAAAATGATCTAGCAAGCCCAGATCAAGATTTTCTGATTTGTCAGAAAGAGGCCACAGTTAACCTCAGTAGGTAGACACTCATGGGATAGACAGAGATTTCTTAGGATAATACTCTACCAATAATAAGCCCAACAGTAGTTAAACAAAAAGTAGCTACAGCAACACTGAAGTTGAAGCTACATAGAGCAGGTTGGTTAAAGTTAAGTACTCCTAACATTCAAACAGTGAATCCTCTTATTTGATTAAAAATTAATATTTAAAGTAAGAAAACTAGGAGATAAGGTTTTATAATATTTTTTCTACATTACTTCAAATGAGATTAGATATAATTATATGTCATAATTTTTAAGCCCAAAGAGACTTAATGGTAATCTGTTTGTTCTCATAAGAATTAAAGATGATGAAGGTATTGTATGGAATGATTACATGACCTGCACAAAGTGGTACAGCCAGTTAATGGTACAGATGGTACTAGAACCCATGAAGCAAGTAACATAAGTAGATCTTGGATAAAAGGGGGGCAAGGGGACTTAGGTCGCTGAAGAGAATAAAAAAATTCTAAAACTTTCTCTACACCCTTTCCCAAATGAGAAATGTTACCAACCATCTACGAGTGCCATCTGGTGGATAAACTGA
This sequence comes from Cynocephalus volans, assembly GCF_027409185.1. Classification (NCBI taxonomy): domain Eukaryota; kingdom Metazoa; phylum Chordata; class Mammalia; order Dermoptera; family Cynocephalidae; genus Cynocephalus; species Cynocephalus volans. Next base: position 275,114,917 of record NC_084460.1, on the reverse strand, counting down.
AAATATGTGGTCCTCAGCATTTAGAGGATGAGTCCACAGGTCAGACTACATCTAGTAAGAGAAGGAATTGCTCCCTGAAATACAAAGATCCCAAACCGCATGGTCTTCTCAACTGCTTGGCCCTTTTGAATTAATACACACCTTCCCAACTTCCCACAGACCCCACCAATAATCCTTAGGTGATGCTGGATGCCTTATCGTATTTCTCACCTTTTCTTCCTGTAGCCATTGCCCCAGACTCTTGGTAGCCAGCCAGTGGTTGTAGTCATTACTATAATTCAGCACCAGCAAACCTGCAACCTAGAAAGACAAGCAGTCGTTTCAAAGGGGTGATCACAAAACATTCTCCAACTTTTGTAATTTTTCTTGAGGGTCAGTTTGCATTTTTTAAAAAAATCTTTATTATATCCACTGACATAAGACTTAAAATTTTGAAGGTATCAAGAGAAAAAAAAGTTATCAGCATTTTTAAAAAATATATCATTGTTACCTTAATTATCATGTGGGGGAGCAGGTATACTTGGCTTGCTGAATCCTGAGTTAAGTTAGGTCCCCTTTCTTGGCATGCTGTACTTTTCCTCCATAGCATTTACCAATAATCTAATTAATAATTACTTCTTCAATGCACATGAAGAACAAAATAATTTTTTGAATCTACATTTAAAGGAGACCAAGAAATTTGGGGAAAATTGTGAGAAATAGTAGCTAAACTAAATGATCAGTTCAAGTCATTCAAAAATAAAGTGGTGAAAAAAATAAGAGTGGTGAATTTGGAATGTAAATTTATATGGTCCATATTTCTAAGATATTATCCAATTTTACCTTGACCAGGAAATCATAACGTGTTTGTTTTTATACTAGCATATAAGTTATAGTTTATTCATCCCCTAAAGAAGATAAGATTAAAAGGCAAATAATTGATACAAAGTTGATTACCAAACTTTTTTTTAAAGTAGGTTATTCTTCCCCAATTCTTAAAGCATAGTTGTTATTTGAACTTATAATAACATTTTTCCAAATTAAGCCAACTTTCATCCAAGGCATTAAAATTCAAGGTGTCCTGAGAAATGAAACTCAAAATAACGTCAAGTTAAAGATTATTCTTCTTGGATTTTCAGTGGTGGGAGGGGGGAGGGAGAGGGGGATAAGGAGAGATTGGACAAGGGGCATAAAGAATAAGTACAATTTGTAACAATATATATACTAGTAATATTGATTTGATCAACATATGTCAACATTGAACCCCCAAAATATGTATCCTCAATTATGATTCAATAAAAAAAGACTATTCTTATATTACTAGGAATAAGACTGAATGCATGAATTTAATGGTTTGTACTATAATATTGAGGAAGAAACTTTGCCCATCCTAGTTTCCTAAAAATAAGTCAACTATACCCCCTCAAATTGAGGCTTTTAAAATAGTCATCACTAGTACTACCTTGATTCCATCAGACTCCAAATATTTGCTAAGTCCCATTTCATCCAGTGCAGTAGTGTTGGGGACTCCACCGTTCCCAATAATAGGGTTGGCCATTGTGAGAATCTGTCCCTTGTAGGCAGGGTCAGTAAGAGCTTCTGTGTACCTGGGTAAACATACCAAAAAATTATCAACAAAACAACAAAAATATATACAAGGGCACTTCAAAAAGTTCATGGAAATAAAAGAATTGAAAGATAATACAGATCTTTCCACAAACTTTTTGGAGTACCCTCATATAAGTATAAAACTACAATTTACATACATGCTCTAGATTATTGAATCTTTAAAAATTAGAAAAGAACATGAGGTTAAAATCCTGTAAGCTTGTCCCTGTACTTTAGCCAACCTTGATAACTTTTATGAGAGAATATGAAAATTTATCCCATGATAGGACTTATATGAAAAGAAAAACTAACAAGTACTAAGGCATATTCTCACATAGTTTTCATTCATTTCCTCAATTTTCTTTAATTTTTAAAGTTCCTTTATAAGGTCCTAATTTTTTAAGTACTGCTGCTCTATTTAACATTTGTGGATATTCTGAAGATTCCTGTAGCCTACCAAATATCAGTGACTCCAAACTGTTATTTACAACTGAGGGCTGCCAGTTTCACCAAGATATTAACTGCCAAAAATTGAAAAATATTTTTTCAATATCTTTAGGATACTGAAGAGAATTGTGATTGTGTCAGTGGTGGTTGCATGGATGTATATGTTCATCAAAACTCATTGAACACTTAAAATGTGAGTTAATTTATATGAAAGAATAACTGAATAATGTTAATTTTGAAAATATTTTTGTTTTAAAAAGAAGTATGTAAGCTTGGGAGATATTATCAACTTAGAAAAAAATTCACTTCATGAAACTTAACCTGCAGTATTTCTGACTTCTACATTAAAAGATTCCATATAACTCTTTTAAAGTGTGGATATGGAATTAAGGAGGAATGAAAGAAGGCTGTATTTTAAAGTTTGGGGAGGGGGGAAAATAAGAATACATATCATATATATATATTTCTTTCTTTAATATTAAAACACGTTATTTCCATAAATACCAGGAACTAGCTACATATATTCCATGCACCAGAATACATTGCAGTTGAGGTTTTTGTTTTACTTTTTGTTTTTGTTTTTTTCTGCCCTCTTACTTTTTCTCTTTCTGCAGAATGAGTTAAACCAAATCTTTCCTGTGGTTTATACTGAAAGTAAGTTTAGGTGCTGATAGGGTACAGAATCAACAATCTCAAAACCAATAAAGTTTGGCTCAGGCAGTAGTCAACATAAATTTTTAAACCCCATCCAGACTAACTTCTACCAGAGCTAATTTTGTCAACAGAACACTGAGTCTTTTCAGCTCCTCAACCCCTAGGGTGACTAAAGTGCTGTAGTGTTTATCCACAGCCTCCATCAGCTAATTTCTCAGATGCCTTTAGTTTGGCAGGAACTGATAATTTTTTAACCAAGGCTCACACGCAATATAAATCCATTTCTGAAAGATGAAAAACAAAATAACCTTCTTAATTATCAACCACCTTACTGAGTGATCCATGCAATGAATGAAAGTTACATTTCTCAACGGAAAGCTAGAGTCTGTGGACTAATCTTATAAACGAATGCCTTTTTCTACATCAAAAATATTTCTAATTGATTTGATTTTACTTCTCTTTCTTCTTTATTCCTGTAAAAGAACTGGCCATTCCCTTTAAGCACATGCTTACAATTCTCTCCAGTAAATGAATAAATGCAGCTTGTTCTAAAGAACTGCAGTGTTGGAAGCAAATTAATCCATCAGGTCCTGTTTGGCTTTTTTGATGTGACAAGATTTATTACCTCTAATCTATCACAGAGAAGAAAACTCTAGTGCCCTCCATCATTCTGATCTATATTAAACAGTTGTTTGTTGGCAGGTATATTAACACAGCTAGTAATTAGTGCTGTCGAAAAGCTTAAATAATTGCCTGGTGAAGCAAAACTTTGCAAACAGGTTTCATACACTGTAATTTAATGTTCCTGCCAGTGGAACAATTTTAAAAAACATCTAATATTCTTCATTTTACGGAGAGAGGTAAGAGTTTAGAGAAGAATGTACGTTAATAATATAATGCAGGGCCGGCCCCGTGGCTCACTCAGGAGAGTGTGGTGCTGGTAGCGCCAAGGCTGCAGGTTCGGATCCTATATAGGGATGGCTGGTGCACTCACTGGCTGAGCGTGGTGCTGACCACACCATGCTGAGGGTTGCGATCCCCTTACCAGTCAAAATAATAATAATAATAATAATATAATGCAAGTTCTCTCAATCATTATCTTCAAAATCAGTTAACCCATTGCCCTTTGTCTTTATGAGACTAACTTGAATTTCTCTAAAGAATTTATCAAATATTTTATAGAAGCTTACTCACTTGAATCTCTAATGGAAACCTCTTGAAAAAATCTAGTCATGTTCTTTTAAGACACATAATTTTTAAAATCCCCAGCTGTAAATTACTATTTAATCCAGCCCCTTTACTTTTTTATGGGGAAACTAGAACTCAGAAAAATTAAGTGATGGTCTCAGTATCACATAATCAGTTATCATTAGAACTGAGACTGAAACTTCAGCATCCTGGTTCCCAGATGGATAAACACTCATTGACTAAGTAAGACGAGCAACGTGATTTCTGCAGCAACTCTTATCTTCTTTGCCAGCCATCTATTAGCAGATCTTAAATACTAAGTTGGATCGCAATTGATAATTATTGAAAATATTATATCCATGCACCTTCTCTCTCACTGACTATTATTTTAAGCCATAAAAAAATTATTGAGAATTGCTAGGATGGTGGTTATGCCCTCCCAACCTTGAGGGAGAGGACAAGACTGGAAATCACTGAGAAATCACACCTGTCCCAGCACCCCTGGCCAACACAGGTAGGAGGAAAGACATTTCCTCAAAAACAGGTTGATCTTCTTCTTCCTTAATTCTGGTCACTGACTACTTTAAGGCAATAAACGTATCTGTTGTTTCACCTTTCTTATTAGAGAACAAAACTACATAAAATACCCAAGGACTTTATCTCCTTATAGTATTTCATATTAGATGTGGAAAGTTGATTCTTTACTAATGGAATGGCACTAAAGTGTGCTTGCCAGCCATTTCCCTGCTCCAATTTTCACCTTAATCAGATCCACACCTATTATTGCAAAAGCCATTGGTAATCTCACATACATGTGTCCTCACAGCATAAGTTTCTAGAATTAAGTTTTTTTTCCCGGGGACCAATAAAGTGCTTATCTTCTCTTTCATTTCCAGTAGCAGAAAGTTTGTGTCTATACTTTTTTTCAGAGATGACTGCAGTAGGCTATGCACAAGGCACAGTGAAACTTCAAGACAACATGTCTTATTATGATGCGGTGATTTTAACTTCCCACCATCAGTAAGATCATCTAGTTATTCCCCTACATAAAGTAAAAATCAAGCCTTGGAACAGAAGCAATACTCACCCTGCCAGGCCAGTATTAAAAACCACTTCACCAGCAACAGAGGATGGATGACCGAAGGAGTACCCTTTCATCTTAGTTCCATCTTCCAGGACAATGTGTGCTGTCTGTGCCTAAAGAAACGGTTGCATGAATCTTAGCAGAATACAAAAATACAAACACACACACACATAAATTCCAAAGGTAAAATACATAAAAATATTAAATAAATGCACAGTATATTTAATGGAACCATACTGCCCAGATCTGCAGTTTCACTTCTGTTACTTGTCACCTTCTTCAAATATATGGCTCTTGTCACTGGCAGGTGTTTTGTTTTGCTTTGCTTGAAAGAGGAACTAAGCATGTCAGTACACTTCCTATTCTAAGACTACATGTAGAGTTGTTGACAAGCCAGAAATACTTCAATTTAGCTGAAATGCTATGTGTCTATCTTTTCCCTTTAATATTCCCTTGCTTTGCTCAAGTATAGCTTTAAGGGAAGTTCATGAGTTTGCAAAAACATTGTGAATTGTGCCATACAGCTCATCATCACTCTGAGGTTTAGAGCTAGAAGGAATCCTCAAGATTATCTATCAAACTGTGTTCCACACAACTCTTGTGTTTAATGGAGTTGTCCTAAGGGCTGTTCTCTCCTCACCAGCTTTACAGTCATGAAGAAGCTGAAACCTTATTACTCTATTAATACTGATACAAAAGCAAACACTATGGAACACTCTAAATGAATATTGTATTTTGCTTTTCATTATAGTTAATTATATCCATGTCTGTTTCCCTTTTTAGACTATAGACATTCTTAGTTTGATTCCTTTGCCATATTAATCTTTGAACCGGCTTATAAAAACTTTTGGCTAAGAAGAAGGACAAGTAGAGAAACTTGTCTAAGAAGAAGACATAATTCACTCCTTGTAAAGACTCTAAATATTATTGTTGAAACAATTTAAATTTAGCTCTCAATTTTCATAAAATTCAGGGAGACAGAAATGTGTTAAACCATACCTTGGGAGGTAAAATCTAGACTCCATTTGAAATTCTATAGGGCAAACTAACTGGAACATGGTTTTAAAAAATAAACTGTAAAGAAAAACATCTCTGCAATAATTAAGGAAATTTGAATAATAAATAATATTTGATTATATTAAGTATATTTTTTTAGGATTAATGATGGTATTGTGGTTACATTTTTAAGATTTCTTATCTTTTCAAAGATATCTACTGAAATATTTAAAGATAAAATAATATGATATGTGAGATTTGCTCCAAAATAATCAGAGATTTAGGAGGTAGCTAGGGATGTAGATGAAACAATGTTTTTTGTGAGTTGAACTTGAAGTGAGAGAGATCATTGCGCTATTCTTTCTGCAAGGTTTAAGTGCAGTCATTAGAGATAAAAATATACTCATTTTCTACTTTCCTTTCCTTACAGTTTTGGTACTAGGGCCATAGTGTCTGATCCTTTTGTATCTTTCCATCCCACCTCCACTACCACCACCACCACCACCACACACACACACACACACACACACACTCACTCATACAGACACACAGGCACACTACCAATTTTGGGAGGCAGCTGGAACTCAAAAAAAAAAAATTCTAGACCTTTCTTTGCTCCTCTAGCTTTATATCATGCACTCAAGTGTTAAAATGGTGTAGTGGGTTGAATTATGTCCCCCAAAACTCACTGAAGCTTGAATTGTATCCCCCAAGTTTTATGTAGTAGAAACTTAGCCTCTACTGTGACCATAAAGAGGGTGGGAAATTGAAAGGTGGAGTCTTCAAGAGGTGATTGGATTATAGGACCATGCAGTAGTGAATGGATTAAAAATGGTGGTCAGGGGCATGGTTCTGAGGGCTTTAAAAGAGGAGAGTCTGTCTTTCTCGCTCTCTCTGCTCTCTCTGCTTCCACCTTCTTGTAATGTAAGACCCCTGGGTCACTGTCACCACCACCAAGACCCTCACCAGATGTGTTCCCTGGATTTCAGACTTCCCAGCATCAGAAACTGTAAGCAATAAATTTATTTTCTTTATAAATTACCCAGTTCCATGTATTTTGTTATAAGCAATGGAAATGGACTAATACAAATGGAAACGGCCCATTATTTTTCAAGTGTTAAAATGGAAAAGGCCCTTTATTTTTCTATTATGATCTCTATAAAATAAAAAGTTAGAGGCAAAGTACTCAAGTCTCTTGCCATTAGAATGATTGTTCTTCAACGTAAAACAGTGTTTTGATTGTTTTAAACTATATAATATGTTTCTAAATATTGCTTTTGTGGACTGTGCACACACACTAACTTATATTTACACACAAAATCATTTTACTGTTTTCTATTCAAATTGATCAGATATGTTTAAGGTGTTCCTCTCAGCAGGTCATTTTATTAGCTTTTTTTTTTTTTTTCTAATCAGAGGTACAATATGTGGATTTCAAGTTTACATTTCCATGGAAGATTGAACAAAGTGCTGTACTGCACATTTTGTGTGTGTGTGTGTGTGTGTGTGAGAGAGAGAGAGAGAGAGAGAGAGAGCGTATATATATATGTTCATGGTCAGGGTTAATAAAAAGAATTTTGTCCATTACTTGGCTTATCAAATTATCTTTCAGGAAAAGTTATATCTATCGCCTTGGAACCAGTGTTTGTGATGTCAAACTTGACACTTTATTTTTAAACAGTGATGGTTTGTTTTCACAGCCACTAAACTAAAAAACATTTGGAATTACTCAGCACAAGAAAACCACAAAGCTCAACTTCACATACAAGTCTGAATTCTGCTTCTGTACCTAGGAAATCAACTTTGCATGTTACTTCTAATAACATGCTATTCTTATTCTATATTTTGTTTTAATTTGTCAATTATTTTTTATACAAGTATAACTCAAGATAAAGGTTGATGATTTTAAAAAGAGAGACAATGTTCAGTGTATTTCCAAAGATTATTGCAAGCTATTCAAATGTCTATGGTGATGGTATCCATAGGAGCATGTTTAATGGGAAAACTCCCCAGGTAACTCACATATTTCACTAAGTGAAATCCTTTAATCCAAGTAATGAAAATTCACTGTCAAAACATATTTACTACTGGAAATATTATTTCTGTTCTTGAGCAAATCATGCGTAACTTACATGCCTTCACAAGATAGAAGAAAAGAAAAGAAACATTTTCTTAATATGCAACTTTGACAAAACCTAAAATAACTTTAGTTTTTGGTAAAACCTGAGTGTGAATTAAAAATTTCAACTGTTTTCTATATACCAGTCTATCTACTCTGCTCTGAGCCATGTCTGCCTAAAATGTCACCTGTTTATATTTTTCTTTTGCTTTTCTTTATCCTCTTCTCATTTGAGAATGTCAAATTGATTTCTGGGTTAGACACTATCTAAAAATTAACATAAGCAAATCCAACTCATGTTGGCCTATTCCTACAATTCCATTTGGTATTTTTCTTCCTCTCTCTGCGGGACTAGTTTTCTACTTTGCTTTCTGTCCTCTAAAAATATATTTGAAGGGACATTTACTGTTGCCTGAAATAGTCCCTGAGATTGTGTTCAGTATGTCTTTTTGCTTCTTTAATTATATTTTCTGTTCTTTTTGGCAGTTTTTATAGATCTTCCAATCCTCTTTCCCACTACACATTATATTGTTACAAGGCTTCTGTTTATTACCTATTATACCCTTTATATTCCTCTTAACTACATTGGCCTCCAATGAGTTTAAAATGATGAGTGCCAATTGACTTATCTATGAATTGATGGAGGAACTCTGAACAAGGAGCTATTATTTGGAATCCCCTCTTCTAGCTAACAGTTCCCCAAATGCTATTTCATTCCAATAAGTCCAAAAGAAATCACCTTGTTGCCATCATAAAATATTTTAGTAGCCTCAGTCCTAGTGGACGGAGGTCCATAGCCAGAGAATTAGATTATATCATTAAATTATAATTTAAGCACCTACTCCCAGAGCACTTTGGTACTTTGAAACCTGAAAGTGCAAAGGAAACCTTAATAAAAAAGTATGTACACTGTAGAATGTCAGGAAAAGTAACCAAAGGACTATATATTCGTAAATATGAGTTCTACAAAATAAAGGACCTTATCATGACATGTTCTCTATGTGTTTAATAAAAATGTATATGACAATAAGACTGTTTAGACATTCAAGTCGCAAACATCATGGAGCTCCTACCATGTGTCAAGCACCTTGCTAGGCTCTGGAGATATGTGGATGAATGTCCCCAATCCTTCATTCAGTAAAAGGGCTAGAAATGTGCATAGATTTTAAAATAAAAGAAACCTCAAGAAAAATATCACTGAAGCAGCACTAAAACACATGAAAGTAAAAAGATAAATAAAATATTATACTTTCCTTTGAGAGGCTTTTCTTTAATAAAGGAATTTATATTTTTCCCCAGCTATACTTTAAGTAATAAAAAAAACAATTCAATAAATAAACTCCTGTCAAATTTTGAATTTAAAGATTCCTTCGAGTCATTGCTCAAATGTCATTTTCTTGGCAAGACCTATCTTGACCCGCCTATTTAAAATTACAGTAGGTCCCCATTACCCTATCTCCTTGGTTTGTTCTTTATTTACAGCACTCATTACCTTTAAAATACCATTGAGGGCCTTATTTACTGTCTGTCTTATCCCACAAGAAAGAGAACTTTACGTGAATACTGGGTCTGTTTTGTTCACTAATGTGCCTCCAGCCCACATCAGTACCTGGCACAGAGGAGACTATTAATTAAGCTTTGTTCATGCTTTAGTGAAATTACTGTAGTCAGGTAATCTACTAACTTTTTAGCAGAATACTGCTAAATGATTACATAATGAATTCAGTAAAAGAGGAAAAGTTATAACAAAGAAAAATATAAGCATATGCTCCTCTACCCCACACCCATCTTCCCCATTATTTCTTTTAATACTGAAAATTTTAACATTTATTTTTTTATATTATACTTGTTATAATTTTTACTTTTAACCATTATTTCAAATTATTAATTCGTTTGTCTTATTTTTAATTGGACTATTTTCCAAAATGTATACATCTAATTTCATATTTTTCCAGTAGTGGTTAGTCTTACAAATATTTAAAACCCAAAGACATTAAGTTCTTAAAGTTTTGGTCTCTCTCTTTTTGGCATCTTTTCCTAACAACTCTTAGAAGTAACAGCTTTCAAATCACATCTAGTCCTACAGGCTACATGATAAAGTAACTTAAATAATAGTCCAGTTAAAAATAGTTTCACCTCACTCCATAATATCTAACAATTAAAAATAGTAAATACAATAACTAATAAGTAGGCACCTATTTGCTTCGAAAATTGACTGCACATTACATGAAATTGGGCCACCACTCAAAAGAAAACCCCCATCATCACTTAGCATCACCTCCTAATTGTTCTCCTGTCTCTAACCTCTCTCTACGTCCACCCATCCTCTGCAGTGCGGTTACGGTTACCTTTCTTAAGCATTTATCGGATGACACTAATCCTCAAATTCCTCAATTAGCATTTAAGGTTCCCTCACCTGGCCCATTCTCTACATGTAACACCTATGCTCTCACCTCTGTCTGTCTGTCCTTTGTGCACAAATGTCTTTCTCATTGCCTGTTTACACCCTGGTTTTCCTTCTTAGTGCCCTTAAAGATCCTACAAGTCAGAATCAATTGATGATTTCCCTGTACTTCCATTGCATTCAGTGTATACTGTCTGTGTGCTACCTTGTGTCTTAATTGATCAAGATATTCCTCGGCCCTACTAGATTGTGACTTCTGGAACAGACAGCCCAATGCCTAATTCAACTTTGTATTCCCATAGAAATAGCCCACTGTTTTGCATTCAGTAATGTGATCACTACATACTTGGTGAATGCATAGAAATACTGATCATTATGTGATGTTAGGATGTTACAATGCTGACACTTTGGTGTTTCAAAATGAGTCCTTAATGCCCATTGGCTTCTGATTATTTTTACTAATTTTCACCTTCTCCTCTTAAAAGCAAAGAAAGATATTCTGCATAAGTACAGTGTGTGCTAAAGGACAGAAGATGAAAACAAAGAATGAGTTGAGCTTGGGTGACTATTGCCCAACAAGTACCCCCAGGCTTTCCATACCAAGGAGGTGTCCTATAGCTAATGCCTTCAGAGAAGAGTCTAGAGGGTGGTTTCTAAATTTCATTCTTTTGATTTCTTCATGAATTGTTTTCATTATTAATATTAATAATTATCCATGTTATCTAGAAATCTAATTCTTCATTACTGGGCAAAAGAAACAAAACTGGATTCAATATACATAGTCCAATCATTCTCTTTTCTCCCTTTACTTTTCATCTAAAATTCTTGCCAAATTTTACTGCATGTCAGCAGTAAATTTGTTGGTTTTAACTCACTGATGTGTGCTTATACTTACAATATTACATTTCTATACCAAATTCACAAATATTTTATAACTAATAATTAGTCCATTTTCCTCCCCTTCCAAAAAACTGCAGCTGTTTTATTTTTATTTTTATCGTTGTGGTTTAGAGTTACATATAGTGCTGGTACATCTTTGGCATTCAATAAATATTTGTATAATTAATTTTGAAAATAGTACCTAAAGATAATGTATACTTCAGCTTTTCTCTAGTGAGTCCGTATGTTAAAGCACTTCCTTTTAAATGAAAGGAGGAACAATACCCATATTTGAAAAAAAAAAAAAAGCATTGACATTTCTTAATCACATCTTGCAGAAGTAGATTGACCTGTCACTGTCCTATTTCTACCTTTTGGCATTATTTTAATAAGAACCTCTTAAGACATAAACCAGATTGCATATATAGTTATCTAAGTTGATTAAAGTCTATATGCAGGAGCACAAATAAATTGAGTGTTTAGATTTGAATAATAAATTTCTACTGTTCTGGGAAATGTACCTTACTTCAAATAGAATTATGAAGCTAAGTAGAACAAACAGGATTTGTGAACACATGTCACTGAGAGTACCACCTTGGATCCCCTCCCTGAGACTTGCTTAATAATAGCTAACATAAATGTGCTAAGCACTGACTCTAAAAGTGTTCATGGGTTTTATCAACTAATCCTTACAAAAAACCATAATGTAGGTAATATTAAGATCTCCATTTTACACATGAGCTAACTGAGTCTTAGTGTATTAAAAATCATTCCACTAGAAGTAATTGGAGGAATCGCTGTTTCTGAACCCAATCAGTCTGACTTATTACCTCTTTTTCTTTTTCTAAACTTACCTCTATTTCTACTTTCCAATTTTTTTGAGTGGGGATAAAAAGCAATTCAATCATGAACTCTACTTAAATTTATTTGTAAGAACATGAATTCAAAATTGCCATGGAAAAACCACAACACATCAAACTCGACCAAGACATCTATAAATCTGTAAATTGTCAGAGTGAAATGTCAAGTCATTAATTACATTCTATAATTCTAGGAGAACCAGCAGGTTTTGAAAATTATTCACACTGATTCCAGGCCCTTCAGTTCTCGAGCTCTCAAAACTGTCAGGACCATAGTTGCTATGGTAGATAAGGAGATCCACCTCTTAGCCCCGCTCCAAGAAGAATTTGCTCCTGCCCTGCTGTGAGGACCTTCTCCTGCTGTTTCCTGGAATAACCCACAACCTGGTGACTGAGCCAGGCAGGGATATAAATGTCCAGGCCCAATGCAGGAAACTCTGAAGGACAAGAACTTCCTATGAGGTTGACTGAGGCCTTGTCAAACCCACATCGTGGTTTACTTCTCTGCCCAATCCTACTTCCTGAAGCTTTCCTCCACAGAAGTTGATCCCTAATAAACAGCAGGCTCCCCAAGTACCATCTCAGTGTCTGTTTCCAGAGAATCTAACTCAGGCACTTCAACCAAATGGTCAGTCAAGATCCTTAAGCCAAAGCTAATGCTACTCCCAAGTTGCCCAGTGTTCAAAAGTGGAGACTGCACGTGGACATTCACTTTATTTGGGTCACTAAGCACAAGTTCAGCATGCAACTGCCTAAAATAAAATTCATGCAGGGAAAGAGAGAGAGAGAGAGAGAGATTTTTCTATTCTTTCTAAAATCCTCATGCTTGACCTTGAACCAATGTTTAAATTGTATCTGCAATTAATAACATTACCTCTATCACAGCAGAATTATATTTGTCTTCTCCCACCTGTGTAATTATGCTTACAAAACATACTAGCAAGCTACAAGAAAAAAAAAAACAGGCCCAGGATTGTAGCCAATTTGGATATCAAGAAAAATGCATTAAAGCTAGTTTACACTCATAGTTTGACTTCTTTTATCCTAGAGCATACAGATATTGTGATCTGGGAGCCAGTCAGTTTATAAAATACATGGTCAAAAATTGTGTTCTCTTGTTACTTTATATGAATTTAAGGATTAAGGATTGATATTAGTAGTCTCCATAGCCTAGTAATATGAAATGTTACTTTTATCTGCAAATTTATAAGAGGAAACTCCATAAAATTATAGATTTTTCCACATACAATATTAAAATTAACTAAAACTAAATTCTACTATGTATATGTAATTACTCTATTTTTAATCTCTTACTTTATAATTTTAAATTCTTTCTCTAAACTAAACTGAATTACATAAATATCTATATGACCCTCATTCTTACAATACTTTCAAAATCATATTCTAAACTGACCTTAATGTTGTGTTTTCTAATATTTGTAAAACCTAGGAATTCTTTCACAAATTTTATGTAATTTTCTATGAAAATACATTTTTGTGAAAGGGGTTTGTATATAAGAAATTCGAATAAATTCTCAACAGTTATTTGTTGGTTTGTCAGCTGTGAACATTGGTATTGTTGTTTCACCATATTATAAAATATTTCATTTTTTAATGACATTACAAAAAGTGACACTGCAAGCAGATCTGATATCTCTCCCAAACATCTCATCTCTTTAGGTCTTTTAATTTTTCCTCAAAATTAAAATTTCTTGCAAATGTACATTTATGGGTCTGCTTTCATTTCCTACTAAGATGACTGATTAACTTCATGGAACCAGAAATAAATGACCAGAATTTTGCACTTTTATACTCTGAGTCTGAGATCAAGTTCAAAAGAGTAGATGTTTCAAAGCATTTTCCAGGATAAGAACAATGCAGCAATAATTAATGGAAGTCACACAACTAAATTCCCTTTCAGAAAGCTTTGAAAATGTGTCCTTGGTACTAAACTGATTTAGAGGGTTTAGTCTTAGAAAGTAATAGCCAAAATTCAAACATAATTTATAATTTAACCTACAAAAGTTTTTGAAACAGTCTAGTGTTTATTATTGTTGTTAGGCTTTTCTTTGTGTTTAGTATTATGTTATTAAGAATCATCTACTGGTTGTTCGTTTATTGTTCCACATCCCAGCATTATTCTGGACCAACTTCGAGAATATTAATCCTTTACTTTAAACCAGTTTTCTTTGGATTCTTTATTTCAAAACACAGGAAACCAGTCAAAACGAGATTTTTCTTGCAATCTAAAATTAAGTTAGGCTTTTACATACGTGGAACTTACAGAACTATATGAGAAAGAAACAAATTGAAAACTGAAAAATAGCACGTTTTGTTACAAACACATGACAATATTTTGGCTGAAGTGGAAGGAATGTGTCAACTATAAACAGCATCACTCTAAAATCTTCTATTTATGGAACTGCTGTGAGCCATATAAAACAGAAATCCTTACTGATTCTTTGATTTATACGTCTTCTCAAAATGCAAGCAAAAAAAGCAAAGGAAATAAAAAATCAAATTTATGTTGTATTGAAATAAAGTTTAGTATATAAATGGGCTCTTGAGTAAGCAATAAAATTAGAGCAAGAGAAATGATTTAGAACATTCTGAAGCCAGGTTAAACAACTATGGCTTCAGATAGGTAAGCACAATAGCAAAATGCCAACTTTTAAAGATCTATCTGGCATTTGGGGCCTAATTAAAATTCCAAGCAGATTTGCTAATATATATATCACTTGTATACAAAAGCAGACATTCATGTGTCCTTGTGTTAATTGCGGCACCTACACATCGGTGAAATGGGAAGAATAGTAGTCTTTCTTCTCCTGTGCATGAGAATTCACTAATAAAGATGATATAAAGCCATAAGCTAATTTAGCAATAAATTCCATAAAAGATTTGAATATAAAACAATCTTGGGACAATAATCCCCTTAAGCTAGTAGTGGAAATAAAAATAATTTACTCTGGGAATCTGACTGTTTTGCTGTTGAATCATTTATCTATGTGAATTATTTGCATATCAGAAAAAGTAAAGGCCCCATGTGTTTATTTCTATTTTCACCAAAGCCTAAAGCTACATAACATATTTGATTTCTGTCTTACCTGATATTTCTTAGCTATTAGTTAACCCTAGTATTCATCTTAAGAAATAAATCTGAACTAAGCTTGGAAAGTATGTAGGCCTAAAGCCAGAATTTATTTCAGATAATTATTGCGTAGGTTATATCATAAAAAGTTAAAATCATGAAGTTTTCCTTACTAGTAAATGAAATCTTATTTTTTATTTTTGGAGTTACACTATCAAAATATGAATATTTGAAAATCAGACATAATTTGCTATATCTTCAAAATATTTGAAATATATTTAAAATTTAGACATGATTTGTTATGTCTTTAAAATATTTAATGAGACTTCTCTGCAGTTATAATGCCTAACACTTCAGGATTTCAAAGTACTGTAGCAAGAGTAATCAATTGGCCTTACAACATCCTAAGTTAATATTAAGTCATCTTCCTTTAGTTAAACATAAGCCAGCGTTGCGGGGGGGATTACAAGGTTAATTTGCTTGAATATTTCTATATTCTGGACATTTATCAACCACAAAAAAAAATTCATAAGTAACTTTTATTCTAGTTTCTCATTATAAATAAAATATAGCATTTATAAAAATTTAATTAAAACATATGTTCATAAAGTGTAGGTGTATTAACAAGCACTTACTGAGCATCTTCTATGTGGCAAATTGTTCTGAGTTTGGGAGGGACCTACAATATTGTCAGCCAATTTTTACTTTATGGTAATCAATATGGTCTTGTATTTAGTTCTACATCACAGAAGAAACTTACTTGGTAAAATTCTATAATGATGTAGCAACCGTATTGATTCGTTTATAAGTCTTCACATCAGCCAATATCACCTCTCTATGAAATTTAAAGAAAAATAGAGTAGACTTGAAAATATTTGCATGAGTTGAACTCATTTAGACCACACGAAGAAAATCAAGCATAAGCTAGAGATCACTAGGGCTGAGGAATCCAAAACCAAGCTTCAACCTGGCTTGTGCAGCTTTTTTTAGGCCTCAGCCATTGTAAGGATCCTCAAAAATACTAGAAACATCAAAGGCAGTCTGTCTTGCATAGCAAACTCTTACTGAAGCCTTGAAGTGAGCTCTAGCATGACCACTGAATAAGAGATATTGAGAACTTTCTACTGCACCCCTCAACCTTGAGAACAAACAGAAGTATGAAGAATGTCTAATGGAGACATAAGGGCAGAGGAATGGTCTCCTCCATTTCCATAGCAGAAAGACCTCATTTCACCTCTAGACCATGAGAAAGTCTGGCTAAGCATGGGCACATTGAGATTTGAGAAAGAGGGAGAGGAAAGCATGAATCAAGATTAGTGCCCTTAGGCAATTCCCAGCCAGAATTCTTAGCTTCTGACACAGGGCCGGCAGTAGGGTAAGGAGAGGAAAGTGCCTGGCACACAGCATTACAGGAGGCACACCACAACACTGACAGTGACAGCCTTCCTAAATTTTGTACCCTAGGAGTCTGTCACTTCACCCTAGTCTAGCCCATTTGACCTATAGCTTTTTCAAGATTTTTATGTCAAGAAGCTCAAAAGTCAAGGCACTGTTGATTTGGGGGGGGGGGGGGAGTCTATATTTTAGAAAGGAGAAAATATAAAAAATGGAGACCATAAACAGAAATGTTCAAAAGAGAGGCCACCTCCCCATTAGAGAAATATTGTGCACCAAAAAATATGTAGAGCTGTCCATCATCCAAACTTATTCTGCAAGAGCTCATTTGGGACTGGGACATAATTTATCATTTCAAACATTTGGATTACCATGAATGAAATCCAGCCCTAAAATGTATCTGCATGTAGTAGAAGTCTAATAAAACAGTTATTCTAAAAAATGTGTGATAATCCTATCCCTACTCTGACCTCTAATATGTACAAAGAGGATCTAATATAATAATGAATTATATTTCCTGTGAATATCTTTAAAGCTACTACAATATAACTGAAAGATTCTAATTGTGGAAGTTTTTATAGTTACCAATTTCTAATCAAATGACAATAGCTCCTCAAGACTGAGCCAAATAGATACTTCTATGGTGGAATCATAATAGAAAATCTTACAAAATGAAAGCCTTTCAAAGGGAATAATGACTCCTGGGGCTCATTCGTATTTGAAGTAACAGGGAGAACACTTGGACTGTTAGGTTTCTGGCCTAATTGTAAACCAGATCACCATTTTTAAAAATGAGTGGATTAATGTTACAAGCAGTACTCATTGAACCCTTTCCTATTCAGAGGGAACTTAACCTTTTCAATTTAATACATTTCATTTCCTAATTTATTTGCAAGTAAAAATAAAACTATTTAGTCTTGGTGACTTTCCAAGACTTAGGAACTCAGAATTTTTAAATCTGTAAGTTTCTTGAAATCAGAGACTATCCACTAAACACTTCTTCTTACCCTTCTATACACTCCCATGGTAGAGGTTTCATGTTTATCTGTTAAATAACTAATGAATGAATGAATGAATTGAATAAATAGGACATTACAATGTACATTCTGCCTTTTGGAATTGAATTCACCATTTCGACATTATTTGCTTCATGGATTTTGAGTCTGATACAGTAGAGGAAACACCTTCTTACAGATAGGTTAAATATTAAGCAAAGGTGTAAGAATCATCATTATACATACTTGAGAATTCTTATCAGATGTCTTGTCATTTTAATAATTTGTAGTTCATGAGAAACATGAGAACACTCTGATCTAACCCTCTACTGAGTCCTTCTACTAAAATGTATTGGACATAAATTTTTGAAAGTATCCAGTTTTTGCTTTAAACTGTTTTACAGGTTCTTAAGTTTTGATTATGTATGACAATCACATAATCCTTTGAGTCAATCAAGAATCATTTAAACACTACAGATGACAACGTTTAGGTTGAGGGAATATGTGACTTAACCATGGTCAGAGCATTAGGAGGTTAGAACAACAATTAGAATCAGAATCCAGATCTTTTTAGTCTTCATCCAGAGGACTTTCCGCTACACTGTTACAACTGGCTGAATATGATAATGAGCATTGAATGTTTTCCATACTGATAGAAAAAGATTATGATCTCTAAAATTTTCATATTTTATGGTTATTGGTCATTTATACCCCCGATAGCAACTTCCTTTAAAATATAGCACATCTGGAAATTCTTTCCTCTTGTCTATAAGTAAAATACGGTTGTGCCTGTTGGCAAGACACACTCCATAAATATTAACCACAAACAAATACTCAAGGAAAGACCACATAAAAATACAAGTACATCACTGTTGTCATCAAACCCACCCTCTCTGTCACCCAGGAGAGAGGAAAAGTGACCTCCAAAGACATTGAAAAAGCAATCTGATTTAAAGGGCAGTGCTTACAGATCGGACCACAGTGTCTTTCACAATCCATTTACTGTCTCTAACTAGCTGTAATGCTACCAACCTTTGGTGACTGTTCTTCACTGCCCTTCACTGACCATTATCTAACTATATCCTAATGATTTTAACAATCTTTAAAATATAACACTCATCTGAAAAGAGCAAATTGGATATATCTTTCTAAGACAGTGAAGTTTTATAGGTAAAGGCAGGATGAAAAATAGGTAGAAGGCTCTTTCAAATGAGTGAATAATAACACAAGTCCCCCTGGACTACTATATGGAATTTTAATTCACTATTGTGAAGTTCAAGAACTTCTATTTTTCGTTCCTGGCATCCATCCAAAACTCTGGCCAGAAATGATTGAGTGTGAGTAATGGCATTTACACCACGAAATAATGGCTTATTTCTCCTACAAATTTGTCATTCTTAGCTGTGCACTGTGGCAGACCCGTGAAACAGATCTGCCACCATGAGCTAAAGGAATTGCTTTCACAGAAGTGCATCCACATCATTAGAGCATTTTATTATAGCTGTGGTTGTAGGTAAGGTTGTATAGGGCTCTTATTGTGATCTTGGAGAACTGGCGTCTAATCTCAGTCCCATCTATGCCATTTTAAGTAGTCACTCAGTTTCTCTGTTTCTGGTACCTGATGGAGACACATCTATCCTCACCTACCTACTTCTGTGAGAAGAAAAAGTTCCAAGTGACCCAACTTTGAAGTCTTAGAAGACACATGCAACCACAGGTGATATTATTTTCATGACTATTTATTCTCTCTGAGGTGCTTTATGAGTACCCTTGAAATATTACTAACACTAAACTGAAACCAAATATTCACTCTAATAGTTTATATCTAGTTACTTGTATTTTTGAAGGTGGTTTAGAATATTCTCCTTTTCAGCTCTCATTATAATTAAACTAATTCAAAAAAAAGATTTTTTTTTTCAGATTTTTAAATGTAAAATGGTAGTTTCTTATGGTCCTGTTCGAGTCTTCTCAGTGTGAAAGGCTGATGTTGTCAACATTGCCACGGATGCTACTGTACGTATTATCTCCTTTTTCCTGGGATCTTGAGCTTGAGCCAGTTCTCTCTCTCTCTCTCTCTCTCTCTCTCTCTCTCTCTCTCTCTCTCTCTCTCTCTCCTGCCCCTCCACCTTTCACTCTCCCCTCCCCCTCTACCCCAGTCACTCTTTGCCTTCCTCTCCCTTCCTTTTTTTTACTCCTATTCCTTTCCCACTTCTATTTTTTCCCACTCTTTTCCCTGAAGGCCACAAAAATCTATGGGCATTGCATAGCCCTAAAGGTGTCAGGACAAAAATCCTTCTGAAACTTTACTTGAGCAACCTAAGCAGTAGAAGCTGTGAAAGCATCTGGAAGATTTTTAGTCAACCCAGTGTGCATACAAAGTATAAGCAGAACACTCAAAACTATTAGAACCTATTTTTACACCAACAGATAGAAATTGGGTCTTTTCCTTACTTCATTTTATATCTCTTCCTACTAAAGAAGCAATCTATTTGAAACTGTTGTAATTATTTAAATTTTATATGATGGTTTAAAGATGATTAAAGATCATCTTTTTTAAAGATGATTTTCATTGGTAGAGTTCCCATGGAGTAGTTTCAGACTTCTCTGGTAAAAATATCTTCATAAAGTTATAGGAAGAGGCAGAGGTTCCTACAGGAATTTCATAAATTAATGGTGGTGGATAGAGGGAAGGGACGTTAATGTCCCCTTCCTGGACTTGTCTTCTCAGTTATAGATACACTTGGAGGGACAGAATTGTCAGCTGCTATTTGCCTCAGTCTCTTAATCTGCAAAATGAAAATAATAAATTTGGTCTTCTAAAAGAAAGGCTAAGAGGGAAAAGGAAAAAGCTAAGGCCATGATTATGTGATGACCTGCAAATATCAAAATTATATAAATATTTTTCTTTTAATTTTTTTAAAAATAATATTTTAAAAGAGAAAGCTTTCCAATGAGCCATTACAGAATAGGGGCTTAACACACTATATATTGCAATGTGGTTCAATGTATATATAAGCAACTCCATTTTTTGAACCCAAACTATGACCAATAGTGTCTAGGAACAGACAGAGCTATGACAGCTTTTAAAAATGTTTGTTTTCTAAGAAATACACTTAAACTTTACATGTTCACAGGAATTGTGACCCCTCTTTACATTGGGTAAAAATCACTGTAATTTTACTCACAGGAGACAAAAATGAGCATTTGCTAAATCAGTAGGTTTTACAGGAAAGCAAATATAAATAAATTAGCTCTTTAGAACAACATTCAAATCCGTATTTGCTTTGTGAGGGACAACATTGCTGCACTGCTAAACTACACCCCATGTAGTTTTATAAGAAACAAAGATTATGGGTATTACCTTGACAGAAAGAAGCCTGATGCCAGGTCTTGAAAATTTCCATTGTTGGTGTGCAGTCACACGGGTAAAGCCAAAACCAGTCTTCAGGGTCTTCACCACTTTGCAAACTGTCAAAATCCTCGTCATTTTGAAGATGATTTGTGACTGAAATTAATGAAATTACATATATTTTATGGATTTTGTTACAAGATTTTTTTAATTAATGTGAAATAAAGCTGGAGGGGGGTGCAGTCAGTGTTTAAGGCTGACTGCACAGGGATCTTTGAATTTCCATTCATTCTGCTGTTAAATGTCTTCAGCCACAGCTCCTCCTTCTCTAAACCCCTCCTCCCAAAGTAATGTCCAGAGATGATCCATGGACGTGTAATACTTATTGCAACACATCAAATACTACCTTCTTCTGCTGAAATAATGCTAGTGTTGTAGAAAACCAGTCAACTATCAAAGGAATTGCTTATGCAGCTGACTAGAATGACCTAGACACAGTGGACAACCTTAGGAATATTACTTGCTCTAAAGAGTAGCAACTTTCTAATAATGCTAAGTTTCAAAGACTTTTACTTATGTTACATGTGATGCCTAATTTGCCTCAAAAGAGATTTTGGATTCCCAAAGAAACTGAAGCCTTACCATTTTATTCTTGGAAAAAGATCATAAAAACCACACACAGTAAAAAAGGACATCAGAATAAAGATTTCTCCACAAATATATGGTAAACCTACCTACATTATTTTTGAGTTACAGTAGTATCTTACATTCTTATTATTGCATCTTTTGTGTCCCAAATTTTAAAATAAGCATTAATATCAAGTAAAACACAACTGAAGCAAAGTAGCCTATTACATTCCTCATAAGTCTCTTAAATTTGTAAGGAGTACTATATAACACTGATTCTAATGGAAGCACTATTCCTAAGTCAAGAATTTTTAAGTTGTTAGAATATTACATATAAAACTTTCAAAACTTGATCCTTCATATTTCAACCTGAGTAACGCTTCAATCACATTTAGCCAGGCAGTCAAAGGGTCCCATTGGCTGGTAGTGGCTCTTGCTTAAGTCATGTGTCCATGTAGAACAGGAAGAATTGCAGCATTATCCTTTGATACTCTTACAAAGGAGGCCAGGAAATAAGGCAATGAAGGCTCATTCATAGGGCTTCCCATTACAGAAAGGATGACACAGAATGACATAAAGATTGTAAGCTTCACTGACATAAAAACAGTGCTGGAATGGAGGAAGGAGATGGGGATGGGTTTATTTAAAAAATAAAAAGAAGAACAACGTTTAAGTTAAATCTTCTATCTTACTTAATGTATTCATGTATTCATGTATAAACATTCTCTGAGGTCAAATTGAACAAAATTATCTCATACTAGTGTATATAAGCAATTAATAAAATAACTAATGCTATTGAAGTAGGCCCAAAGGTAATGGGAAAATAAATGAATAGAAAAAAAAAAGAAAGAAAGATCAAGTTTCTTGAGCACATCCAGGAAAGTTTAAGTATGAAATTATGTGACCCATGTTATCTTGAAGTATGCAAATACATCAAGTGATGGAGGGTGGAAAAACAATGGAAGGGATGGCATGAACAACCGCACAGAGGCCTGAAATTATTTGGCATTAAAAAAAAAAAAAAGCTGTGTCTGATAAAGTCTAGATGCAGGGTACATAATGGGGAAATGAGCAGGCACCATATCAGAAGACCGTGTGTGCCTTAAAAAGGTTGGCCTTAATCCATGTTCATGACAGTCATGAGAGGGACTAACAAGAAATAAAGGTGGAATTTGTGTTAAAGGAAGATTATAGAAACTGAATTGGAGGAGGTGAAACTGGCAAAAGGAAAACTCCCGACTTAGAGAACTGAGGACTAAGAACCAGTGCGAATCGGCTTAATCCAATTCTACCTTAGGCCTTGGTCTCATTTCTTGTCTTTTTATTTTTTTATTTACATGTATGTGTGTGTGCATGTAAACACTATATATATGGATATATAGTGTATACATAATGAGTGTGTGTGTTTATATATATGTCTTAAAATTTTTCATTATGGAAAATTTTTAAGATGCAAAATAAATTTAAGTCAATCATAGTCCCATTACCTAGAAGTACCCATGCAGCGAACATTATATTTCCTCCCTTCATTCCTTATATTTTAATTAAATATGACAGTTGGAGTCTGTGGAGTCCAGAGCTTGACCAAGAAAAAGATATTATCACCATTCATAACAGTTTATCTATAAGCATGATGAACTAAACATGTTTTTCCAGAGAGATGTCAACCACTCTAGGATAGAGTTCTGTGACTCTAAAGTCTGCAGAGAAATGTGGACATAAGAGTTCTATTTTTTTTTAAGTAATAGTAGTAGTAGTAGTAAAGGGCCCTTGATGCAGACTATGGTTCATGTTTCTAATCATCAGAATAAAGGGGGAGGGGTGAAGATTTGAAAAATGTGGTTAAATATTCTGAATTGGAGACTTGAAAAATTTATCCATTGTGATTCCACAATCATCTTGGAGATAAGAATGGCCAATAAATAAAATCATGAGTATTTTCAGATTTGAGTGTTCAAGATAGACTAAAATCTACAACCAAACTGGAAAAAAATTATTACAACAGTGAGGAAATTTACATTGCAATAGATCAAAGGGGTGAGGCTATAAGAGTTACTTGGTAGGGAAAGTTAAAATCAGATGTGAAAAAACTTAGGGAAAATATTACAGAAGACATTTTTCAAAGCATTTTAAAAGAGTATTTTGCCATTTCGAATGATTTTCTTCTCTGACCACACAGACATGGTCCTCCCTCACCTAAGCTGTCTGCACGCACTGAGCAGAGTGAAGGCAGGCATGCACACACAGGGGGATGGGAGACCTTTGCATGGAAGATATATTCTTTGTGAGCCAGGTCTTTAAGGGTACTGTAAATGTGTTAAGTCACTCACTCAAGAAAGTAAAATATTTTATATGGATTTGGTCCGTTTTCTTTTGATGCATTTACCATAGCTATCACAGTTTACAACTCTGGACTATTTTCCTCTATACAGTGGCACGTAGAAAATTAAAAACGTAAAAATGAAACACTTCTAAATTCTGATGGAATAAGAAACATTCTAGTACCTTTCTATTTAATGCTAAGAAAGTATTTTATTTCTTCCATAAATTGGAACTACCTTGAATATATATGTATATGTGTATATGTGTATGTAGAATCTCTCTCTTCCTTTCTTTCTCTCTCATTCCCTCTCTCTCAGAGAGAGAGAGTTGGAATGATAGATATAGCTTATTATTATAGTTTACTATAGTTATCATACATGTACATATACATATATACACACACGAGGGTACTTCTAAATGTTTGTGGAAAAATAGAATTAAAGATAATACAAATCTGTCCATAAACTTTTTGAATACCCCTCATGTATATATGTGTGTGTGTGTGTGTATGTAAATATATATAGAGAGAGAGAGAGTATTCTCAACTAAAACAATTATTTATCATTTTTTAAAAGGAATAGAAGCATTCAGAGCACTTCATTTTATAAATTTGTCTTTGAGATATCTGCTATTAACAATGGTAATATATCAAGTACTAAATTGTATTTACTTTCATATTTAAAGAAATTTGGGAAATACAGAAAAATAGATAGACAATAGCCTAACCCACAAACATAACCTCTCTTAATATTTCAGTATATTTTCTTCTAGCATTTCTGTCTATGCACAGATCATGGTTTTGAAAACTATGATCAACTTGCATTATGCTTTTGTGAGGTGACATTATATAAAAAGTATGTTGGACATTATCACATAGTTCTTTTAAAACCTTAATTAAAGTGCCTATAAAACATTGTTATTATTGCTTTTTTTTTTTTTTTTTTCTTGACCGGTAAGGGGATTGCAACCCTTGGCTTGGTGTCGCCCGTGCTGCGCTCAACCAGCGAGCACACTGGCCATCCCTATATAGGATCTGAACCCATGGCCTCGGTGCTACCAGCACCGCACTCTCCCGAATGAGCAACGGGGCCAGCCCTGTTTTTATTGATTTTATTGCTCCTGCAACATATATCAATGTTGCTATTTTGATCAATTTGACAAATTTCTTTCCAAAGAGAGTGCATCTCTCTACATACTAATTGCAATATATGAACATCCCTTTCAATGTATCCTCACCAACATTAGGTATTAATTTTCTTTTTTTTTTTCCTCGAGTGCAGAAAATGATATTTTGCTCTTATTTACATTTTAAATTACTGATATACTTTCACTTAGTATTAGTCTTCTTTTGCCTACTGCTGTTCACATCTTTTTGTTTTCATTAATCCATTCACATGAATGATCAAAAAAACCTCTTTAAAGGAAATATAAAGCAACACTAATTGACAACCTGTATATATACTAATTTCAAGTTTCCTCTTCATTTGGACAGTCCACTGACATAAGCAAGAGAAGGCCTACTACTGATGGATAAAACTGAGAACAGTTCATACTGGAGAATAAAGGCCTCAGGTTTTGGAATAAAGAGAAAATAATGGTGCTAGTAATTACTTCTTCAAAAGTACAGAATCTGGACTAAGCAAGATGGCGGCGGCTGCGGCGGCTGGCGCGGAGTAGCTGAGGTGGAAAAGGTGGCCACTGGGCCTCAGGCAGCCGGGAAGCTTGTGGACCTTCCTCTGGCCATCTCTTAAGGGAGGACTGCTGCTGCTGGCCGGTCGTGGGGGCTCAACGCCACTTTGCCCCCGCAGGAGAGGGTGCCTCATTTACAGGCAACAGCTTTGAAGTGTGGAGCAGGAAAAGAACTGATTCTTAGCTGCAAAAGCGAGTCTTGAAACAGGGAACACGGCGCCAGGGCTGCTGTGGATGCAGCCAGGATCCCGGAGGCTGGGGCCGCACTGAAGGCGGCCAGCTGCCCTATTCAGGATTCGAGGTTTCAGGCCGGCATTAAAGAAGATTCCTGGGAGCGCCCGAGCGGCGCCGCGACTGAACAGCCCGAGGCGGCAGCGCCGAGAACACGGAAGGCAACAAACCAGAGACAGAGCGAGCACCCGACCTGGCACAGCACTGTGAGTGATCCCTGGCACAGCTCTGTTCGGGGGGTGGATGCCCACGCGGCTCCCGCCTGCACCACCAGGCCACTCACTGCCCTGGTGCTGCCTCCATTTTCCCAGGTGCGGGCAGCTCCGCCCTGCTCGGCCATCACTGAGCCCATTTGCTTGGCCTGGCGCGGGGCTTTCTGGACCCTGCGGGCCGGCCTCCTCTCCCACTCCCTCCGCGGTTCTCTGGCGGGGCTGGGGGTGTGGGGCGTCCCGACCAGTGTTGGGAGGGCTAGGAAGTACGGGCGGGCCGACTGTCACTCCACCACACCCTGGACTCCGGCCCCGGTAAACTTCCTGTTACTGGGAGGCAGATACCATCTCTGCGACCACCAGTTTGGAAAAAAGCCTAACGAATTTCTGGTTGGGAATAGTGTGGTAGGAGAGTTCCCAGGTCCGCTTGAACCTGCCGGAGAGCAGGCTGCAGGCGGGCACTAGACTCGGTTTATACCGGGGGGATACAAAGGTGAACAAGACCCGAGAAAGATCTACACAGTGCTACAAAGGCACCCAGAGAGACCGGTCGTCTGTGCCTAGCAGAAACCTGGTAGACTTCCTGGGCGAGGCGGTGCTGAGCAGGGTCTTGAAGGCCCAGCTGATAGACGAGGGGTGCAGAAGACACACCCCAGCCCAGCACAGTGTGCACAGAGTGGGGAGACGTGCGGGCAGGAAGGCGGAGACTCGACAGAAACCACACACCCGGTGGGGTCGCCACTGCACGATCTAACAGCCTGGGCCAGAGCACACGGAATGGGGAGAAGTCCTGTACAGAAAGTGAAAGCTCAACAGAGATCACACACCCTGTGGTACGTGATCCACCAGCCCAGCAGAGTACAAGCTGACCAGAAAGGTGGATCCCCGGAGAAGCCCAAGACCCGAGGCAACCACACACATAAGACACTAGAGGCCAACTGAGCAGTCACGGCGGGAGCCATACCAAATTGGCAACCACAGCAACATCCTAGTTAGTCATTAGTCTCAAACCGGTGGACTGTGAAACCCCCTGCCACAATGAATAAACACCAAAAAAAAGACACCAGAAATACAAAAAATCAAGAAAGTACACCACCAAAAGTTAATAAATCTCATACTCTAGATCCTATAGAACAAGAAGCCCTTGAAATAACTGACAAGGAATTTCGAGTGATAATTCTAAGGAAACTGAATGAGATACAAGAAAACTCAGCTAGACATCATGATGAAATGAGGAAAAGTATACAGGATCTGAAAGAGGAAATATACAAGGAAATCAATGTCCTGAAAAAAAATGTAGCAGAACTTGCTGAACTGAAGAAGTTATTCAGCGAAATAAAAAACACAACGGAGAGTTTAACCAGCAGGCTTGTCGAAGTTGAAGAGAGAACCTCTGAACTTGAAGATGGGCTGTTTGAAATAACACAAGCAGACAAAAAGAAAGAAAAAAGAATCAAGGACATGGAAGAAAATCTGAGAGAGATATCAGACAACCTCAAGCGCTCAAATATCCAAGTCATGGGTATTCCAGAAGGGGAGGAAAATGGAGATTCCATTGAAAACATATTCAACAAAATAGTGGCAGAAAACTTCCCAGGTATAGGAAAAATCACAGATCTTCAGATCCAGGAAGCTCAACGATCTCCAAACGTATTCAACCCAAAAAGGCCTTCTCCAAGACATGTCATAGTCAAATTGGCAAAACTCAGAGACAAAGAGAGAATCTTAAAAGCTGCAAGAGAGAAGCGTCAAATCACCTATAAGGGAGCCCCAATCAGGTTAACATCAGACTTTTCATCACAAACCCTAAAAGCTAGAAAGGAATGGGATGATATTTTCAAAATACTAAAAGACAAAGATTGCCAGCCAAGAATACTCTACCCTGCAAGGCTATCCTTCCGAAATGAGGGGCAAATAGTATATTTCTCAGACAAACAAAAACTGCGGGAGTTCAGTACCACACGACCACCCTTACAAGAAATCCTCAAGGGAGTACTGGGTTTGGTTCCTGAAAAATAACTACCACTGCCATAAAAACCTAAGAAAAATCTAAACCCGCTAGTACAATAAAAATGGCATTCATGAAGAGAAAACAAGCTAAGAAAAACACTATCTACAACCTAAGGAACCAACAAACAAAGAAACCAAACAGTAAATCAGAAAGCAAGGAACAAAAGACACCTAAGACAACCAAACAACCAATAAAATGCTAGGAATAAATCAACACCTTTCAATAACAACTCTTAATGTTAAAGGCTTAAATTCCCCAATCAAAAGACACAGACTGGCTGACTGGATCAAAAAGCAGGACCCAACTATATGCTGCCTACAAGAGACCCACCTCACCCATAAACATTCACACAGACTAAGAGTGAAAGGATGGAAAAAGATTTACCATGCAAACAGAAAAGAAAAACGAGCTGGAGTGGCTATTCTTATATCTGACAAAATAGACTTTAAACTAAAAACCATAAAAAGAGACAATGAGGGACACTACTTAATGATAAAAGGACTGATCCATCAAGAAGACATAACAATCATAAATATGTACGCACCCAATGTTGGAGCAGCCAGATTTATAAAACAAACTCTATTAAACCTAAAGAAGGAAATAGACACTAATACCATAATAGCAGGGGACCTGAACACTCCACTGTCAATATTAGACAGATCATCTAGGCAAAGAATCAGTAGAGAAACACAAGATCTAAACAAGACTCTAGACCAATTGGAATTGGCAGATATCTACAGAACATTCCACCCAACAACCTCAGAATATTCATTCTTCTCATCAGCACATGGATCATTCTCCAGGATAGATCACATATTAGGTCACAAATCAAGTCTCAATAAATTCAAAAAAATTGGAATTATCCCATGTATCTTCTCAGACCACAATGGATTAAAACTAGAAATTAATAACAAACAAAACTCTGGAAACTATACAAACACATGGAAATTAAACAGCATCCTACTTAATGACATATGGGTCCAAGAAGAAATCAAGCAGGAAATCAAAAAGTTTATTGAAACTAATGAAAACAATGATACATCATACCAAAACCTGTGGGATACTGCAAAAGCAGTATTGAGGGGAAAATTTATTGCATTAAATGCTCACTTCAGAAGAATGGAAAGATGGCAAGTGAACAACCTAACACTTCACCTTAAAGAACTAGAAAAACAAGAACAATCCAATCCTAAAGTTAGCAGACGGAAAGAAATCATTAAGATCAGAGCAGAACTGAATGAAATTGAAAACCAAAAAACAATTCAAAAGATCAACGAATCAAAAAGTTGGTTTTTTGAAAAGATAAATAAAATTGACAAACCATTAGCATGGCTAACAAAAAAAAGAAGAGAGAAGACTCAAATAACAAAAATTAGAAATGAAAAAGGCGATATTACAACTGATTCATCTGAAATACAAGGAATCATTCGAGACTACTACAAACAACTATACGCCAACAAATTTGAAAATCTGGAGGAAATGGATAAATTTCTGGACACACACAAGCTCCCAAAACTGAACAGTGAAGATGTAGAAAATTTGAACAGACCAATAACAATAAAGGAGATTGAAGCTGTTATCAGAAGGCTCCCAACAAAGAAAAGCCCAGGACCAGATGGATTCACAGCAGAATTTTACCAAACATTCAAAGAGGAATTGACACCGATTCTTTACAAACTATTCCAAAAGATTGAAACGGACGCAAATCTCCCAAACTCATTCTATGAAGCAAACATCATCCTGATACCAAAACCAGGTAAAGATATAACCAAAAAAGAAAACTACAGGCCGATATCCTTGATGAATATAGATGCAAAAATCCTCACTAAAATACTAGCAAACAGAATACAGCAACACATACGAAAAATTATTCATCACGATCAAGTGGGATTCATCCCAGGGATTCAAGGTTGGTTCAACATACGCAAATCAATAAATGTGATACACCATATTAATAAACTCAAACACAAGGACCATATGATCATCTCTATAGATGCTGAAAAAGCATTTGATAAAGTTCAGCACTCATTCATGACAAAGACCCTCTATAAGTTAGGTATAGAGGGAAAGTATCTCAACATAATTAAAGCCATATATGACAAACCCACTGCCAATATCATCCTGAATGGGGAAAAGCTGAAAGCTTTTCCTTTAAGAACAGGCACTAGACAAGGATGCCCACTCTCACCACTCCTATTCAACATAGTGTTGGAAGTACTAGCCAGAGCAATCAGAGAAGAGAAGGAAATAAAGGGCATCCAGATTGGAAAAGATGAAGTCAAACTGTCCCTGTTTGCAGATGACATGATCCTATATATCGAACAGCCTAAAACCTCTACAAAAAAACTGTTGGAATTGATAAATGATTTCAGCACAGTAGCAGGATACAAAATCAACACACAAAAATCAGTAGCATTTCTTTTCTCCAATAGTGAACATGCAGAAGGAGAAATCAAGAAAGCCTGCCCATTTACAATAGCCACCAAAAAAAGAAAATACTTAGGAATTGAGTTAACCAAGGAGGTGAAAAATCTCTATCATGAGAACTACAAACCACTGCTGAGAGAAATTAGAGAAGATACAAGAAGATGGAAAGATATTCCATGCTCTTGGATTGGAAGAATCAACATAGTGAAAATGTCCATACTACCCAAAGTGATATACAAATTCAATGCAATCCCCATCAAAATTCCAAAGACATTTTTCTCAGAAATGGAAAAAACTATTCAGACATTTATATGGAACAATAAAAGACCACGAATAGCCAAAGCAATGCTCAGCAAAAAAAATAAAGCTGGAGGCATAACACTACCTGACTTTAAGCTATACTACAAAGCTATAATAACCAAAACAGTATGGTACTGGCATAAAAACAGACACACTGACCAACGGAATAGAATAGAGAATCCAGAAATCAACCCACACACTTACTGCCATCTGATCTTTGACAAAGGCACCAAGCCTATTCACTGGGGAAGGGACTGCCTCTTCAGCAAGTGGTGCTGGGATAACTGGATATCGATATGCAGGAGAATGAAACTAGATCCATACCTCTCACCGTATACTAAAATCAACTCAAAATGGATTAAGGACTTAAATATACACCCTGAAACAATAAAACTTCTTAAAGAAAACATAGGAGAAACACTTCAGGAAATAGGACTGGACACAGACTTCATGAATACGACCCCAAAAGCACGGGCAACCAAAGGAAAAATAAACAAATGGGATTATATCAAACTAAAAAGCTTCTGCACAGCAAAAGAAACAATTAAAAGAGTTAAAAGACAACCAACAGAGTGGGAGAAAATATTTGCAAAATATACATCTGACAAAGGATTAATATCCAGAATATATAAGGAACTCAAACAACTTTACAAGAAGAAAACAAGCAACCCAATTAAAAAATGGGCAAAAGAGCTAAGTAGGCATTTCTCTAAGGAAGATATCCAAATGGCCAACAGACATATGAAAAAATGCTCAACATCACTCAGCATCCGGGAAATGCAAATAAAAACCACATTGAGATACCATCTAACCCCAGTTAGGATGGCTAAAATCCAAAAGACTATGAACGATAAATGCTGGCGAGGCTGCGGAGAAAAAGGAACTCTCATACATTGTTGGTGGGACTGCAAAATGGTGCAGCCTCTATGGAAAATGGTATGGAGGTTCCTTAAACCATTGCAAATAGATCTACCATACGACCCAGCCATCCCACTGTTGGGAATATACCCAGAGGAATGGAAATCATCAAGTCGAAGGTATACCTGTTCCCCAATGTTCATCGCAGCACTCTTTACAATAGCCAAGAGTTGGAACCAGCCCAAATGCCCATCATCAGATGAGTGGATACGGAAAATGTGGTACATCTACACAATGGAATACTACTCAGCTATAAAATCGAATGAAATACTGCCATTTGCAACAACATGGATGGACCTTGAGAGAATTATATTAAGTGAAACAAGTCAGGCACAGAAAGAGAAATACCACATGTTCTCACTTATTGGAGGGAGCTAAAAATTAATATATAAATTCACACACACACACACACACACACAAACCGGGGGTGGGGGGGGAAGAAGATATAACAACCACAATTATTTGAAGTTGATACAACAAGCAAACAGAAAGGACATTGTTGGGGGGGGAGGGAGGCGGGAGGGAGGTTTTGGTGATGGGGAGCAATAATCAGCTACAATGTATATCGACAAAATAAAATTTAAAAAAAAAAAAAAAAAAAAAAAAGAAAGTACAGAATCTGCCAACTTCCCTTTTCCTAGACAGTGAATTAGAAAAAACTCTAAGAAAGTGAAGCATCTATCAAAAAGTCCTTACTTTAGCAAGTGTAGGGACCCAAATGCCCCAAGGGATCACACCCCGATCACAGATCACATAAGCCCTTCTCGACCACACCCCATCATGGCGCTGGTTGCCCTTCTCTTCCGTATTCTCCTTCCCGCCGGCGGCATGAATTACACACCAATCAGCTCCCCACCAAACCCCATGCGGTATGCTAAGTAGGGATTGTATTTTAAGCCAATCAGCTTTCCCCTTAAAGCCCTATATATGTGTGTGTGTGCTGCCTAATAAACGAGCTCTCTCCGGTGAATCATCAACTGGTGTCGACTCGTCCTTTCATTTGGTGCCGAAACCCGGGACAGAGTTTCTCTCGAGTGGCGACACTTTTTGGATCGCAGTGACAGCACCTCTCGAGTCCCCCTCAGGAACTCCGTCCCGCCAGGACCGGCCTTCCCTTCCACCGCTCACCATTGACGGTCCACCCTCGTCCATTGTTTTCGGCGCTGGCTTCTTCCACTCACCACCGGCTCATCATTAGGTAAGCCCCCTTTTCTAAAGGGCACCGGCCCTTTTCAGGCTACCACAGGGAGTCTAGATCGTCCAGTAGCCCCTAACACCCATACCCTACCCCACCACGGTCTTCACGACCACCATAAATTCCCAAACTATAACAGGTTCCAAAGCCCCGGTAAACTTTTACTTTCATTTTTGGAGGTTAAAAGCCCCATTTTGTTCTCTCCTCCTCTCTTTCACCCTCTTGTCCACCACTCTCTTCTAATCTCTGTCTGATTTCCACCTCTCTCCACTTCCCGGGTCTGGGACCCGACCAGAAATTCCTAGCGCTAGGTTTCCTTCAGGCACCGGGCTTTTGCCCTAGAGAAGTGAAGGTCTGGGTGACGACCCACACCTCCCTTCTCTCCTCCTGGTTCGTACCTGAACCTGCCGGGACTAACGTGACCTACTGGGGATGCCCTCTAGGATCCTGCTTTTCCCAACCAGCCAAAGGATCTGTCTTATCACTAATCTCTGTCCAATTTCTGTCTAAAATTCCCATTAACAGACCAGAATGGGCACTTCCTCCTCCTCCCTAGAGGACTCTCCACTTCAATGCCTTCAGAAAAACCTCTTTAACTACTGCCAGCGCCTAAAAAAATGGAAGGAGATCCCCTACATCGAGGCTTTTCGCCTCTTGGCTCAGAACCCCGCCCTCTGCTCCTCCTGTGCTCCCTCTCAAGTCCTTTTAGCCTGTAAACCCTCTTCACAGTCACCCCTCGATCCTTGCACTTTCGACCCTGCTGATGAACCCCCACCCTACCGACCTCCTCCTCCCCCAGTGCCTGCGGCGTCCGCTCCTCCTCCCCCGTCATCCACGTCACCTTCTGCACCTCCAGCACCATCCACTCCCCCATCTTTACTCTCACCTACCCCTGACCCACTAAGCCCCCCTTTCACCGGTTCCCGAGGTCCTCCCCCCGCCCCTTTAACAATCGCCCCACTACGTGAGGTAGCTGGGGCTGAAGGAGTAGTTAGGGTCCATGTTCCCTTTTCACTAGCTGACCTTACAGAATTAGAAAAAAGACTAGGCTCTTTCTCTACCGACCCTACCACCTACATTAAAGAATTCCAATGGATCTGGCAGGCCTACAGCCTCACACATCATGACATCTTCATGCTCCTAGCCAATACCCTCCTCCCTGAGGAACGCCGCAGGGTCTGGGATACAGCCCAAACCCAAGCCACTGACATCCATCGTACCAATCCGAATCATCCGCCAGGCCCCCAAGCAGTCCCAGAACAGGAACCTAATTGGGATTATAACACAGCCCAGGGAATCCAGGCTCGAGACCGTTTTGCCTCTTGCTTAATAATTGGCCTCAAAAAATCAGCTCGCAAGGTCGTCAATTTCCAAAAAATTCAAGAAATTGTCCAAAAAAAGGAGGAAACTCCCTCCAAGTTCCTCAATAGATTAACTCAGGCCTTTCAACAATACACTAACTTAGACCCCAACTCAGAAGACGGCCAGCATGTCCTTATGACTTATTTTCTGGCCCAATCCTACCCCGACATTAAAACTAAACTTAAAAAATTAGAGCAGGGTCCTGCAACCCCTCAGACCGAAATCCTGTCAGTGGCCTTCAAGGTTTTTCATAATCGGGAGGAGGAAAAGGAACATCAAAAACAAAAGGCCGACCACGCCAACTTCCATGTGTTGGCCCAGCTTATCAAACCCCCTGGGCACCCTCCCACAGCCTCCACCTCTAAGCCTCCACCTGGAGCCTGCTTTAAATGTGGAAAGGAAGGGCATTGGGCAAAGGCTTGCCCCACCCCCAGGCCCCCCACCACTCCTTGTCCAAAATGCAAAAAGAAGGGACATTGGGGATCTGATTGCCCCCTCGCCCGAAGGGGTCAGGGACCAACTGCCCCACAGTCCCCCGAACCATGGACTCCACCTATGGTGGGCCTCGCTGAGGAGGACCGACGGAGCCTTGGGCCCTTCCCGACCATCTCTATAACAAAGCAGGAGCCCAGGGTATCCATGGTTGTGGACGGCCACCCAATATCTTTCCTCCTGGACACTAGAGCCACCTTTTCGGTCTTAAGGGAATATAAAGGCCCCACCACCTCCAGCAGCTCTCCTATAGTCGGGGTAGGAGGTAAACAAATCTTTCCCCAAAAAACCCCTCTTTTAACCTGCTGCCTTCAAGGCACTCAATCCGTTTTCTCCCATTCCTTTCTAGTCATGCCACAATGCCCCGTCCCTTTATTGGGTCAGGACATTCTATCATGGCTTCAAGTCTCCATTACTTTGCCCCTGTCCTCTTCCTCTTCCCCCATTTCCTTCCTCCTAGATGCCTTCTTTTCCATACCCCTGGAAACCGATACTCAGGAAAATGTGGGACAAGCTCTAGGCGTCCTAGGACAGAATTATGGCCCCTCCTTAGCCCCTGTAGTATACCTATCAAAACAGTTAGACCCCACTGTACGAGGCTGGGCACCCTGTCTAAGAGCCCTAGCAGCGGGGCAGTTGCTGCATAAGGAGGCATCCAAATTAACATTTGGGGCACCTCTTACCATTCTCTCACCACATCACCTTAAAGACCTCCTTACCTATAAGGCTCTCCACTCCCTCCCACCTTCCAGAATTCTAACCCTCCTATCCTCGTTTCTGGAAAATCCTGCCCTATCCTTCAATACCTGCCCACCCCTAAACCCGGCTACTCTACTGCCTATACCAGATTCCCCCAACACGCCTTTGCACAGCTGCATAGAAAGCCTTCAGAATTTCATACCCTACCACTCTTCCATCACTGAGGGGCCCCTGTCTCACGCTGATCTCGCATGGTTCACGGATGGATCCTCATTCAAGGAAGGAAACACTCATTACACAGGTTATGCCATAGTCTCCCTTGATTCGGTTTTAGAAGCCCAACCTTTACCCAGGGGTACTACCAACCAGCAGGCTGAACTTATCGCTGCCACGAGAGCCTGCGTTCTAGCTGAAGGAAAAACTCTTAACTTCCAAATATGTCTTTCATATACTTCTCTCTCATGCCACCATATGGAAAGAATGCGGTCTGCTTAACACCAAGGGTAACACAATCACCAACTCGGCTTTAATCTCCACATTAATTGAGGCATCCCATTTACCTTGTAAATTAGGAGTCATTCATTGCAGATCCCACCAGAAGGACGATTCCCCAATCACTTGCGGGAATTGTAAGGCTGACCTCGCCGCACGCACTGCGGCACGGCACCCACAGACACAAAACCAACTTCCCATTCTTCCATACGGCTCCCAAGGTTCATAGACACCCTCTCAGCCTCAACCGCCTAATGATGATAAGTCCTCTCTCGCTTGCTCCATGACCTGTTTCACTCTAGCCCCCAAGCTTTATCCCAGTTTTTACAGGCCTTCTTCTCAATTACCCCATCTGACAAAGCCCTCTTACGAAAAATCTCCTCCTCATGCACAATCTGCCAGCGTACCAGTCCTAACACCCCTCTCAAACCTGGGCCATAGCCCTCCCACCAGGCCAGAGGTCTCACACGCGCAGCCGACTGGCAAGTCGATTTTACACACATGCCTTCTGTCTGGC
Source organism: Cynocephalus volans (assembly GCF_027409185.1). Taxonomy (NCBI): domain Eukaryota; kingdom Metazoa; phylum Chordata; class Mammalia; order Dermoptera; family Cynocephalidae; genus Cynocephalus; species Cynocephalus volans. The sequence continues at coordinate 275,078,378 of NC_084460.1, read as the reverse complement.
GCCTCAAATACCTCCTGGTGTTTGTTGATACCTTTTCAGGATGGGTGGAGGCATTCCCAACATCCAATAAAAAGGCCTCCACCATAGCCCAGACTCTCCTTTCCCAAATCATCCCACGATTCAGGATGCCTACTTCCATTCAATCTGACAATGGACCTGAACTTACCGCCCATGTAATACAAAAACTCTCCCAGTCACTCTCTCTCCCCTGGCACCTACATTGCCCTTACTGACCTCAGGCATCCGGAAAGGTAGAGAGAACCAACAGAACCTTAAAGGACATACTAACTAAATTGTCTCTGGAATTACACCTTGATTGGGTCCGTCTTCTACCTCTCGCTCTACTCAAGACCAGAGCTCTCCCAAAAAAGCCCTCCAATCTTTCCCCTTCTGAAGTCATGTATGGTAGGCCCCTCCTACCCCCGGGGATCACAGCAACTGAAGGACCCATACCACCCACCATGGCCTTACCCTTGCTCTCCCACCTTCACACCGAATTATGGAAGCACCAGGACTGGCTACTTCCAGATCCATCACTTTCCAAAAATAACCTTTCACTCAGCCCAGGCCAATTAGTATTCTACACTTCCGCGGAACCCAAAACCCCCCTAACCCCTAAGTGGGAAGGCCCATGTCCTGTCATCCTTAGCCTTCTCCTGTTCTTTTCATTTCACCCAGGGAGATTTCAGGCCCCTCTGCTAGCTCCCCAGGGTCACCCATTTACACTTGGCAACAGATCTCTCATGCGACCGCTCCTGGCGGCCGTCCCCTTAAATGCTTCCCTTCCTCTCAATGCTACCTCCTCCCCACCACCAGAACACCTTAACCTCCCGGGCGTCCCTCTCTGGGAGCCCGACGACAAAGACAACAATACTCTGTTGCCCCGTCACTGTCTCATTGGAAGCTCTTCCTCCCTAACTTCTCCCCCGTCTTATTGTAATCTTAACACAACCATTCATAACCACACCTACACCCCACCAGGCACTTTCTTCTGGTGCAATGGAACCCTCTCTACCTCCATCCTGCCTAATCTTACTGTCCCATGCCTTCTTGTCACCATTGTCCCTTAACTCACTCTGTACTCCAATTCAGAACTGTTCTATCTTCTTCACCCACCCTCAAGACAAAAAAGGGCCGCCTTCCTCCCAGTCATGGTCGGTATTTCCTTAACAACATCAGCGGTCGGAGCCGGCCTGTCGGGAGGAGCCTTAGGACACAGTTTATGGGCGGTCGAAGACATCAATGCTAAACTTGAAGGGGCTCTGACCTCCACTGCCGAATCTCTTTCCTCTCTACAGAGACAGATCACCTCTTTAGCTCAGGTCACCCTCCAAAACCGCAGAGCACTAGACCTCCTCACTGCAGAAAAAGGAGGTACTTGCATCTTCCTTAGGGAAGAATGCTGTTATTATATCAATGAATCCGGTCTAGTAGAAACAAACATCATCAAACTCACCGACTTGGCTTCCAGCCTACGAACCACATCCAGTTCTAACCCCTTTTCCTCCTTTATCTTAAACCCTGTCCTAACTTGGATTTGGCCCATTTTGGGACCTCTAATCATTATCCTCATAACCTGCCTTTTCTTGCCCTGTATCATTAGGTTTCTTCAAGACCAAGTGGGAAAATTTTCTAATCAGGCCTTTAACCAGCTTTTGCTTAGAAACTACCAGCTTCTAGGTACCGATGAACCCCCTGCCTCATCTCGTGAGCGCCTCAGCCGATGCTGAAGAGACACCACCTTACAGAGGAAACGCATTCCTACACCCCTCGCCACCGACGCCTGGCTGCTCCCTCCAGTCTCCAACTACGAACAATGGAACTGGTGCATATTCGACTTGTGGCTTCAAGGAACGTTTATGGACTTTTCCCCTTTTGAAATTACTTGTTTCTCCACCCTCCTTTGGGGTTTCATAATGGGTATTTATGTACCTTCCTCCCTTTGCCCCCCCCACCACGCCCCAGTTCAGCAGGAAGTAGCTCAATGACTTCAACGTCCCCTTTCCTAAAACAAGAAAAATGGAGGAATGTAGGGACCCAAATGCCCCAAGGGATCACACCCCGGCGGCACGAATTACACACCAATCAGCTCCCCACCAAACCCCATGCAGTATGCTAAGTAGGGATTGTATTTTAAGCCAATCAACTTTCCCCTTAAAGCCCTATATATGTGTGTGTGTGCTGCCTAATAAACGAGCTCTCTCCAGTGGATCGTCAACTGGTGTTGACTCGTCCTTTCAGCAAGCATGCAAGAGATGCTTCTGGAAGAATAATTGAATGAATGAATGGATTCCTGTGTACAGAATTCCTACCAGATCTGAGATGATTATTGAAGTAAAAATAAATAAAATCAGGTCAGATGAGCATAAGAGAAAATGAAAATATTTAGGAATCAGGAAAGAAATCTGTCAATTAGTAATTGGGTAAAAGTCTATTTCGAAGAGATAAATTTAAAGCAGAAGCAAGATATGGCTGGAAAGCAAATAAATTCAGAGTAAAGGGAGATACAACAATTCCTTGAGGAAAATTCTACTGTTTTGTGTTTGAGCAGGGGTGCATTGAAATAGAATAAAAAGGGTAGAAGTGATTAGGCTCAATTCTGTGATTTTTATTAGCATAAGTAAGATAATTGGTGTGGAACACTGTCACAGGTAAGGATATAGACAAAGAAGGCTACTATTCGAAGGAAAGTGGTGCGGATTGTACCTTGATATAGGTACGATCCTATAGGTATATAGGTACAAGAAAGGCACGTCCTTTCTTCTGTCACAGAAACTAGGACAGCTGGTAGAAGGATTCCTCAAATAAAGTTTGACCAGGAAGAAGACTTAAGTTGTTTGAACACCTTACCAATATGTCAAGGATCAATAATGACAATAGACAATATTAGGTTGTTAGATGATGAGTATTTTAAATAAATAGATGTCTTCAGAAGTCCAGTTAAGTAAGACATGTTCATTGAGATCCAATTGGCATTTCGAGGGACAGAAAGTGAGGAACCAACTATGATGAATGTGCTTATCAATCTAACATTTGATAACAAAAAGGTTGATGTGATACAAAAGAAGGTGAAAAATGAAGCTGGAAAAGAGACCTTGCAAAATTGATTTCACACATTAAAATCCAAGGCACAAATGATTTATATCCTAAGATAATAAAAAAGCTATCATTTATAAAACCCCACTTGAAAACACCTTAAGGAGAACAGGTTAGTCACTACAAGCAGCATTTATTTATAATGAGTAAATCTTACACTAATTTCTACCTTAAAAAAAAAATTACTACTAGACCAAGTAGAAATGCTAGATGCAATCTTTTTTAGTTCAAAAGCACAGAGCATGTATTCTAGATCAACAGATGCATGCACATTTTCTAGAGACAGTGTATAAATGAATTCTTGCAAATGTAAGAAGACAGAGCGAATTAGTCAGTAAATTAACCACACCTGCTGTGTATTTGTGGGATGAGAAGATCAGAGTGGTCACTACCCTAGAAAGTTGATTCAGAATTCAGAGTGATCTTGGAAAATTCAAGACACAGTCAAACATAAATAGAGTAAAGTGCAAGCAAAATGAGGTCAAGTGTAAGTCCAAATGGGGAAGAAAAACAAGCTGCAAATAAAAGTTGGGGAGGATTGATTATATGAAAATGAGCCAAAAACTATAAGCAATAGTCATAAAGCACAGCAAGAGGCCCAAAGTTAGTCATAGCAAGCTGTAATTATAAAATCCATACATAAAGAATTAAGAGTGGAGTTTAAAAAAAGGAACTCAAAGTTCACTGGAGAGTTTAATATTGAATAAACTAAAATTCAAAAAATGGAATTTTGACCATAAAATGACTATTATTAAAATCATGTCACACAGGATTCCTAATTAAAGTCTTTCCATCTTCCTGAAAATCTAAAGAAAAAGAGGAAATCTTTGGTAATAATTCTAGAATAGAAACTAAAGCATTGGCATTTATAACCACAACATATTAGCATGTTGGTTTATATTTATATAGAAATATAGAGAGATGTATACACCACTTGCTATTATGTCACTAAGTGCAAATAGATATTTAAATAATTCCATTTTAATGGCTCCAACAATAGTAAGCATGATCCCGCCTAAAAGTTGAGGTACATGCCATGTGTTGATCCCCTGAGCTAGGCATTGGCATGCCTTGTTTGATAATCTTAAAAGAAATCCCTAAAAGCAGCAAATACTATCCCTATTTTATAGATAATAATGGTGAGTCCCAGAGAATTAAGTAGCTTGTGCAAAAATCACACAGATAATAAGTAGCGAAGCCGAGATCAGAACTCAACTCTTAGCCAATATCTGTCCTCTTCTAGCAGGTCAATTATATCTGGGCGAAAAAGAGGCAACAGCAGGGAACGATTTGGGAAGAGTGGGCTGGTTATGTTCCAATTTGACAGGAAGATGATATGGGCATAGAGGTAGCAAAGGCTAGATTTCTGATGCTCAGAAATAGTTATGACATTACTTGAAAATGAGTAAAATGTAAATTCGGTAAAAATAAAGGAGAAAAAAGAAAGTAACTATAACTTCTCTGATTTATTACACTTAAAATAAAAATAATATAAAAAATGAGGAAGGTAGTATGGAAATAAAGCTACGAATTTTTTTCAGTAATCTACCTAGTACTTCTAATTGGTCTGGGAGCCACACTTCTAGCTGGCCAACTTACCTGGCTGGACTTATCTAAAATAGCAAAGGATATTTTATACTTTTCTATCTTACATCCTATTGCTTGCCAGAACCATGGCATCTGGATAATTCAATGCCATCGAATTTTCATGATTGCAACAAAACTATCTTCTAACGTGTGAATGGAACAAACAGCTTTGATGGGCTTGTTTTCTTAACTTTTGTCAAGAGCAAACACAGATGATTTTGTAAGGTTCTAAAAAGCAACCCTGTGCTGTGAGGAGAGGTTATCTTTGGTAATCCAGGTAATGTGCCAGGAGAGTATTGGACCTTCTTTAAATTAAACATGTTGGAGGACAACAGAGAAGCATGTTGTGCAACGTGTCTTGAAGTTACCAACTTCATGAAGTAAGGGGCAGCAGTTTACACTGGAATGACGTAGAAAACTTTTTTTTTTACAAGTCACCTACGCACATTCCTATTCCACCCCCTTTAAAGTACATTTGTTATATTAAATCTGCTTTATTCCATGGCCACATATTTTCAGGGGAATTTGGCCCAGGAAGATGTATACTACCCTCCTGGAAGCCAGGCCACTGCTTTCACAAACATTAAGTTTCATTTTCCTAAAATTATATTGCAACTCCCCATGAATGGATCACATAGCTATTTCTTCCTCTAGACTTGTAGATTTCTGAGTTAAGTCATTGTAGGAGAGGAGCACTTTTTTTATTTTATGGAGGCTAAAATTTTTGAAGAAAATTAATGTTCTGGAGAGGATAAAAAACAAACAAACAAGAAGACAGAGAAGGGGAGAAAGAAGGGAGAAGAAAGAGAAAAAGATGACAACATCTTGATGCTTGAATTTTATAAACTGCTAACAAGTCAAAAGTACCCAGTTGGATTTCAGTCCTTGACATGACTTTGAGTATTGAAGAATTAAATGTTTTATTCTGCTATTGTTTATCTGATGTCATTTATTTCTAACCCATTACTTGCCTTCATCAAGATCATTCTCAGTTGACAGGAGGAGAAAAATAAATAAATTGTTGCTAATTAATCTTGGATTAGGAAATTGATTATTTTCAACAAAACATTTTTTAAAACTTTCTGAGCTAAAAAAGCAAAAAACCGAGTATCAGAAAATCAAAAACTGTGTCCAGATTTCAAAAACTGGTGTTTAAAAGTTAATTGACTGCAATTAGAAGTTGAGGGCAATCAATAATAATAAAAATCTTATAAAAAGAACAATAAGATATATTGTGAAATATAAGACAAATGAGAGAAGTGAAGTTGAATAATAAAGGAAATATTAAGTTAGTTATGTTAGTTACTCATGTGGTTACTCTGGGTGATATGTACACCAATATGTAACTCAGGAAAAGAAAGACTTTTCAGTTTATAATATTTGTATTAAAAATGGTGACTGCATTCTACAAATTAAGTCACTTGTTTGTAAATATCTGTTTTTCTAACATTAATTAACAGAATTAATTAGTGCTTGGCTAATTAATCAACATTTCTCTTATTATAACCCACATATATTCAAAATAAAGAAAGGCAGGACTTTCAGGTACCAGGGTTACAAATACAAAGGCCCAGTTACAAAACACTGCCACTCCCGACAAAAACTAAGGATATCGTCAAAGGTATGTCTAGCTCTTCTCCAAATTCACAGATAGATAGAATCGCACATTTTTCCAGATAAACTGATTAGTTGATAAACCTTTGAATAAGAGACAAATAAAAATATTTTAAATAAAATGTCTTTTATTAGGACATATTTGTTTTCTTATTTTTTTCTTTATATGATAAATTTGGAAGACTTAAAACTTAATAAAAGTTACTGATATCATTAACTAAGGGACTTTCAAGAATGTAGTTTTATTTGCATGCAAATCAGAGTAGCTCTGGTGATAATTCTGTGAACACTATACAAAAAAGAATTGCTACTCACTAGACTACATAATTCTTTCATTGTAGTTTCGTTTTTTATACTGAGTAAAAAATAGAAATTTTCTTTATTGTGAAGGTATCTCAATTCTTGTCTTGACACTATTTAAAAGCAAACTGAAATATTACAGTGAACTGAAAAACAACTCAGATATGGGAATAAACTTTGGACAATCCAAAATTAAGTTCTGAATTGTCTGTGTTTTTGTAAATTGCCTTTGTGGCTAACTCTCTGCTTAGAGGCCAGAATCAATTTCGAAGAAAATCAGTTACTGAAGAAGTGCTTCTTTAAATAATCATATTCTCTGACCAAAAGAAAAAAGAAGAAAAAGAAACAGCAAATATGTCCATTTAGCACCATCATTTTTTTTTTTAACTGTTATTTTCAGTCCTTGGGTTTATAAGTAGAATCTTTGGCTCAGCTTCCAGACAAACACAATGGTGAGGGGCAGGGATGTTAATAAGCCAGGATGACTCTTGAACAGCAAAGGTCAAGCCTGACTCCTGGCAGGAACCAGGGCTATGGGAGGGTCTGGTCTACTGTGATGTTCTTTCACCCCCCGTCAGCTACAGCAGCTGGCCAAAACCCAAAGTGTCTTAGCACTCCCCGTCTCTGACTACTTTTTTCTCTTCTTTCTTCATCCCACCACACACATTTCAATAGAGAAAAAATATTTAGGACACGATAGAAGGGGTACAGATAGGAGAGGAGTTAAAGGAAAATGTATGACTGTAAATCAATGAAGTTAAAATATGTAACTGAATCTCACAGTGGCTTGATACACGCCCAATAGTGTCAAAGACCACATGATTTCTGTCTACTGAAGTTTTCTCTTTATAGAATGGAGTTGATAGAGAAACACTATGAGAAATAAGTTAAAAAACAGATTGTGAATCACTTAGCCAACATAAAATGATGCAATATTTTATCTGATGAAGAAATTTGCAACCGAATATTTATTAAATCAATTTTCTCAATTTGTCTATATCCTATCAAACCTTCAAAGCCACGTGAAATCATATTCTTTTTATGATCTTTCTGTGTGTCTTCTTTATATAATAGGCACTATTCACATACTGTTGTTTCATACATTGATATTCTCCTTATCAAAATCATTAAATAGCTCCACACTGCTTACTGAGTACCGTGCAAAGCTAAATACAAGATGTTTGCTTTTCCAAAGCTTTAGGCTCTTTTCTACTTTATTCATGTTGTGTGACCCTAAATTAATTCTTCATTGTCTATTTAATACAACAAGTTGGAAATAGTAGTAACTGTGAACTCTCATAGGCCATAAGTAATAATTAATTTTTCAATTTCTTCTATCAACATTTTTGAAGGCCTTTTACATGCCAAGCGTAGTACTAAATCCTGAGAATAAAAATAAGACTGGGACACAGACTTGCTCCTGCAAAAGCTCACTCTTGAAAAGCCTTTCAGATTTATTCTTGGAAACAGACACAAGATATATTCTCTACTCTTGATATTGAACAATAAAGAGTAACAAAAAGAACTGAAAATGTGAGAAGCTCAAGACCCAGAAAACCCAAGCATAACAGGCCAAATCAATATTCCTCCCCAGCAGTCCTCGCAGGATGAAACGGGATCACCTGTTAATCCACTTCACAAAATAAAAAAGCCCCATGTCATCTTTCAAATCCCAGAGGACTCGACCCACACGCTAAGAACCACTTCAGATCCAACAGCTTCTCAAGAGAATAAAATGAATCACAATTTTTCACCAGACAGTTTTGGCTAAAATGTCTGGTGATCAGCACTGAACAAATTAACTAGAATAAGACTGTAAACATGCACTACGCACACGATTACAAAGACAAAGTATAAATCATGAAATCTCACATTAATATCTTTACAAAAAAACAAACGTTTTCTTAAAACTTATGAAAGATAAGTTTAGGATAAAAATCATTTCAAAATAAATTTTGATTGATATTAAATGCTATAAACACATAAGGCATAATATATATTTTTAAAAGTCTTCAAAGTACAGCTCCAAACATCTATGAAATTATAAATCTATAGCTACTATCACACCTAACAGGAAGACCACAATATAATTACTAAATCCAGAGAGAAAAGTAAAGGCTCATACCAAAGTTTTAGTAAAGTTACAAGGGTTTAAAACTCAGGAATAATAAAATTTCTCTAGAACTCCTCATCAGAATCTAATGAATTACTCAGCTCACCACTGTTCCTTCTTTTCCAAATCTTGAATATGAGCAGCTAAGAAAAGATGGGCCACATCAAAATCAAAGCAAACAAACTTTTGACTGTTAAAGGTTATGCATAGGATGGCTGGAAACAGGTTTTCCATGTCCAGGCCCAAGTTAGCAAAGTCCTTTTTTTAAGGAGATTAATCTTTTTCTTCAGGCTTGAAAACCCTGCGCTATGTCTGGGAAAATAACTACTCCACTACCTTGATACTGGGCTCCGCGTTTCTTCCAGATCTGAGATAAGACACTTTTCCTTATCTTCTCTGAGGAAAAGAAATGGCTTCAAAGTTCAGGAGACAGGTCATACCCTAATGCCAATAGGATTAGAGGCCTTGCCAGATCACCTGACTTAGAATTAATATGAGGGGGAAAAAATGTACTAGACACTTCAATTAAAAAAAAAAATTATCAAAATTAACATATATCCTCAGTAAATACACGCCCTAAATATCTTAATAAATTTTAAGATTAAATATGACAACCATTCTTCTTTTACACACCTAATGTATTTCACTTCAGAACATCATACCTCACTTTGAATTAATCAGCAGAAATATACTCCAAGTTTTATTTGCAATTATATTTCAAGCCAGATATAATATTTGACTTCAAGGAATATCTATACTCTCAAGCCAGTATGAGGGAAAACTCTAAATGTAGTTGAAAATAATTTATGGCTTCAAAACGACTTTAAGTAATATTTACGTGTATAATACACAAAAAATTAAGTAAAATGTTATATAAATGTTTCCCTAGAAGAATGCAAAAGATTCCAGTTCCTGTTAATCTCCCTTTGATATGTCTAAATCTCAGCAATCAGTAGAATTAGGAGGTTTTAATATTAAAATTTTCTTTAAATGAGGATGAAAAACTAACTGCTGTTTATATAAGAAACCCCAGAACTAGCCTTTGACATAAATTCGTTCTGAGTTATTTAACCTTTGTGTATATCACTTTCTTGTAAGGAAAATGAGAGAAATTAAGGATTATGAAAAAAGAATACCTAAAGGTGTATCTCATCAAATGTGCTATGCATAGAGGAGGAACATGTACAGTAATACATTTCAGAAGAAAGTTTTTAGTATGACAAACCTACCGACATGGATTTATTCCCAATATATTATCTTTAACTACTAACAAGTGTGAAGCATGCTAAGCTAGCCAAGAAATAAAGGGAAACTACTATCCCTGGCTCTGTCATAACTTTGGTCTATCCATAGCCATGTAAATTAATCTTTCTATATCCCAGTTTCTCTAGAAACTGGGCACATCAACACCACAAAAATGTCAGGGATGTGAAGGGTTAATGAGAGAATATCCAACAAGCTGTGTGATCTCAGAAGAGAGGACCAAAGAAACACCAGTTAGATTAAACCTCAAATGGCCCAACATCAATAGCCTTCGTAGAACTGTTAAGACATAACTGGAGGAGGGGGTGGTGAATGTCTCCTGACTCCCTAATTTTGTATGTCTAAATTATTCATCACTTATCCATTTATTTATTTAGTCATTTAAGAAGTTGAATACTTTTTACTACATAACAGATACCACCAGACAATAGTGAAAAGAATTGACATAGTCCTAAACCTCATGGTATGCTTAATAAATATAGATAGACTGGGGCTTTCAGTATATTAAGACAGCTTTGTAATTAATCACACATTATACAATTACAAATTTCATTATAATATATGATTAAAAACTCTGCAGAAAAAAACTATTTCACTAAAAACTTATATTGAGAACAAAATTTAGATTAGGTGGTTAGGGAGAGTCTGGGGAAGCTGAGATGTGAATAACACACATTAATTAAATGGGTAACATGAGAGGAAAAGCATCCCAGCCAGCAGGAACATCATGTGTGAAGGCTTTAAGGTGGAAATTGATAGAACTTCCAGATACTGGTTGGTGGGACAGGAAGATGGGAGCAAGGCATGGAGTATTAGCAAGAGACATCTGAGAGGCAATCAGGACTCAGATCCTACAGGGGTTGGTAGGACATGTTAAGACATTGATTTGTCATTCATAGTGTAATAGGAAGTCATTGAAGGATTTTAACATGGAAAGTAAAATTAATTCGATTTATGTTACTTAAAGAAGATTAATCTGATTGCTGTATAGAGATGCATTGCACACAAGATGAGTCCATTTAAGCAGCTAACTGTGGTACACCTGTTTGGGTACCCTGCCCAGATCTCCTCTACTGGGCCAGTGCACCATCTCCCAGCCACTGAGAGTGTTGGCTCTAATGACTCAGACCTGACACTTTTTCCAGAGGCATGCCCTGGTTGAGGAGTTGCTCCATTATAGATGCATAAAAGGCCAAACTTCTTTACCTCAAGAGCAAACTACTCTGCCATGTGGTTTGTGCTCCAGCTTCCTTTCCTGTAAATTAAGGAGCAAAATTTAGATTAGGTGGTTAAGGAGAGTCTGAGGAAGGCTAGACTCTAGACTCTAGACTCAAGGCTAGAATTTATTTGAGACCACATGTTTAAATAATTTAAGTGATGGAGGTAGAAGTCAGATTGAAGTGGATCAAAGAGTGAATGGACTGTACAAATGTAAAGATGACATGAAAAGACAAGCAGGTAAGTAAGAACATAGAAGGTGGATAGAACTGGGGAGCTAGAAAGGGTTTTATTTGTTGGGTTTCTATGAAATCGAGAGTGACCAGGGCATATTTGTATATTTGTGAGCTGATGAAACAGCTCTACCTGAAAAGGAGGGGTAAATTTGCATGAGAGAAAGAGTATAACCAAAAAGTGAAGACTGATAGAGACAAGACAGGATCTAAAGAGCACAGAAAAAGATTGGGTTTTGATGGCGGGGGGAGGGGAGCAGCATTTCTACCTTTGTAACAGGGGAAGTTGATGCATGAAATATTCCTTCTTTTGCTGAAGGTTTGTTGATTTGGTAGTGTGAAGATGGGAGCATGCCACTTGATGGTTTCTACTTTATAATGAAGTAGGATGTATAGTTTTCGACTAAAGATTGAAAGGTTTAGAATTCCTATAAAGAATAGGATTATGCTCTCATGAGAGTACCATAACAGGACAGCCAGTAGTACTGGGTTCCCAATTGAGATTGATGATCATGAATTCATAGTGACACCAGAATGTCCATGCATGTGGTTTTCTCCAGCCTTTTTCAAATACATGAGAACAGGCATAGAGATGGAGGATTGTTCACAAAGTTTTGAATTTTGCCAGGCCGGTTAGAGAGAGAGAGATGTGTAAGTTGAGGGTATCTGGAAAGGAATGATTATAATGGTAGACCCTAGATTTTAAGCTAGGTAAGAAAGGATGCTCAAAGAACTGTTACAGTGGGAATACTTGAGTGTAAGAGGTCAAAAGAGAGGGGATAAATGAAAAGAAGATGTTTGAATTTTGAAGATGGTGCAGTTTCTGTTAAAGAGATGTCCAGATGTGGCCACAGGAATTGGTGGCTAAAGTCAATGCTGAGGCATAGGAATGGGATGGTTTATAAAACTACTTTGCATCATGCCATTTGGTTCACACAGTTCCAGTACTCTGTGATCAACCAACATCTGTCAAATAACATGAATTATCTTTACAAAAATAATTAACCACCATTACATTACAAAGCAATCTGGATAAGTAAATTGTACTAAGTGAAACACAAATATTTTCCCATTTTTCCCTTTGAGGAAACCTACAACTGCACATCTCAGAATATTGGTTTAAATAACATACTAAGAACATTTTTTTGTTTTTCAGGGGTTAATAGTACTAATGTGGCCTTGGACTTCTCTAAGTCAGCACACTGATCAATCAGCATTTCACTGATTGCTTAATTCCTCCTTCTCTACATAAGAGGGGGAAAAAGCCCTTGCAAAATATGTTTGCTCTGTTTGTTATTCTGGACAAAGCCGATAACGAGTTGCAGCTGCTGTACAGAGTGTACTGCCTGCCGAGGCCATTGCTTCAACTTATAGATAGAAAGGAGCAGCCAGAGATGTGCCTCAGGCTGAAGCCGGTGCTGCAAATAGGACAGCACTTTCCAGCTACAGTACATGCATTTCATTATCCAACAATTTGTTCTGGGAGGACGATTTGATTAGCCAGGCAAAAGACTCGAAAAGAGAAATTTTTAAATAACACGACTCAGCTGAAAGAGTTCTGTTTTCCGACCTGAGGAATTCGCTTCTGTCAGTCTCAATAAAGATGCTCATAATAGTAGGTGATACAGATTCCGAACATGTGTGTCCCTCTGGACAGTGTACTCCTGATGATTCGAATCTTGGGGCTATGCTGCAGGCTTCACAATTCCTAGTGCTAAAGCTGCTTGCACACTCAGCCCTTCATCCAGATGAATTTTGTTCCTCTTTTCCTCGGTAACCAATCACTGTGAGTCAAAAAGACGTGAGGTCAACTATTTGCCCTTGACCATGAAATAGGTGTTTTAAATGAGCTAACTAAAGAAATGGCATCATTTTTTCATTATTTGTGGTATTATTTTCTATTTTATCTTAGATTATCAACTAGGATGCAAGGAAAACAGTAAAAGTCAATAGTGTAAAGTTCAGCTCAAAATAATGTATTTCCAGGATGGAACAATACAACAGTAAGCTTCTTATGCTTTGTTTGAAAAGGTTCCCAAATTAGCCCCTTACTATCTGTGTGACCTTGAGCAAGTTGCTTCTCTTTGGACCTCAGTTTCTTCATATATAAAATGGGAATAATAACACCTGCTGTGGAGGGTTGTTGAGGGAATCTAAATGGAATAAGATACGTAATAAGTCTGGCATTGGTGAGTGAAGGATATTCTCTATGATACGTAGCAAGAGCATAAATTGGTTTAGTCACTTTGTAGCACAGTGTGTGTCATTACATAGTGAAATGTAAAGCATGCATACCCTATGGCCATTACACTTCTCAGTATGTAACTTGCAGAAATACTAAAATGTGCATAAAATGATGGATACCTAGGTAGACAGATATTCATTGCAGCATAAATGAACCAGTGAGAATAATATTTAAATGTATTAATTTTCTTTTCTCTTTTGAAATCCTTTTTACTGACCTTCTCCACATACATACCCCTTTGTTTTGGGTTAGTTTAGGATTACTATAGCAGGAATGCAAAGAGAAAGAAAAAGTGAATATTCATCTTTTGGCATACCAATGGGATCTTTAGCAAAACAATAGCCCGAAAAAAATGAGATTTGTCCCGGGAGAAGGGTCTTTTAAAATTCTTAAACTGCTATTAATTTATCATGACCCAGCCTACAGGATTCAGATTCTACAGCATTTTTTTCATATCATAGAGAGGGCAACCCTTCTGTTATGACTGCTGGATATTGAGGCAGAAGGTAGAAGGAAATCTGGCACAGAGGAAATCGACATCCCAAAGTCCAGCACTTCCAAACTGAGGGATGGTAGGAAAAAGAACGGAAACACAGGAGTCAGATCAGCCTCTTTTATTTCCACTCCCACCCACAATCACCAAGCCAAGACCACTCCTCAAAGAAGTAAAGCAATAATGTAGTGGAAATGACAGCAGCAGGCCAGCTGCTGCGTATACCTGAGACAGAACCCATGACATTGCCAGGGCCAAGAATTGCCTAGGTCCTCACTGTGACAACACAGAGGTTCTGAGAGACCTGAGGTCAACATGAAAAGACCACTGCAGGCAGATCATTTGAGATAAAGGACAAATGACGAGAGCCACCCCAAAAAGCAGATGGGACATAACACTGCACCAGGGACCAGCACAGAGAGCAGACCAGCTTAGACCCTCTGTAAATATCAGGAAGGATCTGAGGACACTACATCAGTCTGGGCACCCTTCCCTTCCCCACCACCAAATCGTGTAAACCAAACAACCAGATGCCCTCTTGAAGAGGAATAGAGTATCCAGATAGAACTTGTAAACACTAAATATCTACCCAAGTCAACCAAGCAGGGATAGAGTTACCCAAAGGAAGTATTTCAATTGCAGCATTGGACCCAAGACAAAATTTACCAGATTGGACTAAAGTTTAGGTTTTAGTAAGTGAAATAGATCAGATCAGTTATGGAAAAAATAAATAAGCTACATTTTCTTTGTACATTTGAGCATACCTTGGGTAACTTCAAGCCTTGCCTAAAAATAATTAATAGAGATATGACTAAACAAAACACAGTATGCCAATTCTGTAGAATAGTTTGCAGCTTTAAACATTTAAAGCAGATCTCTACGGAGAGTAAGAGCAAACACTAAGACAGTATTTACTGTATGACAGGCTTTATTCTGAGTGCTTTACAGGTATTAACTCATGTCATTCTTCAACAATCCTGTGAGGCAGGTTCTGTTGTTATTCCTATTTTACATACGAGGAAACTGGGGCAAGGAATTTGCCTTCACCAGGTTTTCCTACTAATTAGTGATGAAGTCTAGATGGAAAGAGCTCTAAGGCATACTGGTGAGTGACAAAAGTAATTTACAGAGCAATGTGCACAGTACATTAATAAAACACATGCACATGCACACACAAACCGACACTAAACAATTTTTATCTGTAAATGACTAGAAAAATGTATGAGATGATATCATCAAATCAGTAATAATATTCTTCTTTGGTAGTAGGAAGTATTTTTTTTTTACAGGATATAGATTTTAGCTTTATCTGTAATGTTTCAATTTTTTCACATTATGAATATAGCGATGTTCTGCTCATGTTACTAAAACTTGATAAAAAATAAGATGCTAAAAATCATGGCCTAAAAGTACAGTGATATGTAATATTTCTTATTTTCTACTTTATCTGCTATATGCTTATTTTACAGAAATTATAAGAAAATGCAGGTAAATATATTAGAGATCATTGAAATTAAGAAGTTGCACATTGTTGCCCTACTATCCCCACTGGATGTCAAAGGACTGATTTTTAATTATGCAATAGTAATTAAATAGAGATCAATGTCATTATCTCAAGAACACTACCACAAACAAAAATAGTTACTGTAAACAAGATAATTTCTATTAAAAAAAAAAAGAATGGAAAGTAAAGCATTGAAATTAAAATGCATAAAGCTAACTCATTTTAATATATTGAATAAGTTTAGATATTATGAAATTTGGTTTTCCTGATTTCTGTTAAAGACCAATCGAACCCTCATTCTGTACATATTGTACAATCTGTAACATATATATAAAAGTAGAACATTTTAAATGTAGCATTGTTATTATGTACACATATGCATAAATATTAAGAGAAATAAGAATAAAAATTTTATTATAATAGGAAATATAGGCTCTTGTAAAATATCAGAAACTTTAAAACTTGAATTTTGAAGATAATTTTATCATACAATTAATACGATTTCTATTCCTAATTTGAATCCAGCTATAAACAAACAAAAATGGCTAACATAGAAAAGGTAAGGAATGATGCCACCCTCCCCAATGCCAGGGGACTCAAAAGACTCCTGTTCTGTGGGAAGAGAATCCATTGCTCGTTACATTACCAGAAAAATACAGTTAACTCAGAGTTATATATTTAAATTTTAGCATAGTACTGGGTCTATATAGCAGAGAACCTTTAAATATGTAACATTGTTTATAGCCTATAGTTCTATCTAATACAGTGTTCCTTTTTCAGCCTGAAAAGATTAGTAGTACTAGAGAGTAGTGTGGAAAAGGAAACAGCACGTGTTTTGCAGGATAACAAACTGCTTTAGTCTCTGTGCAAGGCTAGATTAAGCACAAGCGCATCATCTGTCAACAGTACCTGATGAATCACATCACTTCTGATCCTAAAATAATCACTGCTGTTTTATAATTTCCATCTAAAATGGCACACAGTTAGCTTACTACAAATCAATGGTATAAGACATCCACCTTGGAATCAGGGTATCAGCTTTCATAACAAGTTCCCCTGTACCCGCTAGGGAATGCATGGGTATGTCAGTATTCAACATCAGAGGGCTATTTTGGCAGGTGTTATTTATGTTATTTATGTGTGGCACACACACCACTGGAGGAGGACAGCAGTTCCATGCTAGAGTGAACTCACTATCCTGTACAACCCTGTACAGAAAGTCTTTACTAACCCCACGCCGATCACTCCAACCAGACTGAATTAGGCAATTGTCATTCCCCCAGAGTACACAGCAAATGCGAAAGAAAACAAAAAAAATTATTCACGTGGAAAGTTGTCACATGGAAAGAGCAATTATAATTGCCTTTTTCCCTTTCCTTATCACTAGCCCTTCTTACCAGTCATTGGTTTGAAAATTAACCCCTTAGCAATATACTGTAACTGGACCTGCTGATGATTTGAGGAAATATAAATCCAAAACCGATAGTTCATCTTTAGATAATGTATAATACACCTCTATAGCTTATCAGCATTACAAAGTACAACAGTTGAAGAAATTCCTATTAAAATGCATCCAGTATCATTAAGGAAGAGAAATGGTGAACTTTATATCTTTCTGGGTTTCTGGTGTATTCGTGGAATATGATATAAATTTCCACAGACTTTCAGCTGCTAATATTTCTACTGCATGAAACAGTGAAATCACCAGGCGGGCTTTTTTCTTTTCACTTTTATTTATCTTGTACCATTTAACTTTAATTTAAGAAGTAATCTAAAAATTATTAAAGCTTTCCAGCCAACAATTCACTCTTATGTTTTTTCTCCCTTACTCTCATTTTCTTCTTAATGGATATAAGATCTACCAGGCAAATTAAATCGTTCTCTACAACAGTGTCAACACTAGATACCCCAACTTGGTATTTGTAGTTGCAGTGTTCTTTGACAATCTCCTGGCTCATTTTGGATTGCCAGTCCACTGGGTTTATATTTAACGAACTATCTAAGCTCTTTTTAAATCAAAACATATAAATTTTTTTAATTATGTAAAAAAAACTTTGAGATTATTTGTAACTACTGAACTATTTTTTTTTCAAATTTAAAAATTGTATTAGTTTTTAAAAATCATATACACATAAAATCCTTTTGTAGAACTTCATCTCCATGTAGTGTATTCAGGACAGATTTAGCTTAATGTGAGTGAGATAAATCTGAAATAAGCTTGCGTTGGAAATGGCAGTATAATGTCAACAGCCTGACTTTAAATCCCACCTTTGTCACTTACTAGCTGAGTGAACCTGGACATAATCTCTTCAAATCAATTTTCTTATCGGAAAAATGAAGATCATATTAGCACCTCCCTCATGCGTAGTGCCCACTCTCGATGGTCTGCAGGTGGGTAGCAATCTGACTTGGGGGAAGGAGCAGGGGTTTAGCTGCGATTACATAGAACTTTACCCAATAATGAGGAAGCTTCAATGTCATTATCAAAGAATGAAGAAGGGAAAAGGGAGGAGAGACTATACTTTTTTTTTTTAAGTTCATTCAGTAAAAAGAGGAAGTGTTACAGCTGGGATAATATTTTTGAAATATTAACTGATGTATTTTCTTCCCTAGGAGTCCCTCTTGTTACCCACAGAATTAAACAATGGTATTTCTTATTTCCAGAAGCAGGTAAATACAGCAGAGAACCACTTTGTCACTCCTCAGCTTTGATACTCAAATCTGGCTTTTTTAAAGCCAACAGCTGACACTTGAGTCTGAAAAGCAAGGCTTTCGGGTATTATTGAGAGAAAATGGATTTGTGGGTTTCAACAAGACAGAGCTTAAATGACTCAGCATAGCATTTATAGTATAAAACTTAAAGAAGCGATGAAACGTAAGGTTTTTCAAACACTAATAGGTAGATAAAAGCCTTTAATGGGTGGGGGAGCGGGGAGCAGGGTAGGGGAGCCAAGTGAGAGAAGCCAGGTATATTGCAGCATAGGGACGTGGTGAATGCCTGACCTGCTCTCTACCAACCCACCCACTCACCATGATGAAAACCCCAGGACAGCAGTTACAACCCCTAGAGAAGAAATGCTAAAGCTTTGCATCCCAAAGCATAGCCAGGGAACTAGGCAAGCTCTTAACAAAACCCTTCATTCAGCACAGCACCAAAGCAATATGGCACAAAGGCCATCCCAATAGCTGGGAAAAGTTCTAGACAGATGAGCCAGAGGAAACTCCCAGAGTTTCAGAGTCCACTTTCTGCACAGAAAGCAGCCACGGGTTCTTGAATATCCCCACAGGAAAACCAGGGCAGTGCTCAGAAGGCCTGTTACCTGAAGAGAGCCAGAGTTAGGGAATAAGGTGCAGAGTCTAGACATTCAGCCCAGAGGCCCAGCCAAGGCCACGTGCATCACATGCACCAGATGCTACACATGAGGCTATAGGGCTAGAGGAGAGTTGCTGTGCCCAGTGGAAGCTGGCAAGGACCAGAGAAGACCCAAGAAACAACTTGTTGCTCTCCCAAAGCCAGGATGACCCAAAAGCCAGCAGTGACTTAGATTACCTCTAGAGATAATCAGAGAAGGAGCCAGGAAGAGAACTTAGAATTTGACTGAATAAACTGGAAGTAACTGCATTAAGTTGAAGTGGCAAGAGTAACTGTTTTCAGCCATCCGAGCAAATAAGAGCTTGACCTAAGTTCAGTGGGTAATAGAAAAATAAACAGTTTCATTTCTGTACACCTGAGTTATAACTGTAAGTTTTAAACCCACTACAACATCTTATCAATTTTATATTTCCATCAAAAGCAGATCCACTGAGACCTCTTGGAAACTTACTGCCCATTCCTTCTAAAATACTTCCAAGTTAACAATAACATGCAATCAATGCTACATCCCGAAGTCGATACTGCCACGGTGGAACAATCCTAGAAATGTACAAATCTGGCCTGCAGCAATATATAGTAACGGTTTTTGGTAGTTGTTACAAGAGTGGACAGTCATTTATCTTTCCAGAATGAGTCTTGCATTAAACAGAAGAAAGATGAAGTGATTATTATGGTCCCTCCTCTTCCAAAGGTGCCCTTCATCCCTTTCCCAGCACAAGTGAAAAATACACCAGAAGGGAGCAGAGTACCCATCAATCACTACAGGGCTGGCTGCACGACTAAGCAACATGTGCATCTGTGGGCAGCCCCTTCACAAGCAGTCTCTTTGCCATCAAAATATTGCTTATTTCCCCACGGGATATCCTAAGACTTCTTTTAGGAAGCTGCATGCAGCAGCAGTACTGTGCTAACTCATCAGAATATGTGGCAGGAAAATCCAGCATGGCTCTATCATTCAAATTACATTTGACTAATAAAGAAGCAGCCTACAAAGGGCAGCTAAGGACACTGGCCTAATTCAACAGTCTGAATAAACCAGGCAGAGAGGGTTCTAGTAGTTGGTTTCCCTTTTTCCCAATGGCTTTCCTTTGAATAGAAAGAGGAACAAAGCACCACTTTTGATTTCTCTGAAATGAGCTTGCTCCTTTAGTATTTATTTAGTATTTAGTATTACCTGACTGAGCCCCGTTGGTAGGCCACCGGTGCATGATTCCTGATTCCTTCCAGGAATAGATATACAGATCATCAGAGAAGCCCTTAATCTGCAAAGCTAGAAAATACTCAGTGATTAGTTTCCAGAAAATATATAAATTTTTACTGTTTTGGGGAGCCAGATAATAGCTTGTTACCACCACTTCCAGCTCTATGAATCCAGACATGCATAGCTTCCCTTGGTAAATATATGTCTTAGGAAACCCATTTCTTTGTGAAGGTCATAACCAAGAACACAGGCTCAGGAGCCTGACTATCTGGTTCATGTTCTAGCTCTACCACCTACTGAATGCATGAACATGGGAAAATTGCCTAATTGCCTTTTCTGAGCCTCATTTTCCCATCCGTATAATTGGAATAATGGCATTACCTATATCGTAGGATTATAGTGAAGAGTAAATGAATGATTTCTAGATAAAGTGCTTACAACCATGTCTAGCACATAGTAAATGCCATAGAACTATTAGCTATTATTTACTGTTGTTATTTTTGCAATCTCAAGCCTGACTATTGAACCGGTTTCAGTTTTCCAAACTTCCTACCTAAATTGAAGCCTTAAGAAAACTGGAAACCCTTTCCATGGCTTAAGGTTTTCTTGGAGTCCATGAGACTTCATCCACATGAGCTAGTGTAGGGAAGAGGAAGACAGCCTTGCCAGATGGCGGCTCCCCATCTTTTGTGGTCATACTACTCGAGAAAATCCCACACCCGAGAAGTGACTTCCTTCTTCTCACACCTTTGCACTTCCCCACATTTCTCAACATAGTTGGCCACTTGCTGTCATATCACCTTCTTGAAGACCTGGTTAACTTAAGTAAACTCAAGTAATTTAATTTGATAGAACATTTCAGAACTATGAGCATCAGAATATCTACCACTACATAAGTATCTAATGCATTTGGTTATGTTACTTAACCTAACAAACCTCAATTTTAAAAGCCAGGCATAGCTATTAGCTATTACTTATGCACAAGTTTCCCTTTCTAGTCGCCACACCAGTCCTAACAGAATTCAGTGGAGAAAGACAGAAAAATCTATATCTGCCTTATATTTATGTATGACTATGTCAAAACAAGAGAGTAATTCAGAATTGAGGACCGCTAAATATAAAAAATTTAGCATTTTATCAAGTTCTCTCATCATTCTTCAGAATAATTTTTCATCTAATACTTTCTAAGTAACATATTCCCCTTCCAAATGACTCCAAGGTCAAAAGCTAATTAACTTTTTCTCTTGAAATTCGGCCATGATCCAGACCCTGTTTCCTCATTTTAAAGTTTGGAGACTGTTTTACGACAACTATCCAAAATTATTTAAACATTCTCTATAATGCATCATAGTTCTTTCTGACCTAGTCAAGACTAATGAAATGCTTAAAGTTTCACCCTGGGGACCCTGAATGAAAACGATGATGCAGAAATGTACTGTTAATTGGAGACAACTAAATAAGAAAACCAAAGAACTGTGGGGTTTTCAAAAAACTTTTAACAGTACTCTTCACCTTTAGGAGAGAGTGCCATGTGAACTGATCAGAAAACCTTGCTCTTACTGACCTAGGGACCTTGTGCTGCTAATCTAATATGGGAGTATACATTTTTCCAGCAAATAATAGAAAAAATTGTATTTGGGGTGTTCACTTCATAAGAACAATGCGGTCTAGTGAGACATGTACCACACAGAGAAACAGAAAATTGGGATTAGAACTATTCATTTATGCTTAAATTTTAACATTCAGGACATCCTACAACACAGCTAAAGTTTCACCTCATATCGAAGTCAAATTATAATCTTGTTCCCAGATCCTTTTCAGTGGTGGATTGTAAGCAATTTAAACAAACCATCTGTTCAAAGAGCATTCTATTATAAACTCCTCCCCATTAAGGACTTTTATTTCTGTAGCTCCAAGTTACAAGAATTTCTCTGACCGTTTTTGTCTTTTTTAATTTGTGGGGAGGCGGGTAGGCCAAGTAAAACAGAGCTTGTACGCATAACCTCCTCAAATTTGAACAAATACTTAAATGCAAAACTTCGAGTTGGATTGCTTCATTAAAATGTTCCCAATTGATTACTTTTATTGTTCACTTTTTCAGTAGGAATGGAATGATAAATAACAAAGAAACAGAAATTCTAAAATAATTGGTAAATCACTTGACAATTGAGAGACCATTACCCAATGCTGAATAGAAACTGCAGGACCTAATGGCTGGCAAAAGAGTACTGTTCAAAATTACAAACCGAACAGAGAACTATCTGTTCTGCAGAGTTCGTACTTTTTTTCCACTGCCTTTGCCCACTCTGGCTAAAATTGATACCACAGGGCTTTTAGCCCCAAGGCCATGATCTCTCAACTTGCAGACAAGTTGCTCCTTCTGTCATCATTTTTCCTACATCAGAAACCAGAAAATTTTAAGGCATGTCCTGGAGAGTTTGCAAGTCTTGTAGTTTTATTCAACTGGTGACATGGCAAAAATTGTTAGGGCAATATCACCACTTACGTTTTCAAAATACATATATGTAAGACTTAAATAAGAATAAAGATTTAAAAATGTTATTCTCTCTCTCATGAATATTTTCCTGATATTAACTAAGTCAATTGTTATTCAAGCTTATTGTGCATAACAACTACAAGGAATGACTGCTAAAAATGCAGATTCTCAGGCCACACACCAGACCTACTAAATCTAAATTGCCATATTAGAGCTGAAGACCTGTGCTTTTAACAAGCTTCACAGAAGATTCTGAAGTTAAATGGTTGTCAGCTACATACACAAGAGAACTAGACCATGAATGGAAGTTGGCATATAAACAAATCAAGAAGCAGTATTTGTGATGCTGTAGGAAAATGCTGGAACTTGCTTTAACAGCTCACTTTACCACTGCTGCTCACAACTACTACCTTAGGTAAAACTGTGTAACTCGAGCCTAAGTTTCCTCATCTGAGGAGTGAAAAATAGTAATACCTACCTTAAGGCATTGTTTTATAAATGGGTTTAAAATACTGAAAAATCTCAATAAAAGCTAGCTGCTCTCTAATTGAACACTTCTCATGGCAAGCCAAAACAACAACAAAAAAACTTTGCTTCAGAAACTGTGATGTTTATCCTTATGTCTTCATGTATATATCAAAAATGACTATCTCAGAAATCAGAGGCAATTGTGGTAAGAAATGCAGATTCTCAAGTTAAACTACTGAATTTAAAAGTTATTGCCAACACTTATTTGAAGAAATTAGTTAATGCTTACATGATTTGGTTCCCTCTGTAAAATCAGCACAAGAGTACCTACCTCATGTAAAGTGGTCAGCAGAGTTCTACACAATGCTCAATAGTTTTACTTTTATTGCAACATAAAAAACGGGGTTGATGGAAAAGAGTAAATTTTATTTTATTGTTGAGGGTAGAGGAAAAAGTACAAATTGTTTTATTAAGGATCAATGAAATTTTAGAAAAGCAAGTTGGCATTTTCCACAAATATGATGCCAAATAAAAAGAGCCTAATATATTTGAAGAGTCCAGTAACTCTACCCATCAAAAACTCTATTACACTTCATGATATAATAGCTCATTTGTACAAGGATTTCATCACTTTGCCAACTTTTAGCTACGTCACTTTATGTCTTCATGCAGGACACTAAACTGTCTCCAAAATCAATCTTCCTATCATGAAAATAATTATAAAGTGGTAACATTTACCAACATATCATAGTATTACACTTTTAATAAAATGCTTAAAGTCCACAAGTTGAAAACAATAAGGAGTTTAAATTTACTAAACTTTACATAAGAAACTTAAAATGCATAAGAAGAGAGACTTATCTGATGACAAGATCTGAAAGTGCTTTTGACTGAAGATGTCTAGCATTATATTGTGTGTGTATCTCAAGTTGAAATAGAATAGAGTTGAAATGACACAGAGCAATAAATGGGCAATAAAATGGGGATAGAATAAATGCAGTTAAGATGAAACCAATAAAATCTATATTTTATCCACCCCCATCCATCTCCACAATACGGTCGCTTATTATCAGGATGTCTAGCCTAGTTGCTACTTCCAGTGCGAAGGGAGACATTCTGTCTCTCACTACTGGTGGAAGTATTGATTAAGGAGTGAAGAGTAAGCAAAAGTGTTCTGGAATGCTATCTTTCCAGGGTGTTTTTGTTTTTGTTTTTGTTTTCCTTTTTGTCAGAGTCAGAGGAAAGCTCAGATTAAAATATAAATCTCATTGTTTTCTATCAAGATGCTAATGTTAATGCTTGAGCATCTGTAATGCAGTAAGCCCAACAACCAGGAAAAGGCAAATGAAAATATCCTTCCCAAATTGTATAAACCTAACTGGAGAAAACAAAAGGTGCAAATGGATTTTCTGGTTATTGAAAGAGGTAGCCTCTAAAATAGGTTTATTCCAGGAGAAAGTGGAAATTATTCTTGGCACTCTACTCTTTTCTCTCTAGATTTAAATTCAATTTAATATCACAATGACTTTTTTTGCACCTACTAAGTGCCAAGCCTTAGGAGACTAAAAGATGATTAAGGCATAATTCCTATGTTCAAAGGAACAAGAAGAGTCAAAGACGAACAAAATTAACTCCAGGGAAAGTTCTTCTATCCTCATGGCTGTCCTAACATCAGCTTTATATTTCCAGTCCTATCTTCACTGGAACTCCCTTTAAAAATCTTAACTTGTACATCTCATCATCATGATAAGTTCAAATATGCATAAAGCCAAACATACAATAAATCCCATCCCCCACAAAAATGCAATCTACATTCCAAATTTACTTAGGACTCAAGTATTTTCTCAGTCATCCCAGGCTGTAAAAGTTAACATTTTGTTTATTCATGCTTTTGTTTCCTGTCCCATATTCAGTTAACCACCATGTCCTATCAAATTTCCTAAGGAATTTACCCCACAAAAATATTTCCCCGTCAACTCCAAATACTAACTGAAACTTATTTCAGATTCTACCTTTATTTATTACGGTCAGAAGTAAACAGGATGACAGAGATCTGCCTTACCCACACCCATGAACTTGGAAATAAATGAATAACAATGTAGTAGACACCATTGGAATGGTTTCCTAGTTTACAGAGTTCACAGCTGAGATCTCCAGATTCAGCACCATTCCTGCCTTTCCTGGGGCACTATTGTTTGGTTTGTCCTTTCCTTCTTTGAGTTACCTTGGTGTACTTTCAATAAATTGCCTGTTTGTTTGTTTGTTTATTTGTTTTTTAACTTGTTTTCTATTGCTTGCAGCCAGAAGACTTTAACCAATATAAAGCAAAATAAGATTGAGAGTTAAATGAATGAAATCAGCACATAATAAGAGGAGACAGAACATCTCCCAGATCTCTAATATTTCGCTAAAGCTTTATTGGTGCTGTTGACACAAAGAAATCGTGTATCATAAGTGTTGAAACACTTTCTACGGAAGGATAATGTGGTGCTGTGTACACCAGAGAGACTGCAATTGGGTCACTAAAAAAGTTTCTGTTTTTCTGCTGTGGGGTAAAAATGTTTGATCTAATCTCATGGCAACCTAGATAAAACAGGCTTCCAGATCATCACTTTCCTTTTGTTCCAATTATATGCCCACTAAACAACATACCTCAACAGAGGCAACAGGGTGACCTGTGTTGAGAATGTAAGCACTTTAAAGGAACAGACCAGCCCCTATTTTAAATTAACAATATCCCTACGCATTTGGTGACTGTGAACCTCTTACCAAGAGTCTAATCACTTCTGAGAATACCAACAAAGGCTAGCTGATGGTCCTAAAATGCTAAGGAATATAACCTTAATGGCCACAAACTCACAAGGAAAATCTCAATCTCGGCCCCTGGTGCAGCCTTCTCATCATGGACTCTCGTCCCCCCCCTCCTGCTCCACTGCATCAAATTTAAACATCTGTACAACTGCCCCTCCCCTGCAAAAAATCTCTTGTTCATTCATTCATTTCTGAGCCTTTAAAATCTGTCAAGCATATATTAGATGATGGAATACAATGGGCACAAAGATGGACAATGACTAGTTTATTAAGGACTAATAATGTATTAATATTATTCTAGTGAATGCAATAAAGAATCAACAGAAGGGTCTATTAGGACATACAAGTATAAGAGGAAGACTTATCCTAGTCAGGGGTATCAGGGAATGCTTCCCTTGCAAAATGACGTTAAAGTTGAAACCTAAAAGATGGCCCCAGGTTACTCCCTCCGAACCCTTTTTCCTGCCACTGCCAGACTAATATTTAATAGAACTTTCAACACTTCTCCTACGTTCAAAATCTCTACCCACTAGGAGAATAATTAAACTGGGGAGACTCATCTGTGGGAACTATGAGGCTAAGTGGTTTCTAAGACCCCTTATAGATCTAAAAATTCTATGAGTATTTTTTAGTATGTGTATAACATTCCATCTTTTGGGAGTTCTGAAGTTAGTTGGATGTTCCTGATATATTTTTATGTAAGAAAAGTAAGTCGCAAAGAAATGCATATAGCTTATTCCATTTCTAGCAAAATGAACAACAACTTAATATAGGTGTTTTTGTTTGTGTAGGGTTTCATGAGCATAGAGAAATATGTGGAAGGAAAAACACCAAGCTAGTCATTTCCTAAGGGAAAGAAAGAAGGTAGGAGGAAACATGGAAGAAAAAAAGGCTGCAGAATAACCGAAAAATATCACGGTTTAATTTTAAGTAAAATTTCAAATGTACATATCTCTTCTATCCTATTTCTGCAAATTTGTAAAAATTGAAAACAGTAGACATTTTGGTCTTTACCAACTAGAAATACAATGGATAAATGACAGTTTTTATTTGATTAGCTGACAAGCTTATACCAATTGTATCATTGATATTTGTTTTCATTTAAATGCTAGGCTTACAATTAAGTAATGTTTAAATTTTTTGTGATCTAAGTATAATCTCTACTACCCAGCTTCAAAGGCTCTCTTTAATTCAGCTTCATCCTTTCTCTTCGATCAATTTCCCACTACTTCCCAAATGCATTCACCAAGCACTTTTTATCAGTAACCTTCAGCTTTATGACTTTTGTGATAGAAGTGGGAGGGGGGAGGCAGGGGAGAGGGAGAAAAGGAAAAGAAAATTCTCGAATTTGTTATGTGGCAGGCACTTCGTGTAGGTACTTTGCATTGATACATTCATTTAGTTTTTTCAGTAATGTTAAAGTGGGAGGTATTGCCACTTTCTCTCTTGTATAGATAAGAAAACTGAGTTAAGTAACTTTCACAACACGAAAGGGATAGAGCTTGAATTTTCACACAGGAGCCTAATTATAAAACACATTCTTTACCCACTGTGCTTTGTCCCAACTCCCTTTTTACGCTCAGCTCCCAGCAGTCCCCAGAGGAATCCTTACTGCAGTCATGTTGGACTATTTGCATCTTCTAGCATGGGCCGCTCTTTTCTCTGAGCCAACCTCCCTCTCCCAGTCTCCTCCTCCTCCTCCTCCTTCTCCCCTCCCCCCGTCCCTCTCCATCTCTCTCTGTCTCTCTCCATTTCATTTTAGAACGTACTAAATGTACTCCTACTCTGCCTGTATATTTAGCAAATTCCTATTTGCTCCCTAAGACTCAAGATGTCTGTGTGACATCTCCAAACAGACTCGTGCTCCCAAACTGCATATTATTACACCTTTATTATGGCATCGATCACTGCCATCATTATTTGATTATTTAGCCACCAGCTCACAAACCCTTCCCCTTCCTCACCCCAACTGTGAGTCATCGCCAGGCAGAAACTGTAATAAATTCTTTGTAATTTTAAAGCCTCAGCTAGCAACAGGGACACACCAAAAACTTAATAAATGCATACTAAATTAATGAATAAATTATTTTTTTCCCTAGAGTTCAGTGTACAAATTCAGAGTCATTTAAAGAAGACAGGTGAGCGACCAAGACAGAACGAACATGATAGTGTGCCCTTTGTTCTCAGAAGATAGCATAGGCTCTCAGATAAGTTAACTGTCTGAGGGAGGTTTTGCAGCAGAATAATTAGCTGGAGAGTACAAAGTTTCAGGGAAATTATACATACGTATATTTACTAAGTTTTACATGGTGCACCCGTAGAAGCTGGACCCTAACTCAGGCGTGGCCAGCCATACCAAAGATTTCCTTGTCCCTGATGTGATACAGAAGCTGCAGTAGTGACTATGTCAACAATGATCCATGTAGAAAAATGCCTAATGATGACAGGAGATTCCTTAGTTCCTATCCTTACAGGGAAATAGGGCCCCCGATAAAAATTTAGATTTAATTTCCTGCCAGCCCAGTAGATGAGAGCTCAGAGTTGAAATTTGTGTAAGTACATAGAGGTAAAGAAACGTGACATTTCTTACTTTACCAAATTTGTTATAAGTTAGGATTAACTGATTCCAAGCAGCACAAAATTACACTAAATGACTTAAACAAACACTGAAGAAGGTTTTGCATAAAAGGAACAGCACAAGAGTAAGGCCTTTGGGTCCAATCAGAAATAGAGAAACTCAGGTTCTAGGGAACAGAAGTCAATGCCTTTTGTCAGAATGCCATCTTCGAGCTGAATTCACACCATTCATCTTCAGGGTTTTTCTTTATTTTTGCTGTTGCTCAACTTGACATAGCATCTAATTGGTCCAACATGGTCATGTGCCCGCAATTGGCTAATGAAGATTAAAGTAACTTAAGGGACAGTCCCACCAAAATTTCAATCAAATAAGACAAGCTCCCTATAGAAGTACTAGGGTGCAGAAGCCAGAAAATGAAAAAACAGATTTTGGAACAGCAAAAAAAGCATATCCACTTCTTAGTCCTATCCCTACTTTTCCCTATTTAGAATGTAAGCTCCACAGAGATGGAAACTTTTATTTGTGTTGTTCCTCACTGTATCCTCTTTGCTAGAATATTACGTAGCATATAGTAAGCATTCAATAAATATTAGTTAAATTAATCTAATATCTTGTCTTTAAATAAAGTGCTTTTTGTTTATACTAGCTAGATATCCAAGTAGTAGGTACAAGAAGGAAAAATATAGTCAGTAAATTGTCCCTAAAAGCAAAAGTTTACAAAAGAATCAAAGCCTGGGGCAGATTCTTATTGTGAACTCTGAATGGGCAGAGAACAATAAGAAGGCTCCAGAGGCTTAGGAAAGATAAGACGCATAGTACATGCTGGGGGCAAGGTGAGGGGACATGGGAGAAGGGAAGTCATATCCATTGAGTGCCTGCATTCTGACAGCTGCTATGGTAGGTACTTTTGCATATGCTGTCTCATTAATATGGTGAGCCAAAACTTCAGGGAATGTACAAAAGTAATGACTACCATGGAATGCAGCTTTCATTTACTTCACAATCATGTTTACAGCTGGCCCTTAACCTAAGGTACCCTCTACTAAATACACATTTGATTTGCACAATGGGGTCATTGGCTTTGGTGAAGAGCAAAGGGTCAACATTGCTGGTCAGAGGAATGACAATCTTTCCCGTCCATCTCTACCCCATCTTCAATCATACCCACTGCAGGAAATAAGGCCAAGCACTTTATACAGGCTCACATGAGCATTCTCTCAGTGTGCAGACACTACAACCAGCTCACCTTTTTAGGAACTTCTTTCTTCTCTAACACCTAAAATGGGTAGAATCCAGATCACTTCGTCCAAAAACAAAGACTGCTGGTTTGAAGTAGAAAAGACAGAGTTTCCAGATGGTTCTCTAAACTGACAGTTAGATCTAGAATGGGCATAAAGATCTCTACAATATCTAGTCCATGCTTATTTCACAGATCACAAAACAAGAGTTCAGATAAGAAAAGAGAGTTGCCCAATATCTCACAGCTAGTTATTCGTAGGGCCAGGACTTTAACCTGTATCTCCCATTTTCCAATTAGTTCTTTTTTTATTTCCCCAGAGTTTGCTACTATGTCGGGATTCCATGGTAGTTTTAAGTTGTCTACAATAAGAAGTAGTGGATTAATTACCTCAATTGCAGATTAAATAGTATTTTTTCACTTGATTTAATTATTCACCTCTATCTTTTCTCAATCCAAAAGATGCCCAGTGCAACAGAACACTTTTACCTTCTGTAAAAACCGTAGAGACCAAAATCATGGGTTTCATATAAGAAGTTTTAACTTTGGGGTGTTCTTTTTCTATTGGAGATCTCACCAACACGGTGGTATGATCTTCCTAATTATCTAAGATAATTATGAGGTTTATAAACCCAAGCAGCAGTATCAAATGTCCACTATGATTTTTGGAGGCTTTTTTTTAGATCAAAACAACTTCAACTATCCAGATAAGGAAGTCCCTTGATAGGTGAGCCAAGAGCACCCTCTTGTTGACAGGAGCAAAAGCAAGCAACAAAAACTATAACAGTTTAGAATAAATTTTGATTCCAGAGAATCTCGCTGCCATTTCGGATTCAAAATCTATGGAATGAAAATATAATCCTTTAGTCTCTTTCTTTAATTACCATATTAGTCAGATGTTTTAGTTGCAAACAACAAAATTCACTCTGGCTACTTTAAGTATAAAAAGAATTTCCTAAAATAGTAAAACCCTTAACTACACAAAAACAACACATAAAATACAAAAAAAAGATGAATTAGACCACATCAAAATTTAAAAATCTGCAATACAAAGGCATTGTTTAGAAAGTGAAAAGATAAGACACAGGCTGGCAGAAAATATTTGTAAATCAGTTTACTGGTAATGGACTTATATCCAAAATATCTCAATAACTTTTACAAGTCAATAATAAAAAGACAAATAACCTGATTTTAAATTGACAAAATATTTGTAAATATTTTACCAAAGATATACAAATGGCTAGTAAGCACAAGAAAAGATACTCAGCATCAGTAGTCACTAGGAAAATGAAAATTAAAGCTACACTGAGATACTACTTGATGTCCACTAGAAAAGCTATAATCAAAAAGGTAATAAAAGTGTTGAGGTTGCAGAAAAATTGGAAACTTCATATATTGCTGGTGGGACTGTAAAATGGTGCAGTTGCTTTGAAATCAGTTTGCCAGCTTCTTAAACATGTAAACATAAATTTACTATATGATCCAACAATTCTACTCCCAGGTAGAAGGAGAAATGAAGTAAAAACATATGTCCTCACAAAGACTTGTACATATATGAGTATATTCATAGAAACATTAAGTATAATAGACAAATGATGGAAAAAATACAAATGTCTATCAATTTATAAATGGATAAACAAAACACAGTATATCCATAAGAAGGGATTTAGTCATAAAAAGGAACAAACTACTGATACATGCTACCATGTGGATAAACCTCAAAAATCTCATTCTAACTAAAAGAAATCAGATGCAAAAGGCCACGTATTTTCTGATTCCATTTAGATAAAAAGTCTTTGTCATCTTTTTTTTTAATTTTTACTGAATCGAAATTGATTATACATATTTTGGGAGTTCAGCATTGAGATATGTTCATCAAATCAATATTACTAGCATGTATATTGTTACAAATCATAATTATTCTTTATGCCCCTTGTCCAATCTCTCCCCATTCCCTCTCCCTCCCCCCCCTCTAATTACCCTAGATTTCTTCTCTCCTCCTGAAAGAATAATGGTTACTCTGCTGATTTGTTGCCTAGATGATCTGTCCAATGCTGAGAGGTGTGATCAGGCCCCCCATATTATCATAGAGCAGATGCTTCTTCTGTCACTCCAAAATGGGCTTTGTGGAGAGAGACGTCCTCTTCTTTTCTTTGTCTCTGCTGGTGACTCTCCTTGTGTCAATGCACTCCAGTGGCTGGCGGACCATCTGCATGGTGGTTGTGGCATCTAGCTGCTTTAGAGGCAGCCATGGTTATTCTGGTGGTTGTGTTGGGCCACCCACATGGAGGTGATGTTTTTGGCATGCTCCTTTGTGCTGGCAGTGTGCCTGGCTGTGGAGAGTGTCTGGTCCCTGGCTCCATACCTCAGATCCTCAGGTGGGCCCCAAGGCACTGGCACGGTGTGCCTGGTTGTGGGAGGGGGGTCCGGTCCCATTCTCCATGCCCTAGGCCCCCAGGAAGGCCCCCAAGATGCTGGCAGTGTAGCTGGTTGTGGGAGGAGGGCCCAGTCCCCTTCTCCAAGCATCAGGTTCCTGGGTGAGCCCCAACATGCTGGCGGTGTGAGTGGTTATGGGCGGGGGTCCTGTCCACAGCTCCATGCCTCGTGTCCCCTGGTGAGCCCCAAGGCATTGGTGCTGTGCCTGGGCTGGAACTAATTTTTTGTCCTTTGCTTACTTCTACCACAGGGGAACTTCCTGTGGGAACTAGTACTTGAGCTGTGTTTTTGAGCTAAATTTCTGCTTTGCTGCTGTTTCCCTAGGGAAGGCTTTCTGTGCAGCTCAGAGTTTAATGGTTGACCTTATAGGTACTTCCAGCTCTCCAGTGCACCTGGATTGTGTAGAAACTCTGATCTGGGCCTGAGGTTTTTCATCAAACTGGACCCCATGCAATTCTGCATTCCCAACCAGTCTCCTCTGAGTGGTCCTGTGTTAATTGGGGAGCAGATCAGCTGTCCTTGTTGTGTCCCAGTGTTCTCCCAGTTGGCCCATTTCCCCCACTGCCCAAGCTCCAAACACTTCCCATGGGACGGGACCTGCGCTGGTCCCTTGCAATGACTCTGCAGCCTCTGAATGGCTCCCCTTTTTTAGCTGTTCTGGCTCCTCGCTCCTGTGTAAGTCCACAGGAACCCTATTAGTGGTCTTGCTATTCTGAGGCCACAAAGGTCCTCTTCTCCCCTGCTGCCTCCAAGCAACTCCAACTGAAAGGCACAGCTGCAGCTTCTGCTGGCTCCTGCTCCATGTGCTCAGCAGCTCAAGCTTTAAAGAGGCCACAGCCCATAATGCTCAGAGCAGTTTTTTCTTTCTCTCATCGTGGTTTCTTCTGCCTTCATAAACTCCGTAGGTCTCTCTTCCTCTTCCCCTGAGCTCCAGTAGTCCCAGCTTGGCTGATGTTACATTTGTATAGTTGTAAATTGGTTTATTTGTATGAGAGAGTGATGCTGGGGACCATCTATTCTGCCATCTTGACCAGAAGTAGATAAAAAGTTTTAAAAAGTCAATTCTATGAGAGAGAATGTAAATTAGTAGCTGTCTAAGCTGGAGGTAGGAACAAAGACTGATTGCAAATGAGTATGAGATCTTTTTGGATTAATGGAAATGCTCTAAACCTGGACAATGGTGATGGTTATACAACTGAGAATTTACTGAAAATCATTGCACTGTGTACTTAAGATGGGTGTATCTTATTATAATGCTCTTTAAATAAAGTGTAAGAAAAATTAAGTTCATTTTTGGCAATGATGGACTGAGAGGGACTAGATACACCTTCCCACATGAAACAACCAAAAAGAAATGGTATACATGAAACAACTGTTTTTCAAGACTCAGGAAAACATGAAGCCAAAGATAGGAGTTACAGATAGACTGTATACAAATGAGGTGAACCGTGGAGATAGGAGTTACAGATAGACTGTATACAAATGAGGTGAACCCTGTGATTTCCCCACCTCATTGTCTTGAAGACTTTTCAGGCTATCACTCAGGGAGCGGGGACTGAGGCAGAGTCCAGTGGACTCCCTGAGTTTGAGAAAGGCAGCTAGAGGTCTCAGTAGAGTATCATAGGAGCTC
The DNA here is from genome assembly GCF_027409185.1 of Cynocephalus volans. NCBI lineage: Eukaryota > Metazoa > Chordata > Mammalia > Dermoptera > Cynocephalidae > Cynocephalus > Cynocephalus volans. Next base: position 275,044,481 of record NC_084460.1, on the reverse strand, counting down.
AGCAATGAAAAGAAATGATGTATTGATTGCTACACAGAATAACATGGATGAATATCCAAATAATTATGCTTAAAGAAAGGAGATAGATAAAAAATCATATTGTATGATTCCATTTATATGAAATTCTAGAATTCAAACTAATCTATAGTGACAAAAATAGATCAAGAGTCAACTAGGGACAGAGAGGATAGGCAGGAAAAAAGGATTACAAAAAGGCAAGAGAAAACTTTGGGGGTGATGAATGTATTCATTCTCTTGACTCCAGTGATAGTTTCACAGATGTATACATATGCAAAAATACATCAAATTAAATCACTTGTAAGTACTGTTTATTGGATGTCAATTATATCTCAGTAAAGCTGTTAAAAATGTATGTACTTGATTGCACATATCAAAATTATATAAATTTAGCCAAAATCAATACCATGTATCACCATCACAGAATGAACTGGGATACAAGAATAAATCAGAAATTTGATAAAATATAGGTAAGTAATGGCAATTTGTATTTCTCTGAGCTAGTTAGAGGGAATAGCAATAATCATATGCATGTGTTTTTAGGAGCATGACAGAGACTTTGGCTGACAAGGAAACAACAGCTGCCACAACTCCCTCCCAGCACTGCCTGCTGGAACTCATCTCTGATGATATCACTGAAACCGCCAGAATCAACTTCACTTTCTCATTAGGAACTTTTGCATAAATCACGGCCCCTCCCTAAAGCCAAATACCTCTGCCAACACCCGCACCAGGAAAATGCAAACTCCACTGATGTCTCATACTGCCCACTTTTGAACTGAAATCTCATTCAGATTCATCAGATTGGTGGGGCATGGATCACATGCCTGAATCTAGCTGCAATCCAGTCTGGGAATTAAGTTCAAAATTCATGTGGGGTAGGAAATACTGAAGATGCTTCTTCATATACAGAAAGGCCATTAAGAACATAATGAGCAGCCACAAATAATGACAGCTGTTTACCACGATCATTCAGAATTAGAACCATACAAACTATTCACATTTCCTTCAGCATCACTTTCTATTTACTTCTATTTTTTTCTAGGAAAGAAAATTTTGTAAACTTTAATACTTCAAACTTTAGATACAATACTTTTCTTAATTTAATATTTATTATTGGTGCTAAAAAAGTGAATTATTCGGTTTTACTTTCAGAATTGCATCAAAAGAATATACAATATACTAGAATATTTTCATTGCATATAGTCTTTACATTTTTGACATATTTTCACATAACTTATCTGTAATTTCAGAAAGCAGTAGTCACACTTTGGGCAAAATGCAATTGGGTCTCTGGAAATTGAGTTAAAATATTAAATAGCAACTCTAGTGAAGTAGAATTAATAATGATGCAGAAAAGATGGGGTACATATAGAAACACAAGAAACAACTTGGCACAACTTAATAAATACATTTAATTTTCTACAGATACTGATCAAGAAACTCAATCAAAAATGTATTTTGATTTTGCAAGACCATTTCAGGAGAAAAATCATGACCGTGGTGGTTTCTCTGAAGTATATGATGACAGAAGGAAAGGAACTAAAGACATTTTTTCAATAAAAATATTTTCAACGTTATTGCTTGAAATTAACAGAAATAAAAAGCACAACAGAAGCAAATTTGGAGAGGAAGCTTATAGGTCGAATTGGGCATGTTTCGATTTAAAGGACCTGTTGGTCATCCACATGGAAAAGTTCTGCAATCAGTAATTTTGGTCTGGAATTTAGGAGTCATGGAATCATTAGTTTCCGTTCTAAACCTTTATTTTGTTTGTATCGTGTAATAATAATTAGGTTCAGGAAAAAAGAAACAGCCGAAGTTTAAATAAGATAGAAATTTAGTTCTCTCTCACATTTGTTAAGTTCAGAAGTTGGACTGGTCTGAGGCTCCACCGTATCAGGGACCCAGCTTCTTTTCCTATGTGGCCTCTTTTCCCAAAGTTAACTCATAGTCCAAGAGGGCTGCTGGGGCTGCAGCCATCAAATCTGTATTTCAATCAACAGGAAAAGAGAAAGAAGGACATGATCCTCCATTTAGAGACCCTTCTTTTAAGGTGCACATCACTTCCATCTCCACCTAGGTGGCCAGAATGGAGCTAATGGCCACACATACCTATAAGAATAGCTGAGAAGTAGTCTTTATTCTAACCACCCATCTCCCCAGCTTAAAATTATGGTTTTTTTCACTAAGGGAAAGAAGGAAAACAGATATTGGATAATAATTAGCAATTAGCATAAGTATCTAGGACAAATGGCTCTAGCAGTACTCTCTCTCCCACTAAAGAAATTAAGTGGCAGTAACAGCATTATCTCAGAGATCACTGTGAATCCAGTCTAATTTATATAACAGAAAATCATTCACAGTTTTTGTTTCCTTAACAACTATTATTGACAAATTGCTTGCAAGATGCAACATATCACAACATATCAAAATGTCAGGGCATCATAAGTACATAGACCCACATAGCTGACAAGTAAACTATCACAGCATAACCTTCAGAAGTCTACTGGTGCTAGTCATCTTTAATAGGAGCAAATGAACAAATCCCAGTCACATGTATATCATGTATAATGTCCTTGGTCTGATATATAATCATGATATAAAATTATAAAGGGTGGCTTAAAGTTACCAAAAATGTAAAACTTGGTTGGCCATTTGAAAATACAGCACAGCCAGAATGTTTCAACAAATAAAATGATTTAAGACATTCTTCTAAGAACTTTATGCTGTTTATATCACATATTCCTCTAGAAAATGAAAACTCAAAAACTATACTCTGTTATTAGTCAGATACAAAAAAAAAAGGAAAGAAAATTGGAAGAAACATCAGTGAGGAAGAAAAAAGGCTAAAGTGTGTAAATGGAATAACTGCTATCATTTTTCTTTGCCATTACCTTGACAATAAAAGGTTCCTATGAAAGCCCCTGATTTATGGTACTTTCAGGCAGTCACTGCTGAACAAAGCCACATTGATTTCCCAGGACCCAAGGTGGTGCAGTCCAAGGCCACTAACAATTGCAACTCACACTTCTATCCATTGATATCTATGAATTGGATCTGACCCAGACCAAATTTATGAATGGGGTTGATGTTGACCTACCTTTCTTATCACCGACAAATAGAAACCTTTACTTTAAAATAAGTAACACACATTGGCGCACCCTGGACTTCTGACCCATTCCTTGCTAGCTCTCTGGCTTTTGGAGACCTTAAGACTCTCTTTGAAGATTATGCACCAATAAAGTATATTAATCTTTGATACAGCCAAATATTTAACTGCTGAGATCAGTACTATTACAGCAAGAAGACTAACTTAAAGGAATTAGGTAAAAAAAAGTTCAGTGGGTTTATCCCTGGGTTTTCCTTAGGTTAGTGTTATTAATAAGGTGAATTAAAAGTTCCTTTATGAAATATTTTCTCCTTTACAAAACACTATAGGGCAAAAATTAGAGAAATAAAGTAGGGACATAGGAAAGAGTAGGCCAAAACTCAGACACATTGATCTATGCCTAAAGATAAAGAATAGAGACAGAAAAAGACCACTGGAAAGGAAGAAAACTAATATTTTAAAATTATAATAAATAGTTGACAAAGAGGAAGAAAAACCTGACATAAAGAGAAGGTAAAGAAAGGGAGTGGAAAAATATTGGAGAAAAAAAGAAGAAAATGAAGTCTTACCCTTCCTGCTAAGGTATATCATTTAAAACCTTTCTGGAGGAGGTGTCACGAGCTGAGTTTTGAACAAGTAGGACAGAGAGAACAGCATACATGAAGCATATAAAAAGATGTGACATAGCAACGCATCTGGGGAACTGAACATAGAAGGTGAGTGGTGCAAACAGGGCTCACATCAACAAGGGCTCTGTGCAGGAAGGCGAAGTTTAGCTTCATCCTGAAAGCTCTGTGGACCTGCTGAAGGAGTTTAAGCAGAGAAGTGACATGATCAGATACACAGTTTAGAAAAATCATTAAACCAAAGAAAAGGATACCTAAGAATGTGGTCAGAGAGAAGACAGAAAGGCAATAGCATAGGTGAGAAGTGACAAGATCTTGAAATTAAAGACACTGGGAAAGAGGAAAAGACAATAGATTCAAGAGGCATTAAAAACAGAAACTGTGGGCTTTGTAGATGGATTGGATGAGACGGTGAGAGAGAGAGCAGGGTAAGATGGCACCGTCCACTTTTGATGAACAACTAGGTACCTGGTTTTTTTCTCTTAAATATGGTTTCCAGGAGAGTGAAGAGGTCTAGGGGAAAGATCAGTTTTCATAATGTTCAATTTGAGCTGCCTGCGGATGATCAGGAACTGTCAGGAGGCAATTGATTGGTGAATCTGAAATTCAGTTTCCTTCATGCTGCAATGGCTCACGGAAAATAATACCTAGAGAAATTCTTTAACTAGAGGATTACACTGATGTGGAAAATTTTTTGAGAATCATCGAAACTACAAGATACAAGTGGGAAAAATATACAAGGCATTATAGATGCCCCAAACTAGAAAAGATATCAGTCGATTTTGAGTTTAGTCTATAGTACTTTCTCATTATGGAATTGGTATTGACCCTCAACTGGTGTGGCTCCAGTAATGCCTCTCTAATAGCCCTTCTATGTGGTCTAGGCATGTCCTATTAGTGCCCTTGTCCTGTTAGGTTTGACCAGCAGTGTGGTGGGAGCTGATTGCTAAGCCTTGAGCTTTGCTTATGGAGTCATGAAAGTCTTTGAATACACTTTCTCCATCAGCTTTCAGACTGGGTGTCTGCCCGGTCATTCTGCTGTTTCCAACCCAAGCCTTCTGGCTCTTGGATTCTTCTATTGAGATTATCATTCTTCTCTAGCAAGGGCTGTATTCCTTTCTCTCTTTATGGGCTGTAGTCTCTTTCACATCTGTCGAAGGAATTCCAAAGCCCTAATGATGGTATGAGTTTTTTCCTTCTAGATTCCCTGTTTGCAATCTTATTAACTCCCCCTGAAATAGCTCATTCAGGAAACTATTGCTGTCTGCTTTCTTCATGCCCAGTATTACATGAATTACACTAAGAACACATTCTCCTAGACAGAATGAGTAGTTGCCTCTTTCCTCTAGACTTTTGTTGACCTAAAGAAGTTAGTGTAGAGCTCGTGGGGAAAATCTCCCAAATACCATCTGTTAGAGTTTCATACATATAGGCCCCTATCTCTGTCCTCTTTTAGGTAATGTAGAAGTGAATCAGCAAAAAAAACAGACAAGGATCATTCTTCCAATTGCTCATTTGCTACACTTATTTAGGGTTGTGTAGACACACTGCAGTGCATGAGGCCAATCATAATTAGGAAGGAAGTTTCCCTCCTCCTGATTGTTTTACCAGTAAGCAGCAGGTATACCACAATGTAAGGAGGTCCTCCAGAATGAGGAAGAACTGGGTTTAGAGCATCTGTTCAGTTTCATGCCAAAAGAAATACAGCTACATTAACAGGAAATATACCCTTTCCTAACTGCCACTCAATTGGAGAATCTATCCATTGTTTGATTGTGACTCCATTACACAACCTTTTAGAATCAGGATGTAGGGTTAATGTGTACTATGTCACATTGCCTGGACTCAGAGCTTGGTTCAGCTACTTATCAGCTGAGTGACATTAAGCTAATTTACTTAACCACACTTGTATTCAGTTTCCTCATCCGTAAAATGGGTATAACAGTAGGACCTAGCTCCTGATAGTGTTATGAGGATTAAATGACATGACATGTCAAGTGCTTAAAACAGTACCTGGCAAACAGTAAGCACTCAATTAATATTAGCTATTTACGAAAAGAAAGACTTTTTCTTGGGTTTTTTTGTTTGTTTGTTTTTTGTATTTTTTGTTTGTTTGGTTGATTGTGTTATTTTGTTTTTTAATGAAGATTGGAAACTGATGCTGCCAGATGGAAACCAGAGAAGAGTAAACAAGGGATCTTCACAGGTGGACACACACCGTGCTTTGCTCCACTGTTCCAGGCAGTGACCCATCAGTATATGTCACTCAGGGAAGAAGAAAGCACAGTGGTATATCCTGGCACCGAGAGCATAGCATCTCCCTGAACGACAAGCCGCTAGGCTGAAACAAAGCCAGGGAAGGAATGCCATCTCTTTGGAGAGAAGAAAAAAAAAAAAAAACAAATCACATCTCGTCTTCCTATTTTGACATCCAAGGGAAAAAGAGACAGCTCTATACAGTAAAGCAGCAAACGTGCTTTGAGATCTTCCAGTGAAAAGCAGTGGAGAAGCATACCCTATTGTTGTGCAAAACCCCTACTTATGTGTATACCAAGAGCTTTGGCCCTCACCCGGATTGTGCTGTAAAGAGGAGAGGATTTTAACTGTTTTTCCCTGATAGGGCATAACATTCTTTCTTCCTGGACTTGGCTGGTGCTGCCACAGCTGTTAAGAACAAACAAAACGCTGCAGAGGAAGTCCCCTGAATAAGAATGTTCCCCTTGTAACCTGAACATGTCCACCCTTCTGAGAATGTTGCGTCAGAATCATTTTTGGATTCCTGAAATTTTATCGACCACAAAGTTAGCAAAATAAAAGTTAACCCACCATTAGTTTATTTCCACCAGATTATAAATAGTGGTTAGAAACAGAAACCAAGAAAAAGAGATAGAGAAAGGAAAAAAGAGGCCACCAACAAAGATTAAGAAAGAGAAAGAGAAGAGGGAAGGAGCACACACCTGCTGGAAATAATGAGAAGAAAAATGTGAACTAATATTTACGTAGGGGTTCACTTTCTCTCTCCCTTCATACGATAGAATTTTTATTTAATGAGTCTCTATCACTTGTCAAGCAAAACAGCTGCACCTTCTAGACCTCTTACTCAGGGAAAGGAGCCCCCACAAAGCTTCCTAAGCCAGCTGTCTCAAATATATTGCACAGGGAAAATAAAAATCCCAAGTAACCACAATCTCTCCAAGAATTGCCTGCGCCATCTAGCGGCAGAATGTAATATAACCTTCAAGAGGTTTCAATGGAATCACTAGAGCTTCTGACTTCTTTGTAGAGTTAGAAAGACTTACATTATCCACCTCGTCACAGGATGTCAGTGCTGGAGAGACCTTAACAAAACTAATGCTCTCTACTCTGTCTGCACAGCAGAACCACATAGAAAACTTTTAAAAAATAGATCAGTGCCTGGGTTTCATGCCAAATAAAAGGAGTCAGAATTTCTAGGAACAGGGCCCAAAGAACTGGAGGTTTTTTTATAAAGTTCTTCAGTCCACTTAAGGTGAATCAAGCCTTAAGAAACACTGGGCTAATTGAATCCTCCTTGTTTTAAAGTGTAGAAAGGAGGAACAATAAAGAAGAGAGAGAGGGAGGGAGGGAGAAAGAGGGAGAGGGAAGGAGATCTCTAGCCCCCCATAAACACATAAACACACACACACCTCAAGCAGGTGGTGAATTCTGTGCTGTGACAAAGGAGAGATATATGACAAAACAGAAATTGAAAGTTGCCTGCTAAACACTTTTCTTCATATAATTTGTTTCCAAAAGTCTAATCCTGATTTGGGAACGGGGATATGAAAGAAGATTCTCCTGAATAGATTAAATATGGAAAACAGAAACATGAAAGGAGAAGGATTTTTCCTGGATTAAATTATATTATCTCAATTTAAGGAAAAGCAGAAAGAAAGTATACAGTCTGCATGTTGCTAGAGAGGTTGTATTTCCTACACAGAAAGAGACTGGTGATGGAGAAGGTACTGATCTTGTTTTTATTTAAAATTTTGGTATTTTGTTTATTGTGGCATTTTTACATTAATTTAGATTTTGGTAATTTTACATTAAAATGTGACTATGTAAGTTTTGTGGTATTTCTTAATCTTAGTGCTAGTCCATGTTGGAAACACATCACAGACAGATGCCAGTGCTCCAAGCATGCCACATCCCTGGACCCAAAGTGCCATGCTAATAGGATAATGGACACCCAATGGTACCCTCAAGGGATAGATGACCTACAAATAAGAGTTTCCTCTGCTTCCAAAGTTTTTGCATTGTATAAGAACTTTGAACTATGGGGTTAAGTGAACTATAAAAAGAATGATGTTAATAGCAAAATTGAGGTTAGGAATAAAAAATTAAGTTGAATTCTGTTTCTTGCCCATTTGAGTTCATGGACTGATACTCACATCCATTTTCCCAATAATTTTCAACCTTACTGCATATTAGAATCACCTGGAGTGCTTTTAATTCATGTCAAAGATAGAACCCCACCCAAAAAGGTTCTAATTTAATTGGTATGTTTTACAAGTTCACCAAGTTATTCTACTGTGCAGCCAGAGCTAATAGCCATTGCTTTATGCTATCAAGCATCAATGTTGCATGCCATATACACTCTGACAGTTGAGTCTACTAGAAACCCAGTAACCATGGCAGCCTCCCCCACTGCCTTCCCAATCTTCCCTTCTTCTGTGGCTTCAAAACAAACCTCAGTGCACACTGCAGTGAAGTATGAAACAAACAGAGCTCACTACAAAAAGTAGAGAGTTTGGGAACATAACTGAAATAACAAATATAGGAGTACCTTCACCTAAAGCCTGTAAAGTGTCAACTCTTTAAAAAGTATGTTTTTATTTATGTGATCATTTTTTTTTTTTCAAAATGCCAAAGCCATTTTATAGTTAGAAATGTTAGGAAGTAAAGTAAACACATTTTAGGGCATAATAGCACAAATCTATTTTAGTTCTTTTTTATGAAATTAATTTACTGTCATAGCTCAAGTATTTTCTCTAGATGTTCTAATGACTGCATGATGGCACAGACTCTGAGCTGCATTTACCTCTTAAACCCTAGAGGTACCTCTTGAATCGGTGTTGATATGGGCCTGGTTTAGACTAGGTTTAACCCTGGTTTGCGAGGTGCTTATAGTCTACTAAACTATTGTAGTTCAGCATTCAGCATCATGCCACCATCCTGAAATAGCATATGAACCAGTTACAACTTTGGGCAGCTTTATTAACCCATCTGTTCATTCATACAAATAAAATCATTCCTCTACAAACTTCAAATGACTATCACACCAAATGACAGCACTGTAAATGAGATGTTCAACTTGAAGGAGTATTTGCTTGTCCCCAGGAAGATGTCACTGCCAGGATAAGTTGAACCAAGAGCAAACTGAAAAAGAACTACTTCCCCTGTTTGCAAAATAAAACCTACAAATGACTTATGAGTAGGCAAGAGAGACAGCCAGTCAAGAAGTAACTGAAAGATGTCAGTAACGGAAGAAATATCCCTTTACCTATCTACCCAGATGCCAAAGAACCCAAAAATCCATCATTGGCACTGGATTCCTTTGGATTAAATGGTGCCATCTCTCTGTAGAAATATGTAAATATAGATACTTAATATATCCATGTGAAAGTTAAAACATTGTCACTAACGATTACATCTAATTGAATTGTTCATATCACTCAGAAGCACTGAGCAACTGACTTGGAGGAAGGTTATACAGAATGGATAGTGAGTGGGACAGAAGGAAAACTTTATTGCCTTATAATCTGATCTAGAATTCACCCAATCTTCTGCTGACTTTACTCAATCCTCCTCTAATGAACCCACCAGTTTGCCCTGCTATTTGAAAACCTGTTTGAAACTCCTATTTGAACACCATCTCAGAGAATCAGGTGATGAAAAATGTCTTGGAAGCCCAACAGAGGAGGAGTCTTTAATCTTGAACCCACAGAAAGAAGTCCAGAGATAGAATTCAGAGGGTCCATGGACTTGAATTTAAAAAAAAAAAAAAAATCTGTTATTTATTTTTACTAACATACAACTGAAATTAATATTTCATTCAAATATAAATGCAGGCACCAAACCACAGTAGTATTAGCAGTACCTGTGACTTCATCACAGATATAATTTACAGATTTTTTTTATTTTTCAATGTAGTTTTTGCAGGTATCTTGAAAAACTGTATGCGTCATTACTGGGAATTTATGATAATTATTAGGCCAGCCACTAGATTCTGTTATGTAATGTGTAAAGAAAGAAGCACACACATTACTATATCACAATGTTTTAAATTATTTTTACAACTGTATTTCCATGTGATGTGTTTTCTTTGAATCCTTTGCATTTTATATTGTGCATGTAAAAACATCATTCTGAGAAGGGGTTGGTAGGCTTCACCAGACTGCCAAAGCTGTTATGATAGAAAAATAATTTTAAAACCTCTGCAGTAGAGAGATTTCTCTTTTCATTCTAGTTATCAGTAATTAGATTTTTGTGTACTCTCACTGCAAAGCATACAATCTTTCTCATGGAACTTGCAGATCCTAAAATTCATATCAGGCAGGTGACCCAAAAATAAAATATCCTTTAGTAGATTCTGTGCCACCAGTGGCCCTCTGGGCTTCATGATGAGGTAAAGAATGCAGATATCCCCTACACTTCATTCCAAATAATACATTAAAAGTTATTTTCTGCAGATGATCAAACTTCCATGACATGAAATGCTTTCACTCGCATTTCTTAAAAAAGAAAAGAAATTATCCAGAACCCATTTACAGTAGCTATCTTATTTCTGACTTCTATAGTGACTTGCTGGAGGACTACAGCAATTAACTTAACCTTTTGGAACTTCTACTTCTCTATATGTAAAAAGCATAAAGCTGTGGGTCATTAAACTCTGCAACTATGTCAAAAGTTTCTCCAGCCATAAAATACTGCTATTGCTTATAACATATTTTGAGATTTCCAAATGATGAATGTTATATAATCATAAACAAGTATCACGCAGAAAAAGAATTCCGGAAGGGTAGTGAAGCCTAACTCTTTTCTATCAGTATATTGGATTGGCCTTAACCTGAATTCATAGCAGTCAGCTTTGCTGGCTCCAGCCCTGTCACCAGGTTCTTGGTTATCCAGCAAATCCCCATAGAATAGTGTTGGTTGCTGCCAGAGGCTCACTGGCACTCTCAAAGCTCTACTGCTATCACCCTCAAATCTCTACCAAAGTCCCTGTTAAATTAAGGAGGAGGGACTAATTGAGTGGAATAACGACTATCCCTCAGGTTATTAGGATTGAGGGAGGGCTGGTCAGTTAACTCAAGTGGTTAGAGCGTGGTGCTGATAGCACCAAGGTCAAGGGTTCAGATCCCCATACGTGTCAGCTGCCAAAAAAAAGGGTGGGGTGGTATCTAGGATAGAGGGAAGACCTGGTTCTTCAACTGACATGGGATAGGATCCCCCACCCCAGCAGAAGATTCCTCTTAGGAGAAAGGCATCCACAACTCCTGGTGTAGACAGATCTGCTTAAGGTGATCCTGCATGGTTTCTTAAGGAGGAAGAGGTGAAGACTTGGTGCCTTAATGGTGGTGCTGAGATGGTGACTTCCCGTTGTCACTCAGAACACCAGGAAGAGCCAAACAAATCCACAGATAGCAAATGCATGTTACTGAACAACCAACACAATTCCTGCAGGAACTCAACACAGGCAGTAAACACACCATCTAAAGAAAAAAAGCAAAAACAAAATACTCTCTTACAACCAATTGAACTCATTCATGTCAATGATTCAAACAATTCCTGCCAATACACAATTCAAACCTTCATTTCAAAAGAATTTGTTTACAAACCTACTAATCACCTCTAGAAATTAGCATCCTGGGAGCATTACAAAGTGTCCCTGTCTGGAGCATCACAGCCCTCAAGGGGATTTTCCAGTTTTGCCCCCAGAGCATTCTGCGTTTTATAGATTAGGAATCCAGGGACCATGGAGTTTTAAGGGACTTCTCTAAGTCAAGAGACTTCTGAGGCAAAAACAGAACTAGACTCCCACGATAGGTCTCTGTGGACAGTATTCTTATCTCTCACACACACAAAGTATAAACTGAGCATTTCAAGAATTATACTAACAGACCAACAAGTTCATTGTATACATGCATATCATGAGGCCCAAATTTTAGATGCCAGTTTGATGATACACTTTCAATTTTCCATGAAATCTTAATTATAGCCATGGCTTTTGTTAATGATAGCCATGACTCACCATTGAAAAAAAGAGTCTCTCTTCCCACTTGTGATACACCCTGTCACCATTAACCAGACCAATAAATGCCCTTCTCTTATCTCCCCACCACCTTTCCCAAGCATTCTGGAGTCCCCTCTCTACAGACGCAATGCACTTAACTCCACAACCGAAACAGGAGCTCAAGTTGCAGTGCATACATTTAGATGTTAACATGAATCATTTTTAAATTTTCAATTCTGCAAACAAAATGCTATTGTGAAGTTGCTTAGGGAATAATTCTTGATTTATTTGTTTAAGTCATACACATGAATGAGGTACAAAATTATTTCATGCAACCAATGCTGAGATTGATCTACTGAGGTCACATAGACTTACATAGAGAAACCTACTGTGGATGTGCAGGAGAGGAAAGAAGGGATTATGCACACTTCGTGGGTCAGGGATAAGTCTATAAGCATACATATTCCCATAATCTTCCAGAATATTACTCCTAACAATAAGGATCTAGCTCTATGAGCTTTTCCTAAATGGTGTTCCACAGTGGCCACAGACAATGCTGATAACAGTTGAATCACTCTCCAACTGCAGTGAGGCTATAAATAAAGTAAATTTTTTTTCCTCTCTCTTTTTGTCTCTTTCTTCCTCCTTTCTGTCTTCCTTTCTTATTTTCTTCTGTCCATTCACCCTTCCTTCCTTCCTTATTTCCTTCTTGGCTTCCTTCCTCTTTATTTTCCTTTTTTCATTCTTCTGACAGCATGAAGCAAAGCAAGTATGAGACCCTGAGTCTGGTATGTGGCTCTGCCTCCACATTTTATGATTTTTGTTTTAAAATAACTTTCCATATTTTTGATTGATCTTTATCTAGTATTTATTTATTTGTTCCTATGACCTCCAAATTGGAATTGTCAGAGTATCAGCAGGTATATGTGCCAGAGAAGGGAGATTTCTCTCCTACTCACACGTAAAACTGGACCAACCCTATTTCTGGGTTGCTCCACTCATGTAAAGTCAATGTGCAATGAGGAGAGTATTCATTCCTGACATGTGTCAGGGAGGGAAACAGTACCAACATGTATTCACCTGTCTTGCACCAAATATAAAGATTTGCTCTGTCCTCTGAAAAGTTCTGTAGCCAGAAATTCAAACCAAAGTCAGCAGCAGTTGAATACCTCCGCCCTCAAGTCAAACTGATCCTAGGTACAAAGCTGTATCATGCAGTTGGGAGATAGAAGAGAGGACCCCTCCCCTTTAAAGCCTGGCTTACATATTCTTCAGTACTAAAAGGTAAATCAAACTCAAGATTTCCTTCTTCAGGGCTGTTTGCACCTATCCAGGTCTTAGAGATGAGCTTTTCCATCATCTATAAATTTGCAGTGCAGGTAGAACAAATAATTTTTCAAATATTAAAATAAGTAATTCACTTACTAAGCTTTCCAGTGAACAAATGTTATTAATTCTTAATAATCTATTGCATCTAATTTCCAAGATTTGTATAAAAGCAAGGATTAGAAGAATATTCACAAAAATTGTGTATCTGCAGTCCACTAAGATTTCTCCCAGATTTGCTAGAAAAATCTCAGTAAACCTACTTAGCAAATTTTTTTCACTTTTTTTTCCTGTAGAATATATAAAAAAAACTAACCTCTTTAACATTTTTCTCGCTAGGAAGTGCAGTTAGAAATCAAAAAGGAGAAGATATGAAGGAGTGGGAAAGGAGAGATAGGCATGATTATAAACATTAGTTTTTAACCCACAATTCCCAAACTAAAATATTACTTTCCCAAGAGAGATCTTTCAGCTATTGTCCAAAAAATGGGTGGAATTTGTACAGTCACTGATAAATCCATTGGTTTATTTCTGCTCATAATGCACCCTTAATCTCTGAAGGCAATGGTACCTGTATACACAAAACAATCACTATCTCAGCAGGTGCAGTAAAAGCAGATAGAAGAAGCAGGCAGCATGTTAATAAGGAGATAGTTGGAAAACCACAATCTGTCAAGCCCTGGAAAAGAAGTGGTCATGAGCAAATTCAGCCTTCAATCAGAGGCAGAGTTTTTAGAGTATGGGTCTGAATGATAATTATGGGCCCAGACATATGTTGTCATGTATCTTCACTTTTCAAGTACAAAGAATATTTTACCTTCAACTAGCATAGGAGATGTTGTAAGAATACTTGGCATTGACAACGGGCTTCTCTCCCCTCTAAACCAGAGGTGTGTTCTTTCCTCCAACAAAAAGGGAAAGTTATACTCATGATCTAACAAAAATTATGATTCAGTTCCAATTTTTCTTTTCTTTTTTCTTTCTTCTCTTTTAACCTTGGAGAAGAGCCAACTTGTGCAGCCAAGTAAAGAATAATGCAAGCAGGCCAAAGAAAAAGTTGTAGAGCAAATCAGATATTTAATAAAGAAAGGAAAAGGCCATTTCGATGCAGATTCAATTAGTTTCAAGTCTAAAGGTTTCCCACAGGTCCCCAGCACAGACCTGTGAGTTGTGCTGAGTGAGGTTCTGATGCCCTTTTTTTAAAGAACTGGGACACATCCCCATGGTCCGTGACACAGGCAGGAAAACTGATTTAGTGGCCTAATTCCATTCTCAAAATTTGAAACTCCAGTATTGCATTGGTGCCTTCTGGGCATTTTCCTGACATTTCACTGATGCTAAACTATTCTCCATTTGGCTTTTTACAAATTGATATGTATGGCTGGGAGCACAAACAGGTGTAAAGGTAAATTTACTATACAAACGCTTGAATGAGAAAAGCCAAACTGTGGGGAAAAGAATTCTAGAAAAGAGAAATCAGATTTAGCTTTTTCTAAAAAGGCATTACAATGTACTAGTGACTTCTAAAATAATCTTTAACATAAGGACATCAAGTCATTAAAAGAATACTGGTGTCAAAGGGTGACTGGGAGGAACATTTGCATCATTTCCAGAAACTTCTTACCCTTCATTCCTTAATATGCACAAGTGATGCTTTTCTGTTATGTAAAGTGTTCTGCAGATGCAGGTTCAGACAACCCCATTGTGTGCTCCACCCCACAAGACAGCTGCCTGAGCCACTCCCATTTATAAATTATGGAGCTGCCACAAAATTCAGATGACTCACATTGAATGTGTTGTATATCAGGGCCCATCTATCATTTGTACCAGCTAGACATGACAGCAAAGAGCAGTTCTTCCTACTGAATATCTATATGGCTGAGGGCAGAGAGCAGGAGAGAGGTGCCAGTAGGCTAGCAGGGAAGAGGTGGCGGGAGTACTACAACTAGGGCCACATGAAAGAAAAACAGTGGCATGTTGATCAGTAGATCTTCCTGAGAAAGTTACATATAGCTTATTTAAGGAAACAAGGGGGTAGAAGGATAAGAATATTCTTGAGTTAGACTTCATTTCCAAAATATATAACCAAGAACAAACAAAGAAGTGCTTCAATGTATATTTTTCTGTGTGTAGTGGGTAGGACTCATTTATAGAGTAAGGATTTAAAGAAAGCAAAAACAGCCATGGGTCCTGTTTTTAGGCTTGGTCCTGGAGAGATGGAAATTTGCATGTAACAGATTATGGAGAAGCACGCTCGGGAAGGAGAGCTGCTTGTGAGGAACACTGCGTGAGCAGAGGAAGAAGCTGACACACAATGCATTTGCAAAAGAGGCCTCAGCCCATCCCATGGGGAGCTCTGGATCTAAGATGTCCCTTCAGGGTGGTCCCAGATTGAAACAATGGAAGCAAGGGTTCTGGGCATTTGTATTCCCACAGTGACCAGTCATTAGATGCTCTTCAAAGGCACTGTTAAGAAAATGAAAAGACAAACCACAGCCTGGGAGAAAACATTTACAAACCACATATCAAATAAAGGACATATTCAGAATATATAAAGAATTCTCAAAGCTATTAAGAAAGCAAACACCATAATAATAAAGTGAAGGGGAGAAACATAGGATTTAAACAAACACTTCACCAAAAAACATATATGGTTGGCAAATAAGCATTAAAAGATGTTTAATAGCACTGTAATAGGGAAATGAAAATTCAAACCACAATGAGATACTACTACAAATCCACCAGGGTGGCTAAAATTAAAAGGATGAACATGCCAAGTGTTGGCAAGTATGTGGAGGAAATAGAACTCTCATACACTGCTGGTGGGAATGTGAAAGTGTACGATTCTGATAATCAGTTTATTGGTTTCTTATAATTAAAGTTAAATTTAACATACTACCCAGACATTCCACTCCTATGTATTTCCCCAAGAGAAATGAAAGCATGCATCCATACAAAAAGTTGTATGTATGTTACTTGTAGCTTTATTTGTAATAGCCAATGACCAAAAAACAACCCGAGTGTTCATCAACAGGTGAATGGATAAACACCTATTAATAAACAAATCCACACAATGGTGTACAATTGAACTATAACAAGGAATGAACTACTGATACCTGCAATATGAATAAATTTCAAAATAATTATGATGAGTGAAAAAGCCTGTGTACATACTATAAAATTTATATAAAATTCTAGAAAATGCAGAAAAATCTATATTGACAGAAAGTGGATCAGTGATTGCCCAAGGCTGTGGGGGATTGTCAGCGAGGGACAGGAAAGAGGGACTGTCAGTGAGGGATGGGAAGGAGGGATTACAAAGTGGCATGAGGAAATTTGGGGGGTAATGAATATGATCATTATCTCAATTGTGTTGATGGCTTCATGGATGTACATCTAAGTTGAAACTTATCAAATGGTATACTTTAGATACTGCTTATTTATGTTAGGTCTCATAAAATCTATTTTTAAAAATAGTTAAATGGCTCTCCATTGTCTTTAGGGAAAGTGCAAGCTCTTCACCATGTCTTATAAGAACTTCCAGGACCAGTGTCTTTCTGCAACCTCTTCTTTCCTTCCAGGTATCCATCCCTTCTCTCTGCGCTCCAGGTGGGCTATCGGCGTTTAGTTGAAAGTGCAGTGACTTTGCCTGATTCTGTCTTCACACAAGTCGATCCTTCTGCCCAGGATGATTGCCCCCTGCTCACCTTTACTTGGCTCATTGCTACACTTTCTTACAAACTCAGTTCAGATACCACCGTCCAGGAAACCTCCGTGACAGTCCCAGTTCCCATCATGTGACCCTCCTGTGAATTCCTGTAGTTTCCTGAGTATCTTTTAACATAACATTTATGTACATTGTAATCATCTGTTCACTTGTTAATCTTCTTACTAGATTGTGAGATATTTTAGTTCAGAAACCACATTTTTTATTTTTGTATTCCCGAACACAATAGGTTTTCCATAAACACTTTCATTTCTTTTTTTAGAAACTTCTGTTTTATTGGGGTTATGTAATTAAAACTGTCAACAAAAACTAAAATCTGGGTATTCAAACAGGGAAAAAAGGTGTCATTAATAAGTTGCTTTAATAATGTAAAATTTTCAAATCCTTGTCTTGCTGATTTGCACCCAGAAAACATTAAATTTTAGCCAGGTAGAGTAGATAAAAATCTAAGATTAGAAATCAAATTGTAAAAATACAGATAATTAATGCCTAAATTATTTTGCAAAATATATTCATGTATGTTGTCACATTTAATCAGAACAAGTCAGGTATCAATCCCATTTTTTGATCTCTTCCTGCTGTGAGCTAATATGAAACATGGTTTTCTGAGTCTAGATTTTTAAATTTATAACAGTCACAACAGCAAGTTTTACCCACTATAAATAATTGTACTCTGTGTGTTGCATGCATACCTACTTAATTTTGAAAAAAGATTTTTAAATGACCAAAGAAACAAATTAATAAAGAAGAGTACTAGTCATGGTACAGATATGGTTGACCAAATTAAACTTTAAATTAGCTCTAAATACTAAGCAGCCTTTTTCAAAAGGAAGGAACTTACCAATTCTACTGATGACAAAGAATTTCTGACTTCTGAAAGGAATTTCCCAAATGAGGTTGACACCAAGTAGTATAAGGGACAACTTCCTCAAGTGTTTTCCAGTAAATACAGTAGTAGATAATTATTATATAATTGAATTTTATCTTTGAAAAGCACTGATATAGTTCCATGTAGATGACTGATTTTTCATAATGCCATGAAAGTATCAAGATGTAAGGTGATTTTACTTAATCAAAAGGTATAATTTTAGAGTTCTTTTAAATAAACTAAAAGTTCCTTTTTCTCACCTAGACTTCTTTTTTTTAATTATTTTTTTAATTGACACATTGTAATCATACATAGTTACAGGGTATAATTTGATGTTTCCATACATAAACACCCATTCGAAACACCTATTTGAAGAATGAGTAAATGGATAGAAGAATGAACAAAAGAACAAATGAATGAATCTGAGAATATGATTTGGAGGCATTTTAGGGTCTCAACTCTTATATATCCAGGCAGGGCCAATCTTGTGTATAAACAAGACACATGGAAGCAGATATCATGTGATTTTTGCAGGCAAATGTAGAAGGTTTGTCTGCCATTGTATACATCTCCATTAGTTTATTTAAAAGCTACTCTGAAAGATTCAGAGTGAGGGAAGTACAAGCTTATAGTAGGGAGAATAAATTAGAAATTTATGATGGAAAGTGGGAGTTCTGAGAGGGTCTATGTAGCCAAGGCAACACTAGGGCCCTGAGGTCCAGCAGCAGGTGGAGAGGGGGCAGGAAATACTGATAGCTGGAGCTGCCTAGGGAGAGGTGGGTGACAATGGGTGGTTAAGCATATTGGCTCTCAAGTCAGAAGGTCTGGGGTCATCACTTGCTCGATTGTGAACTTGGAAAAGTGACTTAACTATGTAAGTCTTGGTTTCCCCACTTTTAAAAATGTAATAATAGTAGTAGTGCTACTCATGAGACTGGTTCATGGATGAAAGGAAATAGTCCAAGCAAAGTGCCTGGCATACAGTAAAGGCCCTGCAAATAGTAGATTTGTTATTAGGAAGGGGCTGTGGACCAGTCTCCCCTTGGCTTTTTTGCATTCTTGCCAGTACCACCAAATGCTCTGGAATGTTTATGAGGCAGCACACAGATTGACAGTGAATCTTCTTGTATCCTCAGCATTACTCTGCCTAGTCCTTGGCTTGATGGTACAGGGCTTTATTAAAGAGCTTAGGCCCCATGATGAAAAGGAGTAAAATGCAATTATTCCACCTGAAGAACACCAAAATTTTAAAATTTACAAAAGAATTGTCCTGACAAGTTGTTCTCTACCCTGCTCAAAACATGTTTAAACTTCTGGCTGAGAAATATTTAGAATGGATCTAAGAAAGAACTCCTAGAAACATAAGTATGTTAAAAAAAAAAAAAACCCTTACTGTCAAAAGAAGCTATGAATGCTGCTTCTCTGAGAGTACGTAGGTGAAATAATCACCTATAAGTACATGTTGGATTAGGTGAGAGTGAACAGACATTTTTCTTTTCTTTTTTAACAGTAGTCTAGGAAATACTTTAGGGGCTATGATGTATCTAATGAAAATTGATCAACATGATAATTCACAGAATTTCAGTCTGTTTCCATTTGGAACCATGATTTTTATATTTAGGATCCTCTCTCTCTCTCTCTCTCTCTTTCCCCCTCTCTCACTAGCATATCTCACTCTAGTCTGCAAGAGAATCATATCAAGATTCAACCTAGTCCAAAAGACTCTAGTCTGCAAGAGATTCATATGAAGATTTTTAAAATGCAGATTCAATCCAAACCTCCGGAATCAGAATCTCTGAAAGTAAAGTCTGAGAATCCGTGTTTTGAACAAACTCCCGAGGCAACACATGTATGAGAATCACTGCTCCAGAACTTGGAGTTACCCAGGAAAAACGTTTTGGATGACTCCTTGGACTGCAAGTCATGTCCCTCAGGAGGTAGGAAATTAGGCATGAGAATTTCATGCTCCTTTTCTCAGCCAGTTCCAAAAACTGCCCTGGACCCAGGTTCTGAGGCCCAGCACTGGTTCTGTGATGACAGAACCTCCCTGCAGCTACTGCCCTGGCCGTTGCCACAGACACTGGCTGACTAGTAACACCGTCAGTTCAGGGTGATCATACATGGTGGTAGCAGGATGAACCAGCTGGCTTCTTCTAGTGTCCTTCTTGGTCTGTACCTTCCACAGCTAAATTTGCATTTCCCTGCACCAGCAGCTTCTCCCACTTCTTAAAAACTGCGATCTACTCACACAGTTACTTGTCTAGACATTGGAACTCTTGCCTCATGGCAAATAGGAAAAACAAAGTACAAATAATGTGGCTATCAGGCAAGTTGAAAACTTTGAAGTCTCTCTTTCAAATGATTGAAAAGTACCTACTATGCAGCTATTCTGACACTTGAAAGAAGGACTGTATAGGACAGAATCTCTCTGTTGGCTACTTTCCCCTGCCAGGAAATAGGACTGCCAGATATACCAGAAGAACAGCTTAAAGTGGGACAATGTGGGGATTTTGTAATACATCACCTCATTCGATGGGTGAGTTTTGTATGGCTGGGTAAGGATGGAAGCTAATGTAATCCACCTGATTAATGTTTCATCGTGAGAAGGCCCCTCCGGTGAGAGATACTTTCCTTCTCTCCCATCATTCTGCATTTCAAGCATACAGAGAACTGGAGACCTGAATAATTTTAACAATGCAGTATAGTACACATTTTCAACAATAAAAGGGAAAGCCTTTTTTGCATTTGCTCGTAAAGACACTGTTGATGAAGATCCCATTGCAGATGTTAAGTGAAGAGAAGAAAAAACCGTTTAAATGTTTGTATATCTTTTACTAACTTTCTGTAGTCACAGGCTTTTTTAATCTACCAAGGAAACCCCAGCACACCTGTGTTTCACATAATAGCGGCTTTCACCCAGAAGGTACATTTAGAGAAAGGTATCTGTCAGCACACTAATAACAGTCCTGACAAGGCTGGGTGGAAATGCTGCCAGTGCCATAGGAAATACTGTCTCCGGGAAATTGAAAGTGTACTGTGGTGCGCCTGGTGCACATCTGTTTATGCTCTTGTCTCCTCCACTGGCAATTGCTCCTGTCAATCCATGAAATCTGTGCTATGAACAAAACAGAAAATTGCTTCAGTAGTACACAGTCCCAGCTGGATGGTAAACCAATGGCATGGTGATATCAAACTCATGCTTAGATAACTCTTGCTTTACACTTCTCTGAGCTGAAAAGGAAATAGGGTACTCTCCACAAGAAGATGGAGATGTGAAAGGAGAAAAGTGAAAGAAGCAAAAGGCTTTTGCCTGATCATGAATGTGTGTGTGTGTTTGAGAGGGGGGACAATTTTCTGGGGAAAGAAAAAGAATATGGAGTCTCATGAGATAGAGCAGAGGCATACCATGAAAATATACAATTATCTGAACTAGCAAACTATACCTACAGTAACACAGATAGATGTTGTAGGGAAAGTGAAGGAAAATGGTCAGGGCCCCTCAGATGTTCAGACTCTTGCCGAGCATTTGATGTAAATAGGCATGTGCACCCAGGTGTTTCTTGGGTATTGTCTAATGTAATTGCGTGCGTGTGCCCAGGTGTCTTGGGTTATCGGACTTAAGTATAAAGGACTAGTGGCTCTGATCCATAGTACCCTCAGGACATCCCAGGAGGTCACTAGGGTGGCTGTTGAATAAAGCCTATTAATTTTTTACCCACAGCTCCCAGGATCTTTTCCTATTACCAGCTCGTGGACCTGCAGGTGAGGGGTTTGTGACCCGGTCTGTACAACGGGTTTGTAGGGTTTGTGAGCTCTAGCCCCAGCAATATAGATGTAAAACACAGGTTGTCAAGTATTTGTAACATTATTCCACTTATTAAAAATAAGAGGGTGTTTCTAAAAGTTCATGGAAAGATTCATATTATTTTTTAAAATTCTCTTTTTCCACGAACTTTTTGAAGTACCCAAGCACATACGTACACTAAATCTGACATATTTTCCAAAGGATATATAAATTAAACACTGTGGTAGTTGCCTTCAGGAGGAAACGAATGGGTAAGTATATTGGTATATTAGTCTGTTTCTTATAACAAAATACCTGGAACTGGGTAATCTACAAAGAAACAATATTTATTGCTTACAGTTTTGGAGTCTGGGAAGTTCAAAGTCCAGGGAACTCATCTGGTGAGAGCCTCATCCTGGTGGCAGCTATAGTAATTCAGGATATCACATGGCGAATATGGCAGAGCAGAGAGACTTTCACGTGCTCTCTTTTTAAAGCCCTCAGAACCACACCCATGACCATCATTATTAATCCATTGATTAAGGCATGATAATCAAAATCTAGTCACCTCTCCGAGTCCCCACCTTTAATTACCATAATAAGATTTCTCACCCTCAACAGTTACGATGGGGATTAAGCTTCAATGACTTTGGGGGGCCATTCAATCCACTGCAGTGGAAAATAGAGATTAAGGGAAAAAAATAGAACAGGGTCTTGGATGCATTTATGATGCTCTACTAACTATCAAGGAGTATAATTAACTCAATTGTGCACCTGAGGACAGAACACACACACACAACATGAGGACAGAACACACACACACACACACACACACACACACACACACACACACACACACACACACACACACACACACACACACACACACACACACACACACACACACACACACACACACACACACACACACACACACACACACACACACACACACACACACACACACACACCCTCCTCAAGTTCCTCCTGAATTCCTTTCAGCACATTATTCTAGCAATCTATACCTGCAGTGAAGACACTGGAGTAAAATCATCAGATCTTATTAAGCTTTTTTGGTTACACTATCTCAGTGGTTCACAACCAGAGGCTATGATGTCCCACCTTCACCCCCAGGGGACATTTGGCAATATCTGGAAGCATTTCTGGTTGTCACCACTTGAGAGTGTGGGGGTTGCTACTGGTATCTAGTGGATATGGGCCAGGCATGCTGCTAAACAGACTACAGTGAAAAGGACAGTTCCCACAACAAAGAAGTATTTCTTCCAAAATGTCCATAGAGCTGAGGCTGAGAACCTCTATACTATCTCATTCCATTATCCACGTAGTGGTTACTTCTTTAGTCTTTGCGAGGCAACCTTTCAAGCTGACCAAGATGCTCCTTTCCTCCCTCTCTCCCTACTTCCTTACTCTCCTCCCATCTTCAACTCCCACTCCTCTTGCATTTCTGCTCAAGCACAGTCTGCTTATGTTAGACGTTATGTTATGATGCCTTGTTCCCTCTAGGAGTCATTAATTTACTTAAATATCACACAGGTTCTAATTGCTTATATAAAGACTGTGCGTAGGATAAACTGATAGGGAGCTTTAAAGAAAAATTAATTGATAAAATACCTCTCACTCCTTTTCCTTTCTCACTCATGAGTTGCTCCTCCAAACACCACTCTTTTAAAATATGAAAACTATTCCATTTGAGATTCACTAAGGGACTCTGCTAATCTTGAATTTGGTGAAAGAAAGAAAGGTAACAAGTTTCCTAGGAGTGCAATAGTTTAAAAAGAACAAACTGAAGGGGCTGGGGTGGGATCAGAAAGAGAGTTTGGGATGGCAACCACTGAGGGACAAACTTGGGGAAAGGCGGGAGTGAGTGGGGTGGGGATTGAACTTCAGCAACTGGAGGTTTGGGGCTGGGATCCCTCCCTGAAACAAGAGGGAAGGAAAAGGAGACGGTAACTGACTTTTTAACCGAACTGCAGAATTCCCTGAGCAACAAAATGGGCCTAATGTGTACCAGGTAGGATTTAAATTTAAATGAAAGGAACATTTTTTAGATGGTGGAGACTGTTAAACATTGAAATTGAGTGTTGTGGATCTCCTGCTGTGTTGGTCTTCCTTATGTTTTCAAAGGGCTCAGTATTCAGTATTATATTCCAATTTGACTAGGGAGCAAATTAAATTTCTTAAGAGCTGTTATTTGTGTTTTTATGTTTCTTCCCAGAGGTTTTATCAATTGCCTTTTGATATTTTGTCCTTTGGGCATTCACATCGCCTTTTGAGTGACTGAGTATAATTTATCCCCCAAAGACATGTTATCCCTCTCTTCAATATATCCTGGCTTTTTTGTTGTTGTTGTTGTTGAGGATGCTGATGGTGGTGTTTTTTTTTGTTTCTTTTTGTTTTTAAAAATGAAAGGAAACGTTTGGAAGATCTTTGAAGAGACATTATCCTCCCCAATTTTATTTAGTCCAAGCACTAGGAAAACCAATATGTTCAAATCTCAAAGCGGTGTTTTTTCTCCTCTAGATAAAAGATTTTTTAATTCTTATAAATCATCTGATCTTAAATTTGTTTTCTTAAAAAAAATAGAGAAAAAGAAGAGTAGGAAATTGGGGGGTACACCTGCCGGTTATTCTAAAACGTGTCCTCGCTCCTGCTGTCCAGGAATGAACTCATCTTGCAGTTTCCTTTAGAAATCACTCTCCTGTCTCTTTAAAGAGAGAAGGGGGCGGGCCGTCGGAGCAGCGAAGGCTCTGATTGGTCCTGCTGGCAGGAAGTGGGCGGTGAGAAGGCCGCTTCTGTTGTTGTCAGAGGCTGCGGGGTGAGAGGCCGGGCAGGGCTGCGGAACGTAGGAGTCGTCGTTGCTTTACATCGCGCGGTTGGGGACGTGGGGTTGCAGAACGGGTCCCCTTCATCGGGGTGGGTTCGGGGCCCTGGCAGGCTTTCTGCGAAGGTGCCCCGACCTAGCGGCTGGGCCTCAGTGGGCCTAGGGTGTACTTGGACTGCCGAGACCGCTCGGTGGCCCCGGAGCTGGATGAAACAGGTTGCCTGAGCTCTGGCCGCCGCCCTGGCAGCCAGGTCGTGCCCCCATCTCAGCCTAGGTTCTCTTTTCCCCCTGTTCTGCAGGCTCGCTTCCGGCGCCATGGCTCAAAGGGCCTTCCCGAATCCTTATGCCGATTATAACAAATCCCTGGCCGAAGGCTACTTTGATTCAGCCGGGAGGGTGAGTTTGGGATATATCTGCCTGCATCTCTCCCTACCCCCACCGTGTTCAGAAAGGAGCTCAGTTTTGCCTGAAAGAAAAGGATGAGCATCCCCTTTTTTAATAAAATATATGATTGGAGGATTAATATATAAAATATATTTTAAAATATCCAACTTGAGCTCTAGCATAGTGTTGAATGTCTATAAGGAGTCATTGTTAATGTTATTAATTAATAATTAAAGAATTTTAATCCCTGGTAATATAAATTGTAAAAATTAGTGGGTATGCATTTTACCATGTAATTTGCATTTTTGATCTATTTTGGTTCTCTTCTAAAAGAGAGGTGAGGAATCCTAACGGTATTCACATGTACCATGTTATTCCTTTATGACTACACAAGTATGAGCAGGGTAATGATGAGAGTAGATGGGATGTGTGGTAAGGACACCTTTAAATGCTAAGAGAATTTTGGAACATAGGAAGCCTGAGATTCTGTGTACTATTAATTCTATTTGCAGGACATCCCCACAACAGGAGAAGGGGGAAAAAAAAAAAAAAAAAAAACTAGTAAATTAAATTGGTTAGCATATCACAAGCCACTTGCAAAAGAGAACCTGGATTTGATATACCAGCGCCTGTGTCTTTTCATGCCTCTGTGGGTGAACATAATTGTTAAGAGGGAATACAGTTCTTTCTAAGAATGCCTAGTTTTGAGAAATCCTAAGAGTTAGGGTAGAAGAGTGCACACATTTATTTATTTATTTTAAATCAGTTTATTTCTTCGAAATCTGTCAGGCATAAAGAAAGTATTTCACGTGTGATATAATGACCTTAAAGATTTCATATCTGTCAAATTAATTTTATGTGGCTGTGTTGGTAATTCCCTTAAAACATTTGACATTACAGATTAACTTGGGTCAGTAATGCGGGTAGGAGGAATGAAAGAGGTAGAGAAGAGGCATAAGGTAGAAGGTTGCCAAAATGTTCAAGAGTCAGGGTCAATCTGATTATTTTAAGACCAGTATTGGGCTGCCCAAACAAAGCTTTTTATAGATAGCTTCCCTTTGGCCATGTGGGCCTGCATTCCGCCTACCTCTGCAGGATCCTGACACTGAAGTATATGTCTTGTCTTGTTGGAGGAGGATATGCTGCTTCATGCTAACTTGGCAAAGAGGACACTTGAGGATGTGTCCTGATGATAGAAGCCTTCAATAAAATGTAGCTCACCATTTAGGCTGCTTATAAATCAAATGCTTTTATGAATTTAACTGTAAGAGTGAAAAAAAGACATTCACAAATTTAAACTCTGACTCAAAATAATAATCCGTTGCCTAACATAATTTTTGGACAGATCTTAGAAAAAAACTAGCATACCATTTCTAAAATTGTTTAATGTTGAACACAAAGGATCAGATCTGTCCTTAATTTGCTAACACAAAGATTTCAGTAAGAAACTGGTTTGTTTTCTAGCATCTGTCAGAGAAAAAAGGGTTTTTAGAGACTTCTCACATTATTGCTAGAGTCTGAATAATTTGTTTGTGTGCCACAAGCAATCTGTGTTCTCGTGCAGGTTACCTTTTTTAATGCAGTATGTGCTAAACAGAAAGTAACTTCCTTTTGCGAGGCTGCGGTGTTCCCATTATTCTTCGTCTCTTGAAGTAAGGCCAGGCAAGATGATAAATTATACATGATCTGTATACAGAAGATGACATGTTCTTATGTTGATGCATCTTCTATCTAGTTGAGATTTATAGACTTTTTGTATTAGTATTGAAGTATATTTTATCTTCCTAAATGTATTTTCAAGTTTTGTTGCAATCTTAACCTCTTGGCAGAAATTGTTAAATAACAGGGGTGTGTCTGTCAAAAAATGTGGTTTCTTCATCATGTGAAATAGGGATCATAGTGGTGCTTCAGAATTAATAATCCAGATATGGTTGAGAGTCTGATTTGCCTTATCAGGATGCTCATCAGAAGTGAATCTTAATGCCTTTTAAAATTATTGTTATTGTTATTATTCTGATACAGCCGTTTTAGTTTTTTCAGTGTTAAGATGCCCCTTTTAAAAAAATAAGATTCTGATGCCGACAGGTTGTGGTTAGATTTGTTTCTACAATCCTTACATGGTGAAATAAAATGTTTGCACCCTTATAATGTTCTCCCACATTGCTTTGAAATTTTTCTGCTTTATGAAATCCAAGTCTGGGAATCATAGCAGGTTCCCCAAATTATTGAGGGATACATTAAGGTTACCTTTTAAGACATTTAATGATACACTATATACAGAACTTTAAAAATATTTTTGAATTGCTTTTAGGAAGAATAGCACAATGATTGTGTGGTCCTCAGAGTTTGCCCAGCATTTGTGAGCTTTCATAGGAATGTTACTAATCCCAGAGCCCCAACCTTCATCTACTTTCAATTCATATCCAAATCATTACTTGTCAGACTCTTAGGCTGCTTAAGAATAGTAAAAATGTCAGCATGTACAGCTCTGAATGAGAAAGACCTGTGACACACATTTAATCCTCAAAGTACCTTTTGAAATTGGTTGGGCAGGTATTATTATCTTGACTTTATGGAGGTAATTTAAACATAAAGAAACTACGAGTTGAGCAATATCACTCAGCTAATAGTGGGTAAGGATGTAGCCAGCCTCAAAGATTGAGCAATATTTATGAAGCCCCCTACTCTCTGCCAGACATTGTGCTGGGCATGGATTTTTAATGCTAGATTTGACATTCTTTCCACTCTGCTGTATGTGAATTTGTTTTGCTTTTCTTATGCTATTTCTTCAATTTTTAAAAAATGTTTGTTCATTTTTTCAAAAATAACGAAAACAACTAGAATGTTTCTTTAGGAGATTAACATTGCTGCTACTTGAATACTAAAAATCCAGTGGCTTGAAAACAGCAAACTTCTGATTTGTGCTTGATTTAATAAAATGACTTTTTATTATAATAAAAATATCGGTTTAAATAATAAATGATCCCCGTTAGGTATAAAATTACTGTTAGCCAGTTTATCATTGGCAGTCTATTTTAATATTTAACTAAAAATTTTAACTATTTAATATTAACTAAAAATTTTAACTATTTAATATTATATAAAAATTTTATGTAAAACATTTAAGTTACGGTAGTATTTCTTGCCTTGAGTAGAAAAATGTAATACAGGTTGAATGTCCCTTATCCAAAATGATAGGGACCAGACTGTTTTGGATTTGGAATTTTTTTGAATTTTGGAATATTTGCGTTTTACTTATGTGTTGAACTTTCCAAATACAAAAATCTGAAATCCTGAATGCTCCAGTGAGCTTTTCTTTGAGGGTCATGTCAGCCCTCAAAATATTTAAGGTTTTGAAGCATTTCAGATTTCAGATTTTCAGATTTGGGTTGCTAAACCTGTAGTACTTTTAACTTTTCTTAATGTGCTGTTGTTGTTTAAGACTAGATAATAAATTGTCCAGGCAGAAAAATGTGGTCTGTGTGGAAATGAAATACTCTCTTATCTTTCATAGCCTGTAATCTAGTAAGTGAAGTGGTCCATATTTTTTATATTTGTTTTTTTCTTAATATCTACAGCTGACTCCTGAGTTCTCACAACGCTTGACCAATAAGATTCGGGAGCTTCTTCAGCAAATGGAGAGAGGTCTAAAGTCAGCAGACCCTCGAGATGGCACTGGTTACACTGGTTGGGCAGGTATGAAGTGCTGACTGTGAGCTGGCATAAGCATTGTACATGAGCGCCAAAGCATTACTTTTGCAGAAAGGTACGCCCTTAAATGCTTCCTGCATCTGTATATGAGTAATTGCTTCCAAGAGAATACTGTGCTCTCAACTCAGCAGTGATATTTTCTGGATTTTTATTTACCAGTGCCTTGAATTTAGGGCATGGTAAGCATATTCATGTAAATTCATGGTTGACATTTGATGGCTGCTGTACTGGTGGCCAAAAAATTGATTTTTAACATTACATAGTAAATTGGGAGATGGAATTTCAGTGGGACGAGTTGGGAAGACTTCCAAAATACAGTAGCTGAAACAGGTATGGAGGATTTATCCTCAGGAAATAAATCATGTCCAGAAGCATTTGTTTTACAGTTACCCCATAACAGGGACCCGTAACAGGAACACAGGGTAAAGTACTGATTCCATGAACTAATCTTTCCATATGGTCGTTGCTGGTTGGTTTGCATGTGCTGTATTACCAATGTCAATTTTTGAGAGGTTGGGGAAAGTTTGGGAAGAAATAGTCTGCTGGTGTCAAAAAAAAAAAAAGGTGAAAGAGAAATCAAAGGAGGACAGTTGAAGAACTGCAGGTAGTTTACTTAACATAGAGAGACAAAAAGATAGCTTTATAATCTTGAAGAAAGCAGTCTAGAGACTCAGTGTTTCCCATTTACTTCAAGGAATGTACAGGGAGGAACAAGTTTGCAGTTTAAAGAATTCGATTTTAAGGCAGTGGTGCTTGTCATAAAAATGCAGGTTCCTGGGCCTCACAGCAGCGATTCTGATTCAGGAAGTCTTGGAGTGTGCATATTACAAGTCTCAGTGGTCCTGATGCAGATAGTGATCTATGGACTGCAGTTTGAGAGCTTCTTTATGAAAGAAACTTGGAAATAGAAATTTCTTAGCAATCCTCTTTAGTAATGACAAGTGATTCTATTTTTTCTTACAAGGATAAGGATGGTAGATAAAATTAGTGAAATTGTAATTTTAGGGATTTTTAAGGTCGGTATTTTAGAAAAGAAGAATGGACTAGGTAATGTTGGGCCATCCCTCTTATAGTTTAGTTTTGTGATTTTTGTGGATTTTAGAAACTCAAAACAAGAAATGTTAAGATGAGAATAAAATGCTTCAAGAAGGAAGTAATAAGAGCTGTCACTTATTAAGTACCTACTGTATTCCAGAAATGGTGTAATTGGTTGATTAATCTCATCAGTGTATGTTAGTATTCTTTATTTTAAATTATCAGGATTTGAATAAAACAGGACAAGAACAATGCATGGTTATCTTCAGCTTTCCTCTTTATTGCCATGTACATAAGGCTCAGACTTACAGATCATTTTCTAATATATTTGGAGTTTCTATTATTTTATTATTTCTGGCTAAAAGAGAGAGACAGACAGACAGACAGACACTGAGACAGATGACTAGACTTAATTCCAAGACTGATTACAAAAAGAATGACTTAAACCTCTAAATCACCCAGTCAGATGAGCTTATGTTACTTATTATAAGGTACCCTGCTTTGGGGGGAAGAGAAATGGGGATTGATTTCAAGTTTGAATTAATAGTGTGACAATTTTAGGAAAAGCCATTAGACCCTATATTGCCCGGGCTAATTAGAAACTAAAAATTAAGCTTTCTTTGGAAATAGAAAGTTCACTCCAAAGTAAAATGCAAGTTTAAATTTTTTGGTTGTAGGAATTTCCAGCACAATCTCCTGTGAATGCCAATATCCTTCAACCTTTTATCCTTAAGTTTCTGTGATACTCCTTGCTGGCTCCTGAAAGCAGCTTATTGGCATTGTAAGCAGTTTAGGATGTCTTCAGTGGCTGATTATTTTATGATGTAGCATAAAATCTTCTAGATATATTTGTTAATGGCTTTCGAGGTAAGGTTCCTAATGTCTCCTAATCGAACACTGTTAAAAAGCCATTATTCCCATGTAAAATAGACTTTCTCTTCCAGTGTTAGGATAAGTAAAATATTGTCCTGTGCCAGTGTTCAGACTGAATAACATAAAATTCTGAATTGCATAAGAAACTAAAGCTGATTTGACCACAGAAAATCATAATGTTAATACCTTTTCCTTCTATTATGTTGTAGCTTACCAAGTATTGCCTATTCATGAGTGCAGTTTCATTACCAAAAAATGCATTCACAAACACCACAATAGAAATACTTGGTTGTGTGTGTCAAAACAATGTTTATATACTTATATGTAGATTTGTATGTTACTTTGTGTGTGCCCCATGTTATCTTTCAAAAAATGATACTTTTTAGGAAACAGGGATATTTCTTTAACTTTGTTCACCAAATTTAGAGCCATATTTTTATAAATATTAACTTTTTGTTTGCCCTTGTTGCTAACTTGTGCAAAATTACACTGCCTTGGGACACACTAATTCGTTATAGAAAACCTTTAAAACTTTTTTTCTTCAACATTGATATTTACTGAGCATTTGTTGTCAGTGTGCAATGAAAGCATTGTTCGTTACATAGTTTGTGTGCGAAAACTGCTTTATTACAATTGCCATCTTACTTTGTTAAATGTTATTCCCTAGTAGAAGTACAGTCTGATAACTAATGCTGGTTCAGAAAGGATTAGGATTAGGTTCAGCTGCCTGTACCCCCCCCCCCCAAAAAAAATTACAGTGGTTTAAATAAAATAGTGTGTTCTTCTCTCATGTAAAAGAAGGCCAGAGGGAGGCAGTTCAGGGCCAATGTGGTGGCCTTAGGCTCCTTTCTTTCTGCTCTATCATTCCTCAGCCACTAGCTTCTACCTCTTGGTCAAGATGGTTGTTGAAGATCCAGACACTACATCAGCTTTTCAGCCTAGAAAGAAGAGACAAGAATAATACATTCCCTCCCTTTAAACAGACTTCCCAAAAGTCCCATTCAGCATTTCAATTCTGCTTGCTTTGCAATGGCTGGGACATAGTCACATGGTCACTTGTGTTAGCAAGGAAGGATGGTACATATACTGTATTACCTGGGGTTCTGTTACTATAGGAAGGAGAGTGGATTTTTGGATAAGACCTAGTAATCTCTTTTGTAACTCCTTTATGACAAGAAAAATGATCATCTTTATTCCTGTGTTTTGCACAAGGCATTTGGACACTGAGCCTCAATTTTTCCATCAGCAAAAAGATCTCTAACAACTGTCCACTTTGGGGCTTATTTTTGTAAGGATAAATTTACCAATATCTTAAAAAACATTCTGAAATTTACTAAGCAATATTTTGCTTGCTCTTTGTTTCCAGGGAAACTCATTTGGATTTTGATTCAAAACACTTTTTTTTAAGTTTTTTTCTTCATTTCAATAAGTAATAGTCTTTTTATAAAGCCTGCCATAGGAAGGAAATACCATAGAAATGCCAAATCGTTAATAATTTTTCTATACTTAAGTGTAACTTAAATGTAGAAAGCATTACAACTGATTCTAAACTTCATACTATGAAACATTACTATTTTCTTAGCTTGATTAAGCAGTTCTCTGCCTTCCCTTTCTGCTTCCTCTCAAACTCTTGTTCGCGTTAGAGAATTAAAAATCCTTAATTTGCTTGTACCATGCATCAGTTTGTACTAAACCCCCTAGTCATATGCCTGTGTTTATACTTCATGACTCCACAGAAAGCCTCAGAATGGCTGCCCAGCTTCATAATGTTTCATTCATGCTCTATCTGGATCTGTCTCAGTCACTCAGTGGGTCTTGGAAATGAAAGAGTTGTATTGTAGCGAAGAAATGATGTGACCATGTGCATTCAGTGTTATGTATGTTCTTAAGACTGAAAAACTGCATTCCTGTAATTTTTTTCCCATTTTTCATCCTTTCAACAAAAATTGAGACTAATGGTGAAAGGGTGCTTATTTGAATTTCTGCTAGAGCACCTCTGTGTGTTATATATGAGGGATCTTTAAAAGTTCATGGGAATCATATTACCTCTTAACTCAATTTTTCCTATGAATTTTTTGAAGTACCTTTTCTTGCTTTGGAAAATGATTATTACAATTAGTTAGAACTTTACCATCTTATTTTGTTTTATTTCACTAACCAGTAGTACAGTTGTCCCCCCTTATCCACAGGGGATACCTTCAAAGACCCCCAAGTAGATGCCTAAACTTCAGATAGTACTGAACCTGATTGCTGTCAGCCAGAACACATTTCTGTCCACATCTTCCACCCACAGATTTAATGCCTTTTCCATCTTAACTAAGTACTGTGCAATAACTTTTGTAGTTTGAGGTGCAATAGCAAAACTAGCATGAATTTCTTTTCTCTTCTTTGCAATTTTACAGGTAACAGATTAGTTCTTACCATAGATCTTAGCCACCTCAACATACAATATAAAATGTAGAACTCTTCCACCTTTTCACTTAAAGGAAGCTCTTTACGACTTCTGTTTGGTATATCTGAATTGCCAGCATCACTACTATTGCGCTTTGGGGCCATTAGGAAGTAAAATAAGTATTACATGAAAATAAGCACTGCGATATCATAGCAGTCAATCTGATAACCAAGCTGGCTAGTAAGTGACTTAGGAGTGGGTAGTATATACGGCATGGACACTCTAGACAAAGGGATGATTGATGTTTCTGCGCAGGACAGAGCAGGACGACGTGAGATTTCATCACACTACTTAGAACAGTGCCCAATTTAAAACTTACAAATTGTTTATTTTGGGGATTTTCCATGTAATATTTTTGAACCATGGTTGACCACAGGTAACTGAAACTACAGAAAGCAAAACATAGATAAGGGTGGACTAATGTAGTATATTTTGATCATTAACGCTGTTCAGATAAGATTAGGATTTGGAATAGGATTATTCCAAACAATTCATATGTACAAAATGCTTTATTAGTAAGGGTGATGTGTACAGGTCTAAATAGAAATTTAAAAGAAGCAAATAATTACTTTAGAAAGTACTTTACATTCACTTTACAAACTATTTTACAACTGAAATTTTCTTGGCTTTTATTTTTAAATGGAAGCAGAGGATATGATACAGCAATGAGAATGGTTAATGTGGGCTTCTAATAGAATTCAAATATCATTTCCACCAGAGACTACATATTTATACCTGTGGGTTGTCATAGTGCAGTTTTATAAGCTATATTCCTGGCTTTTACCTTTTTTTATTCACAACAGGGAAGTAAAATGCCTTGACCCGAGGAATGAAAGTAGGGAAGAATTTTAAAAACCCTACAGTTGTCTCAAATAGTCAAATGAGACAGATATTGCCATAAATCCCTTTGGTCTCTGTCATGCTTATCCAGGAATGAGGTGCTGTGATTTATCATTTTTTTAGGCAGTAATTGAGAATTAAATTACTCCTAGACAGTAATGTTCAAAAAAAAGAATTCAATAATAATAAAATACATCAAATGAATTTTGGTTTCTAAGGGAAGTATACAAGAAAAGATTTAAACATAATTCGTGTTAATAAGATGTTACTATGACATTTGAACGACATGAGCCAGGGTGTGTGTGTATGTATGTACACCAATAACGATGTTATATGCCAGGCACCATTCTAAGTGCTTTGCATTAACTAACTAATCTAGACCTCAGAACAACTTTATGGCATGGATACTATTCATACCCCATTTCACAGATGAGAAAAGCGAAGCAAAGAAGGCTGAGTACCTTGTTCAAGGGTCTACAGCTAGCAAGTGACAATGTTAGGGTTCAAGCCCAATAAGCCTTGCTCTTGAGTTCTGCCCTTTACCTCATGAGTGTGTGTGTGTGTGTGTGTGTGTGTGTGTGTGTGTGTGTTTACTTTCAACTTCTATATTTGGTTTTATTCCGTATGTTT
Organism: Cynocephalus volans; assembly: GCF_027409185.1. Classification (NCBI taxonomy): domain Eukaryota; kingdom Metazoa; phylum Chordata; class Mammalia; order Dermoptera; family Cynocephalidae; genus Cynocephalus; species Cynocephalus volans. The sequence goes on along the minus strand of NC_084460.1, from coordinate 275,009,999 downwards.
TATAACTGAATGAGATTTACTAATGAGCTATAAGGTGGAATAGTTTAAGTGATGAAATCATAATACACTCATGCTGTACAAACTTTTTAGAAATGGGTAATGGCTAGTCAAATTTGTTTTACTAAAAAAAAAATGAGAATAAGCCCTGATAAAGTATGAAATGAATTTGGAAAAAAAGAAGAAAACAAGGCTTATTAGACAGTCAGAAGTAATTATCACTTAAAAGTCTATGGGAAAGAGTTATTTAGGATTGGACATAAAATAAACCCTGGAAAGATTTATGGGGATTTGCAGCTAGAAAAATAAAATCTCCAAAGTGGTTCTATAGAAGGTATGTTCCCCCCTTCCGAATCCTTCATTAATGTATTCAGCATGTTTTTCAGGATAGAAGGTTTTCCTCATAATTCTTGTATTTGAAAAGGCTTGTTGAGGATATTCTCAAGTGAATTATGATTCATAGTCTGAAATCAATCAGTAGCTCTTGCATCTGTTAATAAGCGATATTTCAAATGAACATCCTCAGTTCCTTTCACCAAAATCCTCCTTTTTAAAGTTTAGTACATTAAGCATAAGACAGTATGATATTGATGTGTGCCACATGCCAACAATAGGCACTGAGTTGTTCGTTTTTAGCCCTAATCCTTTCCAAGTAGACTTACAGGAGTTCTTTACAGTATGTGCTCACACCTTGGGTAGCAAGAGAAGCATTTTGGTTATTTAGCTACCCCATCAAGCACTGTTATATGGGGCTATACACATAGCAGCAGACAGTACGGAAAAATAGCACGCAAGGAGGCCCTTAAGATCAGATCCAGTGGTCAGCTACTGAGTGGTTCTCGGTGGTGTCTGGAGATCTTTGGGGACTCACCAGAGAACATAATGCTACCTGCCATTGAGCTGGTCTGGGTTTTGTTCCAGGTAGACTGTAGGTTCTAGGGGGGAGAAGATTTTAGAGTGCTTTATAAAATAGAAAGCATAAAACACTAGTGAGGAATTATTATTATAAAGGACTACATGAACAGATGAAGTGTTCTTGTGTTAGAAATAAGAATTTAGTAGAAAACATTGCTTTCCTTGCAGATAACATAGGAGAAAAGTTAAATCCAAGGGATGGCTGATCTCACTAGTGTCTTTCAGAGAGAATGAGGGAAAATGCTAGCCGTCATTTAATTTCATTTTTTTTCCCACTCTTAACTATGATTCTAGGGGAAATGATGATCAGCTCATGCTTAAAAATATATATACATACACGACTTTAAGGGCTTTAGTTGTAAAAGACATGACCCAATTTTCTATAACCAACTCACAAATTTAATGAGGCTAAGATTGGCATATATTTCCTCTTTTCCGGTATTGGATAACATTTTAAATAAGGGGATATACAACGTAATCCCTAGAGTAATATTAACTTGCACTCTAAATGCAAGTCCTTATAGTGTTTCAAGATACTGTTCATCTGATCTGCCAAATGTATAGCCTTTGAGCCACAGCTTTAGCATATGGGTCTTAGTTACTGCTGACACCAGACTTATTTGAAAGGAAATTATTCTGGCCAGGTGTCTTCTCTTTGTAATTTGATCTCCGTTTAAGCTCTTCATCAGAGTCAACATTCCAATGCCTAATGTGAGCCCTGACCAAGTGTCCTTTACCTTCCTGTGATGCACTTATGGCTGCCAGCCAGAACTTGTAGGACAAGTGGAAGAAATCAAGGGCGTGAATCTACACTGGGTGTATTAGATCCCTTCATAGTGACCACTAAATAGATGAATGTACCAAGAGTGTCACCTGCTTTATGACTGCACTTTATATAGTGTTGATATCATTGTACTGTAGGTCATCTTAAATGATGAAGACAGGCTTGAAACAATGATAAAGTTTAGATGTCACCAGTGTGCTTGGCTGAAGCTCAGAGAGTAGGATGAGTGTTTATAAGACAGATCAGAAGAAATGGTAGTGGGGGAAAGAAGATATATCTAAGCAATTTGACTTTTATAGACAACACCAGAAAGGCTGGGGCTATGTCTCTTTTTCATTTCAGTAACCTCAGCACTTAGCACAAGGCCCGGTTCCCAGTTGGTGCTTAGTTAATATTTGATGAATGAATGAATGGATGGATGGATGGATGGATGGATGGATGGATGGGTAGATGGAAAGTGGAATGGAGGAAAGGTGGGAATTCATATTTGTTAGAATGTGAGTAAATCACATCTCTCTCCCTTCAACCTCTGATCCAATTGAGAAATGAAATGAGAAATTAGGTAGGGTTCATAATGTCTGTTTTATATTGGTAAAGCTGGATAAATAGCATATTGTTTAGATCTAAGTGTAAAGTAGGCTTCTTCTTTCTTGCCTCCTGATTTGAACCTATCTTCCCAGACTCAAACAAAGCATCTGGACAACCCAAGGCGTGCATTACCATGGGGGGAACAGGAGAGAGGTGAAGAGACAGAGCATAAGGACAGAGCAGACTCCCCCAAAACTAATGAGAGAGGCCAGATGGCACGTGTAGGGAACGTATTTCCATCCTCACTTATCAAAGAAGCCAGCGAAAGAAGAGAGAGGCGGGAACATGCAAAGAGAGAGAGAGTATGGTTCCTTCTATACTCTGTCTCTTTAGATCAAGAATCAGAGATGAGACAAAGTGACTTAATCAACACCCACTGAGGTTCATATTTAATGGATTTGGGCATTTACTGAGTAGTTACTATGTGCCAGATACTGTTTAAGTGGTTTGCATGATTCCCAAAAATTCTGTTTAGTAATGACTGTTATTTTCATTTTACAGATGAAGATGCGAGGGCACAGAGAAGTTTAGAAAATGGGTTAAGACCACACAGCTGATAAGTGGCAGAGCCAGGCTTCAATCCCCAGTAGTGATTCCTGAGACCGTGCTCCTAACGACTGCTGGGGATTTATCACCTATTACGGAAGTCTAGATAAAGACTAGGAACACTTCCTAATTTGACGTTACTTCTTAGTGTTGGTTACCAAGCAGTGGAGTGTAGGGCACTGAGGGAAGGAGGAAGAAATTAATGTTTCCTCTTTTTTTTTTTTTTTTCTTAATCTCTTTTCCTATTGGACAGTCAGCTCTGAAAATAAAGGAGAAAAGAAGACACATCTGCAGAGTGCTTTTTTGCCCTCTTTATTTTATTTTCCCATCCTTTGTTTGGGGCAATCTTACTAAATTAAAAGTGCAGAGTCATGGCTAGTTACCTCCCCAGGCTACCTGTATTAAAAGCACTGGGGTTTGGATGGCCAGCAGCTCACGATGCTCAGCCTTGATCTGACAACTGAGGAGATGTCCTAGTCAGTGCACAGTGTTTACATCCAGGCTTTGTGGATAGTGCTGTGCACAGTAACAACAGTGACTAGAATGGGAATCCTGCCTTAAGGACAACTATCATTTTGTTGAAGAAACAGAAATGAGCATGCTTAAACATTTACACATAAAATTGAGAAAAAGTTGCAAAACAGTGTACAGGTTGAGTGTCCTTTTGCATATACACATCTTGGGGATGGGATGCAAGTCTAAACACAAAATTTATTTGCGTTTCATATATACGTTATACACATAGACTAAAGGTAATTTTATACAGTGTTTTTAATAATTTTGTACATGAAACAAAGTTTGTGTACATTGAACCATTGGAAAGCAAAGGAGTCACTCTCTTAGCCACCCATGTGGACAGTCTGTGCTTGTTTGGCATCACCGTCATTCCTGACTCTGAATTTATATGCTACTGGTAGGCATTCATTTTCTTATACTTATTCACACATAAACACCCATAAGTACTTAATGGGGAAAAAAATATGACATAATACAGTGAAAAAATAATGTATTCAGGGTAACTAAGCAGCACAGTAGCCCACCAGAATACCTGTTGCAGCTGTTAAACAACAGCAACAACAAACGGTTGTGTGCCTGTGTTTTGACTGTGGTGCATAACATGAGATCAGGTGTGGAATTTTCCACTTGTGGTGTCATGTTGGCACTCAAAAAGTTTTGTATTTTGCAGAATTTTGGATTCTGAAATCCAAATCTGATTTTTGGATTAGGGATGCTCAACCTTTATTAGAAAGTACCAGCCTGATGTAGAAAGACAGGTGATCATACTGTAGGGAGTTAATCAGAGAATACTTTCACTTCTTGTGTTTCCATAAATCCAAAAGGAAGAAAACATAATAATTGATGAGCTTTTAAAGTTTCAATTGGGAAACAATTTATTTGGACTGGAACACCCCTCCTTTAGGATGTTCCTGTCTCCATATCATTTAAAACTAGTAGATGTTAATTAATCACCTCCAGTGACTGGCAGATCTAAAGTCAGAACATGAGTTTTCCTACCAAAGTACCTGAAGAGTCTTTAAATGCCCCTGATCTGCAAGGAAATACATTGCAGAGCTGAGGTACCAAGGCACAGAGGTTTTTACATCACTGTAGGCTGGTTGTAAAGTACATGAAAAATATTGAGTGATTTCTTGAACACAGAATTACAGAGAAGTGTTTTGGGAGTTTCACATATCTGTAGAGATTTTTATCATCTCCATATACATTTGAGACACAGCAAAGTCTTGTTTGGTCAAGATGAATAGGACTAATGATCCCTCAGAAATTCAAAGGCTTAGTATTAATTACTTCTCAACAGCTGGCTGTATTTTTAGTACTACTTGGCATCAGTAGCTGAGTAAGGAAATTGCAGATATATCAGTCTCCCTAAACAGTTTACTCTCCTTTCCCAGAACAGTAGCTACAGAAGGAAGCAGCATGGAAAAATCAAGTTCAGAGCTTCTATGCTAACAACCAAGACAGATTCCTATTACAACATAGTTTTATCTGGTCCTCACAGTATATTTTTTCTTTCAAATAAATTAGTTACCAATATTACAAAATCAAGAGATTCTTAGGATGAACTGTGAGACAGTGCCAGACTTCCTGAACTTCTAATACAAAATGACACCTATCCCCAGGCTTCAGAGCAGTACCATCCGTAGGATGTTCTGCAGTGATGGAAATGTTACGTCACTGTCCATTGCAGTAGCCAGTGGCCACATATGACTATTGAGCATTTGAATTGTGGCTAGTATGACTGAGAAACAATTTTAAATTTTGTTTACTTTTAATTAACTCAAGTTTTTATAGACATTTATGGTTAGAGGCTGTCATATTGGACATTGCAGTTCTAGGGCAGCCAATCAGGTTCCAGGAGTTGTAAGAACGATTAATACATGTCTTGCTTCTTCTGGCCTCTTAAACCACAAAGAAAGTAGGGGGTGGTGTGTGTGTGTGCGTGTGCGTGTGCGTGTGCGTGTGTGTGTGTTAATGAAAAGGAACTTCCACTTGCATAGTCTTCTAGTACATTTTAAATTTTGTTTACCTCTTAAACCACAAAGAATGTAGGGGGTGGTGTGTGTGTGTGTGTGTGTGTGTGTGTGTGTGTGTGTGTGTGTGTGTGTGTGTGTGTGTGTGTGTGTGTGTGTGTGTGTGTGTGTGTGTGTGTGTGTGTGTGTGTGTGTGTGTGTGTGTGTTAATGAAAAGGAACTTCCACTTGCATAGTCTTCTAGTACATTTTAAATTTTGTTTACTTTTAATTAACTCAAGATCTTGATGCTTTCCCAACCTCATCACACAGCTTCCAGCTCATGGTCTGAGATGGCTGCTCCAACTGCACCATCATATTTGCATTCCATCCAGCCAAGAAGAAAGTAGAAAGGGAAAGAAATGGCTAGTCCCCTCATTTCAAGAACATTTTCCAGAGATGCCCACACAACTCCCACTACATCCCACTGGTCACAATCCTCTGGGCTGCACCTAGCTGCAGAGAAGGCTATTCTGGGCAGCCACGTGCCCATATGCCCAGCTAAAATCTATAGCATTATTGAGGGAAAATGGAGATACATTTGGGGACCACTTGGCAGTTTCTGTCACAAGAGCTAAATCCTCATCTTCCAAAGTAGGTGAGTCAAAAATGTCTGAAATAGAAAAATCAATTACATATAGCAGGCTTCAAAAATAGGATAAAAAGCAATCAAGTAAAAAAGCAAAAGTCATCGGCAGCTTTTACATATATTTAACAAAGTAGCTGGGTCCTCAACAGAGAAAGAAAATTAAGGTAGAATTGAATAAGCATTTTATTAGAAATATGGAGGCAAACACTAGAAGAAATGGCTAAACTGATTGAAAGTGGTTAACTTGGAGGCAAGAATGGGGTGAGGCAGGGGACTGGGTTTTACATATTAAGTCTTCCAGTACTATGTGACTTTTTCCACAAAGAACATATATATTTTGATAAAAATTATATTTGAAAGAGCTTTTCAAAGCACTGACTGAGGTTAGGTCTGTGGGTATACAAGTATTTAAGGGCTGAGAAGGACTGGGTGAGTTTTCTCTGCAGACCCCTTGGGTTTGTGTCTTTATTTCCCACCTTGCCAACTATCTTTGAGTCTTTGGTATTTTATGCAGAGGTGCTGTTATATGCATGAATATTGTCAAGGGTTGGAGGATCATAAGGATCAGGTTCAAGACAGTTGGACACAGGCAGTTCCCCTGTTATACTTCTCACTGTATAACGGAGATGAAAAAAAGACTACTCAAAGCAACATGAAAGCAATAAGGAGCCTGAAGGGACTTCACCTCAGCAATTCCACTGTTAGAAGGAGAAAACTGGGTGCAGCCCCAATTCAAAGTTAGCTTCTGTTTTTTATTGTAAAGACAAGGAAGTTTCACAAGAAAAATCAGTTGATTCAATCATTTCAAAAGGACACAAAGACATGGGGCAGTGTGACAGAAGTTATCTATAGCTAACTATAGCTTAAACAATGGAAACGAGTAACATCAGTAAAATTAACAACATGAAGTTCTAAAGTACAATTTGTGAAAAGCTAAGTTGGTCAAACTGTGATCATTATCTAAAATACAACCTCTCCTCAAATGATTTAAGCAAAAGTTACATTCTTGTGGTTAAATCTAAGTATAATTGTCTCTAAAATTTCCACCAACAGACAGCTTGCCCTTAGCAAACATTTTTTCACATTTTTCCCTACAGCAGTTCTTTAAAATATCTTAACAGGATTGCTATATCAACCGCCTGTTAGCTTTAAAATCATTAAAGTATACAGTGCCATACTTGAACAGTGATTACAGCTGATTAAGATGGGCTGTTGCCATGCTGTGAGCTTTTGCCCCTTAGCCAAGGCCTTTTGCCCCATACATGCATTACCTAAAAACCCTATTCTAAAAATCAGCTGGGAATCAACATATACTTGATTAGAATTGATTAGATGGGCTTTTGCCCTGCTATCTGTGGACTTTTTCCCCCTAAATTGAGGGCTTTTGCCCCATTCATGCATTACCTAAAAACCCTATTCTAAAAATCAACTGAGAATCAAGATTTCTAACCCTCTACATTCCCCCATTTTTCTGTTATTAAATTAGGATTACTCATGGGGTATAAAATATTGATGAGGCATTAAATGTCTCTGACGTATACATTTTGTCTTATTTTTCTGAGCTGGGCTGATTTACAATGATCATGTTCAGGAAAATTTTTCTAATTAGCAGCAGCACTCATCACTTAATGTCCCTTTCATCCATGGGTGTTTTGTGACAATGAGTATAGACACCTTAAACTGCAACCTGCAGGAGATTGCTTAATCAAAATATGTAGACACTGAGGCCCAGAACAAGAGGAAGGAGAGAAATGGAATCTGAGGTTGTGGAATCCCAGAAACTAGAAAGATAATTCTCTGCTGATCAAAAAGAAAAAAGAAAAGAAAATTTTTTTCATCCAAATGAAGTGTTTTAAGACTTAAGAAATGATTACCTGTTTTTCATGAAAAATACATCAAATCTTAGAATTGCAAGCCTTAATAGGTTTTGTTTGTTAGATATTAGGCCAAGAGGAATTATTGATAATGAGAGACAAAGGCCTGAAAAGGAAAACAATCATTGGACTTGTATTTAATCACTTTATATTTTCTCAGATTTCTGTCATGTCATTATCTGGCTTTGGTGCTTACATAACTTAATTAGATTAGGGGGGCACAATGAAAGCGTAACAATTTAAACGGGTTGCCTGCAGATGTGTGATATGGATAGAAATGAAGCCCATTAAGAACCAAATTCTAGAAGAAGCTCTTGACATTGATCATTTGTGAAAAGGAGATATTTTTTTTCTTACCCACATACGTGGTTTTGTACACTTGTCTACAAACCTTAAGCGTTGGTACATCTGATCATCAGCTTGTGGAATCACTAACATCAAGCCACTTTGAAAGACCAGACAAGGTTATTAACTTTGGTAGGAAATGAAAATTTGGCTTTAATGTACATGTGAAATTGAATTGTCTGTAGCATAAAGCTTTGGAGATTACCCATGCAAAATGAGAAAACTATCTAAATTTAAAATTGTCTTCAGTACAGTGAAAAGTAATTTTGTAGGCTGCATTTTTACTGCATTGAAATCCATGAAGAGATTGGCTCTATTAACTTAGATTTAAACAGAGGCTCTGTGTCTTCTAAAAATGGTAAATGAGATGGAAAATGTACTTTAAGGGGAAAATGAGTTTTTGGAAATGCTGCAGGCAGGCAGGCTCCCTCCCCCACATCTTTGAGTCTTCCCTGAGACCAGCTGGCTTCAGAGGGAAGGCTCTATCTACTGTGACAGGCATTTAGAATAAGGACATGCCAACAACGCCTCAATTACACATAGCAGGCTTCAAAAGCAGGATAAAAAGCAATCGAGTAAGGCCCAAGGCAAAAGTCGTTGGCAGCTTTTACATTATAGTTAACAAAGTAGCTGGGTCCTCAACAGAGAAAAAAAATTGAGGAGTTGAATATATTTTCTCAGATGTCACATTACTTTCTTATAATCCTTGGATTTGGTTACCCTAAATACCTTCTCACACGAAAAATTATTTTTTATATGAAGAGAAGTTCAGTTTTTTTATTCCCTAGTCTGAATTTCTCTAGCTCACAAAACATAACATTTCTTGTTTATTATTAATTAAATAATTATTCATTAAATGAATAGGGAGCTATTTATTTGAAACTATAGTTTGGTGACCTATCATTTAACCAACAAGAAGAATATATTAACACAATAATAGCGAGAGTACAATAAGGATTAACAATAGACTGTGTGTCTCTTTGTTTGCCGGAGTCTTAGAGTTCTTATTTTTTGATAGAGTTGTATTGATGAGGAAACTGATGAAAGGTAAGTGATTGGACTATTCCTGGTGCTTACTGCTGCTTAGCAATAGAGCTGAGCCTAGATCTACGGTCACCTGAACTTCCAGATAATTTACATATTTGCTACAACTTACCAGAAATCAACACTGCTGAGTAGGAAACACACTGAAATCATAAAATCTACTGCCCTTCCCTCATCTTTACATTGTTTTCTTTTGGCTTTTCAGGTATTGCTGTGCTTTACTTACATCTCTATGATGTGTTCGGGGACCCTGCCTATCTACAGATGGCACATGGCTACGTAAAGCAAAGTCTGAACTGTCTGACCAAGCGTTCCATCACTTTTCTTTGTGGGGATGCAGGCCCCTTGGCAGCAGCCGCTGTGCTGTATCACAAGATGAACAATGAGAAGCAGGCGAATGATTACATCACACGGTAATCATGTTTCTGTGTGAGGATTATTATCTAGACATCATTATGCATTACTTCTGCATTAGCAAAAGAACATTCTAGTGAGTTTACTTTTCTCTCAGCAGATAAATCTTACTACTGTAATTTGATCAGTTCTCTTATTATTCCTGTGTTGTGGTTAAGGAACAATCATTATAATCCCTATTTTATTACAAGATATAAGACACTGTCATGTTCCAAATCAAACATCAGTTCGGTTATATAAATGAGGTCAAAAGCCTAATCCAAGGTGCTATCCAAGATCAGTCATTTAAAGAAATGTGGTTCATTTCTTGTTGGTAGGCTGGGAGAGGCCTCCTAAGGGAGCACAAACTGATTCAAAACTGCTTTTCTTAGGACAATGACATGCAAATCCAGATTTACATTTTTAATATAAATCATGGCAATATACTAGAAGCTTGTGAATTATGAAGGATTACTGAACTTTTGTACTCTTAATTACAATTGTTGCCTTATTAGAATTTATTGAGCACTTTTTCAGAATTCTACTAAGAAATCTGGTTGCTGTGCAACTCTGCATGCAGTGCTGTTAGGCTCCAGCTGTGCTTGCTAACACTAACATGCAAAGTTTGAACTCCAGCCACGTTTTAATCACTGATTAGCCCTCAGTCAACCACGGTTTTTGATTCCCACTATTCTTTCTTATAAATTACTGTTGTAATAGCATTATCATTATCAATTTAGTTTGTTGAGGTTTCCTTGGTTAATCTTACACTATGTGGTACTGTATATCTCATCAACAGGCAAAGATATGACTGTGTTGTATTTAAAGAAGGAATCATCTATACCCTTATTGTTTAAATTCTCCCTCCTCCCCCAATTTTCTCCCATACTGTGATATTTTCTTATTATAGCTGACTTTTTCCACTGGAAATTGTAACAGAAGGACAGAATGTGTGGGCCAAAGAGTCTTTTGCTCTACCTGTAATGTTTTGTGAGTCATTATATTGGATCATTCCATGAATTAAAATAACTTAGAATACCTTTTTTATACATGCCTATGCTGTACTACCAGAGGCTAGAAGTTTTATAGTGCAACTTAAAAACAAAAAGCACATTACTTAGTATGTCTAGAGGAAAAAACTAAACCTGTCACCAAGGTTGGCCAAAATGGCAGATAAAACAAAATAGTGATTTCCCCAAAAGTTTAATTAAAGGGTGTGTTCTTGACTTACATAAGACCAGGCAATACAAAACTGTTCCATACTTACCATTTGAAACACAGAAGCTACCTTTTTTTTAGTATAACCAGTTTAAAGCTATTAGATACACATCTGCTTTAAAGGTCCACAAGATAGTCTCTAAATGAGTCACTCTTAAGTACCATCAAATTAAATTATAGTGGCCCTAATATTTTATATGTAATGCCAACCTTTCCCAAACTATGTACAATCAAATGGTAATACTTTTCTGTGTGAGGAATGTTAATAAGTGTTCAATGAAAACAAGGTTTTGTGTATTCACACAGATCGAGGTTGTATTCAAACACTAAACAAAAATAAATACGCATCTTTACTGGCTGCTCAGAGTGCAGGGAAAAAACAGCAACTACAGGAAGCAGCATTCACCAAGCTTACACTGACAGCCTTTTTTCTCGATGGCATCTTGAGGGCCTATTCTAAGAAACAATCTCAGGAAATGGTACCATATATCAATATTGGTTATTTTAAATTAAAATTCTTAAGAGTAAGCTAAGATTGTATTCTTTTTTTTGATATCTCGGTAATAAAGATGTTTTTGTTATTGATATCTTTTTTTAGTTTTGTGACATTTCAACAATATTTTATTTATAGTCAGTAGGCTTGTGATGGTTAAAAATATAGATTATGGATACATGATAGGAAAATATGCTGTTGTGGCTGTAGCGTTGATTTTTGAAGTTTTTAGAGTTTATGGCAGAACAGAAAGAAAAAAGGAATTATTTGTAAATTATAGCGCTTGCTTTACCTTTCACATCTCCTCCCTTTTAAAGGAAAAATCTGTAAGTCTTCTCATTTCAACTTTAGGAAATCCAAAATTAATTGATATCATCAGTTATTTAATAAATCTATTTGTCTGTTTTACTTTTTACCAACCTTCTTCCTCATCACACAGCTTGTTTTGAGATACCACAGACAGTCACGTTCTCTGTGTAATGTCTTTGTTGTGCTTCACTGCCAACATCACATTCCAGCTTACCTCTCCTGCGCTTCTTAATGTACATTAAGACCCAGTCCTTAGACAAAGAAACTGAAATCCGAAGAAGTCATTGTTTCCCTAGGATAGACGTACTTACCTTGGTATCTTAGGGCTTCTGGAGGTATATAACAACCCCAAATTGTACTCAGCCTGAAGAAACCATTTTCACTTCTTAACTTTTTCTTTTGGAGGAGTCTGTAACTCCCCAAAAGGAGTATATGTATGTGTTCATGTTCAAATTGTCCTGCAAATGGCTGGGGGGTGGCAGGGAGGACAGTACACAGTACTTGTTCTTCCTACTGCTTGATAAACTTGTATATCATGTCCAGTTTTACCCGTTCTTCAACACAGAGATATTGATACCAGAACATGAATAGAGAGCATCACCCATTTTGTACCCAATTAGGTGACTAACCTGTCATATATAGTGCTCTGTGGCCAGTACTTAGAATGATGAGGAAATTTGGCATTCTGTTTAGGAAAAGTATGACCTTTCTCCTTTGTAGTGTTATGTGTCAGAAAAGGATGGTTTTTTAAAGTTACACACCTTTGGATAATACAAGGCAAAAAAACTTTCCCCAGTATCACCCTGGAGAAATATAGCTAGGAGTGGAACAGAGCTATCTTGTTTTTATATGTCTTTATCCTTCCTTCAGTGACATTTCAGTGACTTGCTTATCTCTTCTGAAGATTGCTTGCTATTAATATGAGCATATCCAAACAAATAAATGGAGCTGCAAGGTGTGCTTGTGGGTTTGAGAGTTTTTGGACACACATAAAATAACCATTATGGTTCATAAATGCTATCATATCTTTGTTTTATCTTGAGAATGTAGCACATAAACCGTGCAGTTAAAAGTCCTACCTTTAGTAATCATCAGATACAATTTACGAGTTTTAGTGATTTGAATTCAAATTCAGAAAAAAATGGAATACTTCCTTTGTTACCCTAAACTATACTGTTTTATTGAGGTGCTCTGAAGCAATACATTATTTTCAAATATTTGGAAGGTATTTGCTACCTACTTTGAATGTCCCAAATACAAATGAGTTTGGCTTCAAAATAATTGGAATGCTAATTTTATATTGCCATCTAGTGGTAGTGTAAGTCGTAACGTCGGAAAATGTAAGAATGGCGCTTTCTAGTACAGTGATCAAAACACTTTATTTTGGTAGGAACGTGATTGGAGTTAATGTAATGATTGTTCTGAGTAATACTTCCATTGAACAGTTTTTGTTTAAAAACTCACAGAAATTTCCCTTTTTGAATAGTTCTTTCAATCTCCTTCGGAAAAGTTGATCAAAAGTGCTTTTTTTATGTCTAAATTCTATACAATTTGATACATTTATATTAAAACTTGATAATAGGTTCTTATCAGAACTCTGAGACATTTATTCTATTTACTACAATGGTTCAGTTTGTATCTAGTTAAGAGGTTTAGTTTTCTATGGTCCAAACATACTGAGCTGCCAGTTCTAACATGAGAAAAAAGTAATATTTTTTTTAAAAGTGTTTTTAAGTTCTTTTAAAAATTGTGTGCATGGGTACACATATATATGGTATTGAAGTAGAAAACAAAATGGCCCGTAAGTCTACCACCCACTTAGCCCTGTTGATATTTTAAAAAGGTCAAACAAGGTACTGCACAAAAATGGAAAGGAACCTCTGACCTAACCACTGTAAGTTTATTGCCAGTATTTGTAGAAGGAGAAAAATGCATGATCCAGCATTTGCATATTTGTGACCAGTAAGGGGATCGCAACCCTTGGCTTGGTGTCCGCCCACACCGCGCTCAGCCAGTGAGCGCACCAGCCATCCCTATATAGGATCCGAACCCGCGGCGGGAGCATCGCTGCACTCCCAGCGCCGCACTCTCCCAAGTGAGCCATGGGGTCGGCCCCAGCATTTGCATATTTAACCAGTTTGCGATGCCTCAGTTCATTGAGGTATAATATGAAAAAGTGTAACTTTTTCAGGATCTGCAACTTTCCCAAACTCTCTTTCCTAGTGGAGAATAAGTTTCCTAGAAGACTTTTTCAAAACTTTTTCTGTCTTTTTTTTTCATAGCTGTCAGCTGCTTTCAGTCACAAAAATCATTTCATTCCAGTTATTAAAACCTGTCCTCCCCATTTTAAATGTTGTGTTCCCCTCCCTCCCCTTACCATAAGCCCGTGGAAGCGGTGGGAAGGGGCATGGGGAGGGTGGTATTATTTTCTTTCACAAGTACCCTCCCTGTGGAGCTAGGACCTCGTCACTGTATCTATGGGTGCTTAGCCTGGTGGCAATAATTGCCAGGATTTTGTTTGCTTGGGTTTTTTTAGTTTGTTCGTAAATATTGGCGGCCTCCAGAGATTTGCAGTGGGGGCTGTGTACCCTTTCAGCTATGCCCTTCCCACTGAGTATGTTAAAATGAAGACACAAGCAGTTGCCCAGTTCTGCCAAATGTACACACATTTATTAGGAAGAAGATACACATACATACTACCAAATAGCCCCCTTCCCCATTCATGTAGCTCAGAGAAAGCCACATTAGCCTCAAGCCCTTAGATTTTATTCACGAAAGGGTGGGAAAGTCTGTACCATCTGTCAAACCTCCAGCCAGTGAAAAGCCGCTTTCTAACATTCCTTACTACACTTATGACAAATCCTCTGGTATACATTTTGATAAAGTTATTTGAAGTGCTGAGTACCTCTGAATGTTGATTCCTGACTAGAGTACTTCAGATGTAACCAATCACCCTGGGGTGTGGGGGGAGGCATGATTTTTGTCACTTCAAATGCTAACTAACTATCCCTAGTGTATAAACTAAGGTTAGATGACATACATACACAAGCATAGCATACCATTCATAATTTACTTTAAAAGAAAATTTCCATACAGATAACAAGTGAGTCCATTTTTAAATCATAAGGCACTATTCATTTTATAGATGAGAAATTTTAAGAACCGACATGAAATAGTACGTGTAGTGTCATAAGCTACCTGATGACATTTGGTGGGGCTAATATCCTCTCACTGACTAATCTTTTTCCAGCATTTCCCTGGCTCTTTATATTAATATTATTTTGTTACATTTTACCAAAAATGTAAATGTTTTAGCAACTTAAATGTGATCACATTGAATTTATAGGCTAATTTAGGGATAATTGAGATACACTTTAAAAATATCGTGATAAAAATAGCAAGGACATTTTTTCCTACTAATTATATTTGCTTCCCCCTCCCCCACCAAACAAAAAGGAAAAAAAGTTAATTCTCAGAGTTCCAATTGCCAAATATGGTTGCTTTCTTAAGCTTATCTCCCTCTGTGATCACCCCCTAATTTGTGGTTCACTGGGGCTTCCATTTTGTTCCTTTGGCAGGACAGCTAGGGCTTTGCTTAGTGCCCTGCCCTGTGCTTCCCATGGGGCCAGGTGATATGAAGGAGAGAGAGAGAAGTAAAGCAATGGGGGTTCACGCCACCCTCCTGGGACCACAGCTCCTCAGAGCTGTGAAGAAGGTTTCCTCCCTCAGAGTTGAGGCACATGTGGGCTCCTGTTGCTTTCGCTTCTGCTGCCAGGATGAGATTGCTTATGGCCTCTGGTACAAGAGAACAGAGAAGAGAAGAAGGAAAATAAAGAAAAATGCAGGGTTTACCCGCTTTCTTTGTTTGGAGTTCCCTTTCCTGTTCCTCCTTGTGTCAGAACTAAAGATCTTCTGGAGCTCTCTCTATCAGCCCCCTGGTGCTTGCTTCTACAGGAATACCAGAAGGGAAAAAAAACTGTACATTCATCACTGGTTTGGTGGTACTTGGCATTCTGGTCTTCTTCCCCATTCTGCCTGTCGTTATTTACTTTCCAGAGCTCACAGATAACTGCTTCGTGTATTCTGTGCAGGTTTTGGAGCTGTGTTTAGTGAGAGAGGCAGGGTGTGGAATGTGCTTCCTCTTTACCAGGAATCGGAACCAAAAATAACTTTTTTAAAAGCTGAACTGAGTCTGTCAATAGGAACCTAATAAATTATAATATATCTATTTAATGGTGTATTAGGCAACTGTTATAAAGAGTGAGACTGCTTTATATGCTGATAGGGAATGGTTGTCAAGATGTATTGTCAAATAGCAAGCTGCAAAACAATATATTTATAAATATGGATATGTTTATGAGTACATAAAATAATTCTAGGAATATACAAAAAAATTGGTAACAGTGGTTGTTTCTGAAAAGTACTAGAAGGCTAGGAGTCTGGGGGGACAGGAAGACTAATGGATACCTTTGTGCCATTTGTATGTATTTTTGATGGTGGCAGATCTGGCTGCTATACAGACACTACAAGTAGGCCTGGTGACACGTTAAGAAATATACTGAGGAAGGAGATAACTGAGGTACAGCAAGCATTTCATTTTATGGACACAGATGGTCCTTTGAGTGTTGACCTAGCCCTTTCTCTAGGCTAAATGCTGTAATAACCAGCAATTCTTGGCTTCTTTGACCCCAACTGCTAAAACACTAGTCTTAAGGCATGCCTCTGCGAGGAACTGGGGAGGTGTTAGATAGCCTCAGCCATATACTTGCATTCCTTCACTCTGTGAGTTTCTTGTCAGTTCCATCGTGAACTGAAGAAAAGAAATTTAATTAACTTTCATATATACAAGGGTACTTCAAAAAATTAGTGGAAAAGTAGAATTAAAAGATAATACGAATCTTTCCATGAACTTTTTGAAGTACTCTTGTATGTATGATAGTCAGGGTTCAAAGATTAGATTAAATATATAGTCTGTGTGTGTATGTGTATTTTTATATGTACTGTTTTTAAGTATATACCAACATTTAATCCTGATCCCTTTCAAATTATCTTAGGCTTGTCTTTTTATTCCTAGGCTAATTCACCTGAACAAGATTGATCCCCATGTTCCAAGTGAAATGCTCTATGGACGGATGGGCTACATCTATGCTCTTCTTTTTGTCAATAAGAACTTTGGAGTGGAAAAGATTCCTCAAAGCCATATTCAGCAGGTACCATGTTTTCGTGCTTTTTAGGAGTCTTTTTAGGATCCCACTTACTTCCTGTCTGCCTAAACTATTGTTTTTGTCTCTCCAGTTAGCACATCTCAAGTAGAAGGAAGATATAGCTTGACCTCTAAAGGTCAGGCACAGTCAGAGAACCAACAGCTTCACACTGAGCACTGTTAGGAACACCATAGGGAATGACTCGGAGCAGAAGGCCCACCTGCTCCTTTTGAGAGCTTAGAGGCCTGTTCAGAAGAAGATTAGGGCCAGATCTCACCACTTCTCCTTTTGAGCCTGGAAGAATTTATGCTTTCCTTTGGCAGGCAAATTCTTGTAAGTTCTAGTGCAGAGTTCAAGATCCCCTCCATACCCTCTTCTTTCAGGCAGAATACAGTTGCATCCACTTCTCTGGTACAGAATGAAACTGTGCCCTTCCCTGGCCAAAAGATGATGTCTAATTTGCCATGTTCCCTGGCACCTTTTAACAAAAAGTTCCTTACCACCACCAGGAAGGTTTGTGTTCTGATTATCTTGTTTTTTTGGTTGGTTTTCTCCCTGTAGATTTGTGAAACAGTTTTAACTTCTGGAGAAAACCTAGCTAGAAAGAGAAACTTCACAGCAAAGTCTCCACTGATGTATGAATGGTACCAGGAATATTATGTGGGGGCTGCTCATGGCCTGGCAGGAATTTATTACTTCCTGATGCAGGTAAGGGGTGATTATGGTGAGACTTCAAAATATGCTTCCTGACACTTATACTGTCTCGAGTGAGAAGACAGGTGCTTAGCTCTATTTTGTCACTCTGTCAACCAGTGCATCGCCTTCCTTGTAATTACTTGACCAAGACAAGCAATGGTAACATTTGCCAAGGTGCAGTTTAAAATGCATAAGCATACAGATGCTGTTCTTTGAGATGACAATTGATTTGTAGATGACCATACTTGCCTACCTAGTGCCACTTGTGCAGACTACAGTGTTTTGACATATAATTCTATATGAAGTGCCTTCTATTCTCTTCCAGAAAATTCTTGATTTAAGAATATTATTGCACATTATAAAGCACAACCTACTGAAACAAATTCCAGGAGTAAGAACAAAATCAATAGAAAACAAATGAACACACATTACCTAAGACTTGCTTAGAGACAAAGCTGAGGAGACTTTTCAATGGATTGTGCAACTTACCTGAAAAATAGCTGACTATGCTTGGCGAACAGTTCTTAGGATCTAGCACTATTGGTACACATCAGCCAAAGTCAAACAGACTGAAGACAAACAGCAGCAAACATAACTTGGAGAGGAGGTCAAAAAGAACTTCTCATGAGAGTGTTGTTCTAGGGGACTTATGAAGCTCTTCTTAAGGAGAAACTGGCACTTGTGAATAGGTATAAGAATTTATGGCAAAAGAAAATTGATTTCTAATGGCAGCAGAAGTACCCTCCTCACCTTCCCAAATCACAATGTGGCATAAACAGAAGTGTTTCATTAATATGTTCAACATGAGTGCTTGGATACACCTATTACCAGCTGATTGAGTAGCTGTCTGTAATAATACAACATCAGTGTCAGATATGGCCTCTACCTATAACTAAACAATAACAACAGAGCTGAAAAACGCAAGGTTATTATTTCTTTTGAATGCAAAGTCACTTTGAGTACTAGTGGCAATCAGAGACTGGCCATTATACTTATTCTGCACGTCTCAATTAGAAGTTTTATAATTAGGGGTTTTGACAGTTTAGACTTAAATTCCTTTATTTTTCTGGCACATTTCCTCATGGCTCTCTATTTCCAGTAGTGAATGTAGATTTTTAAAAGTTTTCAGGGAGGGAGAGTTCATGTCTTCTGAAGTTTCAAGGTGAGTTAGAATCATACATGTCAGAGACTAGACAGCCTCAATGACCTTTCATTAAAACAGATATTCAGGAGACATACTCTGCCTCCTTTTGTTAGCTGTAATACGAAATCTGAAAATCCAAGTATTGATTTTTCCATTTGCAGGTTATTTTCTATTTTAAACGATTTAATTTTTAATCCTGAAAGCCTATTCTATTAGGTACCTATGTATCTCAACATAAAATAAAATACTATTTTTAGGCCATGTTGGATAATTCCTGCAAGTTTGAGTAGAATTCACTCTTTCTACTGTAGCACTTTAAACTGAGCTTGAGCACTATTCTTTGTGCAAAGTGGAATCTGTATGTCCCCTAAAGAACTCAGTGTACTTTCAGAATCTTGTGACTGTCGAATCATCAATATCACTTGTTCCTGCCACCACTGCCTCCTGCCTGTGCTTCACATGACTGCCCACCCCTCACCCCCACACACCCCACCTCCTTGCCTGGCAAAACAACACTTTGAATTTGTTGTTTGAAGAAGTGAGCAGTGCATTGCATTAAGAACAGGACCAAAAGGAGAAACTAAAAACTTATATCAAAAATGGCAGCTCTTGTGCTCTATGTCAGTATGTCTTATAAATCTTGTACGTTGTTGTATCAAAATAACTCTGCATATAGATCTGTCCCAAATTCTCTGCAGAAAACCTTGATCTATAGTCACACTGCAGTTTAGCATCTAGAGGCCAGGTCTCCTAGCTTGTTAGTGTCCACTTCTATCAGAAATATCATCTAACAGTTCTGTAAATGTAATAATGAAAGTCATCCTTGGCTTGTGTAGTGTGTCTCTTTGTGTCCTTTAAAGCGTGCTTTAGGTGTTGAAATCTTTGTAAACTTCTTTTACACTCACATTCTCAAGCATGTGTAAGTAGATAACAAATGTTGAAAAATAACATATACAAAAGGCCCAAGAGTTAACTTTAGCCTAATTTGAGTTTGTTCCATTATTTAAAATCGTAAAATGAAATCACAAAAGAGTAAAATAAAGGCATCCAATAGGTGAAAAAATTGGATGGAATCCAAAACCTGCTAATGACCTTCCAGTTCCTTTTGGTCATGCTTTTTTTTTTTTTTTTTTTTTCCTTCCCTGATTTAAAACTCATACAGAGGCCTAGTAAGATTTGTTTGTTTCAGCAGAACTAATAATTCCCTTTCCTATTTCTAGCCCAGCCTTCAAGTAAGCCAACTGAAGTTACATAGTTTGGTCAAGCCCAGTGTAGACTATGTCTGCCATCTGAAATTCCCTTCCGGCAATTACCCTCCATGTGTGGATGATAACCGAGATCTGCTTGTCCATTGGTGCCATGGCGCCCCTGGGGTAATCTACATGCTCACCCAGGCCTATAAGGTACTGTGTATTTTCTCATTTTAGAAATAAATTGGAAAACATAACAAAAAAAATTTATAATTTAAAATCAGTCTTATCATAATTCTTAGAGGAGCAATAAATATTTTATTGGACCTAAGGTCACGTTGCTAAATGGATTATAATCTATTCTCACAGTCCATCTCTACTATAGCAGACATTCTTTCATAGAATATGAGACTGACAGGTAGAGTAGCCAAGATCATAGTATCAGTGGCAGAGCCAAAGTAAGTATCCCAGGAGCTCAATTAAAAATAGAACACTCATGCATTGCTGGTGGGAATATAAAACTGTACAGCCACCATGAAAAACAGTTTGGCAGTACCTCAAAAAACTAAACATATAATTAACATATGATACAGTAATTCCACTCCCAAAAGAACTAAAAAAAAAGATTCAAGTACACCAGTGGTCATAGCAGCATTATTCACAGTAGCCAAAAGGTGCAAAACCATCAACAGATGAATGAATAAAGAAAATGTGGTATATGCATGCAGTGAAATATTGTTCAGCCGTAGAAAAGAATGAAATTCTGATACCTACTACAACATGCATGCACCTTGAAAACATACTAAGTGAAATAAGCCAGACACAAAATACAAATATTATATAACCCCACTTATGTGATGTTATGGTTAATATGAGGGATCTAGAATAGGCAAATTTATAGAGAAAGATAATAGAATAGAGGTTACCAGGGTCTGTGGGGAAAGGGGAAATGAGGGGTTATTGCTTAATGGGTACAAATTTTTGTTTGGATGATGGAAAAGTTTTGCAAATACACAGTGATGATAGTTATGCAACTTCATGAATGTTATTAATGCCACTGATTTGTAAGCTTAAAAATGGTAAAAATTGTAACTTTTTATATTATGTATGTTTTATCACAGTAAAAAAAATATATAAATACCACTCCTGAAAAGCATGCTATAGCAGAGTTGCCAACAAGGAAGAAAAGATTTTTAATTGAGAAAAAAAAAATGGAAGTAAACCAAGATATCTATGACCATTGGTGCCAAATCAACAAATTACAAATCTACAGACTATAAATAGGCACTGGCATCTCATAACTAAATAAGCTTTTAGAATATAACGTTGTACATTTCAGAAAGTTGGATATAGTGGAAAAACTTTTAAAACTGCAATATTCTATTTTTAAAGACACTTAGCTTGCAATTAGATATTAAAAATATCTACTCAATATTTCTCAAGTCTTTGATCAAGAGATAGGTGGCAGCAAAAGATTGCAAAGGTCTATCTAATTTTTCTGATAAAGTATAGTGTTTTATCATCAGTTTGCATATAAATAAGTAACAGTATTTTCTTCAGTATGTAAAGAAACTTTCTGAAAGTGAACAGCATCATGGTTAACAAAGACAGCATGTGTTCTTTGGAAAGTGTCTAATGCTATCTGCAAGTTGCACACTAAATAATGTGGCTTCATCAGTGACACCCACATACACAAACACACGTGCAGAGAAAACTTTGTACAGACAAGCTAATGTCCAATTATTTAAAAAAAAGCAAAGCTAGTCAATTTTAGTAATTTGTCACTACCAATGTAACACAGCTCTCTATCAGTAAACCCCTTATCCTTTCTTGCCAAGCCGCCTCCCTCTCTCTTTCCTTTCCTGGTTTCTCCTGCTTACTTATAAGGAAGGAATGTCAATAGAACTTTCCTTTATATCCCTTATAATAAAATGTATGTCCCTTGTATGCAGGTGTTCAAAGAGGAACAGTATCTCTGTGATGCCTATCAGTGTGCTGATGTGATCTGGCAATATGGGTTGCTGAAGAAGGGATATGGGCTGTGTCACGGCACCGCAGGAAACGCCTATGCCTTCCTGACCCTGTACAACCTCACACAGGATATGAAGTACCTGTATAGGGCCTGTAAGGTAGGAGTCAGAACCACCAAAAAGAAAACACCTCTTCCAGAAGCTTGTAGAAAGGGCTGTAGTTCATCTGATTTAATTAATTTATTTTTAAAACCATGAGTCTGTAAATAACAAACAGTTACTTAAGAAAAACCTTCAAAAGCCTTTCAATTGAATTAGCATTCTTTGAAAGGGACATAATCCTACTCAACAGCATTTGTAAGAGAAAAAAAGATGTAGAGTGATTTTGTTCCTTTCTGCCTTCTTTGATAACCTTGCCAGATACATGGCTCAGATGGCTCATTAAATTCTTCCCATGCCTCATACACTTTCAGACCACATGTTTCTCTGCATTAATCCCTTTTCCCTGACTTGAAGATAGTTTTTGACTTTTCAGAGTACTTAGGAACAATCTCTATCAACCTTTGGGGGGTCTCTGGAAGAAATCACTACAGTTATCTAACCTGGGTCTCATTTCAGTTTGCCGAATGGTGCTTAGATTATGGGGAACATGGATGCAGGACACCGGACACCCCCTTCTCCCTCTTCGAAGGTATTTTTCACACATTGCTTATTTGCCTTATGATATCAGTAGCTAGTTCTCTGCTTGGTAATTGATATATCTGAATTTGAGTTTTACCAACAAATTAATTTTATGGTTATTTCTTAAACTACTTATTTCCTAATATGTCAAATCAATATTAAAACTCAATTAGCACGTGTATTACCACAGACCTAATACTAGCAGTCACAATGGTAGCTGCCATTTATGAGTCAGGCACATGCTGGGCATCTTGCAGATGCCACCATAAATCATTTCAGCAAAAACACATACGCATTACTGTCTTCATGTCACAGATGAGGAGACTGAAGCTCAGACAGGTAAGTGTCCCACAGTGCCATGGTGAAGGAGTTCACATATGGTAACCGCAGGGCGGTGACTTGAATGGTCTGGTTCCGTTCTCTCTCCTGTCTTCCACCTTGATAAAAAGGCTGAACAACTCACTGGTAATCTGTAATGTTTGAACTGCAATGCATGTAAATATAGACAGATTCCCACTTTTAAATCATTGCTGTTAAAATCGTAAAGTTGTTGATGCTAAAAACTGGAGCCACACTATAAAATGGAGTCATTTGATGTAATAACTTTTGCCTCTTCCTCCTACTGTAGGAATGGCTGGAACAATATATTTCCTGGCTGACCTGCTGGTCCCCACAAAAGCCAGGTTCCCTGCATTTGAACTATAAAAGGAAAGCATGCCCCCTGCAACTCTGACTGCATGACCCTTTCTGTATATTCAAACCTGGGCTAAGTGCTTCCGTTGCTTTTCAAGGAAACATCAAGTGAAACTATGTACTTGACTTAGTTTTGTTTTTGTTTTTCCAGAATGCTTGTCTTTAGTTCAGTTCCTCTCCTTTTTTTTTTTTTTTCTTCTTTTTAAAAAAAAACATTTACTTATATTTAAAAGTATTCAAGGAAGTCTTTTAACTTTAATTTCAATTTCTTCCTAAAGGGAGGGTGGGTGTCATTTACAGTATTTTGAGGTCATATACAGATATTTCAGAACTGGGTGGAAATCTTATTTAAGTTTATGAATATAACCATCTGTTACTGTTCTAAAAATGTTTAAGAGAAATTAAAGATAGATAAAGATAAATATATGGTTATTATTGGATATTGCCCTTCACCTCTTCTCTTTAATATTTTTCCTTCAACAGGAGGGCAGACAGTTTAATGACTTGCTCTTCTCTAGGTGGTTGGTTATGAAAGGGGACAAAAATATAACTTATATGCTTATAGGAAAAAACTTGCAAGAGTTACAAACTAGACTCAGGACCTAAATACCATTTTTCAAATTCATGATGCCTGTTTGGACTAAAGATAAATATGCTTTCAAATTTGCCTTTTTCTCAGTAAGCTAAGCCATCCGGGCACCGTAAGCCAATATGTTAATCAAAAATTTCTAAAATATGATGGTTGTTGTGAAACTTCTGATTTGAAAGATAGTTCAGGATAAGCTATTAATAACAGTTTGTTGTTTTCTCTAAAATAATTTAGTGTATTTTGAAATTACTTTTTAAAATTTGTTTGTTCTTTGGTATTTGTATAAGATCAGGAAGCTAATTTTCTGTTTGTGAATACACTGTGACCTAGGATTCCAGTGCACCCTGTTCAACTGGCCTAAATTTCGACTTGTGTTCTACTTCCTTTGCAATGACTATGTTTTAGTGCTGGCTGTTTGGTATAAGCCAAAAGATATTTTTCTTCCATTCAATTTAAGTGAATATTGATCTTTTCGCTAAATAATACAGCATTCTATTCCTGTTTGAAAAAGGGACTTAAGGGGAATGCTATATAACCAGTAACTTGAACAAGAACACTGAGCTTTTGATAGATACACTGTTGGTTTAGAGGTATTATCCAGAGTTCATGCTTAGAACAAATGGATCTTTGCAAGGTTTAACAGTTCATCAGTTTCTGAGGTCACAGAATTGAGCTTTATATGGCAGATGAAGACTGACTACCTGGTGCTTCGGATTCTGTCCAAATGTTTTGACTTGTCAGCTTTACTCTTCCTCCTTCCATTGCTGCCTTTCCCAGGCCTTTGTCATTTCATTTTGACTGAACATTTTGCAGCTTTAAAAACGCAGGGTCTAAGAATTTTAAATGTGCCAGTTTCATAGCTCTCTTGGTCACAAAAGCATGTTATTTTTATTGAAACTTTGAACCAAATTCCCACGGAGTGTATCCTGGTTTCTGCAGATAGCACTCCCCTGTTATTTTCTATTTTGCACCAAAATAGCTAATATTGCAAGTTGACCCTTTAAAGGCTACTACAGTAGGAACTAAAAAGCAGCCCCCTGCTCAATTCCTAGGATTAGCTTACTCCTTGTCAGGGACTATCTTGTGCCTCAGATTTCCACGGTGCCACTGGTAGACTGTGCAAGCTGTGTCTTCCTTGTGAAAGTTTCCATCAACAGCATTTACAGTAAGAAGCAAAAGAGGAACACAGCAAAACGAATTTGCCCTTAGCCAGGTGTCCAGCTTGACAAAATAAAACCCTTTTGGTTTAGATAAAGGTCTTACTGTACTGTGCCTACACTTTTATCTACTGCAGTTACGAACCAGGGAAAAAGAACAAAACACACTTTGTCCGAGCAAAAGGAAACAGAATCACAGTACTTCTCTAAGCTTCTTGATTGATTTAACCCCAAGAAGACTTCGGCAGGGAGAGAACTTTGAATAAGAATCTTGTTAGTATTTGGATTACAGTGTAGCTGCTGTCATCCATTAACAAATTTATCAACACAAACACAATTCAGCTTGTGTATTTTTTTAGCTTATTAAGACTGTTATTAAACTAGCGGGATTTTATATTTGTGCCATCATTTGCTTTACTTATGTATGCTTAAGAGCTAAAAAAGTTTTGATGGAATTTTAAACTCAGACAAAGGCGACAAAGCTAATACCAATACCCTAACACCATTTCAGTGGTGACTGAAAGAAACTTTACCCTTGCTTTCTTAGTTTTAAGAGGAAGGGCATTATTGTTTCAGTTCTATTTCTGTTACTTTTTCCCCTCAGATGTATTTTTCTTGGTTAAAAAAAAAAAAAAAAAAAAACTTCCCAAAAGTTGCTGCCCAGAAAACTCAATAGTATCTTAAAGTTCCACACGAGGACTAGATAGCAAAACCCTCAAAACTTGTCAAGCAGTGTTCATATATCCTGTCATATGTTTCTGTTCATGTAGTGAGGAGAAATTGCAATTGTCAACTTTCCATTACGTAAAAAATGCTAACATTATAATAACCAATCCCATAGATCCTGGCCTTTAGGCTCACCTGATGTGTTGGTCTTTAGTCCTTAGAGTCATTTGGCTCCTTTTGCATCTTTGATGTCTCTTCCAATTCTTTGGTAACAAAAGCCTTCATGGTGGGTCAAGTTTTGGGTAAATGTGGAGCTAAGGTCATTTTTTCTCCTTATTACCACTTCCCTACATCAGTGAATTGAGAGACATACTCTGTTCTAATGTCTTCAGGTTAATTTGTGTCTTATCTTATGATGCCCTGCCTTCTACTGGCTGATTTTGAAATATAAAATATGAAGAGTGAATA
Source organism: Cynocephalus volans (assembly GCF_027409185.1). Lineage (NCBI taxonomy): Eukaryota > Metazoa > Chordata > Mammalia > Dermoptera > Cynocephalidae > Cynocephalus > Cynocephalus volans. Next base: position 274,983,919 of record NC_084460.1, on the reverse strand, counting down.
TTTTACTCATGCCCTCCTTTGGCCACTAGAACTCATCTGTAGTCCTTTATTACTTATACTGAATTCCGATTCCATTTCTGCTTCTCCGAAACAGGTCAGAGCCCTCTGCTTCTGTATTTTCTATACTGTTGAGATGTAGAACTGTTTCTCTCCGATAGGTATAAAACAAAGTGTTTAGGATATTCAGGAAACCCTCTTGTCATTAGGGGGGTTGGGATCATAATGTATTTCTGTGTTCTGTAAAGGATTTGACTTACTGGTTCTCAATAAAATTTTATTAGGACTATGTGTTGTCGTGTGCTTTTTGTTTGCTTCAGTTTAAACTTGAGAAATACTTTCCTCCAGTGGCACTCATTCCGTAGAGTTTTTTCCTGACTTTTTCTTCATTGTTTGGTTGAACAAGATTTGCACTACTTTCTGAAAATAGAGGTTTGTAAGAGGAAAATATTTTTAAATCATTGTAGAATTAGGAGGAATCCACTAATCATCTCATACATGTGAGAATCTACCCTGTGGTGAATAACTAAAGGCCTCATTCTAGAAATTGATTCCCTGCTGACCAATTCTGAAAGGAACTCTGAATAGAGAGGGGGATTAAATGAGGCATAATTATAAAATATATATGCAAAGTTTGGAAAGAAGCTCTGCTGAATCATCTGGGATGACTTTGTAGCACTACTTTTCATGACACAGCTAGTGTCACTTAGCATAACAGAGATTTGCCAAATTATAAAATACTTGTTTTCATCTCTAAGTTACATTTTGTCCTCTGGTACACATGATTAAAGTGCCCTTTATACCCCTGGTCTGTTGATTGAATGACTCATAATACTGAGGACAAATGCAGAGTTATTTTTTATTTCTCTCCTTTGAATGAAGTAAAGGAGGTATGGTGATATTAAGTCTTCAGATGCAGGCAATGAGGCATAGAGAAGACAGTGCCTTGCAGAGGTCACACAGCTCCAAAGTGATGCTCGGAGACTTCCCGCTAACTCCTACAAGATTAATTTCAACTGATAAGCCCAGCTAGCGCTGTTCTCTAGTTTACCATTCCCAGGCTCATCTTCCTACCATAAGAAAAATAATGACAAGCACATTAAATTGCACCACAGTTGTAACCTCATGAACAAACAAAATGAAGTAATTTGTCTCTTGTGACTTACCAATAGTAGTTTGATTTCTTCCTAACTTTGCGTTAGGAAAGACCTTTGCCTCTATCTCCTCATACTGTCTGAATAGAAGAAAATAATTTTTATGTCACTTCTTTTTCCCAGATAGTCCCCACTGTGGATTCAGTGTCCTTAAAATACTCGTGTATTTTTTATTCTTATAAATAAGCATCACTTAAACTGAGAACAACCTACAAATCAGTCCTCTGAAAATTTGCTTTCTCACTCTGTTTCCCATCCAAACTTGCCCTCTTCCTTTTACAGCTGTGGGTCAATTAACAAAGCAAGAGAACACTGGCTTTTTTACAATGTTGGCTTCATTGGTCCCATTAAGTAAACTGTCCAAATACTGTTTTCCAGAAGCCCTGTGCTAGTGCATCCTCAGGGACTTATGTGACAATTTCATGAGTAATGGGAGAAAGCAGCAAACACAGTAAGCCAAGAGGTGAAATAATGAGGATTGAGAAATGTATATATCAAGGCTGCTGCTTATAGCCAACTAGTGTAATTTCACAGTTCTACGTTATGTTAACTTTTCATCCACATGCAAATTACAACCATGGTGGCATTAAATCTGCAGCTAATGTTCTATCTACAAATAAATGTTAGAGAAAGCATTTGTAGGCACTTACTCATTATGCAGGGCAAGACAGGACTCTTGACAAATCAGTTTGTAAAGTAGTGTCACAATTGCCAAATTTCTCTTCTCTGATGAAGCTGGGATATTAGGAAAGATATTTGTAACCTGAAAAATACTGATGTGGTTCACTGTGAAAGTTGATATTTAATATTGATTGTTTTCTCAGGATTTGGCATCAGAACGTAACACGAACCATCTTGCTGATATAATCTAAACTGCTGGCACTGTCAGCGTATGTTCTGTACACATACCATTTTATTAATCATGCCATGAGCAATGCTTTCAAACCATTTATCCCCAAAATTCATTAAATGTGTATGTTTGTGTGCAAGGTACCCGGCTGGGGGTTCTGTGTGCATAATAAAGACATCTGTGCTCTGACAGCTCACAGTCTTGTGAAGAAAGCAGGTGACCATACAATGAAATCTAATATTCTGTTAACCCTTCTCAGTACTATTTTCCTTGTTTCATAAATTTTATACTTGTACAGGTCTCCCATGTGGCATGTGGTTTCTGCCTATATTTGGAAGTATTGGAGTTTAGACCTCTTGCTGGGAGAAGACAATTTAAAAGCCACTCAGCCCAGAAATACTCAAAGTTCTCTCATTTGGACTACCTTGACAATGGGCAAGGTGAAGGGAAATCTCAAGACAAAAAGTCACTTGTCCCCAAAATTACTTGCACTCAGCCAACTTCTCAGAAACTCGCAGCATTAGCATTATTGATAATTTAGGTTAAATCCCTTTTCTTCAGGAATCTTCTTTTTAAATGCAAATATTTTAGAAGAAATAGTTTGTGGATTCTGCTGTGTTATTAGCATCTTAGTAATTGGTTTATGACTTACATAGCAATTGACTTGAAGAACATGAAACAATATCACGCCACTAGAATATGCTAGTTACTGCATCTAGCTATAGTATTAGATAAGATGATGCCTGCTCACAAAAGAGTGTTTAAATGTGGTAATAAATATGAACAAGTAGTTTTAGTGTGATATGGCATCACACCAGGACTGGCTTTCAGAGAGTAATGGAAAAGGAAAGATAGAAGTGTATGAAGGTCAAGGAAATTTGCTGAAGAAATCTGGAAGTCAAGTCTTCTCAATGATCCATGTGCATACAAATCTCCTGAGGATCTTGTTAAAGAAATTCTAAAGTGCAGGTTGGGTCAGGCCTGGGATTCTGCATTTCAAGTTACCAGATAATGCTCATGCTGGCCACAGATCCTACTTTGAACCCATGAGATTAGATAATCCATCATGAATCCATACTGGCTAGAGAAAAAGAAAGTAAGGTCAGAAGTTGGTTGATGAGTTGGACGAATTGATTGTTGTAAAATCAAAGGGCACATGCAGTACTAGCAAGAATATAAAGGAGCTGGAATAATTGGAGTCTGATTTCTGATGTGATGCAATTCCATATAATGTCAAAGCAAAGGGTTTGGTCTTGAGGTGGACAATTTTCTGTAGCGATGACTGCAGCAAATGGAAGAAAAGGACTTGGAACAGATATGTGTTTGTAATTTGAATGGAAAAATTGCCAATAATTCTGAATTTTTTTCAATCCAGTCATAAGCTTCTGGTAATATAAGAATCACAGGGAAGATATCTATACTAAGGAATTAATTTGAGTCATCTGAAATCATCAAGGCTTATATTGGGAAAAATACCCATCTGCCCCTCATTTAGACTTTATAAGGAGCCAAGATTAGCGAGCAAACTCTTTAAAGATATTAAACACAAAAGCAGAGCAATCACATTCCTTTTTCTAAATGTTTTTCTTAGCATTTTATAAATAGTAAATGTATACTAGAGGGGTCAAAAAATTGCCTTTATTTGCCATTGTCTGCCATGTGCCATGATTCCTATATGAGAATGATATAAAGTGATATGGGTCTATAGTGCCTCAGAGGTAATTTATTTAGGGATGCTTCAGTGCTTAAGAACAAGGCCAATCTAGGAAGCTTGAAAACTTCATTAGAAATAGTAAAAACTCATTATTTCCTCAACTCCTAAACTGAAAGCCCAATACAAATGAGTGTGATTATTAATATCCCTATACTCCTGTTCACATCAACATATTCCCTGGGTACTTTGACCTAAGAAATGATTCAAGTTTAGATGACACATAATCAATGCATTTCCTACAACTTATAATATTGAATGCCCAGCACTTTTTATCTCTTGAAAGTTCTCATCTGCTCAGTTAAAAATTGAATTGCTGAGGAGTGACATCACCAAGATGGCAGAATAGAAAGTCCCAGCCCTTGTTGCTCCACGGAAACAGTGATTTTTTAAAAAGGTAAACCAAAATACCTTTATGAGAATTCCAGAATCCAGTTAAGAAGTTGAAGTACTCTAGGCAAGCACAAAACAAAGAACATCCACACTGAGAAAGGTAAGAAGAACAATTTCATTTTACCCATATCATCACAGCTCAGCCCTGGGAGAGAGCGCTTCGCCCTCAAGTGGAAGCCTCAAGTAGAAAAAGAAGAGAGAAGCGTGAGTCCAGCATTCAGGCTTTTTGGAGGCCTACCCAAGGGCCTATACTCTGTCTTGCCCTCCTCGGAGCACTGATGGTACTGGCATAGTTTGGAGGCCTGGTGGTCACTAAAAACAAAGAAGAGTTGAGGACTTGCTGCAGCCAGCAGGACTCAGTGTGATTGGGAAAAAGCACATAAGTTGAGGCTTCTTTGGGAGATGGAAAATAATGGCGCATATATCCAGTGTTCTGACTCTTTGGAGGGCTGCCCTAAGAGAATGCTTTCCGCCTCTCCTCAGAGTGCTGACTGAACTGGAACAGTTTGGATACCTGGAGGCCTCTGAGAATAAAGAAGAATGGGGGTTGAGGGGACTCAGTTTCCTGCAACTGACATGGCTCAATGTAATCAGGAGGTCTGCAACTTGAGGTTTCTCCCTTGGGAGGGAGAGAAAGAAGTGGACTGTGTGGCATTCTGGCTTTTTGGATGACTGCCTGAGGGACTGGTGTCTGTCTTTCCTGACAAAGGGTGCTGACAGGGAGCCAGCATACTTTGGATGCCTGATGACTGCTGAGAACAACGGAGAGCAGGGGAGATCGCTATAGTAAAACCAGAGAAATTGCAGTCCTGCAGACAGACACCAGAGTCAGTGAGAGATTATGAGCCCCTGAAAAAAAGAAACCAGCAATCCTCTCTGAGAAACTGCAAGCACAGGCCCAGAAAAGTTGCATCCCCAAGTCCCTCAAAAAGATTTCAGAAGCCCCCAAAATACCTAGTTGGGCTGATTGGTAAGGATCTTCCCCTGTATGAAGCCAGTGTTTAAATACTGGAAGAGGTGACTGTTTTGTAAAATGCATGGTTCCCAATGCAAAGTTATGTGTTACATGAAGAAACAGGAAATATGGCCCAAACTAAGGAATAAAATAAATCCTCTAACCAATCCTAAAGAAATGAAGGGAAATGAATCACCTGACAAATAATTCAAAATACCTTCATAAAGATGCTGTACAAACTCAAGAAAATGGTGCATGAAAAAAATGAGAATATCAACAAAGAAAGAGAAAATATAAAAACAGGACCAAACAAATTTTGGAGCTGAAGAATACTAAACTGAACTGAAAAATCACTAGAAGGATACAATGGTAGGCTTGATCAAGCAGGAGAGTCAATGAACTCAGATCATTAGAAATTTTATACAGTCAGAGCAATGAGAGAGAGAGGGATTGAGAAGAGGGAGGGAGGGAGGGAGGGAGGAAGGGAGGGAGGGAGGGAGGGAGGAAGGAAGGAAGGAAGGAAGGAAGGAAGGAAGGAAGGAAGGAAGGAAGGAAGGAAGGAAGGAAGGAAGGAAAAAGAAGGGGGAAAAAGTGAGGAAAGCCTAAGGAACTTATAGGAAATCCTCAAACAAACCAATATATGCATTATGGGAGTTTCAGAAGGAGAAGAGAGAGAAAAGGGGGCAGAAAGGTTATTTTAAAAAAACAGTGGTCAAAAACTTCCCCAATCTAGGGAAGAAAGAGGACATCCAGATTCAGGAAGCCCAACAGACTTCAAATTGGAGAAATAAAGATATTCCCCAATAAACCAAAGCTGAGGGAGTTCATCACCACTAGACCTGTCTTACAAGAAAGACCAAGGGGGAGTTCTTCAAAACAGAAAGACACTAAACAGCAACATGAAAGCATATGGCAGTATAAAACTTGCTAGTAAAGGTAAAAAGCCAGCTCTCATGGGAACTAATAAGCAAGAACTCACTCACTACCCCCACCCTTCAGGGAAAGCATTAATCCATTCATGAAGGATCTGTCCCCCATGACTCAAAAAGCTCCCAACACTTCCACATTGGGGATCAGATTTCCACATGAGTTTTGGGGGCACAACACATTCAAACTCTTGTCAATCACTAATCATCAGAGAAACACAAATCAAAACCACATTGAGATATCTCATGCCAGTTAGACCAGCTAATATCAAAAAGACAGAGAATAACAAATGTTGGTGAGGATGCAGAGAAAGAGGAACCCCTGCTGGTGGGATTGTAAATTAGTGCAGCCATTATGGAAAACTGTTGCTTTGCCCCCCACAGATTTGTCACCCCACTTCCCCTGGGTGACACAGCCACAAAGGATTACTCAAAGCCCATCTTTTCTGAGCAGTGAGAAGCCCTGAAATGGTTAACTTCCCAGGAATCCTCAAGTGAGAGGCATCCCTTCCTTGGGAGATTAACCCCTGATTGGGGTTCTCTTCCTGCATTTATTCTCCAGAGCAGGAAGTTACAGGAAGAGAACATAGGTGGGGCTATAGTTTAACAATATAGGCTGGTAACTTTCAGTGAACAAGTCAGATGACATTCCATTAGGCAATTAAGTTGATCCACCAACAAAAGCTTGATCTTAGCAAACATTCCTTCTTAAAGCAATTTCCCAGTATCTTTACACATTAATCAGTAACTAGTCTGTCTTTGAATCAGCAACCTTGCTGTACCACAAATCTTTATCTTCACCAGAGACTTTATAGTCTGAGGAAATTTTCCAGTCCTCCACAAGGTCAGTATTTGAAATTGCAAGGCTTTGGAAAACCAGGCCCTGTGAAGTACATTTGCTTTATAGTATATTCCACAGAAAACAGTATGGAGGTTTCTCGAACAACTATAGATAGAACTACCATACGATTCAGCAATCCCTCTTCTGGGTATATACCCAAGGAAATGGAAATCATTACATTTCATCTCATTACAATTTTTCAAAGAAATGCTTCAGGATCTTGATCTCACTTGTTGAAAATTTCCATTGAAATCTCTGCTTTTGTCTGCAGCTGATCTGGGTTCAACAGTTTTGGCACCCATGGAGCAAAAAGTTTGCTCAACTGTAATTTTTCAGCAGAATTGTATAAGCTGAACCAATTGGGATGTCTATGGTGTTGGCTTTTTTTCTGCTGTTAATTGTCAGTCCTCTTCAATTAGGGCGTGATCAAGGTTAATTTTTTCCTCACAAATTGATGTGGATGGTCTGCTGCTGTTGGCTTCATCTTTAACAGCAACTTGTCCCTTCTTAAAATGAGTTATTCATTTGTAAATGCTGATTTCTTTTGGGCATTTTCTCCAGAAACTTTTCATAAAGCATAAGTGATTTTACCATTCTTCCACTCAAGCTTCATTATAAATTTGATATTTGTTCTTGGTTCAGTTTTAGCAGACTTCACGTTACTCTGATGGGAGCTCTTTCCAAACCTGATGTCTTATCATCCTTTGTGCCTCAAACTAGATTCTGCTCAGACACGTTATAACAGGTTTATACAAATTTATTTTGGTGCAATTAATTTTGCGATTCATGCATAGTTTTTTCATAATATGCACTTTCTGTTAACTTTTTGAAGACCCCTTGTATACACACAATGAAATATTACTCAGCCTTTAAAAAAAAAAAAGGAAACCCTGCCATATGTAACAATGCAGATGAACTTTGAAGAAATTATGTTAAAGTGAAATAAGCCAATCACAGAAGGACAAATACATACATGATTTCACTTTCATGGGTATCTAGAGTGGTCAAACGCATAAAAACAAAAAGAATGGTGGTTTCTAGGTGTTTACGGAAGGATAAAATGGGCAATTCAATGGGTATAGTTCCAGTCATGCAAATTTTAAAGTTCTAGAAATCTGCTCTACAACATTGTGCTTACAGATAATAACACTGTACTGTATACTTAAAAATCATTTTACTACTTTGGTGTCACAATACTTGCTGCACATTGAGAAGTTTGTACTAGACTGGTCATTTTCAAGTTCAAGTGTGAAGGGGTTCTGAAAATATTGTATTGAGTTCCATTATTAAAAGTAGATTTTAAGCTATTTATAAACTGTTGGGAAAACAGAAAAACAGTCAGGGCCCCTCAGATGTTCAGAATCTTGCCGAGCATCCGATGTAAATATGCACATGTGCCCAGGTGTTGCTTTTTATTGTCTAATGTGAGTGCGTGTGTGCACCCAGGTGTTTTGGGTTATGGACTTAAGTATAAAGGACTAACAGCTCTGATAGAGGGCGCTGCTCAGGACACTCTGGCTGCTCCTAGCTCTGAATAAAGCCTATTAATTTTTCACCCATGGCTCCCAGGACCTTTTCCTATTACCTAGCTCATAGATCCGTGTGTAGAGGGTTTGTGACCCAGTCTGTGCAACAGACTCAAGGGGTCTGTGAGCCCTAGCCCTAGCTTTACATAAACCAATGGAAAACACATACTGAAAGGTATCATGTATCAAATATTAGCACATTAGATACCTTCAATGCTTTAACTTGAGCTCTTTTAAAATAAGAAAATGTTATAACTGAAAAAAATGAAGTTGCTTTCACATTTTATTGAAATATATTTTTAAAATTTCTGCAGGTCTGGCTTGGATAGCCTTTCTTCTGTTTCCTTGAAAAAGCCAAATTTAGCATCTTTTCTATTTCCCACTTTTCCAAGTTGCTCCTTCATCTAAATTTCCTAGTTCAGTTAATAATGTTACCAACTACCAGTGTGTTCAAGACAAAAAGTTGCATGTTTTCTTGGAATATCGGTTTTCAAAGTGCAGTGTGTACCAGCAACATAAATTTCCATTACCTGAAACTTGTTAAAAATGCAAGGTCTAGGGTCCAACCAAGACTTAAGTCAGAAACTCTGGGGGCCAGGACCAGCAATAGGCTTTAACAAACCCTGCAGGTGTTTCTGATTACAGTAAAGTTTGAGAACCAGTTTCAGACATGTTCTTTCCTTTGCCCCAATCCCATCTACAGTTAGTCATACCTCTGTGCTTTCCACTCTCCTTGCTTTTAACACGCTTTCTTTGAGTACATGCATACCTCAAGCCTTTTTCTTGGCTTGGCTTTGGTCTTAGCTCAATTATAAGGCCATTTAAAGATCATCATAGGCTCTCTCCACATCATATCAAATACATTCAAGTGCATGCACAGTTCACTCTAATTTTTCCTATAAAAAACTTTTATAAATTTAACAAATATTTTTTAATTTTTCTTTTGACATTATTTGGCTACAAATAATTGTTTAATGTATTTAACAATGGGCTATGATTTTCCAGAACTCGTCACACTTAACCAGGAATTCCTGAAAAATGTGGGTGTACATGGAAAGTGAAGGAAAATGGTCAGGGCCCCTCAGCTGTTCAGAATCTTGCTGAGCATTTGATATAAATAGGCACGTGCACCCAGGTGTTCCTTGGTTATTGTCTAATGTAATTGCGCATGTGCACCCAGGTGTCCTAGGTTATGACTTAAGTATAAAGGAAGAGTGGCTCTGATCCAAGGCACCTCCCTGCCCGCAGGATGCCCTCAGGGGGGCCACGGGGAGGCCACTGCCGCCACCTAAGCTCATTTCATCTGCCAATGGCTCCCAGGACCTTTCCCAATTATCTCACTTGTGGACCTGCATGTGAGGGGTCTGGTGACCCAATCTGTACAATGGGTTTGAAGGGTCTGAGCCCTAGCCCTGACCATACAAATGGAAACTTAGTATAACTAAAATAATGAAACATTTTGGCTTTAGTTAGGAAATGCCTAGCCATACAATTAGAGTAGCTATTGCCTCAACCTGACAACTGACATAGTCTGTAGCTTTACAGGGTGTCTAGCCTAAAATTCATGAATTCTAAATTTATAAAAAAATTATGAGGTTAACATTATATGTTCTGTAGACACTTAATTTAAATTCATTGATTTCAAGTTTCTATTTTCTTGTATTTTAGAATACACACACATATTTGTAGGCCCATGAAAGATTTCTAGGCCCAAGACACTATGAGTATGTCTGTATTGCCTAGCAGACAAAATGATCCTGCTCTGGTTTATTCCTTCCACAAAGATGTTCTTGGAACAATGGGTACAGCACAATCCTCTGTGCTGCTGAGATGAGGCAGCCTAGACAGAATACTTCTGAAATAATTTAGATATATGTCTTTCCCACCGGACACTCCACTCCTTGCAAGAAAGAACTATGTTGTCTGTACTGGACCTGATGTGTACAAACAGAGTGTGACACATGGGGGAGCTAAGAAAATGTGTGTTTAACCACCAAACTGAAACAGGATTTCACCAGCTAGACATGGACTTACAAACCTTTATTTAGATTTATTACACATTAATGATCTTATGTTTAGCTTAGTTTTATTTTCTATTTCACTTTTTTCTTCCCAAACTAATCAATAGTAACCACCTAGTTATTAAAACCATCTAGTTATTAAACAGATTTTGTCCAGCAGATGTCAGTAGAACTCAGTTTAATAATTTCAATTGTTAATGTACTTGAAAAATTAATGGAGATGATAGGAGGGAAAAACACGTGCACCCAGAATAGCACTTCTTTGTTGACATTTGAAGAAATGGCATCTACATCAAAAATCCACATTACTATTCAGGCATATCGGAAGTGCTGCAAGTATTGACTTTATAACAAACATGGCCTTAATGTTAAACTTCTACTTCAAAGTTCAAAGCAATTTAAATAGACATCAGTTTATTGTTAGCTAGAGCCCAAATCATGAAAGATGAGGGTATATATCAGCAAGGCTGTACACATAAGAATATTCAAATATGGGTTATGAGCTGGTTAAGACCGTCTGTTTTCTGAAGACCACTTTATTTCGCTTGCCCAATTATTTAGACCTCTCTTCTTTCTCCAGGGTAATATTAAACCAGCCCTTTATACTTTTAGAGATACAAAGGCCTTTCCATGGCTGTGCATTTAAAAGGAGAAAGAGCAAAGTGAAAGGAAGCTCAATTTTTTTTTAATTGAGGGAAATTCACATTACATTTACCAAGCCCAAAGTGTTTTAAAAGAGCCTCATGAAGCCATCGTACTGGCAAACTGTTATAATTAACATTATTTATTATTATTATTATTATTATTATTATTATTATTATTATTAGGCTTTTCCTAGCTGTGAACATTTAATGTGCTTATATCTAAGAAAAAAATAGATCTTTCTAGTATGCTTTAAAAGGCCTGTCTTTATCTAGAAGGTATCCTGGAATCAGGCCTTGTAACTTGGCCATTGAATCTCTCTCCAGGCTCCAATCCCCCCAAACCCCCTGCATTCTCTTCTCTTCACTCCAAGCACACCTTCTTTTCAGTTCCTTAAGGCAAGACATATGAACTCTCACCAAAGGACCTTGGTAGTTGCCGTGTGGAGGTCTCTGCAGTCTGCTACAGGAATGGGGCAGAGGTGTGTGTAGGAAGTAGATTGAAAGGCCTTCAGGCTTCCTGCCACACTTTAACTAGGGCAGGTCCGTTTTAATTGAGTGGCTGTTATAGTAGCTATTGCCATTTTTGTTCTTATTCCCAGCCAAAAGTAAATGAAATGGCTCTTCTGATGCAAAATTTTCTCCAACACGCACACACACAACCTTAGACTCAGAGATCTGTCACATCTTCTCTATATCCTCCTTGACTCTCTCCCACCCACAGTCCCACCAAGCATCAAGCTGCCGTAAGAGTCCCTGAAGTGCCATTCACGATGGATAGGTACTTTCATAAAAATCACCTTCCTCTGCAGCAGAGCATTTACTGTACTTTTAAATTACCATATCTTAATGGGGAGAAGGGCAGTTTATATTCTCATCAATATTAGAGGATAAAAAAAGGCAAGAAGCAACTGACTTTTATTAATAACTTTGCTGGAAAGCACCAAGGCAACATCTGGAATACTTATTATCCATTTAGCATGCTGTTCATCCCCATGGATAAGATTCAGCATGACAAGCTCTGTCAAAAGGAAATAAGCTCCATCTAGTTAAATTAGAATGATTAGGGTCATTTAGATAGAAGAACTTTCATCTATATGGATCTAGAAATTTTATACAAACTGGAATACCTAAGTATTTAATCTTCCCTGAAGCTCAATTTAAAATTAAAAGAGACTTTTGCATAGATCTATAATGAGGTGAGACATATTAGAAATTAATTTAACTATTACTGCACTGCGAACATGTAGCCCAAGAAATCAAAGAATGTTTCACTTGCAGTTTGTGCACAATAATAGAAGAATATATTCTGCTGCAATTCATTAACCATTCTATTATTTTATGAAGTCCTTAAATGGAAACTCGAGTATTCAGAGTGAACTCGAATTTTTTTCTACTGCTTTTTAAAAATTCTCCTGCCAGACTTACACTGCACAGTAAATGTCAACAGAATACAATCCTAAAGTTACCTTCTACAGTGGGGGGTTTTATTAGTCCAATTCTGTTGCTTATAACAAAATACTTGGAACTGGGTAATTTATAAAGAAAAATGACAGTGACACAGGGGTCTCACATTGCAAGATGGTGGAAGCAGAGAGAGAGAGAGAGAGAGAGAGAGAGAGAGACTCTTCTTTTAAAGTCCTCAGATCCATGCCCCCTGACCACCATTTTTAATCCATTCACTACTGCAGGGTCCTATAATCCAATCACCTCGTCAAGGCTCCACCTTTCAATTACCATACTAGGATCTCCCACCCTCTTAACAGTCACAGTGAGGGCTAAGTTTCTAATACATAAAACTTGGGGGACACAATTCAAGTTTCAGGGAGTTTTGTGGGGACATAATTCAATCCACCACAGGGTTCTTAATCTGTCTGGGGTCATGGACCACTTGAAGAGCCCGATGAAAGCTATGAATGCTTGAAGAAACTATGTTGAGTGAAATAAGCAAAGCACAGAGGGAAAAATACTGCATGTCCTCACTCATGAGAGGGAGCAAGAGAGAAAGAAGGAAGGAAAGAAAGACCACAGTGGTGTGCTGGACTTGCAGAGGGAGACAGCATACCTAGGAATACAAAGTGGGGTGGGGGAAAGGGGGATGGGGAGGGAGGCTGAGGATTAATTGGGTGAGGGACACGGGGTATAATCACAATTTGTGGTAGTGGGCCTGCTGCCAGTATTGATCTGGCCATCACATCTTGGGCACGAGTGGTGACAGTCAGCGTATTCCATGAATATTCATAACCAATCAAAAAAAAAAAAAAAAAGCTATGAATCCCTTCTCAGAATAATGTTTTAAATATACAAAATAAAATACGTAGGATTTTTTGTTTTAAATATGTAACTAACATTTTACTATATAAAATTACAAAGGAAATAAACTATATTAAAATAGATATCAAAATATTTAAAAATGTTTGCTATAGTAGTATATGTGTTTCTTCATTAGCACATCTAATAACAAAATCTAGTAGTGTATCTAATAACTGTTGCAATTTTGAAGTAGTGATGAATGGAAATAACTGCTGCAGAGTGGTAGGAAAAGCACAGGTGATTTCTCTCAGTGACAAAAGCTCACATACCACAAATATAACTGTTTGTGGCCTATACCAGTAATTGAAGGAAATGCTTAATTTCAGATATAACAGTGAAAATTAATATGTGGTTGTTTTCTATCCATGTTCATTGACCATCAAATCTTTTCAAGAACCACCAAGGGTTGGTTAAGAACCCTGATTCTAGAGTTAAGTAGATGGGTATGATGTATTTAAGAACACTAAGGGTGGTCATAGCAGCTGGCATCTGTTGACAGCAAAAAAGAGGGTGCAAAGGGGGACTGGCAATTCTTTCACTGGCCGATTAGCAGCCTGCACAGATAAGAGGGCTGAATTGCCAGTCTGGATCACAGCAGAGCTGCCAAATCTCTGTTTCACTTCGGTCCATCCCAGACTTGTGTGAGGACACTTATGTAAATGACCTAATTTAAGTGATCAGAGTCCCTAAGTCATTTGGCTAATTCTGTATCTTAGGCTACTCTCTTATTTAAAATATCATTTTCACTTGTGATGTAATGGTAATAAATCTTGAAGTGTTCTTAGAAACTCCTTATTACCTTCTTTAGTGTAAAGAGCATAATACCTTCCTTGAAAAGGTTGTGTTTTGTTCAACATTAATTCACTGCCTGTTTCTGCTGGGTGCCATAAGGGCTCAGTACTGGAAAACCAAAGCTGAATAAGACCTTGGAACTGTTCTGCTTTTAGAGAAGTCATGAACTGGGAGAATCAAATGAGTAAATATCTATATCCAACATCAAGTTGTAATTCTCAAAGTTAGTTATGTACCAAGTACTATTGGACTCCAGAACAGAGGCAATCCTTCCAGGTCTGGAGTGATAGGGAAGACTGCAGAGACAGGAGCCAGGGTAGAAATCTGAAAAATGTAGAAAAGTGTGGCAGACAAGGAGGACTGGACAGACATGTTGGGGGATTAGTATATTCACAGGTCATGCAAAGATGTGAAAAGGAATGGTGTGTTTGAAAAGAGGATGGAGAGGCAGCAGGTGCAAGGACCTAATTGTGAAACGGTCTTAGGTTTCTTGTTAAGCAGTTTGGATATTCTCTTTTTGGTCAATGGTTATCTGAACCAGCATCATCAACTTCACCCGGGAACCTGTTTGAAGTGCACGTTCTCAGACGCCATCCCAGGACTATTGGCTCTGAAATCGGGATGAAACACAGCAATCTGTGTTTTAACAAACCCTCACAGTGATTCATATTTATATTAAGTTTGAGAACTTCTGTTGATACAAGGAAGCCATATCGCTAATGATAGGTTCAGAAAAACCATTAAAACATAAAAAAAAAAAAAAAGATCTTCTAGCTTGAGCAGAGTGAACAGTAAGTTTTGGATCTGCAAATGGAGAGATTACTTGTGCTTCCATGTGGAAGATGGATTGGAGAAATGAGAGACTGAAAACAGGACGACCATTATGAGGCTGTGCCATGGGCCAGGAAAGCCCCAGGAAGCTACCAGAACCAATGACATGGCAGTGAAGACAAGCAGAGGGGACAGACTTGTGAGTCACAATTGACAGATGCGGCCAGTTTGATGCGAGAGATGAGGGAAGCAAAATGTCAAGGATGGCCTGTTTCTTCAGCAACTGCCTGGAAAGTCTTGCGTAAATGTCCTTCTGGAGGCTAGTACACCTGGCCTTTGATACTGTGGCCAGAACTCACATTCAGGGTCCTTTTACAATCGCAGTTTAGAAAAGGGATACGCAGAACCACTCCTAGTAATTCACAATGCATAAATGATGGTACTTCAAAATGTTCATGGAAAGATTCCTATGATCTTTTAGTTCTGTTTTTCCATGAATGTTTTGAAGTACCCTCATATTTGAGTAGTTTCAGGGAATAACCCATCTTAGACCCAGGATTTTAGGAACAAAGAGAAGAATACACTAATCAGAAAGACCTTATGTCAGGCTTCTTGAGGAAGTGACTATTCCAGGACATGGGAAGGAAAAATGTAAGTCTGGAACACATGTATATATTTTTCCGATTGGCAATAAGATTTGTTTTTATTTATTTTTAATTGAAACATAATTGATGATATATATCTGGGGTACAGCATTGAATATCAATACCTTTGTGCAATATGTGATCCTTAAATTGGGATAATTACTATATTTATCATTACACAATATAAACATTTTTTGTGGACCTTGGAACATATTTTTGGTTCCTCAAAGTAAAGAAATGCTTGAAAAAAAGGATGAGGGCATGTTGAAATGATGCGGGAGCCAACCTGAAGCAGCTTCTAAAAACCAATGCTAAAACAATTTAGCAAAAATTGATAATATTGGATTATGACCCAGGAGCACGACATCACTTCTGTCATATTTGTGCCAAATGTATAACCTCAATCTATTCAGGAGAAACAACAGGTAAGATAAATTGAGAAACATTCTGGGAAAAGATATACTGAGAAAATACTAGGTATTTTGAGAAAATATTAAGAAAATACTGGGAAGTGTGCTTCAAAAGCGTCAAGGTTTTGAAAGTTAAAAGGAGACTGAGGGACTGTCACAAACAGGAAGAGACTGAGGAGACATGACATCTAAATGCAAGGTGGGATCCTGACTTGGATCCTAAAACAGAAATGGATTAGTGGTGAAAACTTGGTAAAATGTAAATAAACTCTGTAATTTAGTTAATAGTATTGTAAGAATGCTAATTTCCTGGTATCAATAATTGTACGTTGTAAGGTGTTAACATTAGGGGAAGGTGAGTGAAGTATGAGCACTGTACTTGATATTTTTGCAAGTTTTCTGTAGGTCTAAATTTATTTCAAAATAAAATTTTAAATAAAATAAATAATTTTTAAAAATGCAATCATTTGAATCCTCATGCCAGCCTGGGGAAGTGTTTCAGGTGGATGAACACCAAGTAGCTCTTTTCTTGGGAGGTCTAATGGTTAAAATTCACTGTAATGTACTTAGGTCTGGGAATACTGTCTTAGATGTCTTGATTCCCTGAAGAATTTACTTAAAGGCAGATTTATTTCGAAGCTTTATGAAGCACCGGCCCCACTGAGTACTGGGAGTTGCTGGGAGCTGTAGAATGTTCTGTCTAGGTAAAGAAGGGAAGCAAGATATCAATTAAAAGCATTTCCATGTAGGCAATTCTGATAAATTGCTTAAAGAGAGCTCAGAAGAAAGGGACTTAAATCTCTAATCCTCTAGTAATTTGTCATGATTTCTTTTCTCATTCTAAAAATATTCAGTCAAATATTCACTTTGCACCTAATTTTATATTTATAACTTTTTTTTTGTAAATAGCGTCCCCACGAATCATATAAGGCTAAGTTCAACAAACCTGGATAAGTTTCTGTACCTAACATAGGTGCTCAACGAGTATTTCAATTAAGTTATTAGAAAAATCATCCCCATTTCTATAAAATGGAGTTGAAAATATTGATTAGTCACCAAACCGCAGAGTTTGAAAGTGCTCATTTTGGGGAGAATTTTATAACAATTCTCTACATAGCACATTTAATTTTTAAAGGTATTTTTACATTTACACTCATAGCACACTAGCACTTTTAAGATCCTTAGAGATCTTTCAAACACTTCCTTTTCCAAATAAGCAAATAGTCAGTCCCAAAGAGATTAAGTGATTCAAGGACACACATCTAGTGGTAGATTGGTTGAGTTCTGGGGCACGGGCATACGCATTTTGGAGAGGGTTGGGGGAGAATTGTCAGGAATTCTATACACTGCCTTAGACCAAAGTCTTCTTTTTTTTTTTTTCTCTCTTACTGGTAACTACTATCCCATATCCCAGAGCATCAAAAGTTAGCTTTGTCCCTCTTTGTCTCCTCTACAGCAACATAGTGCAATTTTAAGAGCCAATGATTAGATATTAAGCTAGCCTAGTACACATTAACCAATCTCTACTCAAACTCTTTAGTCTAAGCAACCATTCTTCTGTATTACAAGAATAGAATAATACAGGGTAGGAGTCGAGGTTAGGTTGGGATTCCGGTTAGAGGAATGTTCCTTCAGGGCTGGAGAATCTCCTCCAGGCAGGTATGTGCTCTGCGGAACACTTGATGCCTAAAGACTTTTGCAGTGACTGCAGTCTGTCACTATTTCACAGTGACTTCAGGCTGCAACCAAATCCACTGTTAGTTCATTGCTCATCAATCTGGAGCCAAGCCTAGAAATAGTTCCACTGCTGCCTTAATGGCATTTGAGACGGGAGCAAATGTTCTACATGGTGGCGCCTGTTTGCTCTAATCAGATAAATTAAGGAGTTGAGCATGTTTCCACCATTTGGTTTAGTTTTATTTTGGTCCCCAAGCCTCTTTGTTCCCATTTTAAGGCCTGGCACTTTCTCACTGGTGAAGGCCGTACTGCCTTATCACTGAAAGAAGCTTCCTCAAGTAGAAGCATCACGTGCCAGATCCATCCAAAGGGACACTCAGTGTCCAGCAAACCAATTGTGCAGCTGTTCTGTAACATCACAAAGGCCACCTCTTTATCTCAGCATGCTTAAAGTCATCTCCCTTCAAAAATAAATTAATGAAGTCTGCCAGAGTGAGTACACAAGTTTATTTTTGGGAGTGAAAAGGGTCTTTTCCAAGATCAGGATGTGAAGCTTGGATAAATAGACACTGGCTTTGTTTATACAAACAGAATAAGGAGTAGCGTTAAAGAATGATCCTAATTTTATATTGAACAGAGTGACTACTCAAATCACAAATTTTCTTCCATTGTACTACTATTCAGTTAGGTCATACTACCTTGCTGATATGATATTCCACTGTTTTTGACCTACAAAAACTGCAATTTTCTATGATTTAAAAATATTTATTTATATCTCCACATAACTGGTTCAACTCTCTCTTTTTACTTTCTTGTGTATCTACTCTCGGCATTCCTAATGGCAGGAAAAATCCTATAACGACAATAATTGCAAATGACATCATCCTGGGACTTCAAGAAATCCTCTCTTATAGTTGATTGTTGAAATAGCTCCTCTTTGCAAGTTTATATATTGCCCTCAAAAATATAAGGAAAAAATGTAGGCTGATGAATAAGAAAAAAAACGAAAAACAGTGAAATGCTGATTGTTATTAGCTCTGTCCTCCGCCTTTTCCTATCTGCCTAACACCATAAGCTGCAGTCCAGAGCTATTGACTGGAGAAAATTTATGTCAATTAAATCATTTTACCAATGATTTAGCCCTTTAGATCATGAGAAAGTTAAAATTATTTCTATCTGGAAATAGTAATAAACTATATTCAGAGGTGATGTGCAATGCTTGGTTACCAGCAATTTTAAACATCTCAACTGACTATGTATCCGTACAGGTTAGCACAGAATTAATGAACACCATTTGGCCCCTTACCAATGAGCTCAGAGTCAGTAACTGTGGAAATGCCTCCATATGTTTTTACTTTTAGCCTAGTTAAATAGAATCTTTTTCCCCATCCAAATGTAACTCCTCATGTGATGACAGCTCTTTAAGCTGTGTTTTCACACAAACCTCCCATACCAGTCCAATCTCTTACAGGGTGTGCTGGCAAGGGGTGCTGGCTTTGTCTTATTAGCACTGCATTCATGTGTCGGGCACTGCACACAGTAGGCAGTCTGTAAATATTAGTTGAATTAATTAATGCTAAAAAGATAGCATTGTTTTTATGAAATGCTTTTTTAAGAAGTGACTTAATGACCTATTTTTATTTATCAACTCCAGTTGGCCCCACAGATTTTGGACGGGCCAGTGCCCACAACATTAGAGTACTCACCCATTAGAGGATGTTGCAGGAGTCTTTGTCATTCACGAGAATTTACAACTGAGGAAACTGAGTATTGGTGTGACTCAGTGTTTTTTTCCAAGGTCACACAATGTACCCATGGCTGACCAAAAGTTGATCTGTTGTCCTTATTTCCATTAAGGACTCTACCTAACTTCAATAAACACTAACACTTCTTGGTAGAATGACCAACTTATCTTCCAAAGTGAGACACTTTTGACAGTGAAAAGAGCACAATTAAACATTAAGTCTGAACAAGGGGCACAAATCAGGACATTCCCGGGATATGGGGTCATTCAACTTCTTGACACCCTGCTATGCTAAGTCCTGAGGGAAAAAAAGTGAATGGCTGAGGAAAAAAAAAAAAGTGAACGTGTTTGCCTTTATAGTTGACAAAGGGTGGGGAGAATCCTGGGTGAAATGGACCAGCACAATGTAATCTCTGCTTTCACTTCTTTCACTTCCAAAATTCCCATTTCCTCTACCAGATGTTTTCACTCTAGATAGGAGAGCACTATGTTTCTGGGCCCTGCTCCATTCCCACTTGGTGAAGTCTTTATCAATTTTTGAAATCTTTGCCCCAATCCATATAAAGACATTAACTGTTAACAAATGGAAACAAGAATTTGAATCTTTGGAACCTGAAGCTCCTTTTTTTTTTTTAATTGAAACATAATTGATTACACATATTTGTGGGGTACAGAGTTGAATATCAATACCTGTGTACAATGTGGGATGATCAAATCAGGATGATTAGCATATTCATTAGTGCAAAACATAATCATTCTTTTTAACCAATTTCTCACTAACCCCCCCCTCTCCCCCTTTCCCAACCCTAGTAACCACAGTTCTGTTCTCTCCTTCTGAAAAGGAACCTGAAGTCTCTAAAATGAATCCATGTCTTCAGTAATTTAAAAATTAAAAAGATGGATTTCCAAGACAAAAATAAAGGAAGGAAGTCCTTTTTCAAATTTACTTTTTTATTGGGGTATGACTTAAGATATGTGCACAAGGAATTTTTACTGCCTCCCAGATCAAGACGTAGAACACTGTCAGTACCTCAGAAGGCTTCTTGACGCCTCCTCGGGAAGCCGTTTCTAATGGTTTCTGGGGGAAGCTGCTATTCAAGATTTGTCATCAGGTCTTATATTTGGGCTCAGGCCCTTTGACTCCAAAGGTTTAGGCAAATGCCACAGCATCAGGGATATATAGTTCCTTGTCATGACTCTAAAGAAGGTAGAAAAGAAATGGAATGGGAGAGGAGCAAACCGAAAGGCGGGAGGATTAGCACTGCTCAGCTCTTTTTCTTCTCACTCCCTCCAGAAAAGATAAGCAGCTAGCTGTCTGCATCTTTAATTTAACACTCTGCTCTCAAAAAAATAATAATAATAAAAAGTATAACTGATTGAGCACTCCCTAGGAGCCAGGAAGCCAGGCACTGTACAAGACATTTCATGTACCTCACTGAACACTCACAAGCACCCTGTAAAATGGAGAGACCCGTGTCACTGTCTCTGTTTTACACTTGAGGAATCTGGGGACCCAGAGATGTCAAGCAGTTTCTCTCAAATCATAAAATTTGTAAGTACTTGAACCAGGATTCCGCCATTATGCCAGTCTTCTGCTAAAAATGTGTATGCTGTTCCAATGCACACTTCTAATCTACAAAATAAAAGGTGGACTTAGTCGTATCTGAGGCCTTTTCTAACTTCAAAACTATGACCCCATGAAAATAATTTTTAGTCATGGGCACATTATATGAGAAATTTCTTAAACTGCATTTCCTTTCACATGGGAAAGAAATATAATTCACAAGGAGATAAAAAATACATAAATGTTTGTATGCCAAACAACATGTGATTTACACTTCTAAATACTGGTTTTTTCCTGAGGACGCAGAATCTCCCGAGTAGTTTCAAACTGATATGTGGTCACTGATTTTCTGCCAATTGGTTCACAGGGATTATGCTCATCCTTATCAGAGATTACTTCTAAATTTGCCCTTTTCTAGTATTCAGGTTTATCATTTCTTCTTCCTAAAGACAAAGGACAGTTCTCATAAGATTTCTGGAATTTACTCTGGAAGATTTCCCAACTTTACAAAAGGATCATGGCAAATCAGCCATGGAGCACCTGCCCAGGGAGTTCAGAGAACTCTCCAAGGATTCCTTTGGCAGATAAGAGTTCTGCAGCTCCTGTATGCTAAGGTGGGGTGGAGAATGGGAGTTGCTGGGGTCTAGGGTATAAATTCACTGTACTTCAGGTCAAAGTCACTTTTAAAAGTAACAAGTTCATCTAGGGTTTTGTAGTAACTTGGCAGAAAACTTATGACTTTCAGAAGACCTTCTTTAAATTGTGCCTTATTTTATCAATACTGTTCTTAGTATTGCAAAGTGAGCTTCACAATCACCTGATCCTCCAGTTAGATATAAGTAGCCTCTATCAATAAAAGAGGTAGGAGCTGTATCTCCTTGTAGCCTGGCTATCAGACTGCCATGTTACCTGTGAAAGCAAATCTCAGACTGAATTCTGTCACTCATGCAAATTTCAATTGCCCAGCAGTCACAAAAGCAGCCATACAGACATACAGTTTATTCTGGGAAGTTTGTGAAATCCAGCCTTCTGTCCCTTAGGTAGTAAGACCAGCACTTGGACAAAAAGGTTTTCCGAAGCAGATGTAATTGTGCTCTAGCAGCAAGATCATCAACTTTCCAGTCAGAGCAGGCAATGAAATTTCCCGTTAAGTTGTGGGGACCAGGAACAAACAGGTCCTAGGAACAGAGCATCTTTTGAAGGGTATCGGGTGGTACCATGTTTTTAAATCTTTCTAGAAGTGCCTGTTCTATATTTCTAGCCAATCCACATGTTTTTAATATCACTCACTTCACCACTGAAAAAGTATCTCTAACTTCTCACATGCAAGCTAATGAACTCTCTCACGTGGGCTCAGAGCGCAACATTTGAAGTACATACTGCCCCCAGAGTGTGGATTCCTGAACAGGGTTTTTCAAATGCTAAAGAACCATTGATGTAATGAGTATTTCTGCTCTTAGGATATATATTAAAATAAACTATGCACATATATTTCATACTTTATTAGTATTTAAAATTAAATTACAGGCAAGTTAACATTTGGTATATGTTCTGCATTGCACAACTTGGATCTTTGAGACATGCTGTGCGAGTGACTCTCCAAACTCTCTACTGACTTCTTCCTCTCTCCCCTCCTTCACCATCCTCCCCAGGAGCAGATGCTCAGCCTTGGGAAAGATGGAGTCATCAGAGATACGTACATGAGCCACTGCACTAGGTCCTAAAGATTTACTGTAGTGGAAAGGTCACAGGCAAACACTTTCTTGTAGAACTCTGTTCTTAGAATTCTCCCTTATATAGTATTTTTTTTTTTTTGTTACCAAAATCGTAACAGGGGCCAGTGGGTGTCTCTCATCCTCTTTTGGATGTCAGACAAGAACTGGATAGAACCAGAAAAAAGGAAACTGAGGTTGAGGCCAGTTCTGTTCGGGGAATTACAAATGTCTTTCTCTCCCTGTTTTTTTCTTATTTTTCCTTATCTCTTTCTCTAGCAATTAAAGGTAACCTCCAAAGCCTCATAAGGACCTTAAAAAAGGGAAATAGAAGTAGGCCCTTTTCACCTGCATCAAATCTAGACCTTAAGATAAAAGAGTAAAAAGAATCATCAAAACTTACAATGATCACTCAAAGTGTAAGGTAAAAGCCCAGGAGGGATTTAGGGTCAAATCCCTAGAAAGCAGTAAGATATGCACATGCCTGGAGCATCCCTCAAGGTTCCAGCAAGGGTGGCCCAGGCAGTGGTCGTCAAGATCCAAGTTTGCACCTATAGCCTAGAGTAGTGCCACATACACCTTAGGCACGCATCCCTGTTGATGATTAATAATTCTTGCCATTTAAAATCTGTCTGAAGAAGAGTTGCGACAAAGAAGAGAGAAAAAAAAAAATGAACTGGTAGATATACTGAGAGAACTCATACTCAAACTTGCCAGGGCAGGTACAAAATGTTATACATTCTGCAATCATTGCACTTGTTAAAATGATGATTAAATGGGTGGCATCAGTTTCTAGAATATATTTTACTGACATCAGGTGGCTGATAGTCTCCAAACTAAAGTGCATTTAAAAGAGAAAACACTATATTATTGAGCTGTCTAGATCTCTAGTAGAAAAGTCTGCTCAGTTCTGGTTGTCTTATTGGTATGAGCTTTCCCCAGCTTCTTGGACTGTCTTCTTTATTCATTTCAATTTTGAGCTGCTTAGGAGAGGAGAGCATTTTTCACATAACCTCTCGGGACAGAGAACAAATAGATTTAGAAAAGAGAGTTCAGAAATATTCAGTTGGTTATCATTTTAATACCAGAGCTGAAGCCTTGTCCCTTTCCCTTTGAATCTCTCCCACAAATAAGATGTATTTTAGAACTAATTACACAAATACTAGTTTAAGCTTTGTTGTATTCTACAATAGCCTTCAATTAAATGCAATGGTTCTCTATTTGAGAAGAGAGCTTTGTACTGCTTCGAAAGCTATTCTTGGAAAGAGAATGTGCATGTTCAGCGAGTCTCATGCTACATATTAAATATTAATGTCTTCAAAGAGACCTTCAGAATTTTATAAACATTTGTCATTAAATGTAATTAGTAAAAGCACTTTCTGGGTGTTTTACAATATTTAAGTGATTGGAGGTATATATTAATTCTTATTACAAGTTACCTATATTTAGCAATATTTTACTGAATAAATATAAACTGATATATATGTTTCAATTAAAAAAAACACACTGCAACTGTTGGATATGGAATCATTAGGAAATTAAGTAATCAGTAAGAATTCTAATCAGAAAACTGTCAACGAGGGAAGTAACAAAGATGAACTGAGGCATTTCCCCTGAGCTGAGCTTTCAGTGTAGGAAACCCTAGGATGGTTTAGCCATCTGCTCCTACTCTAATTGGAACTCATGCACTATTTATTCAACAAATATTTATGAAGAACAACTGCCAGGTCTATCCTAGCTCTGACACTCACAAACCAGTTTGACCAGAGTTCTGCCCACACCCTGGAAGCCCTTGAGGCATATCCAGAGTATGTGAATAATGCTTACTATTTAGACATCTGAGAAGACAGGATTATAGTTAACTATATATGAATTGGAAAATTCTAGAATAAATTTTTCATCCCAGGGCCACATTTTTAACCTCTCTTGCTCCCAATTTCCCACTGAAATTATCTAACCAACGTAATGGGAAAATCTCTATCCCCGAGGGAAAATAGAGCCCCACCAAAAACATGACATTTTTTGTAAGTTCCGCAAGAAATACAAGCAAACAAAAAGTAGCAGGAAGCAACAACCTGTCACTACTTAGCATAGACAGGGGGGAAGCCAACAAGAGAAAAAAATGCATTCCCCCTTGTTCCTGCCATTCCCACTAAAATCCCCTCAATCAAAAGATGAGATGAAGATGAGAAGGGGATGGAGCAGGAACTGTTGGAAGAATCTCAATCTTACCTGAGCTTCCAGATGGATGCAGAAATGTACACTGAATGGGGGTACATGAATTTCCCACAATGCACACGCAAAGGCTGTATGGTTATGTAACTAACATTGCCAGAAATCTTGTTTTGAAATTTTCATTTAAGAATGTGAGCCATTCAAATCAGAATAAACGACCTGAGGAAGAGAAAGACATGAAATATAAAATAAGTTTTATAATTAAGCAAATGATTATTGTTAACATTTAGAAATGTTTTTTGAAGAAGATGCATAAAAAATAATTTTAATGTACAACTTCTGGAAAATGAGAGGAAGAATGTAAATGCGTACTTAAGTGTTCAGCTTTCTCCGAGGGAAGCTGGTAGAAACTGCTCAATTGTTGAAATTGATAGTGAAATATATTTGTAAGTAGTTATCCAACAATGGGTGTAAGACTTCTAAGTAAGTAGCAAAAAAGGAAAAAATTAAACAAAGACAATATAATCAACACTGAAAGACAAAAAGGTTTATATACATTAGATTTATTCTTTCATAAAATTATAGTGAGATGAAATATACAAAGTTGTTAGTGGTGACAGTAATCTCCCTTCTATAATGGGATTTCATTGGAAACACTTAACACTACCAGAAAGCACTACAAGGTTGGTGTCTGGAATATTTTACAATCATATCACTTAGCATAGACATGTTTTATGAATATTAATAGCCTACTTCCAGGTTGTTCATTAGCAGTGACCTTCAAGCATGCTAAGTACTCTTTGCAAAGCTTGAATTTAGAGAAAAAGAACTTACAACCAAGAGTCTAATTTATTCTCTATGATATAAAAATGAGAAAACTGGAAGTAATAAGGAGGTTCTTGGTCTCTCCTATGGATCATTCATTTAATACAAAATGTATTTTAATTTAACCATAAGCATCAATACACTTGAATATGACATTTCCCCAAAAGGAAATCACTGGAATAATAATCTTTCTGTATAGTTTGGTTATTATACAACTATGGTGATTCTCTCTTGAGATTTTACCACAGGCTTAGAGAAATACACCAAAGGGAAACAATAGAAATTCCCGAAACAAATTTCCAGATATATGGAAACTTTCTTAGAAGTGTTGTTACAGATCAATAGGAAAAAAGTGGGCTATTTAATACACAGTATTGAGATATTTTATTATCCATATAAGAACAAAATAATCTCTATTTTATATCATACTCAAAAATATAGAAATATAGAAAAATATTAAAAAGCCTCTTAAAGGACTTTGCTTGGAAAAAGATTTCCTAAAAACTTAAAGATTTCTTGGACAATAAGCACAAATTGTAAAGAAAATGGTTAATAAACTTGACATTTTAAAAATTATAAGCCTGTATATGACACATGAATAAAAAGATATACCACATACTGAGAAAAGATAGTTAGAAACCATATGAAAATTATTCATATTCAGAATATATAAAGAGATCCTACAAAGGAACAAGAAGACCAAAAAAATATAGTCATAAAATAAGCAATGACAATATTTAGGCAACTCACAAAAGGTAAATGTGAATGGCCAACAAGTATACTACTGGAAATACTCAACATTCCTATTTATTGAAGTACAAATTAAAATAAGAAGATATTAATTTATACTCATTCAGATTGGCAAAGATTTTAAAAGTCTGAGTTTTTCAAGTTTTCGTGAGAACTTGTGGTATAAGGAACTCTCATACACTGACAGAAATGTACAATTGAGGTTCATCTCTGGAGGTCAATCCAACGATATCTAGCAAAGTTGAAGATTTCTGTACCATATGGACTAGCAAATCCATTCTATACTTTAGAAAGAAATTCTTGCAGTTATACAAGGAAATATATACAGAAATCCTCATTTCATCATCAAAAGGAGACTGGATAAATAAATTACAGTGTATTTGTACAGTAAAATAATATATAGTCATGAAGAATGAACAAATTACAGCAACAGGCATTGATGTAGATAAATCTCAAAAACAATGCCAACTGTATAAGGCAAGATGCAGAAATATAAGCATAGTTTATTGTATGAGCCCCCTTTTAAAAGACTTTATGTTTTAGAGCAGTTTTAGGTTTGCAGCAAAGTTGAGAGGAAGGTACAGAAATTTGCCATATACCCTCTGTTCCCACACATACATAGCCTCCCCTATTCTCAACATCCCTCACTGAATGGTACATTTGTTACAATTGATGAACTTCATCAACACATCACATTACCCAAAGTCCATCATTTACATTACAGTTGTACATAATATAATCACTGTTGGTGTTGTACATTCTATGGGTTTGGACAAATGTATAATAACATCTACCCATCGTTATAGCATCATACCAAATAGTTTTACTTCCCTAAACATCCTCTGTGCTCCCTCTTCATCCCATCTCACCTCAAACCCTAGAAACCACTGATTTTTTAATGTCGCCATAGTCTTGCCTTTTATAGAATGTTATATAGTTGGAATCATACAGTATGTAGCCTTTTCAGATAGCCTTCTTTCACTTAGTAACATGCATTTAATGTTCCTTTGTGTCTTTTCATTGCTTGAAAGCTCATTTCTTTTAACACTGAATAATATTCCACTGTCTGGATGTACCACAACCAGAAACTAATATCCACTCACCTATTGAAGGACATCTTTGTTGCTTCCAAGCTTCGGCAATTATGAATAAAGCTGCCATATACCTTCATGGGCATATTTTTGTGTGGACATAAGTTTTCAACTCATTTGGTTAAATACCAAGGAGTGATTGTTAGATCATATTGTAAGAGCATATGTTTAGCTTTTTAGAAACCACCAAAGTGCAGCCACTTTGTCTTCCAAAGTGGCTGCACCATTTTGCATTTCCACTAGCAATGAATGAGAGTTTCTGTTGCTCCACAGCATTTGGTGTTGTCAGTATTTTGGATTTTGACCGTTCTAAGAGATGTGTAGTGGTATCTCATTGTCATCTTAATTTGAATTTCCCTGATGACATATGATGTGAAACATTTTTTCTTTGAAGAATGTCATTGGTATTGATAGGAATTGTGTTGAATCTGTTTATTGCTTTGGTTAGTATGGACATTTTAACAGCATTAATTCTTCCTATCCATAAACATGGGATCTTTCCATTTATTTCTGTCTTCTTCAGTTCTTTCATCAATATTTTATTGATATCAGTGTAGGGATCTTTTACCTCTTTGGTTAAATTTATTCCTATGTATTTTATTTTTGCAGCTACTGTAAATGAGATTGTTTCCTTGATTTCTTTTTTATGTAGTTATCTGTAAATATATAGAAATGCTGCTGATTTTTGTGTGTTAACTTTGTATCATGCAACTTTACTGAATTTGTTTATCAGTTTTAACAGTTTTTTGGTGGAGTCTTTGGGGTTTTCTACATATAAGATCATGTCATCTGTAAATAGGGACAATTTAACTTGTTTCTTATCAATTTGGATGCCTTTTAATTTTTTCTTGCCTAATTTCTCTGGCTAGGCCCTCTAGTGCTATGTTAAATAAAAGTGGTAAGGGTGGACATCTTGTCTTGTTCTGGATCTTAGAGAAAAAGCTTTCAACTTTTCTCCATTGAGTCAGATATTAATTGTGGGTTTGTGATATAAGACCTTTACTGTATTAAGGCACATTTCTTCTATGCCTAATTTGTTGAGAATTTTTATAGTTAAAGAATGTTGATTTTTGTCAAATGGTTTTTCTGGACCTATTAAAATGATCATATGGTTTTTGGCCTTTATTCTGTTAATGTGATGTATCACATTTATTGATTTACATGTGTTGAACTATCCTCACATCCCTGGGATGAATCCCACTTTGTCATGGAGAATGATCTTTTTAATGGGCTATTGAATTTGGTTTGCTAGTATTTGGGAGAGAATATTCCCTCCTCTTCAATCTTTTGGAAGAGTTTGAGAGCAATTGGCATTAATTCTTTTATAAATGTTTGGGAGAAGTTAGCAGTAAAACCATAATTTCTGAACTTTTCATGGATGGGAGATTTTTATTACTGATTTAGTCTCCTTATTAATTATTGGTCTGTTAAGATTTTCTATTTTACCATACTTCAGTCTTGGTAAGTTGTATGAATGAAGGAATTTATTCATTTCTTCTAGGTCATCCAATTTGTTGGCATGTGATTGTGCATAAGAGTCTCTTATAATCCTTTGTATTTCTGTTGTATCAACTGTGATGTCTCATTTTTCATTTCTGAGTCTCTTTTGAGTCTTTTATCTTTTTTCTTAGTCTAGCTAAAGGTTCATCAATTTTGTTTATCTTTTTTAAAAACAAACTCTTAGCTTTGTTGATCTTTTATGTTGCTTTTCTAGACTCTTTTATTTATTTCTGCTCTGATATTATTTATTTTCTTCTACTAACTTTTGGCTTAGTTTGATCTTGTTTTTCTAGTTCCTCAAGGTATAATGTTAGGTTATTTATCTCAGGTCTTTCTTCTTTTTTGAAATGGGCATTTATTGCTATAAACTTTTCTCTTAGAACTGCTTTTGCTGTATCCCACAGACTTTGGTATGTGGTGTTTCCATTTTTGTTTGTCTCAAAAAATGTTTAAATTTCCCTCTTAATCTCTTCATTGATCCACTGATTGTTCAGGGGAATGTTGTTTAATTTAGATGTATTTGCAATCTTTTCAAACTTTCTCCTGAAGTTTTATACAATTGTGGTCAGAAAAAAAATATTTGAAATAATTTCAGTCTTCTTAGATGTGTTAAGACTTACTTTGTGGCCTGTCATATGATCTATCCTGGAGAATGTTCTATGCACAGTTGAGAAGAATATGTATTCTCCAGCTCCTGGATGGAATTTTCTGTATGCAAAGGTACTTAAAAAAATTTGTAGAAAAATGAAATTAAATGATAATACAAATCTTTCCATAAGCTTTTTGAAGATCCCTAGAATGTCTGTTAGGTCCATGTGATAGCGTATGGTTTAAGTCCAAAGTTTACTCACTGCTTTTATATTAAGATGATTTGTTCATTGCAAAGTGGGGTGTTAAACTTCTACTATTATTGTTTTGCACTCTATCTCTCCCTTCATATCTATAAATATTTGCTTTATATATTTAGGTTCTCTGAAGTTGGGTGCATATATATATTTACAATTTTTATGTTCTCTGTTGAATTGACCCTTATACCATTACTTAATGCCTTTCTTTGTCTCTTTTTAGAGTTTCTTTTTACAATATTTTACTATTTTATTTGATATAAGTATATCCTGCTCTCTTTTGATTTCTGTTTGCATGAAATATCTTTTTCCATCTTTCTACTTTGTCTATGTGTGTCTTTATAAGTGAAGTGAGTCTCCTGTACACAACATGTAGTTAAATCTTGGTTTTTTATTGATTAGAGAATTTAATCCATTTGCATTCATGGTAATTATTGATAGGTACAACTTACTATTGTCATTTTGTTAATTTCTTTCTAGTTCTTTTGTAGATACTTTGTTCTTGTTTTTCTCTCTTGCCATATTCCTTTGTGTTCAAGTGATTTTTCTCTAGTAGTATGTTTTGATTTGTTGCTTTTTAATTTTTGTGTATCTACTATAGATTTGTACTTTGTGGTTATTGTGAGGCTTACAACAAACTTCTTATAGTTATTACAGGTTATTTTAAGCTAATAACTTAACTTTTATCACAAAAAACTCTAGCATTTTACTCGACTCCTCCCATACATATTTTGAATTTTTGATGTCAAAATTTTTTTATATTGCATATCCCTTAACAAATTATTTTAGCTATTTTTTAAGTTTTGTCTTTTAACTTCATACTAAAGATGTAATTGATTTACACACTACCACTACAGTATTACAGTATTCTGAATTTGACTGTGTATTTACTTTAATCAGTGAGTTTTACACTTTCAGATGTTTTCATGTTACTCATTAGCATCCTTATCTTTCAGCTTGAAGAACTCCTATTGGCATTTTTTATAAGACAGGTCTGGTAGTGATAAACTCCCTCAGCTTTTGTTCATCTGAAAAAGTCTTTATTTCTCCTTCATTCATGATGTTCAGCTTTGATGAATACAGTATTCCTGGTTGGCAGGTTTCTTCATTCAGTTTTTTGAGTATATCATCCCACTTTCTCCTGACCTATAAGATTTCTGCTGAGAAGTCTTGCTGCTACACATATTGGAACTCCCTTATGTGTTATTTGCTTCTTCTCTTGCTGCTTTCAGGATCCTCTCTCTGTCTTTGATCTCTGACAGTTTAATTATAATATGTTTTTAGGTAATTGTATTTGGACTAAATTTGTCACCTCTCCCAGGGTGATGGAGATGCAAAGGATTACTCAAAGCCCATTTCTTCTGAGCAGTGAGAGGCCCGAAAGGGTTACTTTCAGAACCTTCAAGAGAGAAGCATTCCTCGGAAATAGCCTTTTGGGGCCTCTCACTGCTCAGAAGAAATGGGCTTTGAGTAATCCTTTGCATCTCCGTCACCCTGGGAGAGGTGACAAGTGGTGCCCGCGTGAGGAATTTATAACTCAATGGATCAGAGACTGACCTGCCAAGACTTGGAAACTAAAGAGTGTCTGACATTTATATTTACACATCCCATAAAGGGTAGTCCCAGCAAGGGAAACGCATCCCGGTAAGGGAATCACAGGTGGCTCTCAATTAGCAGTTCATGCCTGCGGCAGGTCAAGTTAGGTCTTTTCAGCCCAAAGATTTTGTTTCTCTTTCTTTCACTTTTAAAATATGGGATTTCATTATCTAAAGAAGAGACTCAACATAAATTACAGCTCCAATGTCTCCTTAAAGCAGCCAGCTGTAAAGTAACTAAATGGCAGCTTGTGAAACTGTTAGTGGCTATTACACAATTTCCTTGGTACCACAAGGAAGGAAGCCTTGACATAAAAATTTGGAAATGAATTGGTCACTGGTTAATTTATGCAATGGGTCTTGTCAAGGCTTATCACCTAACAGTTTAGAATCTATGTGAAGTCACTCCGAGACCTATCCTAGATCTTAACAAAAAACAAAGACATATCTATGTCACCAAAAAGGATAAAACTTAATCTTTGCCAGTGACTGAAAGAACTTTTAATTGGACAAACTAAAGTAAAAGAAGTTAATATTTCTTTGCAACATTGGTTTTGTGTGGGCATGTTTTCTTTTCTTATCTACACAATGCTTCTTTTCTTTGCCAGAGACCCTAAGGCTTTATAAGAAATACAGCCCCGGTGCACCAACTGGACCTCCTTTTGGGTCTGCTACCTTTCTCTTGAAACCCCAAAAGTCAATGGCTCTAGCTCTGCTTGTTCTTTGGCTCAACCTTAAGCTCAGTAACCCATTTGAAAAACAAAAACTAAACTAAAATCAACCTGTTTTGCTAACTCATTTTCTCTAAAACAGGGTGAGGCCTCACAGATAAATTTTGTGTTTTTTTTAAAAAGAGAAAAACAATTTAAATCTGACTGTCCCTTTATAGTAGTGAGTTCTCTATTTTATCTGTCTGTTTATGTCTACATATATATGCACATTAATGTATGTTATGTCTACATGTTCATGCCTATATGTGTGTTTGTGTTGTCTGCATGGTACCAAGTTGGCTTATAATTAACGTGCACTCATTAAATAAGTATACTTTTCAAGTTCACTTGACTTTAATTTTCTAAAGTTTTGGAAATATAAATATGTTTTCAAAATTTGATTTAAACCTTCTGCCTACATTTGCTTTTAGGTTAACACATTTTGTGATATGTTTGATACTCATTTAATTTTTGTTTAAGGACTAAAAGCTATAAAAGAACTGACTCCTCGGTTTCTCCCAAAGTCCTTCACATGCCTTGTTGTTAACTTGTGCTTGGTTTACTAATCAAGCAGGATTATATATGTCTTTGCTAGAGGCTTTTAAGTTATGAACTCAACCTATAACACAATGATCTCTAATTATAAAATTTTTAAGTAAATAAGGCTAATTTAGTATTGTTGGTAAGAAAGGAATTAGTATGTAAAATAAGAGATGTGAAAAAAAGCTATGGATATGGAGAGCCAGTTATGGTTAGAAAGGCTAAAGGAAAGAAAATATTTTTATGTGAGAAGGCATCTAGTACAATGTATTCTTGTCCTAGAGTAAAATAACTGGCTATTTAAAATGTAGGAAGTATAAGACAAAATGAAAATTCTAAAGCATGTCATCAAATGTCTGAGTAAGTCATGATAATGGTTTGTGTGGGTAAGTTTGTTTAAAAGGTTTTACAGCAGAAGGACTGACTGAATTTCAAAGCAAATTATGAGTGAGTTTTTCTAAAAATTAATATCAAAATATTCTATACAGAGTTAAAATTTTCTCTCCTGCAGTGGAACAACCAGATTCCCTGAAAGCACTTAACTGCTCTTAATAGAAATTTGTAAAAAGTTTTCTTTATCTTTTAGATAACTGGCCTACAAAACTTATTTCATGTTTTATCATAATTTCTTGTGCTCTCTACCTTTAGAATCCTTTGTCACTTTGGTTTTATTTTTGTAATGATTTGTGAGTGTTTTAAGCTTTTGCTATTTGACAAATTTTACAAAACTAAATTTTGAAAGCTCAACCTTTTGACTTAAACTAAGTTCCAAGGGCTCTTTAGCTTCTCAAAGGATATATAGGAGATGTATCAAAACTAATTGGCTTATTTGATAAATTAGACTATATGGGAAACCATTGTCAGTACTGAGATGTTATGAATGTGTGTTCCCAAATCTTGTAAAGCTCTTGAAAATCTGTGTCTTGATATAAATGCTACCAGTCATAATCTTGGTTCAATTATAATTTTAAAATCTTAAGTCTTCAAATATTTCATGAAAAAACTCTGATAGGTACAGTTTCCTGACAAACTTTGAGTTCATACCTTTGAACTGAATTTCCAAATATTCTAATGAAAAAATTGATGGGTTTATGAAATTACTCACCAAGGTCAAAACAACAAAAGCTAATTAATGAACTAATAAAAAAAAGAATTATGGGTTTTTACAATTTCCTTATTTTAAAACACTGCTGGTTCTCTTAATGTTTTGTCTTCCAGATTTAAGAAAACTCTCTCTCTCTTAAGCTATCTATGACTGGCAACAGTTTGGTAAAATAGTTAAAACAAAAATAAAAGCATTTGTTTTCTATTTGATCCCCCCAAATTTAATAACTTTAAGTATCTTTATGATTATTATGGCAATGTGGCTATTTTCATAACTTCAATAAAAATTAACTCTCTCTTTATAACAAGATATAATATAAAACTTTGGTTATAAAATAGCATGTCTCTTCTAAGTTCCTGACCCCTCTTCATGTTGCCCTAATTTGGTCTAACTGCTGTTTCATCTCCCCCCGCCCCCAACGTGGGACATGACAACCTGGGAATGAGCCTTCCCAGCGCTGAGGGATCTATACAAAGAAAAGTAAAACCTTTTCTATCAAAAAAATTGATCACCAATGCTTTCAGAGAAATGCTTTGATCATAAAGGGGGAAATAATAGCTTGTCTAAAAAGGCAGTTCTCTAAAGTTTCATGGCCTTAAAGGGGATGTTTATGACTTGGATGAGATATCCTGTTCCTAAACAAAAGATTTGTAATTAATCAAAAAATTTTACAAAGATTAGAGGCTTTATAAGAAGTGATGTCCTGAACGGGTGAACATCAACAAACTCTCTGGACTCAAAATCAACTATTACATGGAACTGAACCCCATTCCAGAGTTTCAACAACCAGCAATAACACTCCAATTCACACCACCAGGAATGATGCCAATACAACAGCCCTGAGAGACGATGACATCATCAGTCCCCACCTCGTATAAATTAGAAGGACTTGCCATGCTAAAATAATACTAACTTTGCTTTAACAAATGTCTTAACTGTGAAACCTTGATCTATAGCTTTTGCTTTTTCTTGAAAAAGGAAGAAGGGGCAAGCAAATGTGGAGGATACTAACATTTATAAAGCAAATGTATTTCACAGGGCCTAGCCTCCAAAGCCCTGTAGTTTCAGGTATAACCTTTTTAAAATCACATATAGAAATGTTAAGCTTGCAAAAGATGGAAACTTTCCCCAGGCTAAAGTCTCTGTTGTAGATAAAGAATTGTAACACAGCAAAATTGCTGGCTCAAAGGACAGATGGCCTTGGTGCAGGTTAACCTACTGATTGACATATTGAGAAAGTTACTTGATTGTTATGTAAACATACTGAGAAAATTGCTGTAGGAAAAGAAAGAGTTTGCTAAGAACAAGGTTTTGTTGGTGGATCGATTTAAACTTTTACAAACTGCATTATGGAATGTCATTTTGTTTATTTCACTGATGTCACTAGTTTCCATTGTTAAAACTATACTTAGCCATAACTCTGCACATGTCCTTGTGTTCTTTGTAATGATTAAATCAACTGAATTTTCTTGTGAAACTTTCTTGTCTTTACAATAAAAGGGAGAGGCTAACTTTGTCACATTCAGCTTTCTCCTCCTAATGGAGAAGTTGCTGAAGTGTAGTCCTTCCAGGCTTCTTGATGCATTCATATTGCTTTGCGTAATCGAGTAATTCTTTTTTACATCTCTGTTACACAGGGGGAAGTGTGACACTCTCTCAGCTTTTATCTGAAAAGGTCTTTATTTCTCCTTCATTCACGATGTTCAGCTTTGCTAAATACAGTATTCTTGGTTGGCAGGTTTCTTCATTCAGTTTTTTGAGTATATCATCTCACTCTCTCCTCTCCTATAAGTTTTCTGCTGAGAAGTCTTGCTGCTACACATATTGGAACTCCCTTATGTGTTATTTTCTTCTTTTCTCTTGCTGCTTTCAGGATCCTCTATCTTTGATCTTTGACAGTTTAATTATAATATGTTTTTAGGTAATCATATTTAGACTGAATCTTATTGGAGATCTTTGACCTTCCAGTATCTGAATATCTACATCTTTCCCCAGGATTGGAAATTTTTTTGCTACTATTTCTTTAAATAAATTTTCTATCCCTTTATCTTCCTTTCTCCTTCTTGAACTCCTGTGACTCAAATATTAGCTCTTTTGATGTTTCCCATAAATACCATAAGCTTCCTTCATTTGTTCTTTTTTCCCCCTCTGACAGTATATTTTTAAATAACCTGTCTTTGAGTTCACAGGGCTGCTTGCTGCTCTGGACCAGAAGTGGTGCCAGCCAGAGATTGAGTCCACCACACAAGCCTGAATCCTTGGGCTGTGTGGCCCCACTTAGCACCAAGGCAGATCCAGAGGCTCAGTCTGCAGGTACCAACCTGGAGCATGGGGTTGTGGGCGTCTTCCCAGTGCTGGACTTTACTGTGGAAGTCCCAGCTTGGGGTCCAAGCAAAGTCCTGTGCTTACTTTCCTCTCTTTCCTCCAACTGGACAGTATCTCTGCTCTCTGCTGCGTAGGGTTGGGGGAGGGGTGGCAGGTAACGTTAAACTGTTCTTCCTATTCTCTTCTATGTTTCTTTTCCTATTATTGTGCTAAAACAAAGTAATATGATCTCTCACCTGGCTGCCTTAGCTTTTGTGAAGGTATTTTTATGCATAAATAGTTGTTCAAATTGGTGTTTCTGCAGGGAGACAATCACTGGAGTGTACTACTGTGCCATTTTGTTCTGTCCCTTGTAATTCTCTCTTTAAAGTGAAAAAACAAACACTTCCAATGCCTTTCTTTTCTTTTGTATTTGAGTCCCAAAGGAAACAGTAACCGTTACATGACATTTGGTCTCATATAAAAGCCAAAAAAGAAGTCAACTAAAAATATTTCCTAAGTTTGTATTTTTTTGGTCCCCGTTATTCTGACATACTTAGACACTTTATTTTTGGCCTGATTTTCTTCCATGTTAGTGGGAAAAAAATTATTTAATACTGCACATAACAAGTGGAAACCAGTCAAGTGCAGTATCAATTTAGCAGAGGAATAAGGGAAGCAGACACTTTAATATTTTCCTACCTCCCTTGGGAAGGTTAAGAACTTAATTCAACCTGAACTGGTGTAAATATCCCGAGATAAAGTCCCTTTTCACATGTGTGCTACTAAACCAAATTGATGTAAAGGAGTTAATCACTGTCTCAAAGTGAAAGTGTATTTTCTGTGAACAAGTTTACAACTGTTCAGGGCAGAGGGCAGAGGCATAAGCATGAGGGAGTAGGGAATGGAACATGCTTTCTGAGCTGGTAAAGAAATTAAAAATAGCCCCAGAACTATCATTCATCAAATGTTCTTTTCAGTACCTACAGTATTGCTGAGAAAATGAAAAAGGAAGCAGATGTCATCTTGAAACGTCCTTAAGTGTTTAGTGTTTAATTTTATTTGGGGGAACCTCTTGGTCTTGAGACAGCTGTGAAGAAAGAGCCTCCCTCCTCTAGCTGCCTGGGAGAGAACTAAATGGTAGGTGAATTCAAGCTAGAATTGAGATGAGGAGCAATCTTCATTCCTGTTTAGAATTAGGAAGAATCAACATTACAAACATATATGTTCCTTTCCACAAATGCCAGAAAAATAAATAGAATATTGATATGGGACTCTTAACTTCTTTATTTCAGAAGTGTTATGTAATTGCTAGGTGATTTTATTTCTCATAAGCATGATTCTTTCGCTGAATATTACTCTTATTCAGTATTTCCTTCTTTTATTCATTTGTTTATTCATTCATTCAATAACTGTGTATTAAACATTCACTGTGTCCAAAGCACTGCTAAGTACTCATCATAATAGAACTTCACAGATGCTTAACACCCAGGGACGCTGTTACTAGGTTTCTGCTTCTACTCACACAAGACAAAGTAATGGCCCTTGCCGTCTGGCTGCCAGCTCGCATTTATGTCTGCACTGGGCCTGGCTTTGAATAGCATTGATCTTTAATTAGTTACCTTTAATCTGCATGAACTGATTCTGCAGTGGTTAGGACTATATGTGAGTTAGGAGTCAATAAGTTTTCAATCAATCTTTGAGGCTGTCATACACAAAAATAATTTTTTAACGAATGCAGTGATTCATCAACTTAACTGTACTTTAGAATCACCTGGAATGTTTTTTAAAATTCCAATGAACAGGCTACATCCATACCAAATAAAATGGAATCCCCAAAATGACACCAGGCATCAGTATTTTTTTTTTTTTTACAGCTCCCCACTTGATTCCAATATGCAGCCAAAGTTGAAAGTCAGTGATTTAATGAACTGTGAAGCACTTACGTCCTTGCATCTGAAATTTATTTAACTTATTTTTCCTTATCCCCTAGTTCGTTTGTTTATTTGTTTGTTTGTTTTTGCTATATTTATGAAAGCTGGATACTGAAAATTTTACTCTGTGATCATTGGGGTATTGTTTCCTAAGATCATAGATATTTAGGTGTAATTATTAGAACTTAGAGTGGTACGACCATTCCAGGATAGCCAATGCCAAGACAGTATTTCTCCAACTAAGGGTAAAATGCTCAGAGACTATCTGAAAAAAAATTCCAAAGCACTCACAGAAATCTAATCTGCAGATATCTAAGCACTTGCCTGGTGGTGAAAGTGCAGCAACTACGTCATATGCAGAAGAAAATCTAGCATCTCTCAGAGCATCCCTCCCTTAGGCTCTTCCTCCTTTTTTATGCAATACTAAAAGGCAAACAGAAAGATTAAAGGCACTTTAAAAACTGTTGAATGTTTATATTTTAAAGATCATTTAGAATATGTAGTGAAAGCACTTTAGAAATTCTTAAAAGGTTATTTCTCATTTTTGTGAACCTAGATTTATTTCTTGTGGCCTTCAGTTTTAATACCCAAATTTTTATACCTAAGTCAAACATTATAACCAAACGGTATAATAGGCTGAATATGCAACCAACTTATTTGTATGGATGAAAGTGAGGGAGAGATACATTCGACTTTTCACAAAATAATCACATGAATAAAGGGTGAAGTCAATGTTGGAATCAGTGGAGGTCCACATAAAAAAATATAAATATAAATTCACACACACACACACACACAAAAACCGGGGGGGGGGGGGGGGGGAGAAGATATAACAACCACAACTACCTGAAGTTGATACGACAAGCAAACAGAACAAACAGAAAGGACATTGTTGGGGGGGAGGGGGGGAGGGAGAAGGGAGGGAGGTTTTGGTGATGGGGAGCAATAATCAGACACAATGTATATCGACAAAATAAAATTTAAAAAAATTAAAAAAGAAAAAAAAAGAAAAAAGAAAATTTAAAAAAAGAAAAACTCTAGACAAAATAAAAAAATAAAATTAAAAATTAAAAAATTAAAAAATATAAAAACTTCAGAAAGAAATACTGCAAAAAATGTTTGCACACATGTTGAGCATTGTTATAACTCTATCCCAACTGTTAGCACTTCATGCGAAATTTCAAAATTTTAAATATTCTGCAAAATATAAATGTATCTGCCATCTAGCACAAGAAGTAAAATATTAAATATGCAATTAAACCCTTCTATCTACCCAACCCAGGTCCCATTTACCCTCCCTCTCTCTTGCAAGAAGAATTTCTTTCTTTCTTTTTTTTTTTTAAAAAAGATGACCTGTTTAAAGAAAACATAGGGGAAACACTTCAGGAAATAGGACTGGGCACAGACTTCATGAATACGACCCCAAAAGCACGGGCAACCAAAGGAAAAATAAACAAATGGGATTATATCAAACTAAAAAGCTTCTGCACAGCAAAAGAAACAATTAAAAGAGTTAAAAGACAACCAACAGAGTGGGAGAAAATATTTGCAAAATATACATCTGACAAAGGATTAATATCCAGAATATATAAGGAACTCAAACAACTTTACAAGAAGAAAACAAGCAACCCAATTAAAAAATGGGCAAAAGAGCTAAGTAGGCATTTCTCTAAGGAAGATATCCAAATGGCCAACAGACATATGAAAAAATGCTCAACATCACTCAGCATCCGGGAAATGCAAATCAAAACCACATTGAGATACCATCT
Organism: Cynocephalus volans; assembly: GCF_027409185.1. Classification (NCBI taxonomy): domain Eukaryota; kingdom Metazoa; phylum Chordata; class Mammalia; order Dermoptera; family Cynocephalidae; genus Cynocephalus; species Cynocephalus volans. The sequence goes on along the minus strand of NC_084460.1, from coordinate 274,944,134 downwards.
AACCCCAGTTAGGATGGCTAAAATCCAAAAGACTATGAACGATAAATGCTGGCGAGGCTGCGGAGAAAAAGGAACTCTCATACATTGTTGGTGGGACTGCAAAATGGTGCAGCCTCTATGGAAAATGGTATGGAGGTTCCTTAAACAATTGCAAATAGATCTACCATACGACCCAGCCATCCCACTGTTGGGAATATACCCAGAGGAATGGAAATCATCAAGTCGAAGGTATACCTGTTCCCCAATGTTCATCGCAGCACTCTTTACAATAGCCAAGAGTTGGAACCAGCTCAAATGCCCATCATCAGATGAGTGGATACGGAAAATGTGGTACATCTACACAATGGAATACTACTCAGCTATAAAAACGAATGAAATACTGCCATTTGCAACAACATGGATGGACCTCGAGAGAATTATATTAAGTGAAACAAGTCAGGCACAGAAAGAGAAATACCACATGTTCTCACTTATTGGAGGGAGCTAAAAATTAATATATAAATTCACACACACATACACACATACACACACAAACCGGGGGGTGGGGGGAAGAAGATATAACAACCACAATTATTTGAAGTTGATACAACAAACAAACAGAAAGGACATGGTTGGGGGGGAGGGGGGGAGGGAGAAGGGAGGGAGGTTTTGGTGATGGGGAGCATTAATCAGCTACAATGTATATCGACAAAATAAAATTAAAAAAATAAATAAAAATATAAAAAATAATTAATTAATTAATTAATTAATTAATTAATTAATTAAAAAAAAAAAAAAAAAAGATGACCTGTGAGGGGATCTTAACCCTTGGCTTGGTGTTGTCAGCACCACGCTCTCCCAGTGAGCGAACCTGCCATCCCTATATGGGATCCAAACCCGTGGCCTTGGTGTTATCAGCACCACACTCTCCCGAGTGAGCCATGGGCCGGCCCTTGCAAGAAGAATTTCTATCCTGCATTTGGGATTTATCATTTTCATTAATATTGTCACACTTTTGTCTAAATAATATGTAATATTATTTGCATCTTTTAAACTTTGCAAATGGAATTATATGCTATGTATACTTCTATAACTTGCTTTTTATCTTTCAATGTAATGTAATCTATGTTGATATATGTACTATTTTATTCATTTTTGCTTCTATAGAATATTCTATTGCATGAATTGTATCAATATTTCATATTTGTAATGGTTTTTGTTGTTATGTATGTGTTTTTACCTTTCATGCTTTCCAATTTTTTACTGTAACAATGCAGTGATACACACTTTTATGCTCATGTGGTTGAGTATCCCTAATATATATACCCAGGACTGGAGTTAATGGGCCATAGGATATATACAATTTCAACTCCACTACATATTGTTAAATTGATCTACAAAGTAATCCCATAAATGTGTACTCCCACATGCACTGAATGAGAGTTCCTGATTTTAACTTTCTGACAGTGCTCCAGAAATTCTCTTTAGCAAAGCCTTGCCACGAAATCACTTAAATGAGAACCATAATAAATGGCATTCTTATGATATAAAATGTCATTTTATGCTCTATTGCTAAAGTTGGGTCTTAGAGTCTCTGAGCCTTTTAAGGAAAGACAATTTGGGTAAACATTGTTGAATAGTGGCTATTTCAAAAATTCCCAAAACATTTTATAAATAGGTTGGATGTGAATTTAATAATAGTAATTGTGTCCATAGTAATATCCTGTATAGAATAGTTTTGTTGATAGTTTATGACTAAGGCAAGTAGGTACAGGATCAAAAATACCCATTCTGTATATTAGTCGTTAGAGTTAATGATTGGAATAAATGCCACCAAATGCAAATTTTTTTTAACTAGAGAAGAATAAAGGAATAAAACTGTCCATGAGTGAAAGTAAAATAATTGTCTGATTTGTGTTCAGTGGGTTTCAAGTCTGATAGGAATCTACCTAGACTATGAAAGATAAAAGTTAATAGTATGTTTAATTTCTTCTATTAAAATTAATGTGTATTTCTGAAGGCTGGTGATTGTTTATATAACTCGTAACACAAAGTAAGCCCTCAGCTTCATGAGGGAAAAAAAAATTGATCCCTTGTTTATTCCTTCATTCTCTCATTCAAAATATTTGTATTTGTGGAGAAACTTCTCTGTATTTGGAATTTATGCCAGGCATAGCAAAGGCCTAAAGAGATCTCTGTGCATATAGAAATTGACATTACCAAGGACAAACAGTATTGTTTGCTTGCATGCAATATGGTCTCTGTGTCCTGAGGTATCTCCTTGTCTGAGGGTTGATGTTGCTACTGACTGACTGAGGGAGAGAAACAGGATGAAAAGCCCCAGAAGCCAAAGGATACAACCATATAGGAATTTGTGGAAGTCAACTTCCATAATGGCCTTTAATGCTTCTTGCCTCCTGGCATTCACACATTTTTGTAGTCCCTTCCCACATCGAATGGGACTGACATGAGTAATAAACAGTATATTGAGAGGTAAAGGTGGGTGACTTCTGAAGCAAGGACATAAAAGACAGCACTTTGGCTTGCTTTCCTGAATCACCTGCTCTGGGCGAAGCCAGCTGCCATTTTGTGAAGACACTCAAGCAGCCATACAAAGAGACCCACATGGCAGGAAACTGAGCCCTCCTGTCAATATCTGCGCCTACTCTTTAGTCATGTGTGGACCATCTTGGAAGTGAATTCTGTAGTCCCAGTCAAGTCTGCAGTTGACTGCAGCCTTAGCCAACATCTGCATGACAACCTCATGAGTCTGTGAGCCAGAACCACTTGTCCAAGATGGTCCTGAATTCCTGACACTTAGAAACTGTGTGAGATAATAAATGTTTATTGTGGTTTTAGGCTGCTAAGATTTGAGGTAATTCGTTATGCAGCAATAGAAACTAATACAGGATTGGAAAGAGGAAATAAGAACAACTCTCTTGCTCCCTTTCTCTAAAGCTGTAATGAGTTGCTCTTTACTTTTTCTATTTAAAGAATTACATAATAGTCTCCCAGAGGGAAAAACATCTAAGTCACTTGCCTCAGGAAAAACCTAATACAGTAAAAAGAAAATGTATCACCCAAGGTGAGTGTATTCATTCAATTATTTATTTACTTGCTCAACAAATATTCATTGAGCATACTATGTGTCAGGTATTGTGTGCTAAGATCAGAGAACCACAACAGTAAATAAGATAGTCTCTGGTCCCAGAGAGAGCCATCTACAAGCACTGCCTCACTGAATTTACATTATAATAAGTGAAATGGACAATTATCAAGTACATAAATAATTCAAATCCTTATAAATGCCACAAGTCCTTCAAATGAAGTGTTGCAATATGGAATGCGAGCAGTTGAGCCTACTTTAGATAGTGTGATAGGTAAGGCCTCTCTGAAGAGAGGACATCTAAGCCAAAACTAGTAGGATAGGAAAAAAAAAAAAAAAAAGACAGCCATTGAAAGAAAGGATGGAAGGGCAATCCAGGAAGAAGGAACAGCATATACAAAGGCTCTGAGTTGGAGAGGTGCAATGAATAAACTAAAGGAGGCAAGAATGACTAGAGTCCAGCATGTGAGGAGGAGAGCAGCATGAGATGATGTGGGAGCACATCCATTTTTCATAAACATTCTAGGAAAAATAGACTGTTGTGAGAAAACACACTATAAAAATAATTCCACTCACACACAGGTCTGCTTTCTGTAGTCCCTCTCCCTCACACCTAAAGAAGCATTTACAACTTGAGGCAAGAATTGGGATCAAACCACACAACAGACTTGAGCACTCAGAACCTGTGGGTTCTGCATCCCCCATGACCCAACAAGGAGGTCTTTCTCTCTTTACCAGGATATCTCAGATTTTCAGACCTGCAATACCAATGCACAGCCATGTAAATGGTCTGTACACTCCTATGATGGCAGAGCCCAATGTTGAAGCTGGAGAAATGTTTAGTGGGTTAGAAATCTTGATTCTCCTTTGATCTTAGAATAGGATTTTTAGGTAATGCATGAATGAGCCAAAAGGCTCTTGAGTTGGGGATGAAAGTCCACAGATAAGTTTGGCAAAAGCCATCTAATCAGTTCCAATCACTGTTTAGGGATGGGTGTTTTAGGTTGCTGTTTGATTCCAGCTTGAATGACTATTTATGGGACCGCACCCTTTTTCTAAGCAAAAACAACAGATGGCCTAAACGGATAAAAGGTGGCACCCAAGGGAAGTTAAGGGGGAGGGCTAAGCATAGAGAGGCAAGGCACGTGCACATTTGACCTTTTCAAGGATTGGCCTAAGCTTGGAAATCCCTGCCTGCTAAGCATATAAATATGATCTTTTGTGTTACAACAAACGGAACTGCCTGACAGAACCCCCGCTGCATGTGTGTATGTGTTTGTTCCCTATCTGGGAGAGCAGCGGCGTGCTCACCCATCTCTTGGAATCTCTTTTCACCCTGTGTCCTGAGGGGGAGAAAAGGGCAATCCCTTTGGCCCCAACCCTCTAGGGAAAGGAAAAACCTCTTGGGGTCCCATGTTGCCGCCCCGCAGGAGATGCAACAACTATCGACTATTTAATCTACTGATTGTTCTTTAGATATGTTAAGAAAACTGCTTGAATGCTGTTTAAATATGCTAAAGAAATCACTGTAGGAAGTATGTAGAAAAGAAAATGTTCACTAAGGACAAGCTATTTGTTGGTGAATTGACCTAACTTTTTACAAATTACATTCTGGTATATCACGTTGTTAATTTACTGCTGTTACTAGTTTTACACTGCCCGTTTTTATGTCCTTCTTTGATGATTGAATCAACTGATTTTTCTTGTGAAACTTCCTTGTCTTGTCAATAAAAAGAAAGGCTGATTTTGAATCAGGGCTGCTCACCTGATGAGCGGCTGTCCCTCCAGGGGCTGCTGCTCCCCTGATGGGTGACAGTCCCTCCAGGCCTCATTGATGGTACTTTGAGTGAATCCGTTCTTTCTTTTTTTTCCATCTCACTTACACAGAGAAAAGTGTAACAGAAATGTACAGGAATATGTATACATCTCAAAAGACTAAATTTGAGGGAAAACCTGGGGCATACTGGATTTAACAATTATTGGAGACAAAAAAAGGTTTAGTTGGAAAGTTTCTGGCACTTCTTAAGGGATTATGTGACAGCTTTAGAATTTGAAGACCACGTTTCCAGAGTGTTCAGACTTAAAATTCTGTCTCTGTGTAAGACCTTTCAGACTCTGTTTGCTGAAGGAAGAGACTGTGAAATGTAAGGCCTAGAAGTCACACTGTGACATTGCAGGCTTGCCAAGTGTTGTGGGACCTCTTGCTATTTATTTAGCCATGTTGTCATGCCCTTTCCAATACCAAATTATTCTTGCTTCTAGAAGATTATCAAAATGGGACTTGTGAGATACACAGTCCGTTTTAACAAACAGCAATCTAATTCTTCCTTTGTACATTCCAGAGAAGGAAAAAGAATCACCTTGCCAGCTGGTACACAGTGTGGTGCACTGAAGCTAAAAGAATCCTACTGCCCAAAGGGCACCAAGGAGGATTTTAATATATACAGTACAGATGTGTCGGAAGAAGCATCTTATGAAGGATTTAATCTGTTCATTTGAAAGAGTGCAGCACAAACGGTCCCATGGGGCGCCCCTCCAGGGCAGCCAATATTTTCACTCTGTAAAGAATCCCACTCGATGAGAATCAATGTGTGTGCTTGGTCTTGACTACAAATATTTTATTAGAAGCAGAGAAAATGGCCATTGCCACTCCATTTTGCCTTCTTCCTAGGTTTAATGGTCCCAACTTCCTCCCTGTTAGAAATGTCCATAATTATTTGATATAAAAGAATTTATCAAGCAAATTCAAAAGCTAAAGACCTCAGGATGAAATTTATAAAGGGGAACAGGTGTCTCACATTTTAAAAGCCCTGGTGCCAGTTTACAGTGGGACGAGTGTGCCCTTTGCGCTGTTCTTTCCTCTAGCAGAACTCCTCCAAACACAAGGACTGAGGTCCCTAGAAAATGCCTAACATGCCATCGTGTAGCCTCCTGGAGACGTGGATACTTTCCTGGGCCCGAATTAGAAAGCCTTGAGCAGGACTGGAAGAAGCAAATGCACTGTCAGCCACAGGCTATTCCTGTCCCTGCAGTTGCTGCCCATCTTCAAAATGGAGACAGCCGTGCTCATGCTATCTGAAGCCCTTCAAACAGGCTTGACAACAGGGTCCCTCTGTCCCTTTGGTTCCATCCATCCTTAATTTTACTTTGGAGGGAAGTATTACTTCTTTTCCTTATCAAACTTTTTATTTAAGTATAACATACCTCTGGAAAGATGCAAAAATCTTAAGTGTGCACCTTGCTGAATTATTACAAAGTAGCCATGTTCGTGTAAACCACCAGCCCCTCCACTCACCATCACTACCCCACCCTCCACTTCAGAGATAACACCATCCTGTCTTCTAATGCATCACTTACTTACCCTTGGTTTTGAACTTTACATGAATCATAGCTGAACATTATGTGAGACTGATCCACCTTATTACATGTACCTGTAGTTTGTGGCTGTGAAGTAGTCCATTGTATGAACATACCATACTTAATTTATCCATTCTACTGCTGGTAGGCATTTGGGTTGTTTCCAGCTTTGTGCTATTATGAATAATGTTGCTAAGGATGTTTATGTACATTTTTATACATACATGTACACATTTCTGTGGGACATACACCTAGGAGTAGAATTACTGGTTTTTAAGGTATGCATGCATTTAGTATTTTTTTCTTAACCTTTCTGTCCTGAAAGATACTTTCTACTTTATTTCCCATAAAAGCATCAGCTCCCAAAAATCCCTTGTCAATTTGTCCTTGAAGCTATACTAAATGTTGTATGCTGATAGTGGTTAATGGGCAGTCATTGTCCTTGGGCATTTGTTCATTGTCCTTGGGCATTTGTGCTCTCAGCTCTCTTGCTCAGAAGGTAACCAAAAAGGATTTCTGACCAAGAATTTGACCATTTACTAACTATTCTCCTAATTCCAAAGCCCTTTTTCTTGAGACAGTATCTGCATCGTGTGCCCTTCCGTGCCATCGCCTGGGATTTTCTGTCCCTTTCATACTCTCCTCCTGCCAGGATTACATACTACAGAATTACACAATGAAGCAAGCTCTGAGAAATTTTAATCACTATAAATGTCCTTTCTCAAGAAACCCTACACCCCTACCTCCAGGGGAAGCAGCATGCTAACCATGTCAAGAATCACTCTGACTCCATTTCCATGTGGCTTACGATCTCCTTCACAAGGCAAGATTCGTGAGCGCTGGTCCCAGCCTGGCCTTGGATATGGCATGACCTCTAGCAAGGTAACTCTAAGAGCAAAAGGAGAAAAATAATACCAGTCTCCTACTTATACAAGGAGTGAATTTATTGACTGTTAAAGAAACAAAACTGTTTAAAAACAGTGATAAAACGAGTATGAATATTAAAAAAAAATTATCTTTATTATCCAGTCTTAGTCCCTTATCACGCTGGCACGTACAAACCCATCTATTCTTAAGAGGTAACAGTTTACAACATCTCAGAAACATCTTTGGAGTATTTCATCATCCCCAGTTAGTAAATTATTTATTTTTTAACTGAAAATCCTTTCATCCATCCCTGTTAATGTCATATTAAGAACAGCTGATGATTATTCTCTGAATAGTGACACTTTACATAATTAAAATTGCTCTTTCTTCTACTAAGTAATGCCGAAGCCCTTATCTTCTCAGAATGGGTTCTAGTAGTCAGTTCTCTGCTCATCTCCATCCTTCTCATCTAGCCATCCAAGTTCTTCTTAATGCTCAAATTTTGGAGCACCAACCTGTCTTGAATCATTTAACTGTAATTGGCCAACACCCAAATCCATACCATTCTTTCATTCATTCATTCATCCATTCCACAAAGAAAAGTCTGTTTTGAGGTTACTATGATTTGGGAGCTGGAGATTCAGTGGAGAATCAGACAGATGAGTCCATGATCTCATGGAGCTCACTTTCTAAATAATTAGAAAACAAATAAATAAATAGATTGAAAATGATAAAGGCCATGAGAAAAATAAAAGCAGATGTTGGGCTAAATAATGACCAGGTTGGGGGCTGCTTAAGACAGCATGATTGGATAAGGTCTTTCTGAGGAGATAAAATTTGCATTAAAATCTAAATGATCTTAGGTGGCAGCTATGAAAAAGTGTATAGGAAAAGTGTTCCCAGAAAAAGGGTATAGCAATGACAAGCCCCAAGGAGGTAGGGTCAGAATGACTAGAACATGACCATCAGGGCGGACAGAACAATGAGAGGAGCTCAGAGAGACAGGTGAAGGCTAGATTGAACCCAGCTTTGCTGGCCATCATTAGGAGCTCATTTTGTAAATTCCAAATGTGATAATATAATTCATGAATTATCATACATATGTAAGTTTTTAACTGAATCATAAGTGCCAGGCTTATGATCATTTAGTTATTGTGCATTCTTCCAATTTGTGATTCCCAGTACACCCAAGATATCTCTGCCGTCGGCATTGCTAACATCCTGTAGTTCCTTTTCTTCTTTAATCCCCTCCTCTTCTGAAATATAACCTTCATCCGAGTCATTTTTACAAGCCAGAATTTAACTACATCATAACTGATTAGCTGAGGTGCAATCCCCAGGTTTTTTTTACATGTAATTATATACCCTTTAGCCAATAGGAAGCAGTAGTTAAGAGCCTAGGCTTTAGATTGCAACGGGTTCTGTTTCTGCGTTTGACACTTCTGCTGTGTATAACTAGCACATTACTTTATATCTCTGAGTCTTTTGAGTATGAGTCTTTTGACCCATAAAACAAAAATAATACCTATCTCAGAGTAGTTGTGAGGATTAAAGAACATAATATACATTAACCCCTCAATAGATGAGCATTAATAATGATGATACTTTTCAAAAAGCAAAAACCACAGAAATTTGCAGTAAAAAAAGAGATGTTGGATCTTACCCTATAGTTCTCTGTTCATTACTATCGTTCTGTGTGTAAACCTTTCTGAAGGTGAAATAATTGTCAGGGGTCACACAGCTAGTTAGTAGTAAAGCATATCTCCCTAGTCAACATTCTAATAGAGGAATCATTCAACTATTCACCACTTGCTTTAGCTTTGAGTTTGGGCTTTATGAACTTCATAGCTATTTTCTGAATCAATCACAAATGAAGTCTGATTCCTGATGAGGCAAATGGACACTGGAATAGTGTGTGGTTTAATAAATGCTTCTTGAGGCTTGGGAGATTCAGAATCATGAACTCTAGCTTTTACGCAATTTGTTAAGGGAAAAAAGTCAATAGGAAGATGTGATTTCCATATAGATCTTATCCACCTAATGTGGAGTGTGATTTGGAGACAGCCCAGATGAGGAAATAAACTGGAGGTGAGAGAAGAGTTTTTATAAGCAAATTTTGGGGCAGGGTGAACATGTCAACTCAGGGCTAAAATCTAGAGCAGAAACTGTTATGGCTGGAGTGATGTGAAAGCCACTTACTTCAAGTGCTTGCTATTGAAAAGTTTTCAAGTAGTTTTCATACACACACGAACAGAGCTACATAAATGTAAGGAAGAAAAAAAATCCTGGGCCTTAAGTAAGAGTTTAACAAGTTGGCTTTTACATGTGGTTGAGCTTATATCTAATATTTATTGTTGGGTTTTTTAACTATTTTATTATTTATTTATTATATAAGCCAAACATAATAGGAGAAGAAAAATACAAAATATAGATAGGCAAAAGGAAATCAATTCATAATTCTAGCACTCAGAAATACTTTTATTAACATCTTGGCATTTACATGCATACACACACTCATGCACACAGGTTAATTGTTCACACACCCAAGTTCATTCTTATTTTGCCTGAGGAGGTATATCAAACGGAATTGATATGAGCTTTTAAACCTAATATGGAACACCACATTATATCAAAAACAGTGATCATACAAATGAAAAAGATATTTCATATCAAGAACTTCAAAATTTCACAATTATTGTTCACTAAGTACTTAATTTCTTTTTTCCTCTTTTAATTTTAACATTTACTTGTATGTATTTGTAGGGTACAGTGTGTTGTTTCCATACATGCATACACTGCACAATGATTCACTGAGGGTAGACAGCGTAGTGTTGTACCCATTAGTCCACCACCTCTCCCCTCCTGAACTCTGGTTAGTACTTAATCAACAACCCCTTTTCTTCAGGAATATATAAAGAGCTATGACAACAGATCAATTCCAATTCAACAATACTTTGCTAAACACCTTTAATTGTTCCAATATTTGGAGAAATTCAAAATAAGCATTTACGCTTTTGAGAAATTATTCCTGTAAGGATCACACAAAAAAAATTAAATTATTTGGGCAAAATGGGGAAGAAAGGAAGAGGATTTCAGGCAAAATAAGCAGCAGTCTACAGTGTACACTTAATGGGGAGCTGCCACATATAATAAAAGTGACACTTGTATCAAGGAAATAGTAAAGCAAATTAGAAAAAAATTTTAAGGGCTGGCCCATGGCTCACTCAGGTGAGTGCGGTACTGATAACACTAAGGCCACGGGTTCGGATCCCATATAGGGATGGCTGGTTAGCTCACTGGGTGAGCGTGGTGCTGACAACACCAAGTCAAGGGTTAAGATCCCCTTACCGGTCATCTTTAGAAAAAAAAGAAAAGAAAAAAATTTTAAAAGGGAGTAAAATCTTTAAACGTTCAAAACTTTACATTTTTAAATTTAAAACTTTGAAAAAGGGGTAGGAGGCAAGAAATATACATAAAAATTTCTGGTGCTGGCCAGGTCAATATCTATCTTCTTTGATGTTTTCACTCTAAAGTAGGAATAACATTTCCTGGCTCCTTCTTCCTCAGAAGAGTATTATAAAGGCAGATAAAATCCATTATGCACTTTGTACTCTCAAGATTTTTTGAAGGCTGCTGTTGCCTACTTGCTATTTCAATCTGCTGGATAGATGCGATTCCTACTTTACTTTTCAGACACAGATTCAACCAAGAAGATGGGTTTTTAGATTTTAAATCTCAGTCTCTCTCTCTCTCTCTTTCTCTCTATCTATCACTCTATCTCTCTGTCTTCTTTTGGCCAAAAAGGATAATTGATGCTGCCATGTTCAATCTACTTTGAAATTTTACCCCCTTTAAAAATTTTGTTTTTAATTTTCTTTAATATTTTCTTGATACAAATATCACTTTTGTTGTGTGTGGCAACTCCCCAAGTGCCTCATATGCTGCTGCTGCTTTTGCCTGGAATCCTCATCCTCTTCCCCTACAAACTTCTGCTTTCTTTTGGCTCTCAATTATCATTTCCTTAAGGAGACCTTTGCTGATGCCTACAAGACACTTTTCTAATTCCATGTTCTCATATCCCTATTTTTATCCTCCTTCAAATATTCATCTCAGTTCTCCAAGAGATCAGGAACCAAATTCATCTTGTTCATCCAGAAATCCTAACACCTAGCATATCATAGGTGACCAATACCTGTGGAACAAGTAAACCCCTGTGGTTGCCTGATCGGTGGTTAGGCATGTTAGGTTCTCCTGAGGACCAGTGAAACAAAGTGGCTGCTCTTGTTTCCCAGTCCCTACATTTCCACAGAAGACAATTATTTACCTTAGCCAAAACAAACGTGAAAACCTACACAATCATAAGAAACAGATTAATGTGTGGCAAAACTTGATCACGTGGTAAGAGAAACACAATAGAATTAGATAATAGAAGATGACAGACTGCCTTTAGTAATGAATTTGTCCCTTCTCTGCCATTCCCTGTACTTTGGTAATTGTCTAAAAAAACTTACACAGTAAATGGTACAGTTCAGCATGAAGAACTCTTGGGCGATCTGGGCACAGAGCATGTCAGCTGTCATCAAGAACATGAATCCTCAGCTGCTGCCTTCTTTTTCCCTTCCCAGTGAGTCCTGTCACATAGTCCTAGAAAAGGAAGGGGGTCAATAGAGAAATTTCATTTTGATTTTGACTATTGTATTAAATTGCTCAAGATCATAGTTCAGAAGTATCTAAATTCTCACATGTAATTTCTGTGTGTACCTAATAATGCCTAAGTGACATATGAGGGAGTCTTCAAGAAGTTCATGGAAAGATTCATTTTATCTTTCAATTCCATTTGCCATGAACCTTTTGAAGTTCCCTTGTACATATACATTACATGTAATAGGACTAACCATTTCATCTAATAAGACTAACCTCAGTGCTATAAATTGTGAACATTTTTAGGCTTTCTTTCTATAGCACATCTGACCAAAAACACAGAGTGTTGCCTAAGTAGGAATGAGATCTTACACCTCTTCTCTTTGAAGTTTCAGACTAAATTATTTCTAAATTTTTTTAAGTTCTTGTATTTTTACAAATAAGCTTTTTATTTTAGAATACTTGTAGACCTACAAAAAACTTGAGAAGAGACTTCAGAGAGTTCCCACATACTCCACACCAAGTTTCCTCTATTGTTAACATCCTACATTAGTAAAGGTACATTTGTCATAACTAATGAACCAATACCAATATGTTGTAATTAACTAACTTCTATGCATTATTCAGATTTCCTTTCTTTACTTAATGCCCCTTTTTATTTCAGGATCCCACCTAGGACACCAGATTACATTTACTCATTATGTTCATTAGGCTTCTCTAGGCTGTAACAGTTTCTCAGACTTCCTTTGTTCTTGGTAATTTTGACAATTTTAAGAAGTTCTTGTCAGAAATTTTGTAGAATGTCCCTCAGTTTCAGTATGACTGGTGTTTTTCTCATGATTATATCATGTTATAGGTTTTGGGTAGCCATATACTACCTCAGCCACCTGATCAAGGTTAACATCAACAATGATGTCATGTTCATAGCATATGCCCTTGATATGATAGCAATAGTACTTTACCTTTGTGATTTCTATTTCTCAAGAAGAACGTTCTACACCAACATATTTTCCTCCATGAATTCATAAATCAGTGATATATATTTGCTAATACAAAGGGATTAAGATACGTAGTGGGATCAGGCCCTTTCCCCCCTTAATATGAAATAAAGTGTACCTATTTTATATTTGTGATATTTAAATTTTTAATATCAAAATTATTTTGGTAATATTGCTAATATAAAACAATTTTGAGGTAGTGGATTAGTAAAACATATAAATCAATATATTTTATAATATATTAATATATAATAATTTAAATGTTTTAATTTCTCTTCTGAATGCAAGGAAGACCAAAATATTTTTGTTCAGAACACACAAAACTCCTTTGCCCATTAACCCTGCCATAGATTTTAAAGAATTTCTGCATATGAAGCAAAGTATTAATATACGCTGTGTGTTAAAGCAAGAGTTCATAATAATAGCCATCTCTCAGTAATTGCAGAAAATATCAATCTGTCATTTCATAATCCAAAGGAAAACAAAACTGGTGGGTGAATTGCTGCTATTTGCAAAAGTAGTGTTTTTATTATAAGCAGGATTTTTTTAAAAAACTCTATTCTAATTATTTAAATGTGAGACAACATTCTTACGTATAATATGTTCAGATTCTCATGACCGTCTTGTATGAAAGAAATGATATCAGCAGCTAAATTTGGATAATGATTGAGTCATTGGTGTAGGACAACATGGGGGAAGGAGATAATCAAAAAGTTTTTCTTGAACATATGTGATACAATAATTCAATAGTTCAGGCCAGCATGTGAGATAAGGAGATGGACTAACTGCAGGTAAATTGTGACTTAGGTGAATTATTGCTAATACGAGAGTCTTAATCTCCCTCAGTTGTAATATATAGAGAAGAAAAACCTTTTCCAAGTTAGGGAAACTTTAATAAATCTATATCTTTAAACACAACTACATTTAACAATTAAAGTATATAATATGTATATTTACACATATATACTTGTATATGTATGTATATATGTGTGTGTATGCATGCAAATATATATATACACACACATATATAAAATGTATGTGTATATACACATATAGGTATAATATATATTTTACTTTAAAATACAAAATTAACTACTGTTTCTTAATTTTTTTTTTTTACTAATTAATAACTACTAATTGGTTAAATATTCCACAAGTTAAAACAACAGAAGTGAGGGTGGTATTGAGCAATAGCTGAATACTGTCTGGGCAGAATTTGCCACTTATAAAGTTATAAAGAATCCTTTGCTTATCTTATGTTTCTTCATATGAGTCTAGCCTTGCAAACAGAGGAAGCCAAGGACAGAAAAGGAAAAACTTTCAAGTTACTCACCAAAACTTGCACAATATTGCCAATTAATGTCCTTTTCTCTTTCTATCTCTCTAAAAATGTATTTTGTCTCCCTAGTATAAATAAAATATTTAGTTGATAAATAAATAGACTTTATGCTATTTTTAAAGTAAAATGGATAAGTACTTTTATTGAAAGCTACTTTACTATTAAAAAAGTTGTTTTGCAGGAAGGTAAATCTTGCTGTCATTTCCTTTCCATTTGATATTCTTTATTAAAGTACACAAAGATAATTAAATTATAGGAAGTTATTTTGAATTATTTTTCTTTAGCAGAGAGTTCACCACAATTAAAAAGAGAGAGAAAGAGGGAGCCAGAATTCATGCTCCCTAGAAGGAAAACCACTTTAGAACTTGATGGGCTTTCCTTATACGTCTGCTTTTTATTTTTAAACACCACCACCTCTTTGCTGACCAACATTTTCTAGCAAATTATGGCAAGGAGGAAGGAGCATGAGCAAAGGAGCTGAGTGAAAGCTGGTGATACTCCCTGCCAACGTTCCAAGTTGAAATCAAATCCTTCCGTGAAGTTTTTTAGGCATGGGGAAAAAAAAAGATTTACAGCTTCAGCAGAACTGTAATTCTACCAAGAAAAAGTATCAATCTATTTTACTGTCACCAAAGGATCTGAAGCTGGCTTTGTCATACTTCTTTCTCCTTTATATATGGAGGCGGGGGGAAAAAAAAAAAAAAGCAAGGGGAGTTTAAAAAAATTGATGAAGCCCTGACCCTTTAGCTTCCATTTATAGTCTGAGCTGGAATGCCACCCCCCTTGACTAGCAAACTGTCCAATCCAGCCGCATGTGTCAAGATTCTATTAGTCACTAAGTGAAATATATATGCATGCCCTTATACCATTTAACACTCCGGGGCCACCTTCAAGACACTGGGCTGTGGATCAACCGACCACCACTCCTCTTCCAAGAATCATTTTGACAGGTTCTTTTGGAGGAGCTCTTTCTTTTTTTAACCCATCCTTTTAAACAAAATGGCACCAAAGAAGGATGTAAAGAAACCTGCTGCTGCTGCTGCCCCAGCCCCTGCCCCGGCACCTGCACCTGCCCCAGCCAAACCCAAAGAAGAAAAAATTGACCTCTCTGCCATTAAGGTAACTAAACGGGTGAACTGTTTGGTCACCGAAACATCTTTCAACAGTAGGGAACTCCAGGAACTTGCAAAGGGATATATTTTTCATTGAGAGGAATGACATTACTCAGTGAATTCACAGATTTTGGAAAAAGAGAATCCTGCTTTAAAAAAGCAAGCTCTAGCATATAATTTCAAAATGTGGAACCTTCATTTGCTCTACTTTTTAACCTTTGGCTTCCATTTTTCCCTAAATTGTCAAAGTGCAGTTTAGGGAGAAAGTATAAAAGTATAAAGACATTTCATTTACAAATACTTAAACTGGTGGGTTGTGGGGGGGTTTTTTGTTTGTTTGTTTCATAAAACTTCTGTGGAAACTGGATCCTTTACCTTAAAATTACATCAAAAGGAAAGTTTTAGCCACTAATTCTTTCCAGAAGTTTAAAAACAGCTGATGACCCAGTTGTCTTGGATATATTCATCTGACAGCTGCTCTATTTCATCTGAAAATGAGAAGATTTTTGCAATTCAAGTTAATTCCCCCTTCAGCTTTGCTTAATAAAATTTGATACAACACTAAATGAGATCTCAGTGCAGAAAATTATGCACTCAAGTGTTTCAGTGACTATAACTGCCATTTTGTTTATTTATATACAGTATTTAATTCAGAATTTGTGAGTTTTTTCTAAATGAAACTAACAAAAAAAATTGTGAAGTTTGTTGGCTATATGGTTTTTAGCTTATGTCTTTGAGCTTTTGCATACTGATCTTGAACTAAGGAGAATGCAATTGATTTTTGTGTCAACATTTGCTGTGATCAAAGTTCCCAACTGCTGAAAGATTATCTGCTTTGGGAAAAATGACAAATGGATGTGCCTGTTACCTTTCAGTGATGTGACCCATCAAATGTGCTCCTTTTTCTCATTCACTGGACTTTGACTGGTCCAAATGACACTTTGAAAATCTTCATCTGAGGAACCCTGCCTTATATGGAAAACTACTAAGTGAAAGGGCCCCGTGAGGTGATCTTTTCATTTAATGCCAAGAGTTCTGTACATAATAAATGTGAATTTTGCTAACTTAACACTGTTTACTTGCAACTATGATGCTGATCTATAAATAAACACTTCATTGACTATTTTAGTATAATCATAGATTTTTGAAAATCTCTTGAAATATTGAATTAGATTACCCTTAGAGATATATGAAATTAAATAGATATATTCATAATTTCTATAGCATTCCAGTTAAACATGAAATTTTACGCTTCAATGTAGTAGTAGATTATCATAAATATTTAATTTTTAGTTTTTAGGTACCTGAAGTTATACTTGACAAAAGTTGTTCACAGAATCTACTATTGGTTAGCAACTATTAATGAATATGCATTTAGGCAAAGAAATGCATGTCATATCTCCTAATAAATGCTTTTCTATCTTGAGGACTACATGCATACAGTTCAAGAGGAAAACAAAATTTTCATCTCCAGTAATCTAGTTAATCTATCCTTACAGATGCACACTGACTACATTATACAATAAGTGTGATTTCAGCCACTAAGTAGTTCTGATGTCCCTATTCTTTAACTCTCCACTTTACACTAATGTTAGAGATATGAACCAGTGTCAAAGCTACTCCTCTTTACATTTATTGTGATTTATAAGACAATGTCACCTCTTTGTATCTGGAAAGGAAAAAAAAAAGGTGCCTTCCTCACTTAGAAAAAAGAAGTATTCTGCTAATACAAATAGGCACTAATTTTCCTCCCAAGGAACTATGTAAGAGTAAACAATTAAATAAAAAATCAGTTTGGCGGGTGAGAGATTTCTAATATAAAACGAAACATCACTTTCTCAATCCAAAAATTAAGCCAATTATTCATTTAATAATCGGCAAAGAAGTGATGCTTATTTGAATCTTGAAAATTGGTTTGTCCTTACATGCGTGTTGAATTAATGCTAGCATGAGCTAGTACGACTATGTAAAAGAAGGAAATATTACTAGAGAGTCTGTTTAAGGATGGGGTATCCTCTCTCTTCTTTATTTCATTGTGGAACAGAGATGTGATCAATTCTGATAATGGACACAAATCAAAAAGCAGAAGTTCTTGAAGAAACAGGAAGAAATTAGCCTTTATTTTTCAGTCAGATGGTCCATTCCTAATAGAAAAAGAAAATAGGAAAAGAATTAAAACTAACATATTTTTGTAAAGGAATTTAAATGCCTTCAATGATTTGCATTAATCAATATGAAATCAGTGCAATTTTAGAGCTATTCTAACATAGCTAGAGAATGTGATGCAATTTAATTTCATCCCAATAGGTAACAGGGTTAATTAGAATGCACATTAAAACATTTCATATTATGATGCTTTTAATCACTTAACGATGTTTCTAGATACATTACCTCATATAAATTATAAGCTTTTTTTATAAATGAACTTTAAAAAAATTAATAGAGCTGTTAAAATGAACAGAGAAAATGAACTTTAAAAAAATTAATAGAGCTGTTATATGTGTTCATTAAGTTTCTGAAAACTCAATAAAGAACAAAACTTAATTGGATTATAAACTTTCTTTCATAAATCATATAAGATTAGACATCTAGCTGTTCTTTAGACTGAGTAATACCAAAGCTTAACTATCTTTGTGTAGTACTATTGTTATGACAGTAAAATTTAATTTTTCAACAGTAGTAACAATAGTAAAATTTAATTTCTCAATAGTATTCTCAGCTAATAACTATGTTTCATCTTACAATATAATACTATGCTTAATAGTCATATATTTGACTCACCATAAACTCTGAACAATCTTGGTTATTATTAATTAGTTTTATCAATTTCTTAAATGTGCTTTCCAATCTGATTTGGTGGTTTGCTTGCTCTTTGTTTAGGACATTTCTTCAGTTGTTCTGATGTAAAACCTTTGATATTCTCTGAGGAAATGCCTACCTAATATTCCATACCCACAGATTTTTTATAAGTACTCTTCAAAAACAAAGTACTGCTGATATTTGAACACTAAAGTTACTGTCCTTGGTGGTTCTAAGTGCTCTTTGCCTTTAGAGAGTTGGTACTTCCAGCAACAACATCCAGACAAAAAGAGCACTGCCTGACAGAATCACGACTGTCGAAATTAAAACCCACCATGAGTATGGTTGTAGGTGCAAACACAAGAATAAATACTAGTTGCCCAAAACTGCAACCAAGTGAATTAATGAAAGTAAATAATGAGGTGACTCTGTGCCTAGATTTAAAAAGATCTTCAATGGGTAAGTGAATTTTATGCATGATGCATGCAATTAGCTGACTTGTCAGCATTGCTGTGAGGTGATGGGACTTTGAATCACGTCTCTCACTGTGCTGCTTGAATTTTAATTCTCATTGTATTCATCACTCAATCAGGTCATCCCTGACTAGACACTGTGGGTGATATTACAAAAAGTGGTAAAGGTACAGAATGCATTGACAGAAACTCTACCAAATAACAAATATTGCAGCAACAATTGACTACATGCTTGGAAAGATAAAAGCTTTCAATTTAATGGATAAGGTGAAAATCTAGTGTTCCCAATACATCTGTCTACTGATGGGTATTCAGTGGAAGTAGATAGCTGTGTATGCATTGTGACACCTGACTTGTTTTGGTTGAGGTATACTGTTTGTGTTAATCTATAAATTCTATTTTTTTTTAATTTCTAACAAGGCAAACATAAACCAAGTTTCACTTAGAAGAATTTCTGGAAAATCAAATGATGTCACACTCCATTAAAGACTCTGAAAATTATAAAGTTCTTTGTAATAATGATAATCAATATTCATTGTGAATTTACTCTGTGCCATATTATCTTATTTAATCCTCACAACATTACACTGAGGTTATTTTTATTCTCCTTTTGTGAGTAAAGAAACTTAGCTTAAACAAGGTTAAGTGCTATACCCATGATCAGATCAGATAACTAGTTAAATGGCAGAGCTAGGATTAAACTTAGCAGGTCATATCCAGAGTCAACTGTGTTAACCATTTCCTAAGCTACCTCCAGTTTATGAAGAGTAAGTGGCTGTTTCTAAAGAAGTGTAATGGAACCTTTTTTCCTCTTAAGAGCATGAGGTAGAATAGTTCTTGTTGCCCTGCACAGTCCTGTGAGGCCAAAAGAAAGGGTGACAAGCACACATCAGAGCAAGTTCTCCAAGCCTTCTGACCTTGGCAGTTCACTTCTGCTCTCCACAGCTTTCCCCTATCTTAGTGCCTGTTGCTGACAAGTTGGGTGTTCTCTTTTACAAATGGAGGGTGAAATATTAGGAACTTTTAAACACTCCTAGTCACTTTGTTCCAGCTTCCTGATATAAAAATGCTGTTAAATGTATTCAAACTGATAGAATTTTTAAATAATTTTGTTTTTGTTTAAACACACAGATACCAAGCCTGACCTTCAGATTTTGCTATAAGATTAATATTCTGAGAAGTGTATGAGAACTCTATTTTGTCTACAAATAAATAGCATGATTTAAATTGGAAGTCCCAACCAAATAGTCTTTGGAATGATATGAGAGTACTTCAAAAAGTTCATGAAAAATAGAATTAAAAATAGAATACAACACCATGTGTATAATGAAGTTAAATCTTAATATTAACTAGTTTGAGGAGAAGAGCTAGGAAAAAAACACAATGTAGTCGATTTTTAATTAGAAGAAAAGAGTGAAAACATTTATAAGTTGTTTCAAAATTTTGTTTACATAATTTTAAGTTTATTTTCTTTTACTCTGGCCTTTCAATAGTACAAATCAATTTTTAATATGACTGTAATGTCAACCAAATGCAATATTAATTCATTTGCAGTGTGAATATAACCTCAGGAGCAAATCAAAAATTATTTGAGACTATCACTAGATATGAGTGTCATATTTCCTCTTTCAAGTATCTACTCTGTAAAAGAAGAGAACAGGTGGAGTAGAATAGGAAAATATTAAAGGGCATTTTGTAACTCTCTCTCTAGAATTATGTTTTGAATTATATGTAACTGAATAATGTCGTTGCAAAGTAAAATGCAGTTTGGAAAGGAAGAGATATGTTCATCAATTAATAGTGAATAGCATTTTTAATTTTAAAGATAATGAGATCTTTGTAAGTGAAGGAGACCACAAAGGAATAGTGCCAAATTTAGCACTCGACATTTTACTGCTGCAAATGAACCCCCTGGCAAGTTGTCTTTGGAAGTCATTCCATAATTACCCAGTATTAAGCACCATCTGACTCATGGTGGAAAGGATTATATTTAGTTTGCTGATGCTACATTTTCTTCTGTTTCTCTTCAGACCGAAATACTTTTTGAAGGAAAATAGGATCTTCTATAGTTTGTTTCTACATCAACTTCTACAGTTTGTTTCTCACCCTGAACCAGAATTTGGAGGGCAAATTCTAGAATCTGTTTGCTTAACTGCATTTTAATACTTTTTCTATAAATCCATTCCTTCTATATGCCAGGAGCTTTATCTTTTCTTTAGTCAGTTAATCAAACCTCATGATTACTATCAGAAAGATGCTTCTTGAAGTGAAAAAAAAATCTGTAAACATTGTAATAAAAATTCTTTTTAGTAGTAGTAGCTTGTAGACTATTACTTACCTAAATTCAACACCAAATGATAGCACACGGGTCAGAAAAATGTGGAATGCAGCTATTTTACTAACAGTCTAAGTATGTAGGCTAGGATTAAAAAAAAGAGAGAGAGCCTTTAAAAACACAAATTGAAGGTTAGCAAATTAGAATTCCGGATCATAAATAAACATTTATACAAAATCTAAGGGAAGGTGCTGGAAATATAAAGGTCCAAATATCAATAATTCAAAATGTGCATGCCTACCATGGGCTAGGCAGTTCTAGGTGCCAGAGGTGCAGCACGGAAGAATGTATGTGCCTCCTCTGGAGTGTAAGCTCTTTGAAGGAACAGCTGAAGTTTCTTTCCTGGGGGAATATAATATTCTAGAGGAGGAGTTTATGTTTGAAGAGAAGCTTAGTACACATATGTTCTAATGATTTTAATTTAATGAAAATCTATTGGGCATCTAATATAGGCAAGGTATTCTATAGAGTTATGGGATATAAGACCTAAGAGTAAGGCAGGACTAGAACTGAAATGGGGAGAGGTTGGGGCAGGCCCAGCCCCACTTCCACATCATGAGCAAATGGCTTTCAGGAATGGCCTGTGCTTCCCAGAAGTTTGCAATCAAGAAGGCTGAACAACCTGCAGTGGGAAAAAGAGTTGGGTAGAACATAGAGATGAAAAGGCTCTTTCAAGAGGAAGAGATTTTATCAGGGCTTGGAAGAATGTTTTATTTCTAAAACGGAGAGATGAGAGGACAGCATTCCAGACAGAAGAGACTTAAATCCAATTTTTAAAACAAACCAAATGATGACATAGAAAACTGAGGCCAAAATCTGCCAACTTGCATATTCATATCATGCCTTTGTTCAACGGGCTGATTACCTCGTCATTATAACACCAAGGAAGAGATGCAAGAGAGGTTTTGTCATTTGTAAAAGTGTAGCAGAGAATAAATTGCATTTTCCATTTAGTCTATGAACACAGAATCCAGTACTTCTAACTTTTAAAATGTAGTTTATTCCATAGACTGGACTATACTATAACCTTCCCTATTGTCAAATAACATGCTCAAATGTTTATTTTGATTTTCAGTGGGCGCAAAAAATCTAAACTCTCATTCTCTATGCTATAAGTTATAGAGAAAGACTAGTGTGAAATCGTTTGGCAACTGCCTATCACTTCCCCACTTCTATTTTAATAATAATAAACCTTTACATGATATCTAAGTGATTAGGAATAGCTTATTCATAACATAAATATCACTTTTAAACAGACTTTCTAGTTTACCCAACATATTTTATACAAATTAACTATATTTTATATATATACAAGAACATATTTTCCTCTCTGAAAAAAAGTATGAAATATGAAAGTTATCATTATATCTAGCATGGCAACTTTGTTGATTAATTTTGTATTCTTTATAGTTATTAGCTCCACTAAAGACAGATGCTAGTTCTCAGTAATAATCATAGGGCAATTCAAATTTAATGACAGAATTCCATAAATATAATTACAAAACTCAAAAAGAACACAAAGAAAACATGCTGTGCTCTGGTGGCTTTAATTTGTGTATCAAAAACCATGAGATCCCAAATTACACAATTACCAAAGGTTGCAAATTTTGACCCATGTTTCTCCCTTCCATTTCCCCTAGTGGTTCAAAGGAGTCTTACTTTTTCTAACTTTCATTTCCCAATAACCTTTCAAAATGTCAGTCTACTTATGAAGATATGTGTACCTGAGGATGAATAATTTAAAAATTATACATTCAATTCTCATTTTGGGACCCAACTCAAGATTCTGTGAGATTTTTTTCACTTCCTGTAAACTTTGGGCCAAAAGTGATATGCATTTAAATATGCTGATTTCTTCTGGAATGGTTTGAGAGGAAGCTGCCAAGTATACATCTATCTAGTAGAAGAGACTTCATGCTTTTTGTGATCACCCCCTTTAAAAAGAGTTGCTGAAGCACTACATAAGTTACATTTCATCTCCAGCATACTTTATGTCTGTAAGCTCGTTTAAATACGTAGTAAAGTGATAAACATTTTGTCTGAACTTTAGTGGATATCCTAGGACTGATCTTTTCCTAGTAAAAACTGTTGCCATATTTTCAGGTAAGCTGTCAAGAAAACCCACTGTCAGCCAATCTCTTAAATACATTTAAAATTCTAAAGTACAATTTTGCATTCCACAAACCCTACTTTAGGTTCATTTGGTTCTCCGTTTGTTGACTGATCCATAAAATGTTTGACAAGGCAGAAACAGAATCAGCACGTTCTAGTAAGTATTTACATAAAATTTTAAATGAATATGTATAGAATAAGGAAAAAAGAATGCAAAAATGGCCTATCTGCTTTGCTTCCTGGAAAAACTAATAATCCAAAAATAGGGCTTGTCAGCCACCATAAAGATAACAGAGGAGGAAAATACCCAGTCCTAATGTCAGGAAACTAAGGGAAAATGGTGAAACATGGAGATCCAAACCACTGCTGGCTTAAATTATACTCTTGAGAATACAACTTGCAAAAAAGTGGTCTTTAATTGGAGATTTAAAGATCTGACTGGATTGTCCCCCTAAGAAACACAGAGAACGTGCGTGGCCTTTTCAAGTCATCTGAACTTGACCATAAGGGATGGAGCTTCAGAGGATGTTCCTTCTATAGCAGTTACCATTTGAAACCCTAAACCAGTCCCATCCAAGAAGCTCCATAATATCAAAACTTGCTGACGAGAAGATTGCAAAGTCCATAACTCACCAAGAGAAGGGGTCAGCCTGAGCCCTTAGAGAAATTCTAAACTCCCGTGCCACTGAACAAATAAGAAACTTCTTAAAGGAAGATGCCACAAGAGAACATCTTGGGGATAAAGACCATAAAAGTACTGACAGGCTTCAGTCTCACTATGGCTGTCCACTCCTAGGTTCTGCTTTCCTAAAAATAGCCCTCAGGGTACAGATCCCTCTATCCCTTTGCCCTAAGAAAGCTAAAGAACTCTCCAAGGGAGTGGCAACTTCCCTCTGAAATCTGATGCTAGCTGTGAGGTCACAGCTTGCCCAGAAATAAAAAGAAGCCTCAGGCAGGGAGGACTCCACCCAGGGATTGGAGCAGACCTCAACCACTGTCCAGCTTTGCCGCTGTTTTGCAGCCCAGCAGCTCCATCATGGTGGGTCCTATAAGAAAACAACTTGTCCTTTCTTCAGAAGAAAGGCAGACAGGGATTAGAATTGATAAGAGAACATATCCAGTATGAATCTTTACAATCTACTTTTTGGTTTTTGATGAGGTAATCATTAGTTAGAGCTATTATGCCAACTGGAAAAATACGTCTTACTCCTAGAGCAGTACTTTATGCTTCACCAATTTTGCTATATCATATATGGTCTCTTATATCTAAATTTAGAAAAAACCTGCAACAATAGGAAAATATTATTCTTAAAACACTAACCAATGATGCCAATAGTTAAAACTAAGTAAACTGCTTCTGACTCATTGGGATTACATGCTAATATAAATACTGTTTAAACAGCAGAAAGACTTAAGGTGGTCTTTTGAATACAGTATATCTGTACTTTTTAAAAGTGTATCTTATTAGACATACCTTGAATACACCAAAGATTATTATATTTTGCCAGGAAGTATTTGACTTAGCATTTGTTACATCATTGATTCATCGATTAAGATACAGGGAGACATTTCCTAATTATCTTTTGCAATAGCTTTTTATGTTCCTAGATTCAAAAGTACCCTAAAGCAATCTTCTTATGCTATGACACCTACATGGCTTACTAAAAATCTCACAGCAGAGAGCACTCCTTCTGTCAATGCATTTGAAAGAGTACTAGTTGTTTCTTTCTTTCTCCCTCTCTGTCGCCACTGCAGTCCTTCAGTGCTGACCAGATTGCTGGTAAGTGAATTGAGCTTTTCTATTCCAGGTGTAGGCAGAGCACTGCCTACTTTCTGAAATATCACTTAACTTGAAGGCATGTTACTTTGTGGCTCGACCTGTTAGTGTCCCAGATATGCCTTAACTCTGAAAAGTAGGCTTTCTTTTGGAGCTAACTTTGAAGATTACTTGGAATGCGCTGGATACACCTAAAAATCAGGACATTTTTGTTTGGTTAAAATATTCTTTGTGGTTAATTTCTTTCTAACAGATCGAGTTCTCTCAAGCACAGCAGGATGGTAAGTTTAAAAGATACAGTTGTTAATATGTGCACACTCATAAAGATGGCTTGTGAGAAAACCAACTCCCTTGGGATGAGATTAGCTCTTCCTAATTATCCCCACTAGTGTTACTCTAGTGTTACCATTCTAAATATAAACGCTCTCTATCACTCTAAATATAAATTCATTCGACCTGAAACTCTTGCTTATAATCAGTAATCAAGGGTTCAGGCAAACAAAAGGTAAACACCTTACATTCAATGATTTCTAAATAAAACCAATTTGATACAATAAGGAATACCATATACTCGTATAAATACCCAGAAAAGGATGTAGATTTTGGATGACTGATTTGCTAATCAAATCCCTGAACAGAGATTTAGCTGGTCTGACTTATTTGATTTAGGAAATAGAATTGATTATAAAACTGCCCAATTACCAAATCTACATAATTTCAGTGGGCACCATAGTGAGTTGTAGAATAAAAGTGGATTCAGAAACAAAGAGAAATGAGTGAGGGATGTATCATAGAATTATGTATAAAACATTAGATGTCTCCTGGTCCAACCACTCTTTAGAGATTCAGGATAGACTCCCAGAGAGGTAACAGGATTTGCTCAGGGACCCAAAAAATTAGCAATATGATCAAAATCACATATTGATTTAAATTGATTAGAAATTTCTTTCATAGGGCCAGCCCCATGGCTCACTCGGGACAGTGTGGCACTGGGAGCGCCGAGGCCACGGGTTCGGATCCTATATAGGGATGGCCGGTGGACTCACTGGCTGAGCGTGGTGTGGACCACACCATGCCAAGGGTTGCAATCCCCTTACCGGTCAGATAAAAAAAAAAATTTCTTTCATAAAAAATAGGTACTAGCTGGGAAACTTTAAACTCTTAAGATTAAAGGGAATCTAAATAGAGAATCTAAATAACTTCCCTAACACTTCAATATTTTTCCCCTTTGGGTCTTTGGATCCAACACATCTCATACCTCACAGGATCTTGGTTTTTTTTATTAGGAAGTATAGAAAGGAATGCTGTATGGAGTGAAAGTGTCCCTATCTAAATGCACTGAGAGAACTACATCTATAGAAGGGAGGGGGGACATTTTAGATACATAATATATAAATTGGAATACTGGTCATAAGAATAAATGAGTACATTCTATATACATTATGATATATATAAATAATTATAATTATAGGTGATTAATAAGGACCTATTCAAATACAGTTCTCTACCTAAAGGATTTCACATTCTTCAGTTTCTTTTGAGGTCTAAAATATCTCATGTTTGGACATCGAATAAGAAAAGAAGGATATTCACTATAGTACTGACTCACACGCATCTACATCATGGTTGATGACCTCATGTAGACAGATGAGATGATTTGATGACTCACAACTCAAGATCATTTGAAATTATACTCTAAAGGACTATGTTTTTCTTATTGAAAACATGATACTACTATCATTTGTTTGATTTCTAATGCATTTTTAACTAGTGATGCTGCTATATTATCAGCTACTACATCCCATTTCCCTCAGATATCTAATTTACAGTGTCATTTTGACAGCCAAACTATTGTAGGACCAAGCAATGGAAGATTTAAAAACCCTTGCAGTGACAGAAGGACTTAATGATAACCATTAAACCTGTTACTACACATGTGAAATAGGTTTTAGATACGAAGTTTGGTTTCTTGTTGTTGTTGTTGCTGTTGTTGTTGTTTAACTTCTAAATATACGTTGTAGTTGATTTTCATGAACAATCACAACAATTCCTTGAACTTGTTAAGACAAATGAACAGATATGATGTAGTGGGGGGGAGGGGAAAGAAGGAGAGAGGCAAAAGGAACAGATAAATAGATACAGAAGGTTGGTAGATGTTGGGACAGTGGACTGATTTTCTCTTGTGTCAGGAAAACAAATGTAAACATTTTAAATTAAATGAAAATTCTCTACTTTCAGAAATAAATGAAGACTGTTTCCTTGTTTAATGATTAGAGCTGCTCTATTTGAATATATCACAGGATTAAAGGAAAAAGAAAAATTATAGCATTCTAAAGGTATAAGTCCTATGCTGTCCAGTAGAGTAGCCACTAGCTACATGTGGCTATTTAAACTTAATTATTTTCAAATAAATAAATTTATAAATAAAAAATAAGTAAATAAATTTCCTCAGTTGCACTAGTCATATTTTAGTGTTCCAGAGTCACAGGTAATAGCTACCTTTGGGGATGACCCAGATTGAAAACATTTCCATCATTACTAAAAAGCTTTAGAACAGTGCTATTCTAGACCCGAGGTCAGCAAACTTTTTCTTAAAGGGCCAAATAGTAAATATGTTAGGCTTTGCTTGGCAGTATAGTCTCTGTAGAAACAACTCCACTCTGTTGCTAAGGTATGAAAACAGCCATAGACAATACATAAAAGAATGGGCATGGCTGTATTCTAATCAAACTTTATTTACAAAAAGCCCCTGGGAAGTAGTTTGCCAACCCATGTTCTAGATTAGTAGAGATTAAGACCTGGGTTAAAAATCTGGGGTAAGAAGAATATGTTTCTGGCCTCTGCTTTTAAATCACCAAAAGGGTTAATGTCAGAGTGATTCTATTACAGCCCATAAAATCCTGTTTCTACATCAGCATCTAACCAGAGTGATAGCGAGCCCTCTGAGCAGTCTGTGTGTGAAAGCCTGGAGCCAGTAACAAAAATAGTTCAGTTTCACATGTCCCTTAGAAAGATGAAAAGTAATATTTGACTAATGACTCCACAGTGCCTGCAGCATGTTTTTTAGATTAGGGAAATGATCTGTTATAGTCAAATTGCATACAATTTGAGGGGGAAATTTTAGTAAAGAATGGTAACATGATCCATATAGCTAATTGTGAACACAATGTCTGGTGCAATCTTAGATTGGTGGGGAGGAATAGCAAAATAGGGTATTTTGCTGAGCATTCTATCTAGAAGGCATCTTTTGATCTGAGTGAGACCTTGGATGGCCTGAAAAGAATGCTTTCACCTCTATCATTTCATTCACAATTGGTTTTTTGAATGTTGATGGTATTAACTCCAATAAATTGCCACCAGTACTTCTGGGTTTCCCAGAAATTTTCAGTTAGTTAAGTTTAGAAGTTTCAATTAACATGGCTTTACTGGCCCCTAAATCTACAGTAGCCCCCTTCCTGTATTTTGGTGTACACTTCTAAATTCTTTTCATTGTAATTTTGAAAAGTAAAATAGTTCCTATCAAAAGAGAATGACAAAATTTAGGGATTGTGTAAGAATAGATCACAGTTTAGAATATCCTCAGTACACACACACACACACACACACACACACACACACACACACACACACACACATGAGTACAGGTAAAACTAGGAAAATATGAATAAAGTTGGTGGAGTCTATCAATGTGAATATCCCAGTTGCAGTAATATACTATAATTTTGCAAAATGTTACCATTAGGAGAAACTGGGCAGAGTATACAAGAGATCTTTCTGTATTATTTCTTACAACTGCATGTAAATCTATAATTATCTCCATGAAACTTTAATTTAAAATGTGTACTTAAATTCTAAAGCTGTTATGGCAACATGTTATGATATTTATTAGCTGAAAAAGAATAAAGTTTAAAGAGATTACCATAGCAATAGATCCAAACAAATATTTCTCCTTCCAAATAGCTTATACTAGTAGCCTACTAGAGTCATACATGGAAGTGGTTAAATGACTCTACAGAACTTACAAATTTGCTTCACCCTTCTAAATTTTTTCTTGAAAAATGAAATTATTCCTGGAGAAAAACAGTTAAGGGGAGAGTGTAGGAAATTTGTACCTAGACAGAGGTTTTTTCCATACAATTTGAGAAGTTTGTGCTAAATTCACATAATAAAACTCTGATTAAAAATTTGTTTTCTTGAAATTTTATTAACCTTGCTAATTATATTAGAAATTATATGAGCAATTATTAAGATTTATCAAGGCCTCAGCATTTCTTAACTTAGTCCTGCCTCCCAGGCAAGTGAATGTAATATGAATAAATATGATTAGGAGCTCCAATTTCCATACCTGATTAATAATAACATATGACTTGAAATTGAAAATGCTGCCTTAAAATAATCCCCAAAAAGAAACGTCAAGAGTTTGCCAATGATTGTTTGAGCTAAAAAAAGAGAGTTCAAAGATAACGACTAGAGTGGTTGGCAAAAGTTGTAAAACAGAGAAGAGTTGAACTGAATCCTTGATGGAGTTAGGGTTAACTGGAGTCTGAGGAAGAAAAAAGCACCCTAATGCTTCTTGCTTCTTGCAGATTTCAAGGAGGCATTTCTCCTGTTTGACAGAACAGGTGAAGGCAAGATCACTTTAAGCCAGGTCGGTGATGTCCTCCGGGCACTGGGCACAAATCCCACCAATGCAGAGGTCAAGAAGGTTCTGGGAAATCCCAGCAATGAAGGTAACTACATCAGTTTTTCCAAGAAGTATGGAAGTGTAGGGGTGTGTGTGTGTGTGTGTGTGTGTGTGTGTGTGTGTGTGTGAGAGAGAGAGAGAGAGAGAGACTGAGAAATAAGTTCCATGAGAAAATACTATTTAATACTAACATCATCATCATCATCATCATCATATCTACTGTTCATAATTTAAAGGCTGATAAAATTAAATAATATTCAAATCTGCACATTTTCAGACTTCAAACCTTCAAAGGCAAAAATACATTTTGACAAAGATGTTAAATATGACAAAAACACAATGCTCTTTGTAAAATATTCTGAGTAAGTTGCAGTGGCACACTTCTAGAGAAAATCTACTCTTTGATAAAAGTTGTGGAAATGAAATTGCAATGTTTACAAGCAAGTGAGAAAAACATGCTGACTTTGCCCTGTGCTCTGTCCTCTGACACCCTGCTTCTGTGGCCATCTTAAAAGAAACTCAGCAATTTTAATTAAGAATAGACAGAATGACATCTTAATAAGAGTGTTTTCTGTTTCCAAAGAATTATCAAAAAAAAAATAATAAATGAAAAACCCTAAGCTGAAACCTGTAATCAGTCCACCAAGGTAAATCCTGGGACAAAAATCAGTGAGATACCTAAGTGGCAAAATTGCAGAAGTCATTTACTCAATACAGAAATCCAGTCATTAGTCTGGAACAAAGAAATTATTTTTAATTCTAATGGTTCATAACAAAGTTTTATATTCTATTGGAAAATGCCAGTGTAAACAAAAAGACAAGACAAAAAAGATGAAGTTTTTTTCAAGTAGATATTTTGGCGTTTATCTTTACCGTAGGAAAAAACAGAGGGAGATGGCAAATAATCTTTTTTTTTTTCTCATTGATAACTGAAAATGTTTTAAAGACTTTTCTTCATTAAAAAGTGGAGGGAAAACACTTGATTTTAAGGAAACACTTCTAACTCAGTCTGCTGGAACTTTTCTCGGACTTTATTTTTTCGAAGAAAAATCATGCAGAAAGTGCCTGAGAACATGAGATAAAGTGAGAAAGCAATAGGTCAAACTTATTTTAAAATGGCATTTTCTAACTTACCAAGCATCCATCTTTAATGGAATTATTAGGAAAATGCTCATTTATTAAGTACTCAAATCTAATATTTTTAATATTACTATGTACTAGATTTCTATTTTATGAGAGAAGAATAGGAAAAGGGAATTTTGATTTTAGGAGTAAATAACTTTATCCAATCGCATCCATCTGGATAGTCTATTTTATACTTTTGCCGTGAATGAGATTTAACTGTCAGAAGATAATAAAGTCATATCATCTTAGAGCCTCTAGATAACAAAGAAGTCAAGAAATCACATAATATTTGACACACACTCTCCTCATAAGCTTTTTTTTTAAAACGCTTAAAATTTGTAAAAATTGAAGGCTTGGGATATAGATGAAATATGTATTAAAGTTCAGTTAAATTTTACTCTATTTATAAGCTAATGATTTCTTATATCTGTTTATTTTTATATTGTTTCCCTAGTACTTATGAAAAATATTGAACTGGAAAATAAAATAGTAGCTAACACTTCTTAAGCACGCAGGCCATTTCAAGTATTCCAATAAGCTTTGCATGCATTATCTCATTGAATTCTCACAATAATGCTATGAGGTACTTCTATTCTACAGATTAAAAATTTGAGGCACAAAGAGGTTAACAAACTTGCCCACTATCACACAGTTGTAAATGGTGGATTGGGGATCAAACTGAGGCATTGGGACTCCAGAACTCATGCTATTATCTATTACCACATTTTTGTCATTTTAGCAATTTACCAAGTGAAATTTAAGCTGTGTGAAGATTTTTCAGATCATCTAGAATGAACTTTCAAGTTTAATTTGTGACTCAGAGATGGCGTTTCGTGGTAGCTAATAACCCTCAAAAATTGCAATTTCTTACAGAAATGAATGCCAAGAAAATTGAGTTTGAACAATTTCTGCCTATGATGCAAGCTATTTCCAACAACAAGGACCAGGGCACCTATGAAGACTTTGTTGAGGGTCTGCGTGTCTTTGACAAAGAAGGCAATGGCACAGTCATGGGTGCTGAACTCCGCCACGTTCTAGCCACCCTGGGTAAGGAGAATTGAATTCCGTGGACTTAACAGAACAGAATATGTAGGGAAGAGCACAACTCAGGAGAATCATGTTATAACCAAAACAGGGAGGGGGAAGGATTATAAAGGAAAAATGAAAAAAACAATAGTCAAAAATTAACGACCATTTCAGTTGGCCTTAGTGACAGTGAGTTTGTTTCAGGGAAATGGTAATCTAAGATATTGGTAATGAATAAGTAAAATAAAGCATTACAGTTCTTATAGCATGCAATTTGGGTGATCAGGAATAATGTGTATTTCATTCATTTATTCAAAAACATTTTATTGTCAATAGGCTAAGTGCCAGAGGAATAGGAAGGGCACAGCTCCTATACTTGAGTTTAGTCATAGTCTTCAGGAGCCGTGACTGATCACTTATGGCGGAATTTTGAAAATATCCTGTGGCCTTCTTTCTGAAAGAAGAGTTTTGTTTCATCAGGTGAGAAAATGAAAGAGGAAGAAGTGGAAGCCCTGATGGCAGGTCAAGAAGACTCCAATGGCTGCATCAACTATGAAGGTACAATCAATGTGCTCTGGTGGTTACAGCAACTCTTATCTGATCAGGTTGATGCTGGATTCCTTCTGAACTTAAAATAATTTCTTTTCCTCTTCCTTTTTTATTGACATACTGTATTAGCCTGTTTCTGTTGCTTATAGCAAAATACCTGGAACTGGGTAATATGTAAGAAACCAAAATTCATTGCTTACAGTTTGGAGGCTGGGAAGCCACAGCCCAGGGAACACATCTGGTGAAGGCCTTGGTGGTGACAGTAATTGGCAGAATGGTGGAACAGAGAGAGAGAGAGAGAGAGAGAGAGAGAGAGAGACTCTCACACGCTCTCCTTTTAAAGCCCTCAGAACCACACCCATGAACTAGTATATGGTCCTCAAAATCTAATCACCTTTTCAAGGCCCACCTTTCAATTATCAAAATAGGATTTCCCACTCTCAACAATTACAGTGGGGATTAAGCTTTAATGACTTCGGGGGGACCATTCAATCCACTGCATATACACATGTTATTTATTGTCAATAAATTTCATAACTCTAAAAAGATATCCCATGAGGATCTGAATATATATATAAGATTTTTTCCACTGTGTTTTAGCAATCCCATGCATTGTTCTGTAGCTTAAAATGTGTTTTCACATGTATTTTCTTGTTAGATCTTCAGAATATCCCTGTTATATAAACAGGGCTTGTGTCAGAATCAAATTTAATAGAATATTAAAGATGGAGAGATCTCAACATCATTTACTAATACCAAGCATGCCTGTTTCTTGTATATGTATAAACAGCTCTGTCATCTTAGGTAGAAAGAGGTAAACTAGGTGACTGAGAGACAGTGGTGAGGAACATTTTTTTATTGTTATATACCCTTTTATACTTCAAAGAAAAAAATTTTAACCATGTGAATGTACTACTTATTCAAAAAATTAAATTTACAAAATTGGGGGAAATGGCACAAATCCAGTACTAAGAATCGTGGGCTGTATGGAGCTTAAGAAAATAAACTCTAGTGTTGCAGCTAAGAAGAATTAGCATTCAGCTAAACCTCTCTTTTATTGAACCTTTCTTTCATTAAATGTGACTGTTTTTTGACTCTAAACTGTCTGTATTATTCCTACAGCTTTTGTCAAGCATATCATGTCTATCTAAATGGAGCTCTCAAGGTACATATCTATTCACTCTTTAACATAAAAACTTTTCTAGATGCAGTATTTTTTTTTAATTGACACTTTCACTTTATTTGCTGTGGATATAACTAGTATTGGTTCTTAATTAAGAGTTATTTATATTACCCAGAAAACATCAGCTCCTTGAGAGGGGTTATTTAGAAATAGAGCATTTTTGTATAAGTATATATTTTAAATCATACAAAGTTTTTGCTTCTATCCATAAATTCTATCTTTGGTTTTTTGGGGTTTTTTTTGGTTTGTTTCGTTTTGGTTTTTTGGGGGGTGGCTGATCTGCACGGGGATCTGAACCCTTGACTGTGGTGTTGTAACACTGCACTTTAACCAACTGAGCTAACCAGCCAGACCTTACAAAGCTTATCTTTTTTACTATACTACAGTTATGCCGTAGAGACTCAACAAACCAGAGACTAGTTAATTAATTTACTTAGAACATAACACTAATAAAAGCATGGGCCTAAGTTCTTTGAATAACTACAGTATTTATTTTTGGTTTTGGCAGCTGGCCAGTAAGGGGATCTGAACCCTTGACCTTGGAGTTATAACACCACACTCTAACCAACGGATCTAAGCAGCCAACTCTAAAGTAGTTTTTAATAATTACTGCTCCAGAAAATCATGTTATAACAATCCAAATTCATGCACAAGCAACCAGGTTCTTATTAAACTAGGAAATGTCTCACCTTGTCAGTGCTGGTTCATTTTGTGCTTTTTTTTTTCTTTTGCAGTTCACCTTATTTCCTTCCCAGTTTTCTTTCTGGAAAGATGCAATCAACATCTAACTTATTTTCTTTTTTCCTTTTCAGAACAAGCATTGTTTAGGAAGACTGGCTGGAACCTTATTTTAATAACACCCATGACTAACTGTTCAGATATGTTTACCATCATTCAGAAAAACAAAACACTCTGGACTATTCTAGTCTGAAGGACTAAATTTTTATATTCCTTAAGTTTCTGTCTTAATTGTATTCACACCATACAAACCAAGTGTCTGCTGCTCTAGACAAGAATAAAATATTGACAATCTCAAATATAAGCACCACTCTATTATCTACCATAGGTCAACAGCATCTTAAAAAAATAAATCAATAAACAATTTCGGTCAGTCTGGAATGTTCAAGTCACATTGTGTTTTTATTTTCTTGCTTAATAAAAATAATTTTTAAAAACTCAATCCTTCTGTTAAATGTATGGAATATTGAGGAATAATGAATGTGTTTAAAAGAATAAATCATTGCATTCTACATAGCAATAACAAATTGAATAATAAAGATAATTATATATTTAAAAAGTGAAATAGAGAACTGAGGAAATTCAGATAAGATCAGAAGCATTTTAATATAATCTAGGCAATTTAAGGTGAAAATAGGTTTCCTCAGATTTGTGTAAATTATCGTGTTCATGACTTGACCTAGTTCACTTCTAGTGGCAATTTGGTCTATTAGAAAATTCTAGAAGGCCCTTGATTCTTCTAACTGAAGGTCTTCAAGGATAAAATTTAAAATGACCTTCCAGTTGTTACTTGGAAAAGAAACTCTCTGGGTTGGGATTGTTGTTTAAGAACTCAAGATCCTGTTTATTTATAGTCTCTCTCCTATGATTTCCTACTGTGCATGTTCATGTCTGTAAACCTCAATTCAATCTTTCAATGGATGTCAAAAATAGTAAGACTAATTGATAGAAAAGTTCATAGTGGAAACTTTATCATCTCAGAATGCTACTACATATCATTTTTTCTTTAGAACAGAATCTGAAAGTTAATAGTTGACTATTTAGAAGAGATGAGTGACAATTAGTTCTCCCTACCTTCCTTAAAGATAATTTGTAATACATGGGATCATAAAACCTTTGAAAAGTACCTGCTTGCCTATATATTTTTGGAAGCTGAAATAACATTTTCCTGATGGTGGGAGCTTCAGGTCAACATGCTCCTTCTATTAGCAAAGCTCACTTGGATTCTAGTAGCTGACACTTCAACTTCATTCTATGCTCTAGTGGCAAAGATGATGTTGCAACATTACAATCACATTTTTAAGGAAAATACACTATGGCCTCATCATCTTTAAGGCCAGGTTTACCTAAGACCATCCAATAGAACCACCTCTGAAAATGGAAATTTATATCCACATCATCCTGTACGGTAACCACTAGCCACATGTGGCTCCTGAGCACTTGAAATGTGGCTAGTGCAATAGAGGAATTGAATTTTTAATTGTATTTAATTTTAATTACTTTAAATTTGAATTTGAATAGCAACATGTGGTTGAAGACTACCATATTGAACAGTGTAGCTCTCAATATATATCTTCAGTTGTTACATCAGGGAATTAAAAATGCTTTTCTAAAAATTACAAATGTCACCATGTAGAGAAGTTGACTGGTACAAATAGTCTAATCATAAAAGGTTCATTTTTGCTCTGGGCTAAGTGACTAAATGTCCCATCTTCTACCATTCTTTGAAATTTTTCAATTAGAAAAATGCGATGTCTACAAGGTACTACATTCTTTGTCTCAAGCTTTATATTTAACACATTTCCCTCAAGACCTTATAAAACTGCTTTAACTTCCAGTGGGATATCATCTAGTACACTGTCATGGGAACTAACCTTGATAAATTACCATGTATGAAATGCTCATAACTCAAGTAGCAGCAGGTGCAAAATAGAGTAGCAAGCAGAAGAGTGACAGTAATTTTTAACATCTACACCAGCTGGCAAAAATGACAGGTGCCTAATTCCTCAGTCTTTAAAAATAACTTTTGAAAAGCCTACACTGCATAAGCAAATATTTTCAGGTTTGTTTTTTCTATCTTCAAGTTACCTTTCTGACAAAATGTAATATGAGTATTATGCATTACATTTTTGCCTCAAAATTATATTTGAAACTAAAATATCACAGAGGAACTTAATTTATTTTTCTCTGTGGATGAAATAAACCATTATTATTAAATTGGGGATATAAATTTTTATTTTTAGACTGCTCAGTAATATCCCTGAAGAAACATTATGTAGGAAAGAATTCATAATGTATCTTTCTCTAACACTATTTACAAGTCTTTCTCCATAGTGGCAAATATAACTTAGAACTTAACAGAATGAACACAGAATATCTTCCTTTAAATCCTAAATCTGCGGAAAATTATAAATTTATTGATCTATTCAGCAAACCAAGTTTATATCCTAAAAGAAAACAGGAGGCTAAAAAACAAGTATCTGGAGTCCAGACTAAAAGATTACACTCCCTTGAATTATCAAGATTCAATCAAGCTAAGGAAGAGCAAAATGAAAAAAAAATTCAGGCAATGATCTCAATTTTACAGATTGTTGAGTGAGCCCCAGGCTATGAAAATCATTGTGAAGGGAAGGGTGATGGGGTTTCAAGGAATCTGCTGAGACTCTTTTCTGAAACTTAATTCCAAGACTGACTTTCTCAGTTAATCATTAACATTTGGTAGGAAGAAGTACTAGCTTTACCTTGCCTTGGCTTCATCTGCCAACAATGGGACTGGCCAGAGCTACTCTGCCATGCAAAACCGCGAAGCAGTACAGCTCTTAGACCAGGGTAAATGTGGCCTATGCTGTGGACCCCACACTTTAGAGGGCCCCACTCTGGCCCTCTTCCAGCCAGAAACCCCCAGAGCCAGAGTCTACTCAGAAATAGAGCATGCTGGTCTGGAGCTTGTGCCCCAACTCTTAGATCCTGGATAACCAGGATCCCAGACGTCCCTGCCCAAATGGCCCCATGCTCTCTTCCAGAATCTGCGTAGGATTCTTCCCGGGTCCATCCTCCTAAGAGAAGACTGCCAGTGATGTATACAATCCTAAAACCAAGAGGTGACCAAAGCCAGCTGTTTTTGTTCGGTTTCGTTTTGTTTATAGAAACGATGGAGTTACCCACAAGGCCCCTGCAGGGCAGGATGGAACTAGAGGTGTCAATTGAAGGAGGACAGGCCATCACATTCTGGGGCAGATCACCAAGGAGTCCAAAAATTCTAACCTGGGCTTTCAAGTTATAATGCATCTATATTTGTCAAGGGATGACACCAGAGTATATATTATTTAACAGTCTGTTGGTTTGATCGATAGCTAAATATTTAAATTTATGGTAAGTGGACATCTGTTTGTACTCCTGACCCAGGCCTGCAAACATCAGGGTGGACCTTCTGAGAAGGGATAAGGCTCAGACTTTTCAGGGACAGATTTTGAAGTTACCCAGAAATACTCCTAGAAATACTAGAAATATTCCTGGTTCAATTCAACTTAAAAAAAAAAAAAAATAGGAAAATCCTTGCTCAGTAATCATATAGCTGGCAGAGAAGAATTTTATTAGCATATATGTTAGGTTTTTCTTTCTCTCCTTGAAAAGACAAAAAACCCTTTCCTATTTTCTTCTAATCTGTGAAAATCGACTCATCTCATAATATTCTTTGTATAGTATGACAAGTACCATGCTATTAGCATAGTATTAGGTAATCAATAATGCTTAGCGGTACAATATAAAATATATAAATTAAAGTTATAAGTAAAAATATATTTGGAATTTTTTTTTTTACTTTTTATTAAATATGTTAAAGGCTTAACCTATAACATGTATAAAAGTGTACTTAGTGGCAATCATTTGATGGCAACTGGTGAAGTTCAATTTGAACTGTAATTCAGCAAAAAATGTTCAAATGGCAAAGATATACTTACTCTTGTTTACTTTTCCACCTTTATCAGTTAGACGTTCTTTGGAGGAATCAAAGTACACCCTAAAGAGAAGGTGCTTTGGAGTCAGACCTAGGTTTGAATCCTGCTGCTACCCTTTCTGAGCTATGTGACCACGGAGAGATTATTTGACCTTTCCAAGTTTCAAGTTCATCTTCTAGAAAATAGAGTTTAAAAGGGTTATTTTATGAATTTAAATTAAGAATATGAATTATTTGGCATGTGGCAAGAACTCAAATATTTTTCTTCTAGGTGTCTTTAGCATTATCCTCTTGGTTTATATGAATGTGTCACAGTATTGGATTAACTTTATTTCCATATTACCCATGCAAAGACTGAGTTCAAACAATAAAGAGATCTCCCCTTTCCATCTAGACAAGAAATAATGCGGACAGGAATGGACAATGCCCTGGCCAAAAGCAGTTGAGAATTAGAGAGTTCTGTTTAGTTTTTCTCTTATTTTACCTGTTTGCAACATGTGGTATTATTTACCCACTCCCCTTAAAATGCTCTCTCCTTGGCTTCTGGGCTTCTGCTATGCTATACTTTTGCTTTTCCTCCTCTCTTGCTGCTGCTTCTTAGTCTCTCTGGTGAGTTCTGCTTTCTCTGCTCATCTCTTAAATCTTAATGCTGCTCAGGGTCCTGTCCTCAGCCCTCTTTTCTTCTTACTCTACACACTCTTCCTGAATGATCTCAATCTTTCCCTTGTCTTAATTATTTATATACTTCTAACTCCCAAATCTTTACCGTCTTTAAGTTTTCTCCCATGTGCTTCAAGACGTATATCCAAAAGCTTCCTGGACATGTCCCACTGACATCTCAAAATTATCTCAAAATCAAATGCCTGTCATGATTTCTCCCAGCGAATTCACAATGTCATATTTGACCTCTACCTCAATTCTTGCCCTCACATTCAATCAATCAGTCTATCTCCCAAATGTCTTTTGATCAATCCAACTCTCCACATTTCCATTGTCATTTCCTTTTTCTTTTTTTTTTTTTTTTTTCCTGGTGGCTGGCCAGCACAGGAATTAAACCCTGGATCTTGGTGTTATCAGCATCATGTTCTAACCAACCGAATTAACTGGCCAGCCAGTTCTTAATGACTTTTCTCCGAGCATGCTGAATGGTGTGATAGGTATGAGCACACACTTGGGTTTCTATCTGTTCTGTCACATTCCTTATGGGTAATCTTGGTTATGTCATAGATAGAATACTTACAAAACCCTGCTCTAGGGATTAAATGACACAATATAGGTAAAGTGCCTGAAATACCATAAGTGCTAAATAAATGAAACAGTAGGCATTATTAAAATTGTAACTTCTTGAAAGTGTTATATAAGTTCCTATTAGGAGAATTCTACATTTTGTAGGTGTCACCTCTTACATTGACTTTTTCTTCCTAAATCTACCCACAAATAGTTACCAATGCTTGTTGATAGCACCTTGTTTGTGCCTGTTATCATATTTATAATACAGCATCATTATTTTGCATCACAGCATGCCTATATCTCCAGAGCCCAGAACAGTGCCTAAATATAAATATATATTTTTGGTAGTAGAAATGAATGGATGAATAAAACTGTTCCTAACTTTTTCCACCCCTATAGCTTGAAGGTAAGAATGATGTCATATTGACATTTGTATCCTGAATGTTTGCCAGAGTAATAAAATCCAAAAGGTACTCAATAAAAATTTAATGAATATATTAATGACATATTTAACACAATATATCAAAAAATGGACATTCCTACAACTACCAGTAAGATAACCCTAAAGTATGTATCCACTTTCTAGAACCAGGTGGCAAATGAGTACAAACTCTTTTCAGTTAGTAGTGTTTGCCTAGAACACTATTTTAACTAGGTTTATGTGACTGTGCCTGAGTTCGAAAGGAAAGAATGTTGTAATTGATTAGAATTGAAAAAATTGTTATAAATGCTGTGATGTCCGACATAAGAGAAGGAAATAACAGCATGCACGCCACAAAACTGCTGCTACTGAGAGCCGAGAGAGGTCTCTTCATCGATCAATCTATTATGGTAATGTCAAATATTATGAGGACAATATTGAACTTATCCACATTTTGAAATTATTTGGGCCTTGATCTATCTATGTACATCAGTGAATAAGACATTAAAAAACAGCAGACCTCATAGTTTTATATTCTGTTGGTGGGAAGACAGATCATCAACCAAGTAAGGAACTAAATGATATAGGAAGTTAGAAGATAATAATGCTATAGAGAAATATAAATTAGGGAAGAGGTAATGGGAGGTACAAAGAGAAGCGGAGGGCTAGGGAAAAAAGACCAGTGAAGATCAGAGAACATTGAGAAAATTTTTTTTAAAAAGTCAACCCAGTTATTTCATGTTTTTAATTCCAAAAACTGTTTCTTCCCTATAGATAAGTAATACAAGTCACTGATTTGTTTTCCCTTACCAATATACAAGTTCAGAGTTTATCTATTAGATTTCTTAAGTTATAGCCCCTGAATATTACATAGCAAATAGAATCTACCAATATTTAATGCAGTAAAATTAGTATATCTCTGCAGTTGATTTTGTCTCAACAATCCAAATTCAGGTTCTATTATGTTTAGCAAATAAAATACAATAAAACTTTATGCCACAAAATATACACACACTTATAAACGTTGAGAAATATGCCAAGGTATTATTGTTATCTATAGGCAGGTAAAATTATAAGATTTTTATTTGTTTTTCTGCTTTCTGTACTTTAAGTAAGCATTCTTGACTTTTCTGCAAAGAGGTATATGTGGGATCTTCAAATAGTTCATGGAAAATGCATATTATGAAAACTATGCATGGATTGTGTGAGGAAAATGGAGTTAGTTTAGTCAGGCCCTCTCACCTCATATCCGGCTGGGTATGATTCAGCACATCCATTGTAAACAAGCTATATAAGAGTGCTGTAACTGTGCATGCATGCCCATGTACCCCTTGGCTCAATGCCACTGTCGGGTACTTTTGGTATAAAAGGCAGCAGCTCTGAATCGCTGGCCAGCAGAGATCGCATCTGGAATAAAGCATGTCAACTTTGCCAGTGGCTACTTGATTTTTCTTTCACTTGCCTGACTTATGACCTGCACAGGAAGGGATAGAAGGGGTCTG
The DNA here is from genome assembly GCF_027409185.1 of Cynocephalus volans. NCBI lineage: Eukaryota > Metazoa > Chordata > Mammalia > Dermoptera > Cynocephalidae > Cynocephalus > Cynocephalus volans. The sequence goes on along the minus strand of NC_084460.1, from coordinate 274,902,826 downwards.
TGACCCAGCCCAATAATTGGTGTAGTTGTTGTCAGGATTCCAAGCAGGTAAGGAAGCCACTAGCCCCTCAGGAGGGGAAGGAAATGTGGCTACCCGGGGTCTGGCTGTTGCTTACTCTACTATAAGTCAACATGGACCAGGCATTCCATGAAGCGGTGCCGCTTTGAGATTTGCAGCAGAAAGCAGACTTGTTGGAAGTGCGGGTACTTGTTCTGGAGGCTGAAGTACAGCAACAGGTCACTCCTGCTTTCAATACTGGGGACGATGACAAACCTGACGGTGAGTTGGAGGAGACTATGCATCCCCTGGCATGACCTGTTGATCAGAAACTAAAGCACGAACAGCCCATAGGACAAGATGGGCAACCAGTAGGCAACCCACAAGTGACCCAACTTACTACTATGTCCCCTACACTCAAGTTGAGTTGATGGACTTGGGGAAACAGTTTTGCCATAAACAGGGCAAACCCCAAGCTGCTTAGCTTTTGAGGCTGTGGGACCTAGGGGTGGACGGCATGACGTGCTCTGGTGAGGAGATGGAAAAGTTGGCTTCCATCACCACGCATCTGTCCCCGCAGCAGCGGCTACAGATCAGCCACAGATACACACCAGGACAGGATAACCACTCCTGACGGAATGGGTGAATGCAGCCATCCCAACCATGTGGATGAATGCCAGAGAACTGCCCGAAACTGTGAGTAGGTGATAAATGTATGCCGAGCTGTTTCAAATAATTTGGGAGCTGGGGATGTGACAGTCCACGTTTAATGTGAGCACCCGTGGCCCAGACGATGAACGTTTTACCTGCAGCATGAGAGACGAAGTGCTGCAAAATGCTCCGTCGACATCCTTTGGGTCACTGATGGCCATGCTGGCCCCATACGCTGGTCATTGTGAGGAAAGTGGAGTTGGTTTGGTCAGGCCCTCCCACTTCATATCTGGCTGAGTATGATTTAGCACATCCGTTGTAAACAAATTACATAGGAGTAGAGTTAGTGCGCATGTGCGCCTGTGTACCACTTGGCTTGTTGCCATTTTTTTGCACATAGGTGTGGAAGGCAGCGGCTCTGAACTGCTGGTTGGTGGAGCTTGTGTCTAAGAATAAAGCATGTCCACTTTGCCAGCAGCTACTTGGTATTTCTTTCACTTACCTGACTTAGGACCTACATAGGATGGGGCAGAGGGGTCAGTGATCTGGCCAGAGTGTCCTATACATGAGTTGACAACCATGACGGCCAGTCTGGGAGAGGCAGAGGGGAGGAGACAAGCAAAGGGGGTCCGAAAGATGGCTAAGACTAAACTCCCAAGAAATGCTAGGGATTTTACCCCAAGGGACTGAGCAAGATCAGCCGTATGCAGATATGGTTGGACTTGCTTACAGCAGGAGTTGTTAGGGAAAAAATCAACCAGCAGCCAAATGCAGTCCTGTTTGCCTTGTGGCAACAATTGCACGCCGAACAGCATTACACCAAACTTCCCCAAGAGGCACATAACAAGGTATTCCCAGTGTATTTGAAGGGTTTTATGGCTACTTCCGCGGAAGTGGATGGACAGTTCTCTTCTGGCTAGGGACCAGGCTGAGGTGCTCGTCGTTTGGGAGCAGATGAGGACTGGAGGCCTCACATTGAACTTGCTACACATTGGTCAGGGATAAATGTGCAGTGTGTATTGGTGCTGGTGGACACCAGCACAGAATGTAACCTGATACACGGCAACCCAGATAAGTTTCTGGGGGCCACAGTGAACGTTGATGGCTACAGAGGACATTCTATTACAGTCAAAGACGTGTCTCTGCCGCTGAGCATTGGACGATTGCCCCCTCATGTGTATACTGTGTATGTATCTCCTGTAGCCGAATACATCTTGGGTATAGACATATTTATGGGCTGCACCTGCAAATGACAGTTGGGGAATTCCAGCTGTGGATCCGGACAGCAAAGCCTGTGCTGCAGGGACATGTCAAGCATGATCCACAGGTGTTACCCAAGCCAAGGCGTGCGGTTAATGTGAAACAGTATCGCCTGCCAGGAGGACATGCAGAAATAGGTGCCACTATATTGGAGGTAGAAAAGGTCAGCATCATTTGCCCTGCACACAGTCCTTTTATGCCCCTGTATGGCTAGTGAAAAGACCTGATGCGACCTGAATTATCTGGATTACCGAGAACTGAAGAAAGTAGTCCCTCCTTTGCACATGGCTGTGCCTTCAGTTCACGACTTGATGGATCAGCTGATGACTCAGCTAGGAACTTATCATTATGTACTGGACCTTGCAAATGCTTTTTTGTCTATCCCGATCTTGGCTAATAGCCAAGATCAATTGTCTTCACCTGGGAGGGAAGGCACTGGGCTTTTCAGATGTTACCCCAAGGCTACCTGCATAGCCCAAACATCTGTCATGGTATAGTGGCTGGGGACCTAGCCAAGTGGACTAGGCCCAGCATGGTTACAATGTTTCATTATATAGATGATGTCTTACTAACTTCTGAATCTCTTGCAGATTTAACCAAGGCGGCTTCAACACAGCTAGGCCATTTGGAACAATGTGGGTGGGCCGTATATAAGGGTCTTACCCTTTGGATCTCTACTTGTAAGTATCAGCAATGGCTGGTAGGTCACCGACCCCTGTGGGGACAAGCCATGTAGCAAGAGTTATGGGAATTAGGGCAGGAAAAGGAAGTAACTCTTTTCCATGTCACAGGACATTCCTCCTTAGCCAGTCCAGGCAATGATGAAGCTGATGCACTGGCTAAGTAAGATGGCTGGAGAGAGCTTCAGTGACTGATGTAGCCCAATGGTTACATCAACAGATGCAGCATGTTGGCAGTAAAATCATGTGGATGTCTGTGCAAAGGTGGGCCCTACCTATAAAATGGGAAGATGCAGTAAATGCGTGTCGCGTTTGTCCGGTATGCACTCAAGAGAGTCCACACCCACAACAGATGCTGCACACCGAGGGGCAGATAACTAGAGGAAGGGTGCCCCTGACTTGATGGCAAGTGGATTTTGTGGGACTGCTTCCCACATCAGAGAATTTCAGGTATATTTTAACAGCTATTGATTTGGCTACAGGACGTTTGTATGACCCCGCAAGGCCCCAGACCAGGTAAGCACTGCGAAGGCATGGAATAGCCTTATGGCCATGTATGGTTGACCCCTGGTCAGAGAGTGATAAAGGAACCCGCTTTACTGGACATGAAGTACAGAAGTGGGCTTCCCAGTTATCTATCCAGTGGAAGTTACATGTGCTGTATCATCCCCAGGCAGTGCAAATGATTGAATGGTACAATGGTTTTCTGAAAAGGGGACTAAGGCTATCTGCCCAACCCCCATCCCTGAAGGGGTGGACACGGCCGACAGTCAGGATCTTAAATGAGAGACCCCACAAGGGCGGGCCCTCTCCAGTGGAGTCTCTGTTGCATAGAGCCACAGCACCTGTTCCTCCAACCATTCTTTCCAGGATGGTAAGCTGGCATGTACTCTGCCAGGGGGATGAGAACTCCCTCTATTGATGCCAATAACCTTTTTGTCTTTTCACCCATGGTATTGTGGCTGCAGGCAACAGAGTTGACTGGACACATACATACATTCATGTGGCCAATGTGTTGACTTGCTGAATACGTACCAAGTTTCCTACCAGTGTGGCTGCAGGATTCCTGTGGAAAATCACCCCAGTGATGACTACTAACTGGGCATATGTATGGGTGGGTTTTTGTCACTAATAGTTGAAGGGATAGAGCTATGGGAACAAGCCTCAAAGTGTATTGAATGTACAATAAGTGTGGAGGTTATATGAAAGCAAGGGTCGGTTATCCTTGCTAAAGGAACATCATGGAAGATTCTGAACGTATAGATTGTATGGCCAGAGACCCTGAAGGGGTAGGGTCTGAGGAAAATGGAGTTATTTTAGTCAAGCCCTCTTGCCCCATATCCGGCTGGGTGTGATTGAGCACATCCGTTGTAAATAAGTTATATAAGAGTGATGTAATTGTGCATGCAGGCCTGTGTACCCCTTGGCTCATTGCTACTCTTGCGTACTTTTGGTATATAGGACAGCAGCTCTGAATCACTGCCTGGCAGAACTCACATCTGGAATAAAGCATGTCAACTTTGCCAGAGGCTACTTGCTTTTTTCTTTCACTTACCTGACTCATGATCTGTACAGGATGGGATAAAGGGGGTCTGCGACCCAGCCTGACAGATTGCAAATTTTTTTTGCACCAAAATAAACTCATACTAACTTGTTATAACATGTCTGAATAGGACTTAGTTTCAGGCACTAAGAAGCATAGGGCATCAGTTTGAAAAGAGCCCCTATTAGAGCAAAATGAATTCTGCTAAAATTGAAGCAAGAACAAATATCAAATTTATGGTGAAGCTTGGGTGGAAGATTAGAAAAATCATCAATGCTTTATGAGAAGTTTATGGGGACAATGCCCCCAAAGAAATCAACAGTTTACAAATGGATAACTCATTTTAGGAAGAGATGACACAATGTTGAAGATGAGCCCCACAGCAATTTGCAAGGAAAAAATTAATCTTGTTTGTGCCCTAATGGAAAAGGACTGACGATTAATAGCAAAAACAATAGCCAACACCACAGACATCTCGATTGGTTCAGCTTACACAATTTTGACTGAAAAATTACAGTTGAGCAAACTTTCTGCTCCACGAGTGCTAAAACCATTGCATCCAGATCAGCTGCAGACAGGAGCAGAACTTTCAATGGAGATTTTAGAGAAGTGGGATCAAGATCCTGAAATATTCTCTCTCTCTCTCTCTCTCTCTCTCTCTCTCTCTCTCTCTCTCTCTCTCTCTCTCTCTCTCTCTCTCTCTCTCTCTCTCGGTAAGATCTCAATTGGTTTTATTGCAATTCTAGAATCAGGCAACACATCATTCCATGAAATAGAATAACTGTTCCAATAAGCCAAGCAGAAGTTGGTTTTATAGACAGAAAGAGCTAAAGAAAGCAGAAACAAAGAACAAAAAGTGATTGGTCATTTTAAAATTGTTTTCCTTGTAAGGTGGGGGACAGGGAGACAAAACAATAGAAAAATAACTAATTATTTAACATCAGGTTACTTCAGGCTATCCTTGTGTAAAGATTAAAGCAGAGGGAACTTCATTGTTATTATACCTACTGACGATTAAACTGGCCTGTTTGGGAAATTGGCTGTTATCTCTTTCTCCTGATTTCTAGGAACCACAACGTAAGACATGAAATTTAGCAGGGGTGACTCTATTTTTACTGGTAATCTGGTCTTTTGTGTCCTACTGCTGAAACTTTGTCCAAAACAATGGCCTCCTACAATTTTGTTAACAATCCCCCCCTTTTGGTCAGGCTCTCACCCAGATGAAAGTGTGAGCCAAACCTGGGGCATTAATGCCACTCGTTATTCCAGGTTCCCAATCTCAGCACTTTGTTCATGCCATTCATAGGTTAATGTGTCCTCATTATCATACATTTCTTTGGGGTTTTGTTGTTCCAGACTATCTGACCTTTAACAAGAGACTATTTGAAATTCAATGGATGGCTGCACAGAAACATTTAAAACTTTGGAGAGAACAGAGCACACCACCATGACTGATGTCATGACTATCAGGAGGATAACACCAGAGTTTGGAGTATCATTCTTAGCCAAGGTTCCCAGGAACCAAACCAACCAAAATTGAATATGTAGATGAGGAGTCTACCTATTTTAACCAGGTAGCCTGTTCATTATTATTATTTTTTTTGTAACTGAGTATCTACAATGCCTTATGTATTTATGTGCAACAAGAAGTGTTAGCAACTGAACAAACTCCTTCCTATTCAGTTAGTAGGTAATCTAGCATCCCTAGACTGGGTTGAAGCAGGGAGTGACAATTTGTAAGTTACCCACAGAAGCTACTGATTAGGAAATTTTACCTACATCTTCATTCTATCAAGCGAAAGAGGTAAGTATAATTAAGGACAAATTAAGAGGGGTAAGAGTCTCATTATGACAGGAAGTCTTGTTCCAATGATCTTGGGAAAAAACTGTCCACAGCATGAAGTCAGAAACTTCTCATCCTGGTGTGCAGTTTAAATGTCTCTGGTTATGGCATCAGGCGTTTTTGGAGAACTCTGTGTGGCCCGCACATCTGGCCTAAGACTTGTCCCCTGAGATCTACATCAAGTCGTCCAGCTTCAGCTTATACATCTTCAGGAACAGAGCAGTTCTCGTTCTTAGAGTTGTAACCAGATATTAGTGGGAAAAAAGAAAAAAATACAGAATCCAGTCCAGTCTACGCTAGATAATAAAAACTCAAGAACAGTAAACAAGGCTACAATATAATAACAGGTACACTGCAGTACTTTTTTTTTTTAAACAAATTTTTCTCTCTACACTCACTCCCATTTCTACCAAAGACTATCATGGTAAGACCAATTTGACCGGTTATTTACATAAATGCAGCAGAAATAACCACATAGACTCCCTTTAAATTTGTTTTGCTAGAAATCTTGACAAGGAATATCAGATCAGACTTTTAAAAATCTCAATGCTAGGAAGCCAAACCAAGGCCGACATTAGACTTTGCCTGCTGTATCTGATATCTTGAGTTTCCTGGGCCCCCTAGAAAGTGACAACTTTTTACTGACTCACTGTAAGTTTGGAAACCTTTGGAGCCAAGATCCTGAAACATTTCTTCAAAGAATTGTAACAGGAGATGAAACATGGCTGGGCCAGTATGATCCTGAAGACAGAGCACAATCAAAGCCATGGCTACCAAGAGGTGGAGGTGGTCCAGTCAAAGCAAAAGTGAACTGGTCAAGAGCAAAAATCATGGCAACAATTTTTTGAAATGTTCAAGGCATTTTGCCTGTTGAGTTTCTAGAAGGCAAAGAACAATAACATCTATTTATTATGAGCATTTTGTGAGAAAGCTACCCAAAACTTTAGCAGAAAACAGTGGAGAAAGTTTCACCAGAGAGTCCATCTCCACCACAACAATGCTCCTACTCATTCCTCTCATCAAACACAGGCAATTTTGTGAGAGTTTCAATGGGAAATCAGTAGATACCCACCTTACTGTGCTGATTTGGCCCCTCTGACTTCCACATCAATTACCAAAATTACCAGTTTTTATTTACTTATAATAAAACAAACAAACAAAAACAGCCACAACAATTTTCTCACATCATTTCAAAAGACAGGGATAAAGTTATCTCTGTTAGGAAGTACTTTGCAAGAAGGCTCATTTCCATTTACCTTGGGAACTACTGCTAGACAGGGTGTTCCCAGTTTATTGCATTCTTTTGCTTAGCTTTTGCTTTGTAATGTGACATGCACTATCCATAATGATGCTAAAGCAAAATGTCAGACTTTGCTTCTAAGTAAAACCATTTGCTTTACCTTTTCCTTTGGTGGTCAGGAAGCTCAGAAAAAAATTTAATGTACTTTACAATTCTCCCCAGAAAATTATTTTTCTATTTTCTTTATATCTTTTTTATTTGAGTTTTTACCTTTATTTTTAACTGCCCTATTGAAAGTGTTTCAAAACCGTATCAAATGTGTTTGAAAATATTGGTGGTTTAAATTATAATAAGCATATTGATAGACTTCATGGTTTCATCTTTCTAGATTTAAACTTTATTTACTATCCATGTCAACTTCCTGGATCAAATAAAAAAGATGATAAAATGGATCATAATTTTCTGGACATCAAACATTTTCTACCAAATAATATCTCAATAAGTAATGTATAACTAAATCAGAAACTGAATTAATTTCCCTTGAAATTCACATGAATTTAGATATGGAGTTTAGCACATTATTTGCTGAGTTTGCTAAACCCAGAAAAAAAAAGAATTAGTTGAGGTCTTCTAAAACACCAAAATTCTAATTTTCTTTCCTGTTCTAATTGAAAAAATTGTGACGTGTCATAATAATAGAAAATCTGAAGTTCCCAAGGAAGTAATAATGATAAAACAAACTCTTTTATTGCGGGTATCCTTATTTCAGACATCAAACCGGCATTTGAAAGTCCTTTCATAAAACTCTATATGCAACCAGAATTGAAATTAAAATTCCATATTATTTTTTCCTTGGTTGCGGCTCCAGCACATCCTTTTATGTGTTGTTTTTCTCTTGAACTATGCTAACTAAGCTTGAATACAAACAAAAAAATCCATCTGCAATACAAGCTTGTTCCCAGAATCATGGAGAGGCTTAAAAGTCAATTTTGTCATTTGACGAATTTCTGTACCAACTTTATTAAGGAAGTTGTGAAGAACCAGAAACAATTAATTACATTAAAAACATTTTCCTAAAAGGTAACTTCTTGATTTTAAAAAGAGGGAAAAGTAAGTATTCAAATCTCATAGGTTTTCCCTTTGAGAAAATCTCTCTCAGAACCAGGAAAAGTTGTCATGAACAATGGATTTTTTTCCAACTCCATGACACAGTAAACTTTATAAATAATTACTTGTTTCTCTTTGCCATTATCTGTTTGTGACCCATGTCCAGCATGCATGCAGGACTCTATAGCACGAATTTTTGTGTGTGACTCTTTGAGGTTCAAAGTTTGCAAATTTTGCTCTTTTGAACACTATTCAATGACTTTTTTAGGCATTTCTCATATGTTAAATTAACTTTTTCTTTAGCCTTCAGACAAACTTTTCTCCACCTTGCTTTTGATGTTATTTCCTATCAACTAACAGCTCATTTTTGGCCAGCAAAACCATCTGGCTTTGGGCAGTGAGTCACTTGTACTCCGGTCTTTCTAGAATTATTTGAATATTTTATTGCATTTTGTAAAATTTCTATAAAAATCAGTGCTAAATGGAAAACTATAAGTACTTATGGTATAGATAAGAAGCATATGTTGGAGGCCTGCCCACCACAAGACCAGGAGCCAAGGAGAGTGCCATCCCATGCACTGCCACCCCAGGCCCACACCTGAGCAACAGAGAGGCCCACCCACCATGCAACCAAGAGTTGAGGTGAGTGCCATTCCACTTGCCACCACGGGCCCAGACTCAAGCCCTAGAAAGGTCCACCCATGGCCCAAGGAGGAGCCAAAGTGGTCTACCACACACCATCACACCTACTGCCACCACAAGTATGACTCACCACCACAGTAGCAGCAGCCAGGGCCACCCTACAGGCAACCCACTGCACACTTGACTGCATTGATACAAGAAGAGTTACCAGCAGAGTCTACAAACCAACCCTGAAAATAGATGGAAAGGAATAAAGATTAGAGCAGAACTAAATGAAATAGAGACCCAAAAAATGATATGAAAGATCAATGGGACAAAAAGTTGTTTTTGTGAGAAGATAAGTAAAATAGAAAAACTATTAGCTAGGCTAACTAAGAAAATTAGAGAGAAGACCCAAATAATAAAAATCAGAAATGAAAAGGGGGACATTGCAACCGATACCACAGAAATATTAAAAACCATGAGAGATTATTATAAACAACTGTAGGCTAACAAATATGAAAACCTGGAGGAAATACATAAATTTCTACACACAAACTACCAAGACTGAACCAAGAAGTAGTAGAAAACCTGAACAGACCAATAACAAGCAATGAGACTGAAGCAGTAATCAGAATCTCCCCAAAGAGAGCCCAGGACTGGGTGGCTTTACTGCTGAATTCTACCAAACCTTTAAAGAGAAGTTAATATTAATACCAATTCTCTTCAAGCTATTCGAAAAAATTGAAACCAAAGCCATCCTCCCAAACTCATTCTATGACGCCAGCATCACCTTGACACCAAAATTAAACAAAGGCACAACAAAAAAAAAAAATTACAGGCCTATATCCTTGATGAACATAGATGCAAAAATCCTCGACAAAATATTAGCAATCAGAATCCATCAACACATCAAAAAAATTATTATACACCATGGTCAAGTGAGATTCTTCCCAGGGATGCAAGGACAGTTCAACATAGGCAAGTCAATAAATCTGATACAACACATCAAAAAAATCAAGGACAAAAACCATATGATTATCTCAATAGATGCAGAAAAAGCATTCAACAAAATTCAACATCCCTTCATGATAAAGACTCTCAGCAAATTAGATATGGAAGGAAGTTATTTCAACACAATAAAAACCATATATGACATACCAATCATCAGTATCATCCTGAATGAGGAATAGGTGAAAGCTTTTACCTTAAGAACAGGAAAAAGATAAGGATGCCCACTCTCATCACTCCTATTTAACACAGTACTGGAAGTACTAGCCAGAAAGATCAGGCAAAAGAAAGAAATAAAGGGCATCCAGACTGTAAAGGGCCAAGTCAAACTGCCCGTTTGCAGACAACATGATCTTGTATATAGAAAACATAAAGACTACCAAAAAATTCTTAGAGCTGATTAACAATTTCAGTAATGTTGTAGGATACAAAATCAACACCCCCAAATCAATAGAATTTTTATACTCCAATAGCAAACTAGTAGAAAAAGAAACCAAGAAAGCAAGCCCATTTTAATAGTCACCAAAAAAAATAAAATACGTAGCAATCAATCTAACTAAAGAAGTAAAAGATCTCTACAATAAGAACTACAAAACACTATTGAAAGAAATTAAAGAGGACCCAAAATGTGGAAAGACATTCCACTCTCTTGGATGGGAAGAATTAACAACAGGAAAGTGTCCATTCTATGCAAAGCATTCTACAGATTCAATGCAATCCCCATCAAAATACCAATGACATTCTTCACAGAAATAGAAAAAGCATTCCTAACATTCATATGGAACGACAAAAGATGCTGAATAGACAATGCAATCCTGAGCACAGAAAATAAAGCTAGAGGCACAACACTACCTGATTTCAAATTATATTACAAAGCTACTGGAACCAAAACAGCATGGTACTGGTATAAAAACAGACACTCAGATCAACGGAATAGAATAGAAAACCCAGAATCAACCCACATACTTACAGCCAACTGATCTTTGACAAAGGCAACAAGAACATACATTAGGGAAAAGACTGCCTCTTCAATAAATGGTGCTGGGAAAATTGGACATCCATGTGCAGAAGAATGAAACTGTGCACGTATTGTATCTCTCACCAAAATCAACTCAAAATGGATTAAAGATGTAAACATAAGATCCCAAACCATAAAATTACTAAAAGAAAGCATACAGGAAATACCCCAAGAAGTAGCATTGGGCAAAGACTATGAATATGATCCAAAAAGCACAAGCAACAAAAGAAAAAATAAACAAATGGGATTATATCAAACTAAAAACCTGCACAGCAAAGCAAACAATCAATAGAGCAGAAAGAGAACCCACAAGATGGGATTAAATATTTGCAAACTTTACATCCAACAAGGGATTAATATCCAGAATGTATAAGGAACTCAAACAACTATACAGTAAAAAAAAAAAAAAATCCAATTAAAAAATAGTCAAAGGAGATGAATAGAGATTTTTCAAAGGAAGACATACAAATGGCGATTGGGTACATAAAAAAAAAAAACACTCAGCATCACTAATCATCAGAGAAAGGCAATTCAAAAACAGTGAGATATCATCTCACCCCAATTAGACTGGACATTATTAAAAAGACCGAGAATAATAAATGCTGATGAGGATGTGGGAAAAAGGAAACTCTTCTACACTGTTGGTGGGACTGTAAACTAGCACAGCCATTATGGAAAACAGTATGGAGATTTCTCAAACAACTACAGAGAGAACTACCGTATGATCCAGCAATCCCAGTGGATATATACACTACTGGGTATATATCCAAAGGAATTGAAATCATCATGTCAAAGAGATACCTGCACTCCTATGTTCATTGCAGCTCTATTTAAGATAGCCAAAATATGGAATCAACCTAAATGTCCATCAACAGACAACTGGAGAAGGAAGATATGGTATATATACACAATGGAATACTACTCAGCCACAAAAAAAATGAAATTCTTCCATTTGCAAAACCTGGATGAACCTGGAGAAAATTATCTGAAGTGAAATAGCTCATGTTCTCACTCAAAACTGAGTGCTAAGAAATAAGGAAGGAGGGAAGGGAGGGAGGGAGAGAGGGAAAGGGGGGAAAGGGAAGGGAAGGGCAGGGAAGAAGAAGGAAGAAAGGAAGGAAGGAAGCAAGAAATCATAATAATGCATTGAACTTTCAGAAGGAAAGAACACAGCTAAGGTTTCTAGAAATGTGGGGGGAGAAGGAAGGGGTTGGGGAGTGAACAGTCAGGTGGAAGTCATGGGGAAAGATTACTATTTGTAATGATGAATATGCTAATAATAATAAAAAGTAAATAAAAATAAAAAAGAAGCATATGTTTCATAAATTTAATACAAATCAAAGATGAAAATTATTAAGTACACCAAAGTGGTAAATCAGCCCCAATACCATCCCAGTGTGTTGGTTGACTAGATGTTCAATTATGAAGTAAAAGATCAAAATTTAAAAATGTGTGAAATACTGGAAATGTACTTGTATAATCTAATACTGTGACTAAAAGACCAGAAGGATTCTCTTTATTATGTAAGTATTTGGGTCCATGCTTGCTATACAGCTTTTTTAATACTTCATATCAACTTTACCCCTCTCATGATTCCCTTATTTTACTTTTATTTTTCCTGTACATAATTTTTTTCCTTTTTTATGGCCTATTGAGTTTAATCTATTTCCTTTGTCCTCGTCCCTTTTGGAATGAGGTGGAATATAGCATTATAAATTAAATATTTATTGGACAAATGATGGCTCATTTGCCATTTGATAAAGTACTTAGGAAAGTTACTTGCATTTGTTGTGCTCATTGAGTGGTGTGTTGTAATAGAAGGTTATGGGCTAGGAAGCCAGAACGATTTAGATAAGAGACTATGGGCAAACCACTTAATCTTGCTGAATTGCTGTTTCCTTTTCTGTAAAAACAGAGATAATACCACCTTCTCAGGAATGATGGGAATCAGATGGCCTTATGTATTAGGTGAACTAGCCTGCATTCGGCATATCTAGTGGTTACTTTCTAAGTGTTAGCTGCTATTCTGATGACCATGTGTAACTTAGTGCTCTGTGTTATAAATTGTGCTTCAGCTACTGTGCCTGTGGGTGGGTGTGCACACGTGTGCGTGCATAATCACAGCAAACATCTCTGATTTCCCTGGTTAACTTTTCTTTATAAATAAAAGAACTTTATATATTTGTGGTGAATTCTCTCTAAAAGGTGTCTTTGGAATTTAATATAAAAAGGAGTGAACTATTGGGGATTTTACCCATGTAAATTATTTACCCACATTTAGGGAGTCACCTGGTTGTATGTCATCCTGAAAATGCATGATATTATATTGACAGGAATAAAATAATTTTGGAAAGGAAAATATAAGAATTGGCCTCAACAAAAACCTAGAAAGCCATAAAAACATCCTTCCTAAAGATGGAGGAAGGCAAGTTCGTCTCTAGTGACTCCTTGTGGCATAGCTCCAGTGGAGAGCTGAGCTTGCAGAAGGAGCGGCAGGCAGTGTTCTCTCTCTGAGAATGTCATTGCAAGGACCCATGCCTTTGAAGTGGGGGAAAGTGGAAATGGTATTAACATGTTTCAGGGCGGACCCTGTGGCGCACTCGGGAGAGTGCGGCGCTGGGAGCGCGGCAGTGCTCTCGCCGCGGGTTCGGATCCTATATAGGGATGGCCGGTTTGCTCACTGGCTGAGTGCGGTGCGCCGGTCACAAAAAAAAAAAAAAGGGCCGGCCCGTGGCTCACTCGGGAGAGTGCGGTGCTGATAACATCAAGGCCCTGGGTTCGGATCCCATATACGGATGGCCGGTTCGCTCACTGGCTGAGTGTGGTGCTGACAACACCAAGTCAAGGGTTACGATCCCCTTACCGGTCATCTTTAAAAAAAAAAAAAAAACATGTTCCAAAAAGTAAGATAAAAGCTCTCCTCCTCCAAGGAAAAAGTCCCAATTTACTTTAATTACTGACACTTATCTCACCTTGCAAGCTCTAAGTATCAAAGCAAATGCATTGGTGGTTCTCTTTTAATAGTGCTATTTTGGAACAGGACAACCATTAAATAATTTATAACTGAAGATGGTCTCAGTCAGGAAGACTCCTCTAATCCAATGCATTTCCTATCAGATGGGAGACAAAGCCAACAAATGAAAAGAAAATTTTTTGCAACACTCAATCTCTTTGTTCATTTAGCTATACCAAGTACGTTTTATGAGATGAGTTGAAGAAATGTATTTAATAGAACTTTTCTTGAGAAGAGTATTTTAGATTATTTTAAGAAATGCTTTAATACACTGCATGTAATTCAGAATCCAACCCGAGAGTTACTGAATTGTCTGCTAAGGAAAGTAGGTCTAATTAATTTCAAGGTTTTGTTTTTATTTTTTGTTTGTTTTGCTGAGCACCAAGAGGAGTGGGGCATGCAAATTTGGTGCACATAAGAAAACTTTACTAGGCAAGAATAAAAAAGAGAGAAGTAGAGAGGGTTGAAAGGTAAAAAGAGCTTTCAAGGACGGTTAATCTCAAGATTTTGAAGTAATTTGCTATAGGATATATAATGTAGAGCCTCTCCTTGGTTTCTCTATGAAGTCTCCAGAAATTTCTAAATGACTTACTCATGTTTAGTGCAATGGGTTTTTTGGGATCGCAAAAGAGACAAATAAGCTGGCAACTGATTTACCTTATGCAAGTCTCAAACTATTTTATCACATCCACATTGGAGTGTAATGGCTAAGAGTTGGTTCTCATGTGTGCCTGTATTCAAATTCAAACTCCACTCTTTACTAATTCTATCAACTTGGGCGAGATACTTAACTTAAACTCAACTCCAGTTTCCTCAGATATAAAATGGGGATGATGTTGGTGGATAATGGTGACAGTAATTCCCTCCTAAGAGGGTTATAGTATTTAAGATGGTCCACATGAGGCAGTTAGCATAGTGCCTGCCTATCAGTAGATATTGGCCATCATTATTATCACTATAAAAACTCTACAGAATATCCAAACTTTTAATTGTATACCTTTGTCCATGTTTTCATCTGTCGGGTATGCCTTTCCCCCACTTCTCTACATGGAGAGATCCATTCACCCTTCAATATTCATGCTTAGTATGGCCTCTTGGTTGAAGATGTCTGTAACCCACCCACCCCCACACACACCCAGAGCAACTCTGTGCTCTCACAGAATTTACATTGGTAGTGTGTTAGCTCCTGGTTTTCCCTAATAGTTTTTGATTCTTTTTAGGACACATATACTGCATAGTTAAAAATAGTTGACAACGTAACACATAGCTAATAATCAATAAATTTTGTTAAAGTGAAATGAACCGATTTACTAAAATAAGCTGATTTACTTTCTTAATCAGCTGATTTACTTTCTTAATCAGCATATGAGATGACCATTTTGTCAAACTTTTAGAGTGGAAATTGTAACTTTTACTCTATCTCTGTTTCTCGCTTTTATCATCAGACATTTACAAATCACCTCTTATATACTAAAGACTGAGTTTGGAATCCCAAGGTCAATAAGAAATGGTCTTACCTTTAAGGAGCTCACAGTCTAGGTAGGAAAATAAACCCAGACACAAATAATTACAAGGTAAACTGAGCTTCAGGATGTTATGAGGTGTTTTGTGATTTCATTTGTGTGAATGATTTAAAAAATTCAGATTTTTCCTGTAAGAGTTGCTTAGAAATTTTAGAATGAAAAAAGATTCTCATGGATATTGATTCTTACATGCAAAAATACCAAAGAAAGCAGTTCTTATAAGATATTATAGAGTATCTAAGCCACCTGCTGATTTTAGATGGACAGGAAACTGAGGCAGGGGTTGTCACAGGGGACTTGCACAAGTTTGCTAAAGGCCGGATAAGGATTAGAACTCTTACGTCCTTTACTTTGTTTATGCTCATCTTCAGCACATCCTTTTGCCTATTGTGTGACAATAGTTGTTGGTATTCTATCTTGTAACTGGATTAATAATATGCTATTTCATCTAAGACAAAAACCCTTAAGCAGAAACAATGTCTGTAAAGGACATGGATCATTTTTGATTTTACAATATCTGTCTCTCCTTTTTAACATAATTTCCTTTGACTATTTATCTCTCTCTCCAATGGGTGCACTCTTGGTGGGACAGTAAATAGCATCGTGGTCTCCTCTCCCATCACATAAGCCAAAGGGCTCATGCAATTGTGGTGACTAGCAAGTTTGAAATGCACAGGGTAAGCCAGCAGGCTGGGAATTTAGATATAAATTGATGTAGTCTTGAGAACAAAGGCTAGAAACTCAGGCAGAATTTTTATTTTTCAGTTTCAGGGAAAATTCCTTTTTCTTTGAGGAACCTCAATTTTCACTCTTAAGGCCTTAACTGGTTGATGCCCACTCACCCACGTTATAGAGGCTGATCTGCTTTACTGAAAATCAACGGATTATGAAGGTTAACACATCTAAAAAACACCTTTTCAGCAACATCTAGACTTGTGTTTGACCAAACTGGTTATCACAGTCTAGCCAAGTTGACACATAAAGTTATGTGTCACATCACAGGTGGACATGTGGCCTCAGTACTCATTGGGCAGCGTTTTCTGAGGTCGAGCCTCTTCAGCAAAATGATTCCATGGCATAAGAAATGACTAGAGGTCATTCATTCCAGTGCAGCAGCCAAATTGTTCCAGGGATGTATGTTCCAGGGCTCATCCTCCTTAGGGAGTCACCACCATCCTGTCTGTTCTAAGCCTGGTCCTGCAGCCTTCCCTTTGACTTGAGAGCTCCAGTTTATTTTTCTATTAATTTTTATTTCTCCTAAAGTAAGCCAATTAGATCCTATGGCTTTCAGGTCAAGAAACCGCCAATAGAAACGTTTGATTACCTGATTTGGGATGAGGCCATGACTTTAATCTCTTTCATACTTTCTACTCTTTTGAAAAATAGTAAAGTGTAGTTCTAAATAATAACAACAGAAAGTTATTATAATGTTAACAGCATTAAGTAGTTTACATGGATTTAGTTATTTAATCATTAAAATAATTTTCTGTAGTAGACAGTGTTATTATTTCCATCTTACGTATGAGACGATAGAAGCTTAGGGAGATTAGGTAACTTGTTCAGGATCTCCGAACTAAGAGGTGGCAGAGCTGGGATTTACACTCAGACAGTCCAAGATGACTCCAAAATTTATCCCCTTAGCCACCTCAAGCATGTTAAATTTTTATTATTTAGCTCTTTTGTATGGGAAAATATTCCTTTTGTGGAGATGATAGATAGATGATAGATAGATAGGTAGATAGATAGACAGACAGACAGACAGAAAATCTCAGGTTCCTGGCAGCAGACAGATAAACATTCACAGGAATAATTTATTTATATTTTTGTAAATCTCCTTTTTATAAAAAAATTGTAACATCGTTGATTGTACAATACCTGTGGGGTACAGATTGTAATAAGGAATAATTTAAAAGAAGGTAATAAGGAGGCTGTTTATAGAGGTGTGGGTAGAATAAGAAAAGCAATAAGAGAGAATGAAGTATCCAGGGACTGACAACCATAGGCGGCCATGGTCACCCTAAATTCCAAAGGAGAATACTCCTTCTCTGGCTTCTCATCTTCCAGTCTCCTGCAAGTGCTTCCTATTGACAAAATCCAACCAGAAACCAAAGGGCAAGGGAGTGTAGATATTAGAATCTGTAAATATGAGGGTCCCTGACCACAGAGCAAGGTAGAAAAGGTCAGAGAATGGATTTGGAGGGGCACAAACTATTTGGAACACCTTATTAATAGAATGCACTAACTGCAGTGTTTTTTTAATGATTTCCCGTCATAATCCTCATCAATCTTCATTATGACCTCCTTTTGTTTACACAGGTGCAGACTATAAAAGCTTCCCTAAAACTTACCTTCTCGTGCTCAGCATGACAGTATTCCACGGTTCTGGAGCACAGCATCGGAACACCTCTGCAGGATTTGCTAAGGGATTATGAAAAGCATTCAGCCAGCAGCAGCGACCCCCTGCCTCCCAACACAAATGACTCCATGTTGGGAAATGGCAGAGGAGTTGTTGGGCATGTGCACTCCCTCAGCCCCGTTACATCAACCCAGTGAGAGGACTGGCAAGAGAGCCACTTGTAGAACTTGGCATAGGCCTCTGCGGTTAGGGGAGCCTGAGGTCCTCTATACTGACACCTCCAAAAAAAGCCTAAAAGCATTTAAAAGGCTCTGCTGCCTGGAGGTGTCCCTGAGGCAGCAAAAGGAAGAGAAAAAGGCTACATGAGAGGAAACTGTACTGCCTCCTCGGGGGACCTGTGGGGCAAGCCATTTGGAATCGCTTTGGATCCCACTCCAGCAGACTGCCTGGAGGGGCTCAGAGACTCCAACTGAGAGCACCTGTGGAGGGTGGATTTGGAAGTTTAGGACTGAAAGCTCAGAAGGGTGAGCCAGAGGAGGCAAGAGTCCATAAGCATCAACTGTGCAACCCCCCACAGTCAAGGAAATCAAAGCTCTACCACACCACACCAGTCACCAAACACTGTGTTCCTTTTTCCTGAATTCTCTACCCACCCCACTTTTCAGGCCTGACCATTAAGGATCAGAAAAAGAAAAGCCAAAAAGAGGTCAGAGAGGAGCAAGAAAGACAGAAGAGGCTGAGCCTGTTTCTCACTACAGCTGTCCAGGTGCAAGTCTGGAGCAGAGGGAGACATTTTGCAGTGGATTTGGGGTTCTTACAATGAATGAGATATTTTAATTGCTATAATAAGATTTTTCTGGTGACCAAAAGGAACAGGAATGTTTTTATATTGCATGAAACTGACCAGAAAATTCATCACAAATGATGGAAAATTTTATCAAAGGGGAAAGATATTCAACAGAGAGAAGCTGAAGGATAGTGGTGGGGCTGAATAAAACTGTGTCTCTGCTTCTGCCCCACCAGTCCAGCCCACTCTAAACACAGCTATTGTTGGAATAAGAGTCCTTGTTATCTTGCCTCTTTCACTTAAAAAGGCAGTGATGGCCGTGCAACTACACTGCTGCCTTTGCACTGAGTCATGCCATCTCTCTGCCAAATTAATTACTAAATCAAACATCAAAAGAGCTTTTCCAAGTGATTTTCTCACCTCCCGAAAAGTCATTTTCTTCTTCATTAGATTTGACCAGTCAGTTAAGTTCTAAAATCTATTATGTGTACATCACCCATCCAGTGATTCCCACCCCCATCACCTCCTTGTCATTCGCCCCTGTTCAGCTAGCTTGCTTTTTATTAAAGTTATTTATGGGGCATGGAGGATTATTTCTTTTTGTATTAAGAATTCATCATAGGCTGATTCAGATGTGACTTGTACAAAACTACCAAAAGCCCATCAAATTTTCTTTCCCAGGAAAAAAAATTCTATCATTCCTTTAGGAATGACACCAGGCAACTTTTTTTTTCCTAAAATCCTTTGTGTTTGACCTCAAACAAAATATTAAGGATGGGTTGCATTAAGTAGTGTATCTCTAATGTTTTATTTGTATAAACTGAGTTACTCCAGGCTTCTCCAGATTGTGAGAACAGATGGGTTGACAATAATGCTAAAGACCAGATCTCACTAATGTTCCCTCCCCCACCACTCAGCTTACTGAAGCGAGACCACTAGGCTCCTATGTAGGGCACTCCCCTCACTCTGCCCTCCTCCCCAGCAAGTGTTTCTTGCAGTCCCCAGGGCTATTTCACAAATACTCATGCTCATCCTTCCTGCTTTACTGAGCAACCAGTATAAGTCACCATGTGCCTTAGCTTGGTGGCACCTGCTAGGTACTACCAAATCTTCTGGGTACCTGCTATTTTCCACAGGCATCCATGTAGGCACCAGAATGTCTGTTGGACACCCACAATTTGCCAATGTGCATCTGCTGCATTTGGCCATGTCTGCTGGGCACCACTATCTCTTGCCCCTACTGAGTCACGGAAGCCTCTTAAATTGTCAAAACAACAGTTTTCTGTTTAGAAATAGGAAACAATGCCATTCTCCACTTATGTTAAATTCTATTTAAGGGTCCTGTTGTAGCCTATTTTCTGTGAATACCTAAAACTGGGTAATTTATAAAGAAAAGAAATTTATATCTTACAGTTCTGGAGGCTGGAAAGTTCAAGAGCACGGCACTGGCATCTGGTGAAGGCCTTCTTGTGGCGTCATAACATGGCAGAGGGCATTACTTGGTGAGAGGGCAAGAGGGCTTCTTATAAAGCCACAGTCCTAATTACCTCCCAAAGGCACCACCTCCAATCAACATATGAATTTTTGGATTAAGTTTTTAATACATGAAATTAGAAGGACACATTCAAACCACGGCAGGTCCTTACACAGTACTGTTGATATAGTCAATATTTTATAGTTGAAATGAAATTTGTCTTATTAAAGTATGGTTTTGTACCCTGCCCAAATAGGGTGCACACAGGACACTGTAGGAATATGGAGTTTGTACCCAGATGAAGAGTTGAGTAGGGGCTGTTAGCTGATGTACTACTGTCCAAGCCATTGGCGAGGCGCTACATCTTCCCAGAGGACGGGAAGACTTTTTCTTCCCACAACATCTTGCTGAGCCACCAAAGCCATGTGCGCTTGGGGCTGCATCTGACCAAAGAAGATACCTTCTTCTAGTTCATGCAACAGTGCTACAAGGCCTGGCAGCAGACTTAGGCACACACATTCATTTAGTGGGCTGGGGAGAGGAGCCAAACCAGGTGACAGGCAACATCTTGTATTCAGAACCACCCTTCCCTGCACCCACCCAAGAACCAAGAACTAAGGCTTTCTTACTTAATCAAATACATTGTACATGACTCCATCTTTCCTCAATAAATTTTCCTAGAAGGCTCCTTGGTCCTCATGCAAAGGAGCTTCTGGGAAGCTCTCTCACCCAACTTACCAGATATGATCAGACGCAGATCAGTATCCCTTAGGCTGAAGACAGAATCCTATTGTCATTAAATAGTCCTGTACAGTGTCTAAATGCCTGATGTAATTTTTCATGAAATATTTTCTGTAATAATATTTTATATTTTGAATAACGCCTTGTTTCATAAACTGAAGTAAGAGTAAATGATAAATACGGCCAGCAACTAACTACACTTTCAAGGTCCATATTCACTTTGGGTTACATTGTCCTGTCCTTAAAATGTGCCAGCTCTAGACGAAGGGATGGTAGCAAGCATGGAGATACCACCTGTTCTTGCATAGGTCTTTAAGCAACATTTGCTGACTTGAGAAGCACTTTTATTTAGTCAAACAAGCACTAAATTCAACATCAGGAAAAGGGTTCTAATCTATTACTGTCACTAGTTCTGGTCATGGTCCAATTTTTTAAGCCATAAAATAGTGGTGAAACAAATTCTGCTTATTTCGCATGATTCTTATGAATATCAAATGAAAACAACTGAGAAACTATAAAATACTGGACAAATGTAAATCATTATTATCATCTGCTATCCACAAAGACCTAGAAAACATTTTATAATGAATAACCCTTCATGTAATGATGCTTATGGAAATGGGATATTTTTAAAATATTCAAATATAAAATATTTATTCTCCCTTTTATGTTAGCACTTTTTCAATGAGTACTTTTACTGCCATTTAAATTTCAAAATGTGATTATTCCTTTCATTAAAAATTGTTATACAACTTGCTGATGTCAGCAATGATTTATATGCACATCTTGTTGCTCAACCTCATGATATATATAGAAAGAGGACTGAAGGGGAGGGTGCAGGCCTCCATCTATTTCTAACCAGCTGTATGAAGATGAGTAGGGCCTGACTCTTCCAATCTTCCCACCCAGGTCCCATGATTATGAGAATTTAAATAAACAGAAGCAATCAAACCCTGGGACACATAGCCTTACCAGCAGATAGAGCAACACATTCTCTTAAGAAAACCTGAGTTCCTTCCTAGAACCACTGTAGATATTTCTCCCCATGTCTCCCATAGGTGATTAGTGAAACTAAAGAGACCTAAATTGCCCTGAAAGAGAGATGCTTTGGTAGTTGGAACAGGGCTGAGCAGAGGCAGGCTGCTCTGAGAAACAAGAAATAAGCTGAATGAAGTTGAATGTGTATTAGACGTGGTAACAAGGTAAGGTTAGGTACCAAAAAACTGAAACAGAGAGGGCCACTGTAGAGAAAATATAGGAAAATGGTCAGGGCCCCTCAGATGTTCAGAATCTTGCTGAGCATTTGATGTAAATATGCACGTGTACCCAGGTGTTCCTTGGTTATTGTCTAATGTAAGTGTGCATGTGCACCCAGGTGTCCTGGGTTATGGACTTAAATATAAAGGATGAGTGGCTCTGAGCCACAGTGTCCCCTGCCCCTGGGAGGCCCCCAGGGGTGGGGGCACAGGGAGGCTGCTACTGCTGCTCGAGGCTGTTGCTGCTAGCTGTTGCTGCCAGTGCCCCCGTGATGCCCTGACAGGCTACTGCTGCTGTTGCTACTGCTGCTGTAAGCTGTTGCTGCTACTGCTGAGGACTGAGCTGTGTCATCTGCCAATGACTCCTGGGATCTTTCCCAATTACCTACAGCGTAGACCTGTGTGACCCAGTCTGTACAATGTGCTTGAAGGGTCTGAGCCCTAGCCCTGACAATACAAATGGAAACTTAGTATAACTAAAATAATAAAACATTTTGTCTTTAGTTATGAAGTGCTTTAACCATACAACTGGCATAGCTATTAGTGTGACCATACAGCCACAGAAGAACCAGTTAGGCTAAGTGACAGAATACTCTTTTAATTCTAATGACATTTTAAAAACCTTTGTCTTATTTATGTATGCAAGTATGAAAGTCATTTCTTTTGGTCTTGTATATAAATCTTTTTGTGTGTCACATACAGTACCTCTGAACTTCCAAAGAGTCCAGGCAAAAATGAACACAATGGACTAACTACTTCATCATCTCTGTCTTCTAAATGGAGGTATTAACAATTGTTCTGCATTGACAATAGTTTATGGAACCCATTTCTAAGGGTAATTATGTAAAGAACATAGTAAAAAAAAGCAGGGTAATAACGGACTGATAGGAAAAATATGTGGAAAGTATCAAAAGTAATTTTCTAGTCTGTTAAATGTCAGAAAGTCAATTGGAGTAGCAGTCAACAATTGTGGTTTGTTTTTTTTTTAAAGGCTTTTTTTTTTTTTGTCTGTAAAAAAAATTATTTTCCACTACAGATGCAAGAAAAAAGTCCTCATGCTTTCTGTCTGATTGTGGCAGTCAAGATGAATAGAGGAATACAGAGGAAAAAGATGGAGAGAGAATTTTTGTACCTTGGGAAAACAGTAAAGAGCCTGTTTTACTCCAAAGAAAAAGATAAATTTGAGTTTACATAAAAAATGTTGTCAGCTGGCTAGTTAGCTCAGTTGGTTAAAGTAGGGTGTTGGTAAAACCA
Source organism: Cynocephalus volans (assembly GCF_027409185.1). Lineage (NCBI taxonomy): Eukaryota > Metazoa > Chordata > Mammalia > Dermoptera > Cynocephalidae > Cynocephalus > Cynocephalus volans. Next base: position 274,879,451 of record NC_084460.1, on the reverse strand, counting down.
AGGTCAAGGGTTCAGATCCCCATACTGGCTAGCTGCCAAAAAAAAAAAAACAGAAAAAAAGAAATATTGGGAAATTGTGGGGAAATATTCACTATTCACTACCACCCTTATCTGGTTGATTATACCTTTAAAAGCTTAAAGGTTAAACTAGTTAAAAGCAAGCCAGTGACTTCAAAAAATAAGTAAATTTATTTATCTTTTAATTGACATGTATTGATTGTACATATTTATGGGGTACAGAGTTATATTTCAAATGTATTTCAATACATGTATACAATGCGTGATGATCCAACTAGGGTAATTAGCATATATGTCATCACAAAAATTTATCATATCTTTGTGATGAGAGCATTTGAAGAGTTACTTTTAAATTTCATAACATTCTTCCCCCACAATTAACTATATTGCATTTTAAAATTACGTATTCATTTATTCCTGTGTTTTTATTTGTTTGTTTTTTATATTTCCTGGGAAATCTAGCAGGATTTATTGAAACTTTTTATTTTTGAAGTATTATTTTACTTCTTAAAAGAAGATACAAATAAATGTACAGGAAAGTTCATAAATTTTTCATCCTAACTCCCCCAATATTGACATCTTGCATAACTGTTACACAATAACAAAACTAGGAAGTTGAAATTAGTACAATCCTCAGAGTTTATTCAAATGTTACCAGTTATACGTGTACTCATTTGTGTGTGTGTGTGCATGCATATGTATTTTCATGCAATTTTATTACATGCATAGCTTTGTGTAACTGCCACCACAATCAAAATACAGAAGTATTTCATAATCAAAAGGCTCTCTCTTGCAACCCCTCTCTAGCCACACCCACCCTTCCCGCTACATCCCTACCCTTTAATTTCTTCTCCATCTCTATAATTTCATGTTAAGAATGTCCTAAAAATAGAATTATACAGGATTGACTTTTTAAAAAAAATTCAGAATAATTCCCTTGAGATTTGTCCAAGTTTTGTGTGTGTCAAACTAGGTTGTTAAAATCCAAAAAACGTTCATCATTTTTCAAATGTCTCATTTGAAGTTAATCCATGTAATTCTAAATATTCATCCTCATTTGGTAGGAAAGAAAAACTGATTTGCTTTTATGAGAGGCAACTATTTTCAGTAGCATATCCTATTATTCTGTCTTATCTAAATACTATTTCTTTAATCAAGTAATTGTTCAGAATATCTCACTAGCTTCAAAAAGAGTCTTGTTCTTACAACCATCCAGCCTTTTAGATTAATCGGTCCAATATATCTTAGCTTACACTTCATTAGAGCATTCTCCTAAACTTTCTATTACCAAAAATTTATGCTTCATAAAGAAAATATGGATTACTTTATAAATATTTCATCTCCAGTTAATGTAGCAATGATGGGCGACAATATTCTTAAATTAGTTTGTGGCAGAATGAATGAAGAATATTTAATCTCTTACAGGGAAATTCATTGCACAGTTTAAAATAAAAAGAGTGAGAAAAAGAGAGAAAGTACATCCTTAGTCTCATCTTTTTAAATTTCTTTCATCTTACTTTGAAATTTGGCTGTTCCCTAAGAACTGTTTTCCCTGAAAGTGGTACCTATTTTCTTTCTACACCTCATACACACTAGATAAGTTTAGTCACTTCCAGAACATTCTTTCTTCCTCTACTATAAAACACCCAGCTTTGAAGTTCCTGCTATCGAGCCATGTCAGATGCTTTCCCTCCTTGCTGCACTCATCTACAGATCCCCAGTTTACACATCCTTACAATTATTGAGAATTCAAATATCCATATAAATGATCCTTCCAACCTTTTGACCTTACAGTAACATGGCCCTTCTGCTCCAGTGATCTTATTCTCTAACCCTGTCTCAGCCACCTACTCACATCATCATGCCCTTAGACATTGCCATTACCAATAATTACACACTCTACAAAATGTCGAATTCAAGCATTACAGCACTTCCTGACTTTCTGCCTCACCGTCTTCAGTAGCTTGAGCTCAACCTGCAAACCGTTGATCCTATCGCTGTTTGGTTCTCCACTGTCTCTCACCCTTACATGTCCTCACTTCTTCTTTATCTAATTAACATCCATTGGCCAATACTCATAATCACATCTGCACATATCTCCTCAACTCTCTTGCCCCTTTCATCCTCTGCAGTCCTCACATAGCCAAACCTCAACCTTGGTGAAGTCCATCTTTCCACCTACTTTGTGACACCTACACAGCTGACAGTGGTGGGAAGAAACAGCCTTGGTGACTGGTCTTGACATAAATTCATGACCTCACCTGGGCCTTAATCAAGTAATACTATTATATTTCCCTCAGCCATTTACCTTTCTATTCTTCTGAATGATTATTTCACACTTTCTCCTCTCAAACCTCCAACACTTCTTGCCTCATCTTCCTCTCAGATGTCTTGCTTCCTGTTTTACCGAGAGAATACAAGGAACTTGTAGAAGATTGAATTATGTCCCCCAAAACTCCCTGAAGCTTGGAGTATGTGCTCAGGGAGCTGCAAGGAGGCTGGTCTCCTTGAAGCGAGAACGTATATGAAAGACAGCAGCACCAGAGACTGCTGGCAAAGATAGGTGGGGGCTGATTCTGAAGGACTCTGTATTTTAGTCTATGGGTTTTAAACCTGTTGAAAGCTTGAAGTGTTCCCCGAGTTTTATGCATTAGAAACTTAGCCCCCACTGTGACTGTTAAGAGGGTGGGAAATATTATGGTAATTGAAAGGTGAAGACTTCGAGAGGTAATTGGATTGCACGACCATGCAGTAGTGAATGGATTAAAAATGGTGGCCAGGGGCTCTGAGGGCTTTAAAAGAAAAGGAGAGTCTGTCTTTCTCTCTCTCTGCTCCACCATTTTCACAATGTGATATCCTGCCATCACTGTCACCACCACCAAGACCTTCACCAGCTGTGTTTCCTGGACTTTGGATTTCCTAGCCTCAGAAACTGTAAGCGATAAATTTCGTTTTCTTATAGATCACCCAGTTCATGTATTTTGTTATAAGCAACAGAAACAGACTAATACAGAACCTGAAGAAAGCTTCCATAAGCTCTCCCTACCTCTCTACCCACCTGTGTGTCTCTGCCCATATACTCTGCCTTCCCTCCAGTCACTATGGAATAGCTGGCTATGACCACCCTGTTCACTTATGCATGGATTCCATCTTTTCTTGCCTTCTCAAGGACATAGCTTCTTCAATCCTGCCCTCTTGCTCCCAGGGAATTATTAATTTTCCCTCTCTACTTGGTAATTTCCATCTCCCATTATAAATACACACTTGTAATTTCTCTCTTGTCTTAAAAAAACCTTCTTGACCCCACTTTTCACTCCAGTTCTTACTCCAATTCTCTGCCCCCCTTTATAGCAAAACTTCTTGAAAATATTGTCTCTACTCTTCCTCAATCCCTCTCCTCTAATTCTTCTTAAATCCACTGGGCTTTCACTTTCAATACCCCACTAAAATAGGTCTAACTAAAGCAATGACTTACCCCCATTTCATAATCAAATTCTCAGTTTTCAACTTAATTGACCTGTCAGTTGCATATGACAAAATTGATCAGTCCCTATTCCTCTACACTGTCTGGTTTTTCTCCTATCTCCTGAAAGTTCCTTTGCTTTCCTGACTTCAGTAATCTGGTTTTCTCTTTACTCATTCTTGAGAATCCCATCCAATCTAACTTTTTGTACACCATCTATATGCTGATAACTCCCAAATTAATTCGCCAGCCTAGTTCTCTCCCTAAACTCCAGGGTCATACAACAAAGTACCCGGTCAACCTCTTTTTTTTTATATGTCTCTTAGTTATCTCAAGCATAACATATCCAAAAATGAAATCCTGATCCCCCTCCATCACACACACACAAAGCCTCCTCTTCACATAGTTTCCCTCTTAGTGAAAAACCTTGGAATCATCCTTGATTTGTCACTTTCTCTCACTCCCTGCATCCAATCTACTAACAAATCCTTTCAATTCTAGCTGCAGAATAGACTCAAATTCTGAACTCTCATCACTCCACCTCTACTGCCAGCATCCTGGTTTTCAAACTACCATAACTAACTGAATTACAGCAATAGCCTCTGGCCACATCCTTCTACTTCAATCCTCATTTATCTTACAGTCTGTCATCCACAACACAGCCACAATTATCCTTATTAAATGAGTCAGATTATCTCACTCTCCTGCTCAAAATCCTCTAGTGCATTTCCAGTTCACTTCCAGTAAAAGCCAGAGACCTAATTTACAATGTCCTGTAAGGTGTTACATTATCTGGCTCCCACATCTCTCACTTCACCCCTTAGTTAGTCTCCCTCTTTCACATTCTCTTGCTACTCTAGTCTCCATGCTGCTTCTTGAACATGGTGATATACAAGGGCTCTACACCTGTTATTCCTGTACCTGAGCAGCTCTTCCAAGTTACTCTCTTGGCTCACTCTCTCACTTCCCCTCAATCTCTGTTCAGATGTACCTCATCACTGACCCTAACTAGCTATCCTTCTTGTCCTGCTTCAGTTATTCCTGGTAGACCAGATATATAGTTATTTGTTTATTACTTTCACCAGCAGCAGCAGCAGAATATACAAGTCATAAGGGCAGGATCTTAGTTTGCTCAGTACTCTGAACAATGTCTGGCACAAAGTAGGTGCGAAGAATTTGTTGAAAAATGAGTCCGTTTATTTCTGCTACAAAAATATAGTTAAATATCTGCATTATTTTTAAAAATGAAGAAATATTTTTTGAGAGGATTTTTTATGAAAAGACTTTTAAAGGATTTTAAAAGAAATTTTAAGGGTATAAAAGTTTAAAGATTTTGGGAGGGAGTTTCAAGATGGCGGCGGCTGCGGCGGCTGGCGCGGAGTAGCTGAGGTGGAAAAGGTGGCCACTGGGCCTCAGGCAGCCGGGAAGCTTGTGGACCTTCCTCTGGCCATCTCTTAAGGGAGGACTGCTGCTGCTGGCCGGTCGTGGGGGCTCAACGCCACTTTGCCCCCGGCAGGAGAGGCTGCCTCATTTACAGGCAACAGCTTTGAAGTGTGGAGCAGGAAAAGAACTGATTCTTAGCTGCAAAAGCGAGTCTTGAAACAGGGAACGCGGCGCCAGGGCTGCTGTGGATGCAGCCAGGATCCCGGAGGCTGGGGCCGCACTGAAGGCGGCCAGCTGCCCTATTCAGGATTCGAGGTTTCAGGCCAGCATTAAAGAAGATTCCTGGGAGCACCCGAGCGGCGCCGCGACTGAACAGCCCGAGGCGGCAGCGCCGAGAACACGGAAGGCAACAAACCAGAGACAGAGCGAGCGCCCGACCTGGCACAGCACTGTGAGTGATCCCTGGCACAGCTCTGTTCGGGGGGTGGATGCCCACGCGGCTCCCGCCTGCACCACCAGGCCACTCACTACCCCGGTGCTGCCTCCATTTTCCCAGGTGCAGGCAGCTCCGCCCTGCTCGGCCATCACTGAGCCCATTTGCTTGGCCTGGCGCGGGGCTTTCCGGACCCTGTGGGCTGGCCTCCTCTCCCACTCCCTCCGCGGTTCTCTGGCGGGGCTGGGGGTGTGGGGCCAGGAAGTACGGGCGGGCCGACTGTCACTCCACCACACCCTGGACTCCGGCCCCAGTAAACTTCCTGTTACTGGGAGGCAGATACAATCTCTGCGAACACCAGTTTGGAAAAAAGCCTAACGAATTTCTGGTTGGGAATAGTGTGGTAGGAGAGTTCCCAGGTCCGCTTGAACCTGCCGGAGAGCAGGCTGCAGGCGGGCACTAGACTCGGTTTATACCGGGGGGGATACAAAGGTGAACAAGACCCGAGAAAGATCTACACAGTGCTACAAAGGCACCCAGAGAGACCGGTCGTCTGTGCCTAGCAGAAACCTGGTAGACTTCCTGGGCGAGGCGGTGCTGAGCAGGGTCTTGAAGGCCCAGCTGATAGACGAGGGGTGCAGAAGACACACCCCAGCCCAGCACAGTGTGCACAGAGGGGGGAGACCTGCGGCCAGGGAGGCAGAGACTCGACAGAAACCACACACCCGGTGGGGTCGCCACTGCACGATCTAACAGCCTGGGCCAGAGCACACGGAACGGGGAGAAGTCCTGTACAGAAAGTGAAAGCTCAACAGAGATCACACACCCTGTGGTACGTGATCCACCAGCCCAGCAGAGTCCAAGCTGACCAGAAAGGTGGATCCCCCGAGAAGCCCAAGACCCGAGGCAACCACACACACAAGACACTAGAGGCCAACTGAGCAGTCACGGCGGGAGCCATACCAAATTGGCAACCACAGCAACATCCTAGTTAGTCATTAGTCTCAAACCGGTGGACTGTGAAACCCCCTGCCACAATGAATAAACACCAAAAAAAAGACACCAGAAATACAAAAAATCAAGAAAGTACACCACCAAAAGTTAATAAATCTCATACTCTAGATCCTATAGAACAAGAAGCCCTTGAAATAACTGACAAGGAATTTCGAGTGATAATTCTAAGGAAACTGAATGAGATACAAGAAAACTCAGCTAGACATCATGATGAAATGAGGAAAAGTATACAGGATCTGAAAGAGGAAATATACAAGGAAATCAATGTCCTGAAAAAAAATGTAGCAGAACTTGCTGAACTGAAGAAGTTATTCAGCGAAATAAAAAACACAACGGAGAGTTTAACCAGCAGGCTTGTCGAAGTTGAAGAGAGAACCTCTGAACTTGAAGATGGGCTGTTTGAAATAACACAAGCAGACAAAAAGAAAGAAAAAAGAATCAAGGACATGGAAGAAAATCTGAGAGAGATATCAGACAACCTCAAGCGCTCAAATATCCGAGTCATGGGTATTCCAGAAGGGGAGGAAAATGGAGATTCCATTGAAAACATATTCAACAAAATAGTGGCAGAAAACTTCCCAGGTATAGGAAAAATCACAGATCTTCAGATCCAGGAAGCTCAACGATCTCCAAACGTATTCAACCCAAAAAGGCCTTCTCCAAGACATGTCATAGTCAAATTGGCAAAACTCAGAGACAAAGAGAGAATCTTAAAAGCTGCAAGAGAGAAGCGTCAAATCACCTATAAGGGAGCCCCAATCAGGTTAACATCAGACTTTTCATCACAAACCCTAAAAGCTAGAGAGGAATGGGATGATATTTTCAAAATACTAAAAGACAAAGATTGCCAGCCAAGAATACTCTACCCTGCAAGGCTATCCTTCCGAAATGAGGGGCAAATAGTATATTTCTCAGACAAACAAAAACTGCGGGAGTTCACTACCACACGACCACCCTTACAAGAAATCCTCAAGGGAGTACTGGGTTTGGTTCCTGAAAAATAACTACCACTGCCATAAAAACCTAAGAAAAATCTAAACCCGCTAGTACAATAAAAATGGCATTCATGAAGAGAAAACAAGCTAACAAAAACACTATCTACAACCTAAGGAACCAACAAACAAAGAAACCAAACAGTAAATCAGAAAGCAAGGAACAAATGACACCTAAGACAACCAAACAACCAATAAAATGCTAGGAATAAATCAACACCTTTCAATAACAACTCTTAATGTTAAAGGCTTAAATTCCCCAATTAAAAGACACAGACTGGCTGACTGGATCAAAAAGCAGGACCCAACTATATGCTGCCTACAAGAGACCCACCTCACCCATAAAGATTCACACAGACTAAGAGTGAAAGGATGGAAAAAGATTTACCATGCAAACAGAAAAGAAAAACGAGCTGGAGTGGCTATTCTTATATCTGACAAAATAGACTTTAAACTAAAAACCATAAAAAGAGACAATGAGGGACACTACTTAATGATAAAAGGACTGATCCATCAAGAAGACATAACAATCATAAATATGTACGCACCCAATGTTGGAGCAGCCAGATTTATAAAACAAACTCTATTAGACCTAAAGAAGGAAATAGACACTAATACCATAATAGCAGGGAACCTGAACACTCCACTGTCAATATTAGACAGATCATCTAGGCAAAGAATCAGTAGAGAAACACAAGATCTAAACAAGACTCTAGACCAATTGGAATTGGCAGATATCTACAGAACATTCCACCCAACAACCTCAGAATATTCATTCTTCTCATCAGCACATGGATCATTCTCCAGGATAGATCACATATTAGGTCACAAATCAAGTCTCAATAAATTCAAAAAAATTGGAATTATCCCATGTATCTTCTCAGACCACAATGGATTAAAACTAGAAATTAATAACAAACAAAACTCTGGAAACTATACAAACACATGGAAATTAAACAGCATCCTACTTAATGACATATGGGTCCAAGAAGAAATCAAGCAGGAAATCAAAAAGTTTATTGAAACTAATGAAAACAATGATACATCATACCAAAACCTGTGGGATACTGCAAAAGCAGTATTGAGGGGAAAATTTATTGCATTAAATGCTCACTTCAGAAGAATGGAAAGATGGCAAGTGAACAACCTAACACTTCACCTTAAAGAACTAGAAAAACAAGAACAATCCAATCCTAAAGTTAGTAGACGGAAAGAAATCATTAAGATCAGAGCAGAACTGAATGAAATTGAAAACCAAAAAACAATTCAAAAGATCAACGAATCAAAAAGTTGGTTTTTTGAAAAGATAAATAAAATTGACAAACCATTAGCATGGCTAACAAAAAAAAGAAGAGAGAAGACTCAAATAACAAAAATTAGAAATGAAAAAGGCGATATTACAACTGATTCATCTGAAATACAAGGAATCATTCGAGACTACTATAAACAACTATACGCCAACAAATTTGAAAATCTGGAGGAAATGGATAAATTTCTGGACACACACAAGCTCCCAAAACTGAACCGTGAAGACGTAGAAAATTTGAACAGACCAATAACAATAAAGGAGATTGAAGCTGTTATCAGAAGGCTCCCAACAAAGAAAAGCCCAGGACCAGAGGGATTCACAGCAGAATTTTACCAAACATTCAAAGAGGAATTGACACCGATTCTTTACAAACTATTTCAAAAGATTGAAATGGACGCAAATCTCCCAAACTCATTCTATGAAGCAAACATCATCCTGATACCAAAACCAGGTAAAGATATAACCAAAAAAGAAAACTACAGGCCAATATCCTTGATGAATATAGATGCAAAAATCCTCACTAAAATACTAGCAAACAGAATACAGCAACACATACGAAAAATTATTCATCACGATCAAGTGGGATTCATCCCAGGGATGCAAGGTTGGTTCAACATACGCAAATCAATAAATGTGATACACCATATTAATAAACTCAAACACAAGGACCATATGATCATCTCTATAGATGCTGAAAAAGCATTTGATAAAGTTCAGCACTCATTCATGACAAAGACCCTCTATAAGTTAGGTATAGAGGGAAAATATCTCAACATAATTAAAGCCATATATGACATACCCACTGCCAATATCATCCTGAATGGGGAAAAGCTGAAAGCTTTTCCTTTAAGAACAGGCACTAGACAAGGATGCCCACTCTCACCACTCCTATTCAACATAGTGTTGGAAGTACTAGCCAGAGCAATCAGAGAAGAGAAGGAAATAAAGGGCATCCAGATTGGAAAAGATGAAGTCAAACTGTCCCTGTTTGCAGATGACATGATCCTATATATCGAACAGCCTAAAACCTCTACAAAAAAACTCTTGGAATTGATAAATGATTTCAGCACAGTAGCAGGATACAAAATCAACACACAAAAATCAGTAGCATTTCTTTTCTCCAATAGTGAACATGCAGAATGAGAAATCAAGAAAGCCTGCCCATTTACAATAGCCACCAAAAAAATAAAATACTTAGGAATTGAGTTAACCAAGGAGGTGAAAAATCTCTATAATGAGAACTACAAACCACTGCTGAGAGAAATTAGAGAGGATACAAGAAGATGGAAAGATATCCCATGCTCTTGGATTGGAAGAATCAACATAGTGAAAATGTCCATACTACCCAAAGTGATATACAAATTCAATGCAATCCCCATCAAAATTCCAAAGACATTTTTCTCAGAAATGGAAAAAACTATTCAGACATTTATATGGAACAATAAAAGACCACGAATAGCCAAAGCAATGCTCAGCAAAAAAAATAAAGCTGGAGGCATAACGCTACCTGACTTTAAGCTATACTACAAAGCTATAATAAGCAAAACAGTATGGTACTGGCATAAAAACAGACACACTGACCAATGGAATAGAATAGAGAATCCAGAAATCAACCCACACATTTACTGCCATCTGATCTTTGACAAAGGCACCAAGCCTATTCACTGGGGAAGGGACTTCCTCTTCAGCAAGTGGTGCTGGGATAACTGGATATCGATAGGCAGGAGAATGAAACTAGATCCATACCTCTCACCGTATACTAAAATCAACTCAAAATGGATTAAGGATTTAAATATACACCCTGAGACAATAAAACTTCTTAAAGAAAACATAGGAGAAACACTTCAGGAAATAGGACTGGGCACAGACTTCATGAATACGACCCCAAAAGCACGGGCAACCAAAGGAAAAATAAACAAATGGGATTATATCAAACTAAAAAGCTTCTGCACAGCAAAAGAAACAATTAAAAGAGTTAAAAGACAACCAACAGAGTGGGAGAAAATATTTGCAAAATATACATCTGACAAAGGATTAATATCCAGAATATATAAGGAACTCAAACAACTTTACAAGAAGAAAACAAGCAACCCAATTAAAAAATGGGCAAAAGAGCTAAGTAGGCATTTCTCTAAGGAAGATATACAAATGGCCAACAGACATATGAAAAAATGCTCAACATCACTCAGCATCCGGGAAATGCAAATCAAAACCACATTGAGATACCATCTAACCCCAGTTAGGATGGCTAAAATCCAAAAGACTATGAACGATAAATGCTGGCGAGGCTGCGGAGAAAAAGGAACTCTCATACATTGTTGGTGGGACTGCAAAATGGTGCAGCCTCTATGGAAAATGGTATGGAGGTTCCTTAAACAATTGCAAATAGATCTACCATACGACCCAGCCATCTCACTGTTGGGAATATACCCAGAGGAATGGAAATCATCAAGTCGAAGGTATACCTGTTCCCCAATGTTCATCGCAGCACTCTTTACAATAGCCAAGAGTTGGAACCAGCCCAAATGCCCATCATCAGATGAGTGGATACGGAAAATGTGGTACATATACACAATGGAATACTACTCAGCTATAAAAACGAATGAAATACTGCCATTTGCAACAACATGGATGGACCTTGAGAGAATTATATTAAGTGAGACAAGTCAGGCACAGAAAGAGAAATACCACATGTTCTCACTTATTGGAGGGAGCTAAAAATTAATATATAAATTCACACACACACATACACACACACACACACAAACCGGGGGGGGGGGAAGAAGATATAACAACCACAATTATTTGAAGTTGATACAACAAGCAAACAGAAAGGACATTGTTGGGGGGGAGGGGGGAGGGAGGAGGGAGGGAGGTTTTGGTGATGGGGAGCAATAATCAGCTACAATGTATATCAACAAAATAAAATTTAAAAAAAATAAAATTAAAAAAAAAAGTATACAAGTTGTAAATGTAAAAAAGAAAAAAAAAAAAAAGTTTAAAGATTTTAAAATAATATTTTTTGGTATCCAAAGGAACTTATTTTGGCATTATCCTCAACCCAAACGGTTAAGGGAAAAATATTTACATCCCAGATTTTTTAAACAATTTTGTCATGAAACAACTTCAAGCTCATGGGAAAATTGTGAAAATAATACAAAAAATCCTCATGTATCTTCACTAGATTCATAACCATGAACATTTTTCCAGATTAGCTTTATCATTCTCTCACATGTACACATGCAAGAGAGTAAGTTACAGACATCCTGCTCTTTTATTCTAGAACACTTCAACGTACATACTGATTTTTTAGTATCTATCATTTTCAAATGAAAATAAGTAATCTAAAAATACCATTAATTGACTAACACAAAACATCATAAGCCCACGATGCAATTCCTTCTGACTTCATGAATAATTAAGGTAATTCAAATAATACATATGCTGAGTTCTTAGTTGCTTGATGAGCAATGTGTACTCTTTACTCCTCTCCTATGAGTACAAATACTTGGTTGTATGAAATAACTTGGTAAGCTTGGGCAATAAAAGGACATGTCTAGTGGAAAAAGCTTGACATGGAGCTGTTAGTCCTGTGTATTAGTAAAATTGCTATCAGAAAAACATATGGATAGTAGGTAATAGATGAAATAGGAGATGATCACAAAGCTCTAGGAAAAAAACAATGGTAAGAACAAATTCTTCAAGCAATTCCCAAGCAAAGGAAATTATGTTGAAAGGGGATAATAGAGGAGGAGGTCAAAAATGGAGAAAAAATTAGAGCTGAGCTGTTAAGGGTGGCTTGTGTTCCAATGAATAAGAAGAGGATGGGAGGGGCATATCTTGCCAACACCGGCCAAGAGGAAAGACCCAGAGGCTGGAATGTGAAGTATGTGCTCAGGGAGCTGCAAGGAGGCTGGTCTCCTTGAAGTGGGAACGTATATGAAAGACAGCAGCACCAGAGACTCTGGCAAAGAGAGCTGGGGGCTGATTCTGAAGGACTCTGTATTTTAGTCTATGGGCTTTGAACCTGCTGAAAGTATTTGAGCAGGGAAGTGAAATGGAAACCACTGAAGGTATCTGAGCAGAATAGTGCAGTGCTCAGAGTGGGGCTCTAAAAAAACTTTTAGAAAAATAAGAAATTGAAAAGCAATTGGGAGAACACAGTGATCTAGCTGTACTAGAGCCATTGGGAAGACAAAATATTAAGGACATGTTGAATGAATGAGAAGTCAGTCATATTAATCTTTTAGGCCTAGATGTCTAAAAATGATAGCAATATTATAATAAATCACAACCACCTCCTTAGAGCGTCATCTTCCTGAAAAGAGGAATCACGTCATCTTTGTTCGCTAACATATTCCTACGGGCTAGCATGGAGCCTAGTGACTGGTGGTCATTTAGTCAATATTCATTGAAAAGATGAGTGGATTACTTCAGAAGAATAAATGAAAAATATTTGGGGACAAATTAAATTGTTGAGAGCATGTAGAGATAACCAGTAAACAATTAGAAATACAGAACTGATACTTGGGAGATTGCCAAACTGAACTGATCAACCACTTATTGGATGTTTTAAAATATACTTAACACTGGGAATTTTAGAAATAATAAGGCTGAATGGTTAGCTCAGTTGGTATCAGTCAGCTACCAAAAATGAAGAAATAAATCAATAAATAATAAAATATTGTCCCTACACTCAAGGTGCTAGTGGTTTATTAGGCTGGAAATCCATATTTAGATTATTTTTCTACATGAAAGTGATAATTTGATGAGATCTTCAAAGAAGGTGAGCCAGAAAATTTTAGTAGTACAAACTAGACTGGAAGAAGGTTAAGAAATGTATGGGGAAATGAAGACATAAAATATACATTACTCTTTTAAGAAACTTGGCAAGAATGAAAAGACATAGAAAAAATGGACAATTAATTTAAGGATCAATGGAATGTGATAGCCATTTAGATTATGCAAAACTGACATTTTTTCAGCATAGGAGGATTAGGTACAGAAAAATTGGCAATTGCCTTCCTTTTTGCTACTTCTGTATTCTTTACGTATTTCTCTTGTTGCCCACATCACACCAAAGTACAATTAGATCTAATTTCTCTTTCCCTTTCTTGACTCCTCCTTGACTATCTCATTCTCCTCTGTAGTCCTAGCACCTGGTGCATAGGAGACACTCACAAATGTGTTGAGCCTGAACTAAAAATTTAAATGAAAGAGGATAATTGAAAGAATGCAATCCTGAAAGAAGTAGGAGTGTTTAAGTTTGAGGAAAAAGCCTTGGAGGAAAAAAAGTCACTTCAGCCTTTGAGACAAGGAAAGAGAACTGGATCTGTAGAGGCTCATTAGAGAGTACAGAGGTAGGAAGCTGAGGAGATCCCATCAGATGAATTGAATTTGGCTAAGCAGGAGGTAAGTCTGTTGAAGGGGGTAGAAGGTGGGGAGCTGAGAAAAATGGAAAGTATGTGCAAAAGAGCTAGAGAAAATAGGACAGGGTGTCAAGAAAAAGATTGTCCAGGGCATGCAAGAGTGCTAACCTCCTAATAGTTCAGTTGTTCTCAACCCTGGGTACATATTAAAATCACCCAGAAAACATTTAAAAAAAAAATAATGTTCCTGCCCCCAGAAATTCTGAATGAAAGAGAATTTGACTTTGACATTTTAAAAATCCTCAGGTGTTGCTAATGTGCAGCCAGAGATGAGAATCACTGGCTTGGTAGAACTTTAGTATTTACACAGAAAGTACTTAGCATCAATTATTGGTATTGTCTAGATTCCAAAAAGAGAATAAAATGACAGTAGACCAGGTAACATCACATCTATAAAGACAGTAAATTTGATCATGTGGTTCACTGACTCTTATCTCTGCTTTAACTGATATGAAAGAAATTATGGTGCTTATTTTTCTCTACAGGCTCAGAGACTTCTGTGAAGGTAAGTTATCCTTAATGGTGTTTCTCTCAAGTTAGAAGTTGGGATTCCTCTTCTGATCTAAATGCAGTTTTTTTTTTGTTTGTTTTTTTGTTTTATGCAAAATAAAGTGCATAACTTTGTTGCTTATTGTCAGGCTAGGGCTCAGACCCTTCTAACCTGTTCTATAGATTGGGTCACAGACCCCTCACGTGCCAGGATGGGTCACAGATGCCTCACATGCAGGTCGCAAGTTAGGTAATTGGAAAAGATCCTGGGAGGAGTTAGAGAATTAACAGGTTCAATCCAATGCAAGGTCAGTCCTTAGCTTCCTCAGCTTCCTCAGCATCAGCAGCAGCTTACAGCAGCCTCCAGCAGCAGCAGTGGTGGCCTCTCAGAGCATCCTGAAGGCCTTGGTGGCAACAGCTTGCAGCAAAAGCATTCAGCAGCAGTAGCAGCCTCAGCATGGCTCCCCCAGGGGCATCCCAGGTCTGGGGGGCACTGTAGGTCAGAGCCATTCATCCTTTATACTCAAGTCCAATAACCCACGATGTCTGGGTGCGAGACAGACAATGAAAAATTGTGAAGTATGCATAAAGCAAATGTACTTCACAGGGCCTGGTGTTCCAAAGCTTTTCAGTTTCAAATATTGACCTTGCAAAGGACAGAAAATTCTCCCCCCCCCCACCCCCGGGGAGGGAGAAGGGAGGGAGGTTTTGGTGATGGGGAGCAATAATCAGCCACAATGTATATCAACAAAATAAAATTTAAAAAAAAAAAAAATTTTCCCCTGGCTATATAGTCTCTGTTGTAAGATAAAGAATTGTAATAAAGCAAGGTTGCTGGCTCAAAGACAGACAGGTTACTGATTGATATGTAAAGATACTGGGAAATTGCTGTAAGAAGAGAATGTTTGCTAAAATCAAGCTTTTGTTAGTGGATTGACTTAACTCCATTACAAAATATCACCTTGCTTGTCTTACTGAAGGTTACCAGCTTCTATTGTTAAACTTGTTAAACTGTACTTAGAAAAAACTGTAACTTCCTGGGCTGGAGAATAAATGCAGGAAGAGAACCCCAATTCATGGTTAATTTCCCAAATGGAAGGAATGCCTCTATCTTGAGGGTTCCAGGAGATTAACCCCTTTTTGGGGCTTCTCACTGCTCAGAAGAGATGGGCTTTGAGTAATCTTTGGCAGCTCCATCACCCAGGGGAAAAGGGGTCACAAATCCATGGGAGGCAAAGCAACAAAGAACAACTGGGCACACATGTACAATTACATCAGACAATAACCAAGGAACACCTGAGCACATGTGCATATTTACATCAAATGCTTGGCAAGATTCTGAACATCTGAGGGGTCCTGACCATTTACTTTCACTTTCCCTACACTGAATTAGGCTCTTGGGTCACAAAGTCATAGAAATGAACAATACACACAGCAGTAAAGCAAGCAAAACTTTATTAAAAGAGGAGATAGACTTATCTATAAGGGGGATAGCTATAGGAAAGCTAGCCACACGAGGGGAGCTGTTCAGGGCACTTTATAGGGAAAGGGGCTAAGGCATGCAGGCCAGTGTCATCATTCTGCACCTATGGCGGTGGTCCATTCTGTTTTTCCTGCTTGCATCATGGGTGCATGCTCAGCTAGGTCTTTGATCCTTGCACCTGCTTGGTAGGTAGGTCCAAGATGGTGGCAGTGTTCATTATTGTCACCCCAGAAGAGTCATTGTAGCAGTCACCTTGAAGCTCTGTGTGCATGTGGGAACTCCTAAAGGGGTTTTAAGGTTAATCTGTAGCTTAATTTTTACAATTATGAGGAAAAAGCCTTGGGGAGTGGTTTTGCAACTCAGTGAATATCTGTTCGCCTCTTATCTCAGTTTATTTTATCAGGGTGGTTTCACCTGACCAGTATCTTTCAGTTACTTTTACCAGGAGAATGGGGTAATCATGTGCCCTGGGGTCTCATGATTGAGGAGTGGAAAAGTAACAAAATGTCCTCTGCAGGGAAAATGGAGTCAGTCCCTATCCTGTCTCAACTTCATATGTGTAACAACCATGTTCCTACTGAGTATCAAATATCTCAGGTCAAGCCATGTAAAGATCTGTTTGTTTATATTTTTACTACCATCACAGTCACAAATAAAATCGCTTCACATAGTCTATCTTTAATCGCATCATCAATGAGTGGAAATGGGCCTGTATTTACTCGCCAAACTGACTAGAGGAGATTGAACGCAATGTTAAGGATAATATATTTGAGGCAAAGAAAAGGAAACTAAGTAAAACACCAGTCCCTGCTTAGCTCTAATATCAAAGCAGTAGTTAGTTAACACCCATTGTAAATAGAAACTTGCAACCTGTTAGTGGAAATTTGTATTTCTCTTTTATTTTGTTTCAGTTACATATTTAACAAGCAACAAAAAAATATTCTGGGACAATCCAGTGGGCTCTATTCTTTCAAAAACCAATACAAAGCAAGTTTCTTTCATCTAAATTTAGTGGCAAGAGTAACAGCTAACAACTTTTAGCTTCCTAGTACATGTCAGACACTGGGCTAAACGTATTATTTCATCTAATCCTTATAATATCACCACAAGATAATAGCTATTATTATTATTACTCCTGTTTTACAGAGAGGAAATTAAGTATCAGAAAGAAAAACCTGCCCACTGTCACAGAGCCTGTAAATGGTAACATAGGACTGAACCCATATTTTTCAGCAAGCCCAAGTTCCTAACCATTGTATTATACTACATTTCAGAAATTAGAGTTGAAAGCAGTTACATGTAAGTCTCTTGACTATTCTGGGATGTAGCACTTTCTCTGAACAATCTTCACTTTTTCAAGTTCTCACAAACTTCTTAAAATGAGTACTTGCATGGCTGAGAAAAGCTCCTGGATATTCTTTTTACGAACAGCAAGAGAAGGCTTATACTGTGTGGGTTTTGGTTGTTATTGGCTTTTTTTTTTTAAGGAAAGTATGCATTTCAGCTCATTTGCATAATAAGCTATTTGCAGGAACTGGGAGGACAAATTGGAGAGCTAGTCAATACAAGTATATTGAAGGACAAAAGCTACATAAAACTGTAAAGCGCATCTAGTGTTTAGATTTATGTTACTCTACTGCCATCTTCTGGTTTTATTATAAAGTGCATTTTATAAATGTCAATCAGGTTGTACAGGTAGGTGAGAAATATTTTCATAGCACTATGGATCACAGAATGTGAACTCTGGAGGTAGCAACGGCCTGGCTTTAGACTAAGCCCTTCATTCTATATATTAATTTACTTATTTAACTTATTTATTGATTAAACAAATATTAATGAATCTGGGACTGAGCTGAGTACCTGTGATAGGAAGCCAAGATATGGTTCGTGCACTGGGAAAAACTAGAGCCTTAAGGAAAGTAAAAGACATTCAAAGTCACTCAGATGTTCCACAGACAGAATTTATCATTACACGAGTATACGTATTCTTTAATGTTATATCAAGTACTTAATTAGCATTCTTTGAACAGTCATATGAAGTAATACAAGAAAACAATATCCAGCCCTTCTCCACACTCTTCTACTCTTTTACCCACCATTCTTCCCATTGAAGTTAGTGTCCACAATTACTGAAGCTTTGTGGTCAGCTGCACAAAGCTGTAGAATGTTGTCTATTATACTTAAAACACTATAAGTATGATGTGATCCAATAAACCCAAATGTATCTACAGAACAACAAAACAAATCTGAAATCAGATGGAATTATCCTAAACTTTCAGTGCCTTAGCATATCTACAGGAGAAGCAGCAAACTGGTAACCCATGAAATGAATGTAGCTTTAATCCCACTTTGTTAGACCTGCATAGTGGATTTCTTTTTAATTACTTACTTCAAATATTAGGGTATTTCATATCACTATCCTAATTTTTGATTGTGCTTGAAAAATGGGAAGATCTGCGTGGTAACAATGGGCTAACACTATGTACACATTGTCCCCTTTGGATGGTGCATCAGTTCTCAGTTTGCCCTAGTCCCCACCAAATATCCCCATATAACCCATTTTTATCTGTAAAATTATTGTATTTAATAGGATATTTCAAGCACACAAAAATCACAGAATAATGTAACAGCCACCTAAGTACTCAACACAAAGCTTATGAAACATGTTTACGAACAAAAATGAAGTCTCCTGTGTTACTCTCCCTGATCCTATTCCTTCCCGTCAAGAGGTCACTACTATTCTGATTTAGTTCTCATTATTCATATGCATATTTTACACTTGCATAACAGATTTAAATATTCATAAACTAAATATACCATCTTTAAAAATTTATATGCAAGGTATCTTACTATAGGTAGCTTTCTGTGCTCATTTTTTTAAGTGAGCATTATATTTTGTATATTTGTCTATATTAATACACATAAATTCTAGTTCATCCATATAACTCCAGTATAGTATTCTATTGTATAGAATTTTATTGTATTTTACATATAAGAATTTATATATGTAAGAATGTATATCTTTAATATAAGAATTTATATATATGTATATTTATTTTATGTATAAGAATTCTATTGTACAGAATTATTGTTGTAGTACTGCAACAGAATTTGTTTATGTATTCTCCCTACTAATGAATATTTAGGGTACTTTAATTTTTATACTATTATAAATAAGTTTGCAATAAACATTCTTGTAGATGTGTCTTTATGGGCACATGAGATTTCTCTAGGGTGCTGGATCTCAAACATTAGAGTGCTTCTGAAAAACCTGGAGGGCTGGTTAAAACACGGATTGGTGGGTCCCACCCCCAGTTCTTCTAATTCAGAGGGAATCTAGAATCTACTTTTCTGACAAGTTCTCAGGTGGCACTGATATTGCTGGGGATCACACTTTGAGAGCCACTGCTTAGGATCTTAACCGAGGAGTGGAATCACTGGCTCACCTACAAGATAAATGCATCTTCAACTTGATTTATTGCCACATTGCACTTCCAAAGACAGTATAACAATTGGTGATCTCACTACCAGTTTTTGTAAATTCCCTTCATTCATCGTTGGGTACTGTCATATGTATAATATTTGCCAATCTGTAGGATCAGAAATGGTATTACATCAACAGTTTTAATTAGTAGTTTACTGGTTATTAATGAGCTTAACTATCTTTTCATGTATTTATTGGTCATCCATTTTTCTCTCTCCTATGAATTGCCTAACCATACCCATTGTTTACTTTTTAGGAAAGTAGACATTTTTTATTGATTTGTGAAAGTATTTTTTATATTTGGATAATAATCCAATGTGTCTTTTAATGCATAGAATTTTTTCCATTTTAGCATCATCAAATTGGTCAAGCCTTTTCTTTAGAGGTTTTAAAAAACATTTTAAGAGTATCTTCTTTACTTTGAGACCATACAGATATTTTCCTTTTTTTTTTCCCCTAAATGTTTTATAGTTTTTCTTTACACTGAAACTGATTTGGTGATACAGTATGGGCAAATTAGTTTTATTTTTTCATATAGATAGGGATTGTCCCAACACCATTTATTGAACATTCACCTGTTTTCATACTACTTTTTAATGGCATCTCTGCCATACATTAAGTTATAAATGGTAGGGTATGTTTGGGACTCTCTAATTTGTTTTATTGGTCTATTTGTCTATCTCCTCATTAATAATTCACTTTCTTAATTAATACTGCTTTATAAGCCCCCTCCCACATCTTGTCTTTTAGAACTGTCTTGGTTTTTCTTGATCCTTTGCTATTTCATATATATGTTATATAATTTTGCTTAGGAAGGAATTTTATTGGATTTATAAAATAATTTAAGGAATGAAGCATCCACTCGACTAGCAGTAGCAGTCTTGGATATGCATGGGCCATTATATTCACTTATGTTTGGTGAATAATATTATCTTTCTAATTGCTTTTCTTTGTACTATTAGATGTCATTTTCTAATGAAAATTGCATGTAGTTCCATTTATTATAAAAACTCTCAGCAAATTAGGAATAAAAGGGAACTTCCTCAACTTGATAAAAAAAATCTACAAAACACCTACAGCTGATATCATACTTAATGGTGAGAATATGTACAAGATCTATATGAGAAAAACTTACAAAACTCTGATGAGTGAAATTAAAGAACTAAATAAATGGAGAGATAATCCATGTCATGGATAGGAAGACTCAATATTGTCAAGACGTCACTTCTTCCCAACTTGATCTATAGATTCAGTGAAATCTCAATAGAAATTCCAGCAAGTTATTTTGCAGCTATCAACCAACGGACTCTATATTTTATGTGGAGAGGCAAAAGACCCAGAATAGCCAACACGATATTAAAGGAGAAGAACAATGTCAGAAGATTAACACTACTTAAGTGCAAGACTTACTATAAAGCTACAGTAATCAAGACAGTGTGGTACTGATGAAAGAATAGACAAATAGATCAATGGAACAGAATAGAGAGTCCAGAAATAGACCCAAAAAATATAGTCAACTTATCTTTGACAAAGGAGCAAAGGCGATACAATGGAGCAAAGATAGTTTTTCAACAAATAGTGCTGAAACAACTGGACATCCACATCTTTTTAAATCAAAGCTAGACACAGATGATAAACCCTTCACAAAAATCAATTCAAAATGGATCAAAGTGTAAAATGCAAAAGTACGAAACTCCTAGAAAGTAACATAGAAAATCTCAGGTATGGCGATGACCTTTTGTGTACAACACCAAAGGCATGGTCCAAATAAGAAAGAATTGGTAAGGTAGACTTTATTAAAATTTAAAATTTCTGTTCTGCAAAAGACAATGTCAGGAGAATGAGAAGACAAGACACAAACTAAAAGAGTGTATTTGCAAAAAGCATATCTGATAAAGGACTGTTATCCAAAATATACAAAAAACTCTTAAAACTTAACAGTAAGAAAACAAATAGCCCAATCAAACATGGGCAAAAATCTGAACAGACACCTCACCAAAGAAGTTATACAGATGGCAAACAAGCATATTAAAATATGTTCAACATTATGTCATTAGAGAATTGCTGAGGAGCCAAGTCACTGGAGTAACTGGTGGCGGAGAGGTCTGGGCTGCTGGGAGCCTGCGTGGGCCAGACCAGAGTGAGCACTGGCATTGGTCAAGGTGGCTGTGAGGGTCTGGCCTATGAATCGCTGGTGAGTGGGGCCGCCCATGCCCCCACCCTTGCTGCAATCGCACCCCAAGGAAGCCATTCTCCAGCTCCTCTCAAAGGCCAGCCTGGACTTAAAAGTCACGGGCCTGGTTGCGGCCTCTGGGGGTCTGGAGGAATTTCGTGTTTTGTTGTCCCTTCCTTTCACATTGCCCTGGGGGGAGACGGGGGGTGAAGAGTTCGTGGGGTCACAGAGAAGATTACTATAAACTCTCCCCATCCCATTAACTTGAGGTTTACTTGTTCTGTCTTTAAAAAGCGTCAAGGGGTCACTTCCATGAAGATGTAAAATAGCTGGGGGAACATGGGAGTCGGGGGGACACCACGAGCTGTCGGACAAACCTGATTTTTGCCCCTCTATTAACCAAGCTTCTTTTTAATCTCTTAGAGATGACTCCCTGAATGTGTACCCTAACTTCTAATCAGGAATTTAGCAGTTCTTAACTTCAGATTAAAAGTTGGATGGGAAAATTTTGACAAAGTTTTGACTCCTAGGAAAAAAGTCAAGGACACTTTACATGTGTTTGAAATACGCTGATGTTAAGAAAGGGTAAGAGTTGTAAACTCATTTAGAATTCAATCTTGTTATATATTTCTACAAAGTAATGCTTTTCAGAATGATTTGACTCGACTCTTCTTCTTTCACTAAAACAGTCTTTGCTTCCTTTTCAATGACCTCTTTATAACCTATTTAGAAAGATGCTTTGGAAAGGATACTTTTTAAATTGGTTTAACTTTAAGGAAGAAGTAGATCTGATGTGATGTGTTCTCCAAGTCGACAGGCATAGTTCATGTAAAGCCATTTGTTTTTCTTGACTTCTCAACTGAGTTGTTGGACATTTGCCTTATTACATGGCCTCTCTACCTGAGTCATATCAACTCGCGGACGTCAGTGTTCAGTGGTTCTGACAGCTGATTGGGATATGAGAGGATCAGAAAATAGAGAGATTTCCAAAACCTTATTTGACTCATCTGAATCTGTTTTTCTATTGGCAAGTTAGGAATCATTATTCTGGTTTGTAACCATTGAAAACCAGTGCTTTTTGTGATTTTTGAGTTCACTTTTTTGTAAGTTCTAAGAGAATATTAATGTTTCTGTGTACTTCAAAAAGTTTGTTGAAAGATTGGTATTATCTTTCAATTCTATTTTTCCACAAACTTGTATACTCAATTGTAGAAGATAAACAAACCCCAAGGTAATTTAGATGATTTGAAAAGATCTTTCTTGGGGCCAGCCCGTGGCTCACTCGGGAGAGTGCGGTGCTGATAACACCAAGGCCCCGGGTTCGGATCCCATATACGGATGGCCGGTTCACTCACTGGCTGAGCGTGGTGCTGACAACACCAAGTCAAGGGTTAAGATCCCCTTACCGGTCATCTTTAAAAAAAAAAAAAAAAAAAAAAAAAAAGATCTTTCTTGGGTTGGCCAGTTAGCTCAGTTGGTTAGAGAGTGGTGCTGATAACACCAAGGTCCAGGGTTCAATCTCTGTACCAATCAGCTGTCAAAAATAAGATTTCTCTTTATTGTGGATTTACATATATATAGAAATTCTTGTTCTTCTTTGGATTAATATGAGCACATGCTAGGAAACTCTGTTGAGTAACTTTAGAAAGTATTAAGCCCCTACCAAATGCACAGCACTGTGCTGGATGCTATCTGGGGTCCAAGATGACTTAGGTCTGGTGAGTGTCTTCTAGAAGCACACTGTCCAGCAAGAGAGGGATTATATGCTGGCGCTGCTCTTGTAAAACATCAGGATGGCACCTGGGAGGGGTGCTCCAAGTTCAATGCCTTGCTGGTGTAGCCCTAGAGTCCAGGTTCATGGAGGGATGGGGAGAAACGAGAAAAAAAAAAAAAAGAGAGAGAGAGAGAGAATTGCTAGCTAAAACAGCAATGAAATACCACCCACCACACACCTATTAGAATGACGAGAATTTAAAATGCTGACAACATGAAATGCTAACAAGAATGTGGAGCAACAGAAATGGGTTATCAAACCATGAAAAGACATGAAGACACCTTAAATTCAAATTACTAAGTGAAAGAAGCTGATCTGAAAAGGATACATTCTGTGTAATTCCAACTATATGACATTCTGGAAAAGACAAAACCGTGGAGACAGTAAGAAAAATAAATCGATGGTTGCATGGATTAGTGGGGAGGGAGGAATGAATAGGAACAGAGCAGAGAATTTTTATTCTATTATTTAATATTTATTTTCTATTTTCTTTGATACTATAACGGTGGATGCATATCATTATGTGTTTTTCAAGACTCATAGAATGTACAAACACCAAGAGTGACCCCTAATGTAAACTGAGGACTTTGGGTGATGATGTGTCATTGCAGGTTTATCAGTTGTGATCAATGCACCACTCTGGTGCACTGTTGTTGACAGAGTGGGAGGTTGGTTGTGTGGGGACAGGGGATATATGGGCACTCTCTGTACTTTCTCCTCAATCTTGCTGTAGGCCTAAAACTGCTCTAAAAAATAAAGTCTAGTTAAAAAAAAACTGCGTGAAGGCTTCATGCTAACAGCCTAGCTGCCAACCCATTTTGATAAACAAAACATATTGCCTTTGCAATGCAGAGTGAGCCACTCACATTTAGGGAGGGTAGTTTTTTCCTTGGACTTTCTGAAATCTGCCGCCACTGATGTTCTTACCATTCTCCATGCTTCTTTTTATTTTTTTTCTTTTCTTTTTTTTTTTTAACCCTTATTCTTACCCTTTATTTACCAATTATAATCCTCATATTTGCCACATATTATTTTATTGTTTTGGACGATTGTTAAAAAAATGATTACTTTTTTCTATAAGCTTCTGCCCAATTTCAACCTTACGTATACCATTTCCTACTCTATATTGGGGAAAAAATGATAACAATAATAATAATAAAGCTTTTACACTTAAGGGTGAGTTTTTTACTTTCAGGAAGCATATTTTTGTGGCTTTTGCCCAATAGCATCTTGCACTTGGTGGTTGCCAGCAAGGACTATACCTTTTGCCTTTCAGGTGAGCCTCCATTTAGAAGTGTAGTTCTGCTGCACAGCAAAGGAAACAACCAACAGAATGAAACAACAACCTACAGAGTGGGAGAAAATTTTTGCTAACTATGCATCTGACAAGGGATTAATATACATAATATACAAGGAACTCAAGCAATTACACAGTAAAAAACAAATAACCCAATTAAAAAATGGGCAAAGGAGCTGAATGGACACTTTTCAAAGGAAGACATACAAATGGACAACAGGAACATGAAAAAATGCTCAACATCACTAGTCATCAGGGAAATGCAAATTAAAACTACATTGAGATATCACCTCACCCCAGTTAGACTGGCTATAATCAAACTGACGGTGAATAACAAATGCTTGCGAGGGTGTGGAGAGAAGGGAACACTCCTGCACTGTTGGTGGGGCTGTAAATTAGTACAACCACTATGGAAAACAGTACGGACGTTTCTCAGACAACTACGGATAGATCTTCCATAATCCAGCAATCCCACTTCTGGGTAGATACCCAGAAGAATGGAAATCATCATGTTGATTTGCCTCTTCAGTCCACATCTAGAACCAAGGGTGAGAACCTGCATTCTCATGTTCATCACAGCTCTGTTTACAATAGCCAAGACATGGACCAACCTAAATGTCCATTGATGGATGACTGGATAAGGAAACTGTGGTATATATACACCATGGAATACTACTCTGCCATAAAAAAGAATGAAATTCTCCCATTTGCGGCAACATGGATGAGCCTGGAGAAACTTATGTTGACTGAAATAAGCAAAGCACAGAGAGATAAATACCACATGTACTCAGTCATAACTGGGAACTAAGAGAGAAAAAAGGAAGGAAAAATAGACCACAGTGGTGCATTGGATTTGCAGAGAGAGAGAATATACCTTAGGATACAAAGTCGAGTCGGGGGAGAAAGGGGGAGAGGGAGGGAGGTTGGCGATAATTGGGTGGGGGACACAGGGAACAAACACAATTTGTGGTAATGGGCATGCTGCCAATATGAATCTGGCTTTCACATCTTGGGCATGAGGGGTGACAATCAGCTCTGTAACTCAAGAATATTCATAACCAATAAAGAAAAAAGAAGTGTAGTTCTGCAAGCAATTTCTTAGATACATCACTACTAGGCCCTCTCACTGCCCCATGCACCTGTTTTCACTTCTCTGAGCTTTCTATCAAATCATAGAGGCTTTATGAATATTTTGTTCATGTTAAAGTCTGTAAAATATCCCCATTACCTAATCTAGCACAAAATGGAGTTTGCGTTGTTGTTATCCCTGTTGCTTTTTATATGATTTGCATTAGGAGAGAGAGAAAGATGCTGTAGCCAGGTACATACCAAAAGTCTCACTATGGATGCTAGGAATGTTTATTATACTTCATTTAGTGTTTCTATGTGCTTGATAATGGATGTAATAGATGCTGCATGCTGGTCAGGTTCCCCCCGTCAGGAAAGAAGCACTCATTGCCAGCTGCTGGCAGTGTTGGAGGCTGATAGATTTCAGCAGCCCCTCCAGTGAGGCCTTCATCCAATACCAGGCCAGCGCTAGTCTACAAAGGCCTGGCACTCTTGTCATAATTCAGAACAACTCTGAAGGGTTATCCCAACTCTGGAATTCCCTGTGGGATTGGCTAAGGCCTTTGTTGCAACTGCATTACAGTTTAACTCTTACTTCTACCCAATCCTGTTTTCTTTACTCCTCACGGGTATTGATCTTAAGAGCACTCCCTAATAAACTTACTATATGTAAATCTCCATCTCAATGTATTTTCTAGGGTACTCAGCCTAACACCCTTGGTTCTAGATGTGGACTGAAGAGGCAAATTCTAAAATGAGATTTTAGAGCTGGATCACATACCATCAACTGGCAATTAGGACTCTATCACTGGAGGTAGGAAAACATGAACATCCCCTGACATGCTGTACCAGTACAACTGTTAAAACTTTCATGGGTGGTGAACTGGGATGGGATATTGATTAAAGAGAGAGCACTGAAAGAGACAAAATTTGAAGCATTTGAGAAATTCAAGGGAAGTAGTAAATATTAGGCCTATAGCATTAGATGTCTTTGGGGGATATATTAGCTTGTTAAGGCTGCTTCATCAAAGTACCACAAATAACCATAATTTACTGCCTCAGCTCCGAGGGCTAGAAGTCCAAGATCAAGGTGTTGGCAGGGTTGTTTCCATCTGAGGGCTGTGAGAAAGAACCTGTCCCATGCCTCATGCCTGGCTTCTGGTGTTTGATGGCAATATTTGGCATTCCTTGGCTTGCAAAAGCATCACCTTGTTCTGCCTTCATCTTCACATGGCATTCTCCATGTGAGTGTCTTTGTGTTCAAATTTCCCCTTTTTATGACACCAGTCATATTAAATTATGACCAACCCTAACAGCTTCATCTTAACTTAACTAATTACATCTGCACTGTGAAATCGAAGCTCCAAATACAGTCACATTCTGAGGTACTGGGGTTTAGGACTTCAGCATACAAATTTGGGGAGAACACAATTCAGTGTATAATAGGACTGATGGATAGATGCATTAAAGAAAAATAATGAGAGAATGAGTGTGATTAATTCTCAATTAAAGGATAAATGTATAAATCCAGGGGACCCTTGGCAAAATATAAAGAGATTCTCATCTCTTTTATCCAGAGAGAGGAGCAACTAAGGATCATGCCCAGGACTTAATTACAAAGGTATTAGAGCTCCCAGAAGAGACTGAATTCTCAATTCTGGCAAGTTTGAGGGTCCACTGACTGGACAGGACTGGAGCCCTGAAGAAAAGAATGAGAACATTGGTTTGATGCACTGAAAAACTTGAATTCCAAATCTCCCTGAATCTTCTGGGTCCACAGAAGTGGCCCACTCCTCTCTGTTAAGGGCTAGCACTCTCTAGTGACTCTCAGATGAAGAGGGATCTGTGTTGAAAGACAGTCTGTACCTCCCTCAAGATCTCCCATCCCCCTCCCCTCCAGCCACAAGAACAATAATTAGGTTAAGTCACAACATAATCTGGTGATGAGAGAGTGCTGAGCCTGCTAACATAGGAATGGAGTTACACCGCAAAAGAGCTGCAGGACCTAGACAGCATGTACTGACAGGAGGCACAAGAGTATTATAAGATTGGATTCCTAGAGTGATGGACCAAGAGAAATAGAATATAAAGTTAAATAAGGAGGGGTTATCAATATGGGAGCACTCTCCCAAATACACGATTTAACACCCTACAAAGGAAACCAGAAAATGGTAATAATATGTGGCTAGGGTATTTCCAGGCAGCTTGGAGAAAGCACTTGTCTGCATTAAATGAGATAGAAGTGCCAGAACTGACATAGAAGACAGTGGGAAAGGGATCAAAAGGCTCTCAGAAATTGGCATGCTAAAAATAGACTTATTATATAAGTCTGGAAAACCCAAAAGAGAAGTATATCGAAAGATACTCTATTTACCAGAAAGATAAAAAATGAGCTTTCAGGGGGACATCAGCATTACTAAGTTCATTGGCTTCTACCTACTTGAGGCCGGAGTTCACAGCAGGAGGTGCTGTTACAGAGCTGAGCTCCTGCATAGGAATGGGGATCACAGGATTTTAGGTTAACAGAGGCCAGATGGGGGCACTCAGTCATGAGAAACAAGATGGACACAAATATTGTAATGAGCAGCAAGTCTGGAGCATTAACCAGGGAGACTGGACCTACAAAGACCTACGGACAAAATAGACGGACGGCAAGCAAGGTACTGCTCAATCTATAAAATCTAAAGAAATCAAAAAAGGGCAATCAGGAGCCTGAGGGCAGCTGTCATAAAATAATCACAATGAAACCTTTCTCAATTTTTAGGCATGAGCTAATTTTGAGGCCCAGAGCCTACTGACTGAGGGGAAACTGGATAAACAATCCTGAAACACCACAGCAAAAGTATACAGTAATGGTTCCCCCATCTTCCCAAAAGGACTGATGGCCATTTACTCAGGTAACTGAGGATGGTTAACGTTGATACCAAGAGACCCAAAGCATTTTTATGGCACTCCTCAGGGTCAGAAAATACATGGAGTTCTGGTCCAGATTTGGTTCACAGTGGATCCACTAGGTCCATGCACTCACCCAGTGGTCATTCCCTGACTACATATGGAAATGCACATACTTGGAATTTCTCAGAACTCCCACATTTGTCCCTTGGATTGTGATATCAGAACTACTATAGTCGGTGTATTAGTTTTTCAGGGCTGCTGTAAACAAGTACCACAAACTGGGTGGCTTAAACAACAAAAATGTGTTGTCTCACAGTTCTGGAGCCTAGAAGTCTGAAATCAAAGTCTTAACAGGGCTGGTTCCTTTTGAGGAATGTAAAGAAAGAATCCAATCCACTCTCCTTGGCTTGCAGGTGGATATTTTTTCCATGTCATTTTACATCATCTTCCTTCCATGTGTCTGTCTCCAAATTTCCCTTCTATAAGGTCATCAATCACTGTAGATTACAGGTCCACTCTATTCCTAACTACATCTGCAACAACCGTCTTTCCAAATTAGGTCACATTCTAAGGTTCTAGGGGTTAGAACTTCAATGTACAATGTTTTTTTTTTGGCAGGGGTGGGGACACAATTCAACCAATAACTATGAAGGAAACCAAGAGGCCTCTGAAATTGCTCTAACCCCCATTCCACCATTGCTTACCAATTTAGTGAACCAAAATCAATATCACATTCCACAGCAGTGATTTATGCCACCTTTAAAAAACTAAAGTGTGCAGGGGTGGTAGTCCCAATCATACCTACGTTTAATTCACCAGCCTAGCCAAACAAAAGTCATTCGTATGCTAGAAAATAACAGTGAACTACCACAAACTCAGGACATAATGGAGCACTGATTGCAGTGGCCTCAGGTACATGGTAGATAGCCATTGATCTGGCAAATATATTGTTTTCCATCCTTATCAAGAAGGATGTTTTCATTCTCTTGGAACAGAAAACAGCCTACATTTATGGTCTTACATCAAGGCTATGTTAACTCTGTCCTACTCTGTTGTAAAAGAGTCTGAAGTGACCTAGCCTCTGTGGACCTCCCACACATCTCTTTATTCCACTATAAAAATGACGTCTTGTTAATCAGTTAGATAAGCAAGAAACGAAAAGTAATGTGTTCTACAGAGTGGAATCTCTTCAAAGATATAGGGTCTTGCCACAATAGTGAAGATTTTAGGGGTCCAGTAGTTGGAGGCCTATCAGGATATACTCTCCAAAGTGAAGGACCAGTATTTTATCTGGCACTTCCCACCACAAAGAAGGAAGCACAACATCTGGCAGCCCTCTTCAGGTCCTGGAGACAGTACTTTGATCCATACACCAAGTGACAAAAAAAATTTAGAAAAGAAAAAACTGCTAACTTGGGAGAGGCTGGAGTAAAAGTCTCTGCAGCAGGTTCAGGTTGTGGTGCAAGAAGCCCTGCCATTAGTCTATATGACTTAGCAGATCCTCTGTTATTAGAGGTACCAGTTGTGGGAAAAGGCATCATGTGAAATTTATAGCAAGGCCCAGTAGAAAATTGCACTGAAGACTTGTGGGGCCCTGGAGCAAGGTCATGCTATCTACAGTAGAGAATTGTACACCATTTGAAAAACAGCTTAAGGCATGCCAATGGACCATAGTAGTGATGGAGTGTCTCAACATGGGACATCAAGCGACCATGCCATAAGAAATTCCCATCATGAGCTTGATTCTGGCAGGACCTTCAAGTCATAAATTATAGCAGCAATTATTATAAGGTGAAAGTGGTATGTGTGGGTGACAAGGTTCAGAACACACTACCCCAAAATATGGCACGTTGGCATACCAAATACTTTAAGCTGAAGAAATTTGAGTAATGGCAGGTACAGGAAGGACTCTATGACCTTCCCCTGAAGCAGGTCATAAGACCCTCATGTAAAAGTAGCCCTCTCTGTACGCAAATCATGGAAGGATGCCAAGGGGAATCTGAATCAGCAGGCCTTGCTATGTATCCTGCTGGGATCCACTGGTCTTATGAATGTGCCACTCAGCTAAGAGCTCACCATTCGTGGTTCATACCCCTTTGTCCCATCGTATCTTTCCATGACTTTCCACTTTTCATCAAAGCTATTATAAAAACATTTGGGTTTAACCATTTCTTTATGTCTTCATTTCCTTTTTTTTTTTTTTTTTTTTTTTTTGACTGTTGAATGAAACTTAGAATTTATTAATGTATTTACATAATTTATAATCTTTAAGCAAAAGTCTCATAAATATAGACTACAACTTTACATATGCTAAGCAAGAGATACTTGTTTTTCCCCACCAAGATACTTGGATTAAATAAAAAAATTGACAGCATTTACACCACTTTCTATACTTTCTCTTCTTCCTCCTTTTTAAACCATTGCCAGTCAGTTTAGAACACATGGAATTCAATTTATTTCAGACAGCTTCTCTACCACCACCATCTTGATCATGATAGCTTATTTAAAAAAGGTGCCAATAATGTGTTTGGTGACATACTCATATGACAGGGCCAGAAGCAAACCCAGGGTGAGCGAGGCATCTGCTGTTATTGTTGTTAATTTACAGTATGTATCCTAGACTCATATATTCAATGAAAAAGTGCTTTAGAAATGGCAGAGATGAAATTGTTTCCATCAGTCCTATAGATAACTCATTTTAACTTCAAATAATAATTGCCATGCCTCCACTTACGATATCTTACCACATTTTAAATGATACAACTACTTCTAACAGTGGTAATGGGAAACCAAGGAAATTATAATCTCCACAAGGTCTTTTTTTCCCTCAAGAAACACGAAAGTGCTAATTTTCCCTTTACAAATGTTACATAAAATCTTGATTACAAAACTACTCAACAATTTAATCTTACCATCCATAAAATTATACGTTCCTTTACAGCAAGGTCAAAAGCCAATGACGTAGGCCCTTTGTACATCAGAGATTCTTTACATAATAGAAGTCCACAGACTGAAATATCATTGCTGCAGTCTTCAAAGAGAGAACAGAACTTGTCAATTTCTATGAGTCCTTTTTGCACAAAGATGACTCAAGACCAGCTAGGTGAAAACTGGTGGCAAGGACTCCAGCCTTCCTGGTAACTTTCAGGACCACCTACTTCATCACCAAGTCTGAGAGGCTGAGGCTCAGTCAACAGCAGCTTCGCTTTGGCTCTGAAGGCTGTCTTCGGAGTTTGAAGCCCTTACCGCCAGATGGCGGACTGGCATCAGTGGATGGAATTCTTCGACTAATTTCTATAAAGAGTTCATTTATGTTTATCGCGTTTTTTGCGCTGGTCTCTACAAAAATTGCATGAATGGAGTCGGCGTAGTCCTTAGGATCTCTCTCCATGACTTCTCTTACGTCGATAAGATCACACTTATTTCCTGCAATGGCAACTACAATATTAGGTGGGCCATGCTGTCGAAGCTCTTTCACCCAATTCTTTAATGTTGAAAATGTCTCTTCTTTTGTGATATCATAAACGATTATAGCTGCAGCCGACCCTCGATAGTACATTGGTGCTAAGGCACGAAATCGTTCTTGTCCAGCTGTATCCCAGATTAGGAATTTATGTAGCTCATTTTGGTACTGGACAGTCTTGGTCATAAAAGATGCCCCTATTGTTGGGTTGATGTTCGGATCAAAACTGTCTTCCACAAACCGCCATACAATACTTGATTTACCTACACCCCCAGCAAACACACTTTGAGTTCCCTCAGCGCCATGGCCCGGGAGCCAGGGGCGCGGGCCCGCCGCCGCCCTAAGTTGAGGAAGGAGAGGCCGGGCCTAGCACGAACATCCCCTGGCACCGCCGCCGAACGGCCCAACCCCGGCCGCGGGGCGCGCAGAGGCGGCGTTCGCCCGTCCGCCGGCCCTCGGCCCCGCCTGTCTGCCGCCAGCTGCGTGGGACCCGCCTCAGCAGCCGGGATGCCGTCGCGGCCTCCAGTGCACCGCCGCAGCCATCTTGGGACGCCGGCCGGTCCTATGTCTTCATTTCCTTACGGAAGCTCCTGTGTCATGTAAAACTTACATTAAAATTTTTTTGTATGCTATCTCATGTCAATCAGCCTTTTGTTACAGGAGTCCCAGCTGAGAACCTAGAAGAGCAGAAGGAAAAAGATGTTTTTTTCCTTTCCTACATGGGTATGAACAGGCCAAAGGGCACAAATAAGTTGCATGAGTATGTGGCCCACTCTTCCATGAACTGGCAACTATTCTTTAGCGTATTCCTATGGCCAGAAGAGGAGCTCTGTTGCAACCAATCGAAAGAGGAGGAAAAAGCCTGAGCTTGCTTCATGGATGAGTTGGCTTGGTATGTAGGTAAAATCTGAAAATGGAGGACAGTTGCACTACATCTCCATTCATGGATGAGTACCCCTGTTTCACCATTAGGTGTGGAGAGTGAAGTGTCCCAGGGTAAGAATATGCACTCTTGAACTCTAGCACTCATGAACTCTAGCAAATACTTGGCTGGCTGATCAGGGTCCTGAATGAAGAAAGATTGGGAGATGAGGAAAAGGAGTTTGGGAATGACAAGGGTGGATAGATTTATGGCAGTGAAATGTGAAAATCTTTGTATCACAGGATAAGATCCACCAGCGTGTGTCCACCATGGAAGAGGCATTAGACAATCAAGTAGGCAGACTGATGTTAGCCAGCCTAGCCCTCTCAGATGCCACTCCAGTACTGGCAAAATGGGCACATAAATGGAGCGGTCATAATGGCTGAGACAGAAGCTATGCGTGGGCCCAACAATATGGGCTCACACTCACCTAGGCTCATCTATCTACTGTTGCTACCAAATGTCTAACCACTTAGCAACAGAACAGTGCTGCTCATTCCTCAAAAAGACTAACCTGCCAAATGATGACAAGCTACTTTCAATGTCTTCCACTCTGAAAGGGACAGGGATTCATATTAATTGGGATTAATATGTATTCTGGGTATGGGTTTGCCTTTTCCTGCATTAAGTCTTCAGCCAGCACCACTATCCAAGGGTTTGGTTTACTAACATGAGATCCAAAATAAAAACAAGGTTCTAAAAGACCTAGTTTAAGGAAAGGAGGTATGGTGGTGGGTACATAACCATGTGATCCACTGGTCTTATCACATACTGCATCACCCAGGAGCTGCCAGCCTAATAGAACAATATCATGGTCTATTAATAGCAAAGCTGAGGCACCAGCATGGAGATGAGGATGAGGCACCATGCTCCAGGACACAGTATACACTGTGAATCAAAGACCTTTATATGGTGCCATGTCTCCACTAAGGATGGCAGAAGCAGTGTCCCTACAACTCATCACTTCCATTTAATTGCTTGGGGAATTTAATTTTCCCTTCCTTGCAACTCTGGGCTCTGTGGGTTTGGAGATCCACATTTCCAGAGGAAGAATGCTTCCACCAAGGAACACAGCAAGAGTCCCTTTAAACTTTAGTGCCCAGCTGCCACCAGATCACTTAGGCCTTGCATATTAAAAGGCCAGCAGGCAAGGGATAATTGACCCTACTCATCAGGAGGAGGTGGGGCAGCTGTTACACAGTAGAAGCAGGAAGGAGTATGTTTGACAGCCCATGATCTCTTTGAGCATCTCTTAGACCTCCCTTACCCAATTTTTACAGTAAATAAACAAGTGACAAGTGCAGCAGCCATGGCCTAAGAAGTACACAGTAACCAGAAACTCAGACCCTTCAAGGATGTGGACCTGTGTCACACACACACACAGATAAGTCACCTAGACTAGCAGAGGGGCTGGCCGAGTTTCTGAAGGGAATCAAGCATGGGTAGCAGAGGTGGGAAACAATGAGTATCAGTCACTGCCTTGAGATCACCTTCCATGGCAGGGGCTAAATTTTAGCACACTAACCTTGCTCTTCTAAGTTTTCCAATGCCAAGAAACTATCCAGAATCCTGAAGGGCTATTACCAAGACTTGTTCTATGAAGAAAGTGGATCCAAGTGGCATAACAAGTAGGCCATAGCAGATGTTGTGTTTGAGACACCCTCAAAGACTCATATACTCAGTCTCCCAGTCACTGACAATGCTGGAAGCTTATAACTCTCATCTGAGTTTCTCTACTGACTTACCCTTAACTGAAGAGAGCCACCTTGTCCAAGGTCACACCATCTCCCCAGACCTGGTCCACATGCATTGACTATTCAATGCAGCAGCACAAAATTCAGCCCCCTTGCTTCAATTTGGGACAACTTTACAGGGCCATTTTGTCTTCAGAGTTCCTATGGGATGAACTAAAAGCCTTTGTTGCAACTTCATTGTTCCTCTCTATGCTCAATCCTATTTTCTTCACTACCGCACAAGTGTCATTCCAGTGGCACTCCCCCACAGATTTCTTTCATGCAAATCTCTCACTCAAAGTCTGATCTATGTCACAAGGGTCTCCAAATGATCTAATCACTAGATGATTCTAAAAACTCCCATACAAATTTATTTCTTAAATTGCTTACACTTAGAAAATATTTTGAAAAGATAAGTGCTTTACTATAATGAGACCATCACCCCATCAGTCAGCCCTAGGTTCAAAGTCAGCAATCATATTATCATACTGAAGTGCCCCTATGACTTAATAAAAAAGCTGGACCCCTGTAGTCCTAACTCACTGGCCTCAAGCACATCCACTCTCGGCTCACCTTCTGTCCCTCTTTACCCTCTAATCTTCCATTTCTGCATTAAATAACTGAGGAGTTTGTAACATAAGAGAATGATCTCCTTTATGTGTGAAGAGAACACTATTTTCAGTAACTCTATTTAACTAATGTCACGTTATTTAAAAGTGTAGAATGATTCATTAAATAGTCTCATGGACTTAGAACCCAACATCAGAGAAAAAACAGTTCAGAGTAGAAGTGGCAAGAAAAGACATATTTTTTCATAAATGATTTCATGACAATAAAATGACCATATTTCCAAACAGCTAATGAGCCATATCTCTTATCGATAGTCAAGTGAAATGTTCCTACCATGAAGAGCCCTCCTTGAACCTCAGACACCTGGAACTCAGCTCCGATTCTTTCTTTTCCTTCATTCCTATCTCCACATCTGATCTGTTGGCAAGTCCTATCAATTCTATCTCCAACAAATATATATCAAGATTCTATTCACTTTGCTTCCATCTCTATTACCACACCTATTTCCAAGCAACCATCATCTCTCACCCTAGAAGAGCACTGGAACTTCTGAACTGGGCTCCATAGAACAACTTGCCAATCCCTTCACACAATCAGTGGTTATCTTGAAATGTAAACATCCATTTCACTCCCCTGCTTAAAACTCCTCTATGGCTCCTTCTTTGCAGCTACAAAGAAATCACAAATCTTTTATCTCTGCACAATGTGGCTTCAGATTGTCATCCCCTCCCCACATCTTACGCCACTCTCCTTCTCACTATATTATGTTTCAAACATGCTATTTGATCTGCTATAACAAAACACCATAAACTGACGTATAAACAACAGAAAGTTCTGAAGACTGGGAAGTCCTAGAACAAAGCATTGACAGATTTGGTGTCTGGTGAGCTTCCTGGCTCATAGATGGCTATTTCCTCACTGTGTTCTCACATGATGGAAGAGGTGAGGGAGTTCTCTGGGGTCTCTTTTATAAGAACACTAATCCATTTATGAGGGCTTCACCTCATGACCTAATCACCTCCCAAAAGCCCCACCTCCAAATACTTTCACACTGGGGATTAGGTTTCAACATAGGAATTTTGAGAGGCTATAAACAGTCTACAGCATACCCCAAACTTTAAAGTTGTTCTCCAAGCTCTTTCCCTCCAGTCTTCGCACCTTTTCTTCTCTCCGCCTGGAAGGTAGTGATGATCCACAAAATGAAAAACTGTCTCATATATGCTTTTACTTTAGCCAGGAAATAGTATGTATATTGAGAACCCACTCCCAAGACTATTGGAGTAGGTAAGAAATAAAAGTGGAGAATAGTAATGGAGGCAGTACTATATCACAGATCCTAATGAATATATGTTTAGTATTGTCTGGGCAAGATGAGGAAGAAGAGAGTATACCCCGAACCCTCCAGTTTCCTATTTTCCCCATTATGAGAGACTTAAGAGTGATGAACAACGAGAAGTATCTCTTTGGACTGAAGTGACAGGACAGCCAGTACATGATTCTGCTCCCTCATTTATAAATTTAGACATTTTAGAGCTGTTTTATTTGATGTTATTCCTACATTAAAAATAATATGAAGAAATTAACCATTGGTAAAATCGTGCTGATTCTAGATAGACAGAACACTGAATGAGGCAAGAAAAGTTTCCTTCACAAGAATCTATACTCCCCAGAAATATGTTGCATGGGATTGAATTACTTGATTCTAGATATTGGATCTTTATAAGCCTGACAGCTTTCAAAACAGGAGTTCTCTAGCTTGTATTCAGAAACAGAATCTGCATTATTTACTTTCTACAACTCTAACTGCTGTTTCATTCTTGATTGAAGTCATAAGAAGGACCACGCAAGTGGAGAGGATGAAATTAAAGGGGACACTTAGCCTATACATACTTTTTTCCCCAGCTCATTATTTTAGTTCTAACTGACTGAAAATGAAGCAAGTACCACCAAGAGTCTAAAAGTATTCTAAATTTGCAGTGCTTAGGCTTGATGTAATTTGTAAAGTTGTAAGCATAGCAGTAAGGTGCACTTGCCAGCCCTCCCAATCCACTCTCACATTGCATGATTCCACTATATCATATGTAAATGGCACACTCTCCAAGCAACCCAAAGAAACTGTCAGTGACCTGGAGCTGGAACCTGTGTGTACTGTTATTGAACAACTTCAATAAGAACACTGATGTCTTCTTCCTAGAAAATGCTCTTGCTAGCAATTGCTCTGGCCATGGAGACAATGTGAATTGGTTTTAACAGTGGTCAAATAAACCTTACTTCTTTGAGGCAGAGAAACTATTCTTGTCTGAGATGCAAGGACTATAACAGGCATTGGTACTCTCCGGATGAACTCCAGATGTCCCAATAGGCAGACCAACCCACATGCAAAACCAGATGATGTGGTTGTCAGAGTCAAACCCCACCACTGCAAAAGGAAGGACTAGTTCAAATCCGATGTAGTCAAGCTCTTAATACATGATAATGTTTCCATTGACCTGATGAGCTGAATGCCATAAATGAGTCCTTCATCCACCCCCTCAGTGCCTTCTAATGCATCTATACCAAGTTGAGCCACATAAGAAATACCTTCCTA
Organism: Cynocephalus volans; assembly: GCF_027409185.1. Lineage (NCBI taxonomy): Eukaryota > Metazoa > Chordata > Mammalia > Dermoptera > Cynocephalidae > Cynocephalus > Cynocephalus volans. The sequence goes on along the minus strand of NC_084460.1, from coordinate 274,841,472 downwards.
AAGGAAGTCCAGATGTGAAATCAGCCTTTCATTTGTGAGTCAAGGGCATATATGAGCTGCTGTTCCAGGTTGGATTGGCCAGTTAGGTTACTATTTAGCCAGGCTCAACATTGATTTGGTATCAATTTCTTTTGTTGTTGTTGGTAGTGGTGGTATGAATCCTTTTTTTTTTTTTTTTTTTTTTGACAGTCTTTTTATTGAAACATAGTTGATTACACATATTTGTGGAATACAGATTTGAATATCAGTATCTGTGTACAAAATGTGGTGATCAAATCAGGATAATCAGTATACTCATGTTTACAAAATGTAATCAATCTTTGCAACCCTTAACAAATTTCTAGCTAACACCCCTCCTCCTTCCCACCTCTAATAACCACACTTTTTTTTTTTGTAGTTCACTGTACTATTGTGATTGTTTTTTCTTTCTTCTTTATTTAGTTTTTAGCTTGCAATTATGAGTGAGGACATGCAGTATTTCTCCTTCTGTGTCTGACTTATTTCACTTAACATAATTTTCACCAAGCTCATCCATGTTGCTGCAAATAGCAGAATTTCATTCTTTTTTATGGCCGAGTAGTATTATTGAGTATATCCTTGTGTATATATACCACATTTTCCTTATGTAGTAGTCTGTCAATGGTTGGTTCCAACTCTTGGCTACAGTAAACAGAGCTGCAATAAACTTGGGAGAGCAGCTGTCCCTTCAAAATGATAATTTCCATTCCTTTGGGTTTATACCTAGCAGTGGGATTGCTGAATAGTATGGTACTTCTATCTGTAGTTGTTTGAGGAACCTCCATACTGTTTTCCATAATGGCTGCACTAATTTACAGTCCCACCGATGGTGTAGGACGGTTCCCCTTTCTCTGCATCCTCACCAGCATTTGTTATACTCAGCCCTTTTAATAATAGCCAGTCTAACTGGAGTGAGGTATCTCAGTGTGTTTTGATTTGTATTTCCCTGATGCTAGGTGATGTTGAGCATTTTTCATGTGCCTGTTGACCATTTGTACATCTTCCTTTACATGCCTATTCAGCTCCTTTGCCCACTTTTTAATGGGGTTGTTTTTTTTTGCTTTTAAGTTATTTTAGTACTTCATATATTTTGGATATTAATCCCTTGTCAGATGTGTAGTTTGCAAATGTTTTCTCTCATTTTGCAGGTTGTCTTTTTGTTCTGTTAACTGTTTCTTTTGATGTGCAGAAACTTTTTAGTTTGATATAATCCTATTGTTTATTTTTTCTTTTGTTGCCTGTGCTTTTGGGGTCTCATTCATAAAGTCTTTGCCCAGTCCTACATCATGAAGTGTTTCCCCTGTGTTTTATTTTTATAAGAGTTTTATAGTTTCAGGTCTTATATCTAAGTCTTTAATCTATTTTGAGTTGATTTTGGTATGTGGCGAGAGGTATGGATCTAGTTTCATTCTTGTACATACGGTTGTCCAGTTTTCTCAGCACCATCTAATGAAGAGGCAGTCTTTTTCCCAAAGTATGCTCTTGTTGCCCTTGTCAAAGATCAGTTGGCTGTATGTGGGTTGATTTCTGGGTTCTCTATTCTGTTCCATTGGTCTATGTGTTGCTTTTATTCCAGTATCATGCTTTTTTGGTTACTATAGCTTTGTAGTATAATTCGAAGTCAGGTAGTGTTAGGTTTCCAGCTTTATTTTATTTTATTTTATTTTTTTGTTTCTGCTCAGAATTGCTTTGGCTATTTGGGGTCTTTTGTTGTTCCACATGGATGTTAGAATTGTTTTTTCTATTTCTGTGAAGAATGTCTTTAGTATTTTGATGGGGATTGCAATGAATCTGTAGATCGCTTTGGGTGATGATGTGGACATTTTCACAATGTTAATTTTTCCAATCCAGGAGCATAGAATGTCTCTCCATCTTTTTGTATCCCCTTTAATTTCTTTCAGCAGTGATTTGTAGTTCTCATTCTAGAGATATTTCATCTCCTTGGTTAAATTAATTCCTAGGTATTTCATTTTTTTTGTAACTATTGTAAATGGACTTGCTTTCTTGATTTCTTTTTCTGCTAGTTCATTATTGGAGTATAAAAATGCTACTGATTTTTGCATGTTGATTTGTATCCTGCACCTTTACTGAAATCATTTATCAGCTCTAAGAGTTTTTCATAGAATCTTTAGGTTTTTCTATATACAAGATCATGTCATCTGCAAACAGGGACAGTTTGACTTTGTATTTTCCAAACTGGACACCCTTTATTTATTTTGCCTGATTGCACTGGCTAGTACTTTCAATACTACATTAAACAGGAGTGGTGAGAGTGGGCATCTTTGTCTTGTTTGTGGTTTTTTTTTTTTTTTTTTTTTTTTTAAGATAACTAGTAGGGGATCTCAACCCTTGGCTTGGTGTTGTCAGCACCACACTCAGCCAGTGAGCTAACCGGCCATCCCTATATAGGATCTGAACCCGTGGCCTTGGCATTATCAACACCGCACTCTCCCGAGTGAGCCACGGGCCGGCCCTTGTTCATGTTCTTAAGGATGATATTAAAAGCGGGTTTGTTGTATGTCTTTTATTGTGTTGAGATACTTTCCTTCTACACCTAATTTGCTAAGTGTCTTTATCATGAAGCCATGCTGAATTTTGTCAAATGCTTTTTCTGTGTCTATTGAGATAATCATGTTTTTTGTCCTTGATTTTGTTGATATGGTGTATCAGATTTATTGACTTGCATATGTTGAAGCATCCTTGCATCTCTGGGATGAATCCCACTTGATCATGGCATATAATTGTTTTGATGTGCTGCTGAATACTGATTGCTAATGTTTTGTTGAGAATTTCTGTGCCTATGTTCATCAAAGATATTTGCCTCTAGTTTTCTTTTTTTGTTGTTGTTGTATTCTTGTCTGGTTTTGGTATCAGGGTGATGTCTGCCTCACAGAATGAGTTTGGGAGAATGACCTCTGTTTCAGTTTTTTGGAATACTTTAAGAGAATTGGTACTAATTTCTCTTTAAAGGTTTGGTAGAAATCAGCAGTAAAGCCACCTCATCCTGGGCTTTTCTTCTGGGGAAATTCTGATTACTGCTTCAGTCTTGTGGCTTGTTATTGGTCTGCTCAGGTTTTCTGTGTCTTCTTGGTTCAGTCTTGGTGATTTATACATGTCCAGAAATTTATTTCCTCCAGGTTTTCAAATTTGTTGGCAGATAGTTGTTTATAATAGTCTCTAATGATTCTTTGTATTTCTGCATTATTAGTTGTAATGTCTCCTCTTTCATTTCTGATTTTTGTTATTTGGGTCTTCTCTCTCCTTTTTCTTTTTTTTTTTAGTTAGCCTAGCCAGTGCTTTGTCTATTTTATCTTGTCAAAAATACAGGTTTTTTTCCATTGGTCTTTTGTATCATTTGGGGGGTCTCTATATTATTTAGTTCTGCTCTGACCTTAGTTCTTTCCTTCCATGTACTAATTCGGGGATTGGATTGTTCTTAGTTTTCTAGTTCTTTGAGGTGTAGTATTAGGTTGTTTATTTGAGATCTTTCTATTCTTTTTCTGTAAGCATTTACTATAATAAACTTCCCTCTTAGTACTGCCTTTGCTATATCCCATGGTTTTGGTATGATGTGTCTTTATTTTCAAGAAATTTTTTGATTTCCTGTTTAATGTTTTCTTGGACCCATATGTCTTCAGGAGCGTGTTCTTTAATTTCCATGTGCTTGTATAGTTTCTAGAATTTCACTTGTTATTGATTTCTAATTTTAATCCATTGTGGTCTGAAAAGATACCTGAAATTATTTCAATTTTTTAAAATTTATTGAGACTTCATTTACGACCCAAAGCATGTGGTCTATCCTAGAGAATGCTGTGTGCTTCTGAAGAGTGTATATTCTGTATTTGTTGGATAAAATATTCTATAGATATCTACCAACTTCAATTGGTGTAGTTCAAATCCTGTTTTTCTGTTGATCTGTTGCTTAGATGATCTATCAAATGCTGAGAGGGGTGTTTAGTTCAACTAGTATCATATTGGTGTCTGTCTCTTTCTTTAGGTCTAATAGTGTTTGCTCTATAAATCTGGGTGCTCCAGTGTTGGGTGCATTGATATTTATGACTGTTATGTCTGTGGTCACCTGGGGGCCTGCTCCAGATCACCCTAAAACCACAAGGCATGCTCCAAGATGTGCCTTGCTGCCCTGCACACAGTAGCTCACCCAGAACATTGGGTGATCGAGCTCAGGAGCACAGTAACTCCCTTCTGGGACCTGTGCCATCCAGGATGTCCATACAGCAGTTGTGTCTGCAGGTCAGTGGGACCCTCACCATGTTCCCTGGTGGAAGTTCAATGAAGGGAGAAGGGAACACAACTCCCCACCTGGGTGTGGTGAGCAAACCCATCCCAACCCTCTCAGTTCCAGGCCTGTGTGTTGAGCTGCCAGGCACAGCCCACACCCTGGCCACTGGCTCAGGAGCCGAGACAGCAGCTCGGTCCACAGCACATCCTCCCAGTGGTGCCAGAGCTGTCACTTCTACAGATAGTCCAGGTGATGAACACTGTGGCAGACCCTGTGGACTGCACGGTCACAAGCCTGCTTTACAGAGTGACCTGTGGTCCTGTGTGGTGTGGGTGGGGCCCAGCAGGCAGGCCCCTCTATGCACCTGTGTTTACAGTGTTCAGACTCTGCTCTGAATGTGTGTTAAGTCCAAGGAGGAGGAAGCCTTGCCCCTCCAGGCAAGGAGGGGTTTTACATGACCAATCTGCTACCCACGGCTGGTGGTCTCCAGGGACAACACCTGCCAAAGGTGAGCACAGGCATCTGCTGCTGCAGGCTGGACCCGCCCCTGTCCTGGTCAGGTCGGCCTCCCTGCCCCATGACTACACAACTCCTGAACCAACTGCACAGGCATTGGCAGCATGAACAGCCTCCACTTCACCCCACTGATGTGGGAGGGAGTCTTGCTCTGGGGCTGGAGGAGGACCACGCACACGGCCCCCTACCCTGGAGGAGGGCCCCTACAGGAGGAGGCTTTTGCTGTAGCTTCTTCCCATAGCAACCTGTGGCTCATACAGTGTCTCTTCTGAACAGGCCCATTTTGTGACTGGGTCTCAGCTCCATCTTCTGTAAACTGGGGACGATGGCATTATTCACTTTGTGGCTGTTTTGGGAAAACAAATGAGCTAATTCATGCTGAGTGCTTTCAACAGTGAATTCCTGATGCATGGCAGGTACTTAAAATCCTGTTTTGGCAAATCATTTAATCATGTGAAAATTGTTGCAATAGGACGTTGAATCTAAACCCATGATACCCACTTGTGAAAAATTCAGATGTATGCACAAAAAAACAGGAAAAGGAATGCACAAAAGAGCTGACAGAGGTTAAAATATTTGGCATAACTATAGGATTTTTCTTTATTTTTCTGTTATTTTGTTTCATATTCTACATTTTCTGAATTGAACAGTATGATACTTACAATCAGTGAAAAAAAATACAGAAATACTAGTAAATGTTGTAGAACAGTCAAGTAAAAGGAGGACTGGAAGATTCATTGACTTTAACAAGTAGATGATCTTTAAAATGCTTTTCAAAAATAAAAACCAGTAAAGTAATGGGGCAGGAAATAAATGAAATAGGATGAAGAGTGTGATGAAGGGCGAAATGCCTAACTGGAGAAATCCATGGAGCTATGCACACATGTGAAACATGTGTACAGACTTGCAAACAGTCATTCCTGTGGCACACACATGCAGTGTTCATGTGTTCAAACATTCACACGTGCAGACACATATGAGGTACTCAGGGATCACTGCTGATCAGGAATTTTAATTAACAGAAAGAGATGATAAAATCACTTAATCAATATATTTACATAGATATAAAATAATTTATATCTGTTTCTATCTAAAATATTTATATATTTAGATTTAAACAAAGACATAAAATGAAAATACTCTAGAGACATCCATACACAGACATGATATAGGTATGGTGCAGATACAGACAGAGAGAGAGGGAAATCTGCTGGGTTCAATTTAGACAGATTTTATGGGGGGAAACAGGAGGCAGGGTCTGCATATGGAATGGACAGAGGCAGCTGGACATGCTGGGCGTGAAGACCTGGCAGAGCCCCCAGCAGTTGGCTGGCACCCCTCGCCCAGTAGGGGGCACAGCTACTCCCAGGATCTTGTGGGCTCCTCTGGAAGCCCCTGAGCTAGAGGTGGAAACAGCTGAGTGTGAGGAGTCTGGACAGCAAAGGCCAAATGTACGGTTTCTCTGCACTTCACTGAGGGATCATTGAGGATTCAGGCAGGAGCCTGGGGTGACGAACAGCCATGCAGGCATGGCCAGGCCTCCTGGGCACCCATGCCACAGGGAAGCAGGTCATCCTGTCTAGTCACCAGGTGTCACTGAACTCTCAGTGCAGCAATGCCAGGGAGTGGTCACTCAAGGACAGTGATCTCTCCATGGTGAGGATGGAGCCAGCCAATGGGGCCAATGTGTGTGAACCACAGCCTGTGCACCAGAAAAGAGGAGCTGCTGGAGGAGGGGCAGGTACCCAGGAGCCATCATCTGCGATACTGAGCCAGGAGCCCTCATCTATGACACTGAGGAGACAGGAACCTTCACCTGCGATGCTGAGTCAGGAGCCCTCACCTGTGACACTGAGGAGCCAGGAGCCCTCACCTGCGATGCTGACCCAGGAGCCCTCGCCCACATCACTGAGTGGTGCCTCTGGACCAGGATGGCCGTGCCCCCATCTGTGACTTGTACTGTGGCTATTTAACTGTGAGTAGGTCAATCTGTGAAGCTTGAAAATTTTCTTTCTCTCTTTAAAGAAAATAAAATGAAAATATCTGTCTTTTAGGTTTTTAATTTGTATTCACCTTTTAGAAAAAATTACTAGAATTTCATATAGTTTTTTAACTTACAGAAAAGCCATAAGAGAGGTAGCAGGAACTGATGTGTATCACATATTTATGCTGTTTGTGTGTGTGTTGGGTGGCCTGTGTGATCACATTTACACAGTAGAAGACATGTAACTTTTAAACAGAATTGGATATTGGTCTCAACAGCTTTGTGTAAATGGACATGTGAACTTGAAGAAGTGTACGGTTCATTCCTTACTACCCGTCAGCATGCCCTCCTGACATTAAGATCCTGGTGCTCCATGGCTCACTCGGGAGTGCAGTGCTGATGGTGCCAGGTCTGCGGGTTCGGATCCCATATAGGGATGGCCAGTGCGCTCACTGGCTGAGTGTGGTGCAGATGGCGCCGCGCCAAGGGTTGCAATCCCCTTACCGGTCAAAAAAAAAAAAAAAAAAGATCCTGGTGCTTCAGGGGAACATACACAGCACTTTAAGTGCTAAAGTGGTTTTTCAGATACTAAATAAATCACCCAGGTCACCAGTGGAAACAGTATTTATAATCACCATCCACCATTTCCTGGGAACCATAGGTTTGTCTCAGCAGAGCTGTTCATGACACAGGTAATGGGTGGACTGGCCGTGGACTTGTGAAATAATTCCCTGAAGTTCTGTGACAGAACGGGGAAACTGGTCATCCCCTGCCCTGCAGCCTGCTGGGGACCGGGAAGGGAAGGCTCGTAGCAGGATCTCTAGTGTCACTGGCTTTAATCAAGCTTTTTGCTGCCATTGTTCACAGATGGGGAGACACATGTGAAGGGGAAAGTTTCTCTCCAAAGACTGTTGTCCCAATTCCTGGCCTGCCCTTCGTGTTCTCATCACTATGGGCATCCCCTGGTGAGTCTGAAAGCCACTCCCCTTTGCTGGTCTGAAGGCCAATCCTAATCTACTTAAATATGTTCCAGAACTGAAAGAAAACAGTGTATATAAAGGGTGAAAAAAAACGAGGATCTTAGCAGAGAAATGAAAAATTAAGGAAAGAAATAAAGAGAAATTCTGGAATTTAAAAGTACAATATTTGAATTAAACAATTCACTACATGCTTTTAATAGCAGCTGGAGACAGCAGATAAGAAGCCAGGGAACTTGAAGCCAATCAGCAGAAATTGTCCAAACTGAGTAAAAGAGGAAAACACAGGTAAAAATAGAATGAACAGAGCCTGTCAGACCATAATAAGCCGTGTAACATACATAACTGAAAACACAGGAGGAGAGAGGAGAGACAATGGGGCAGGAAAAAACCCACGACAGGACCAAAATTTCCCTCAGTTGGTGAAAAACATCAAGCTACAGAAGCAAGAAACTCAGAAAGCTGCAGGAAGAGAATGAACAGGCACACGACAGACCCTGTGCAGAAAACCGAAGGTGAAAAAGTCCTTAAAGCAGCCAAGGAAAAGATGATTCCAAACCAGGGCTTCAGCAGTGCTGCTGATGTGCAGGAGACAAAGTGTTGAATTCACAAAACAGCAAAGGAGGAAAAGTGAGCACAGAATGCGGTAACTTGACCACTCTTCACCACGGAGGAGCCTTGCGGACACTCTCGGATAAACAGATACAAGGAGAACCTGGAACCCGCTCACTCATCTCCTGAGGACACTGCAGAACGCTCTTCAGGCTGACGGATGATGACCAGGACAAAACAGCAGACCAGCGACACCAACCACAACACGAACGACGGCGTGTCCACAACATTAGTCCTCCACTGTCTGTAATAATTAAGAGTGAGTGTTGTAATCATTAGAACAACTACTAACCAACAGAAACACTGATGAAGAGCCCTGAAAAAATATTTCACTCCAAAAAGAAGCAGAATAGAAGGAAAAAACAAAAACAGGAACATTTGAAAACCAACAGGAAGATGGAAGATGTAAAGTCAACAATACCAAAGATATAATAAAACGTAAATCACCCAAAGGCTTCAATTATTAGCAATGATTTTCAGACTGGGTAGCAGATCTCACTACAAAAATCCACTTACACGAAGACACAGGAGGTCAAATGGAAAAGAATGGGGGAGAATATGCCATGTGCTACACACTGAATGTCTGCGTCCCCACAATTTCTATGTTGAGCACCTAATTTCCAAGGTGATGGTATTAGGAGGTGATTAGGTCGTGAGGGTGGAGCTGTCATGAACAGGATTAGTGCACTAATCCTGCACTAATTAGTGCACTATTGGACTAACAGGATTAGTCCAATAAGGAACAAGGACGACGCTGTCCTTCCCTGCTGTGTAAGGACACAACACAGCGAGAAGAGAAGCTGCCCCTCTGCAAACCAGGGAGCAGGTCTTCCTGCAGTGGCTTACGTCCTGCACTCACCAGAGAGCTGCCTTACTGTTGGGCCAATGCCCTGGCCGGGAGGCATTCAATAAAGGGCCATTCTGATTAGGAGGAAGAGGAGAAGGACGTGGTAAAGAGGCAGCCCCTCCCTGGCCCTGCAGTTCCCTGCTCAGGACAGCTGACGTGGCTCAGGCCACTCCCACCTCTCCAAGAGCCCCCAGACCTCTGCTTCTACACTTGGCTCCCTATGTGTCTGTCCCTAGGAATCTTTAACCCAGAACCAAACTGGGATCTCAATAAAGGAAAAAAATTTCTATCAAGCAGAAGACAGGCTGTCTTCCTTTTCTCCTGGAAAAATATGCCCCAATCTATCTACCCATGAGCAGTCTCTACACCATGTGTGCCCTCCCTCAAAATACGGCCCAGTCCTGTGCACAGCACTGAGACCCAGAGGCCATGAGAGTCTGCTAAAAACAGCTCTCAACATTCCCTGCTCTGAACTGGGTGCCCAAGGCAACCTCACTGTGACCTTGGAACACCTCAACTCCCCTCCTGGGCCTCAGTTTCCCCACGTGTAAAAGGATGAGGGTGGACTAGATGCCATCTTATTCTCTGCCCCCAAGTGAGACAAAATCAGAGAGAGCAACATGCATCAAACTCTGGGAGCTCCTGCCGCCCCGCACAGGCAGGGCCCTTCACTGGAGCCTAACACGGGATTCGTGTTGTGGAGGCAACCTGGGGCAGGTGCATAATGGGGCAAGACGCTGGGACTAAATCCTGTGAAGAATGAGAATCTGGTCCAGGCCCCAGGCCTGACCCTTTTGGGGGCCGTTTACGCACACTTGGTCCCAGCACCCACTGGAGGACAAGGGCACATTCTTCAAGTAGAACCAACCATGCAGGGCCCCAGGGAGTCCGGGGGTTGGGGGAGAGTCTCTTGCCCTGACACCCAGCAAGCAGGGCGTGCCACCCCCCCATGGTCCCTCCCTCGGGTCTCCTCCCCAGGCCCTGCAAGACCCAGTCCACTAGGGTGGGTTGAGCAGGCCCTACACAGGTCTCTGACCTCTGGCTCCAGTCCAAAGGGAACGTCCAAGGACCCAGGCTTGGGGCCTCCCTACCCCTGAGCACAGGGAAGGGCACCCGTACCCTCACCCAGGGGTCAGGTTAGTTCCTTGACCCTCCACCTCAACCAGGGACCCCCACCCCACCAGCAAGCCCAAGGCTTCACACTTACGGACGACTCCAGGACAGAGGCACCTCCGCGACACCTGGGGAACAGCAGCTTGGAAACCCGTAGTGCCCACCCCCGGAAACCTCAGGGACTTCACGCCCAAGCACTTGCTGCCACCCCCAGGAATTCTCTAGGGCCTTCCTCACACCTCCAGCACCGCCCCTGCCCAGAAGGCCCCCCGGGTCGGGGCCTGCTCACCCCCAGGGGTCTTCCCGTCATGGGCTTCGATCCCAGGGCCTTCGGGTTGAGACCCTACGAACCGGTGGCCTCACCCCGCTCATCCCCTGACCTCGGCTCCCTGGTCCCTCAACCCACAGCTCCCCAGTCCCCCCGACCCCCGGCCCCTCCTCACAAGCCGAGGAGTCTCCGCAGACGCTGGGCAGCACAAGCGCCAGAAGCACGAGCAGCGTGGCCGCCATGCCGCCGTCCGCGTTCCGCCTCCAGTCGCCGCCATGGCCGCCGCCGCCACTCTCTAAGAACCGCGAAAGGGAGACGGCGGCGGCGGGGGGCACGGCGGCACGTGACTCCGGCGTGCGCGCTCCCAGCCTGAAGAGGCGCGTCCCGGCGTTGCTAGGATACGGGGGCGGGGCCTGCCAGGAAGGGCAGAGCCTGGTGCGTTTCTAACCCGGTTCTTTCAAAAAGTTACAAACTAACAAAGAACTGCACGCTGAAGAGTGGTCACAGTGTCGTGGATTGTGTGAAGGTGAGAAAGCAAAATAAAAGGATAAAAAACGGGTGGAAATGGTAAACTTTATTTATTTATTTTTTGTATTATTTCATTTTTTTTTAAAGATGACCCATAAGGGGATCTTAACCCTTGGCTTAGTGTTATCAGCACCACGCTCTCCAAGTGAGCCACAAGCCGGCTCACTTGTAAACTTGTATATTACTTATACTATTTATACTTTTATAATACTTAAACTTTATGTTCCTTAAATTTTATCACAATTAAGAGAAAAAAATAATTAAGTCACGGGAGAGGGAGCTAATAAAAATACCTGGATGGCAGTTAAAATTGAATCTCAGAGAATGAGTAAGTTTCACAGGATAAGCATCCTCTGCAATATTTACATAGTTATACAAAAAAAGTTAACACCAAGGTCAAGGGTTCAGGTTCCGTACTGGCCAGCTGCTAAAAAAAAAATAATAAAATATATATATATATATAAAGAAAGTGTATTAGTCCGTTTCTGTTGCTTATAACAGAATTCCTGAAACTGGGTAATTTGCAATAGGACAATATTATTGCTTGCATTTTCGGAGGCTGGAAAGTCAAGAGTCCAGGGAACAGATCTAGTCAAGGCCTTGTTCATGGTGACTCTGCACAGTGATGCAGACTGTCACTTGGCAAAATGGCAGAAGCAGAGAGACACTAACCTCCTCACTGGCTCTCCTTTTAAAACCCTCAGAACCATGCCCATGACCACCATTAAACCATCAATGGATTAATCCATTTACTAGGGCATGGTCCTCACAATCAGATCACCTCTTCAAGGCCCCACCTTTCAATGACCATAATAGGATCTCCCACCCTCTGAACACTGTCAGTGGGGATTAAGCCTCAATGAACTTCAGGGGGACATCTAATCCACAGCAGAAAGTGTTCACTATTCATCTGAAATTCCAGTTCAAGTGGTCACCAGTCCCATATTTTGTCTGGCAACCCTACCCCACTTTTACAACAAATACTTAAACAAATGACAAAATAATTTCAAATGATAGTGCAAAAACAAGGTGATGGGGCCAGCCCGTGGCTCACTTGGGAGAGTGTGGTGCTGATAACACCAAGGCCATGGGTTCGGATTCCTATATAGGGATGGCCAGTTAACTCACTTGGGAGAGTGTGGTGCTGACAACACCAAGTTGAGGATTAAGATCCCCTTACTGGTTATCTTTAAAAAAACAACAACAACAACAACAATAACAACAACAAAAAACAGGGTGATGTACCTTTGTGGCCTTGGATTAGACAATGGTTTCTTAGATAACACCCCAGAAGCACAAGAACAAATAAAAAAATAAACTGGACTTCATCAAAATAAAAAATTTTCGGCCTTCACAAGTTGAATTTGTGAAAACACAATCCATAGAATGAGAGAAAATATTTGCAAATCCTATATCTGATAAGGGACTTATATCTAGAATATATAAAGAGCACTTACAAGTCAATAAAAAGACAACCTGATTAAAAAATGGACAAAGGATCTGAATACACATTTTGTCAAAGAAGATATAGGAACGGTCTGTAAACACATGAGAAGATGCTCAGCATCATTGGCCATCAGGGAAATGCAAATCAAAACCTCAGTGAGACACCACCTCACACCATACGCTGAAGCACAGAGAAGTTATTTGACGAGGGTCACACGGCAGCAAAACCAAGACTCAGACTCGGGCAGTCTGGCCCCACAGCGTGTTGCCTGCACCTTCTCTGTGCTCTGCTCAGAGTGCCCGGCCAGCCCCTTACTCCTCAGCCAGCGTCCTTTGGTCGTAACCCTCCCTCTGCACAGCATGAGTTTTAACTCCAGTCAGCCCCACCCGAGCTCCACCTCCATTTTTGCTACTTACTAGCTGTGTAATCTTGATCAAGTTATTCATTAGGACTAGTCCTCAGTTTCCTCATCTGTAAGATAGGCTTAATTCTATTTCACAGACTTGCTGTAAGAATTAGTTGAGCTAATGTGCATAAAATGCCTGACGTGTAGTAGGCATTCGATACCAGTCCTATTAGGTGTCTCATTACATATTGTTCATCTCTGGACTAGAGGAACAATCTTTTCCTGAGACCGATAAGCCAGCATAGGGGGAGAGTTACTGGCAGGCACATGTTTTCTGTGTACATTTATCTTTTATGGGGACAGAGTCCATAGCTTTTATCATATAGAAAGACTGTGATGCCAGATGCTGGCAAGCGTGTGGAGCAACTGCAACTCATGTACTGTGACATGTGGGATGGAAATGGCACAATCGCTTCAGAAAAACATTTGACAGTTTTCTGTAAAATGCATTTCATTCCTAGGAATTTACCCATGAGGAATAAAATCATGTTCACAAAAGGACTTGAAGAAGAATGCTAACAGCTGCTTTATTCATAAAAGTAGAAACTGGAAACAGCTCAGGTGTCTATCAATAGGAAAAGGACAGACAAGCTGGGTGTAGCCATATAGTGGCATAGGACTCACGAACAGGCTGGGCCGGTGGCCCGTGGCCCCGCTGCTCCACTCGGAGGCCGAGGGTCACTGGAGCCAGGAGTTCTGAGCTGCAGGGTGCCATGCCATCGGGCATCCGCACTAGGCGAACTCCTCGGAGCAGTGACCACCCAGTTGACCAAAGAGGGGTGACCCGGGTTCTGTGGCAGGAAGGCAGGCAGGTCTGGGGCAGGTTCCCTCCTTGGAGAGTGATAAGAGGGGACATTTCCCCCTAGATCCCCCAAAGAAATCAGCATTGGGGACCTGCTTGAGGTTTCCACCTTTTCTCTCCTCCAAGTGGCCTCCTGCTGTTCTAGTTCATGCACGCAGGCCTGCCTGGTCCTCCCGACCAGACAGAAGTGCAGGGCTGGTCAGAGCCAGGGCGAGAAGGAGGCTGTCGGCTGCCGGGCACCTGGCCTGGGCTCCCCCGACAGCTGGGCCGCGTGCCCGCCATTCCCTGTGGCAGGCTCATCCTCTTGATGTCAGGGCTGCAGGCACGCCCAAGTGCCGAGCCAGGCTCGGGGGCAGCGAGATCACCCAGGGCAGGCTCAGTTTTCCCTCTCCTTGCATGCCCAGGGCCTGCAGCCTACCTGCTGATTTTTGTGTGTCTTATTAGGTCCCAGGGACTCCTGCGGCCCGGGTGAGCCTCAGGGGTGGGGTCCACGCCGCTCTGCAGAGGGACCTTATCCCTGAACCTAGGCTGTGCTGGAGGGTCTCAGCCTGGCTGGGAGAGATCAGGCCACTGTTGCCTCCAGAAAAAATGAGAAAGGGCCTTCCCTGGGTGTACCCCCTGCCCTTGAGCCCACCTGGCCCCCTCCTGCACCCCGCACCTCTCTGTTCCATGAATTAGCCCAGTTCATGGTGGGGGGTCGTGGCTGAATTGCTCTCTCCCCTTGGCAACCTGGGGCATGTTTAGCAGGGTGGGCAGCTCCTAACTCAACAGGAAGGGTTAATCTGGTGATGGGGCACACTGGCCCTGGAGGGGTGGGTGGGGATCCATGCAGGGCAGAGCCACCTCATCCCCCTCGCAGGGCCCCGTTCAGCTGAGCTTTGGGCTGGAGGAATGTGCTCCTTTCTCCTCATCCAGACTGGCTGTGTGATGGTAGCTCTGCCGTGTGTGTGTGTGTGTGTGTGTGCGCGCACGCGCGTGCGCACGCATGTACACATGTGTGTGATGGGAATTCCAGGCATCTTCAGGCAGGAGACCCCTTCACTTGCTACAGTCACAGGATGGAGCGACCCCTGCCCAGGGCCCGAAGCTGGAGCTGACTCCGCAGAGGCAGGTGGGGCAGGTCTGCACCACATTGGTGCCCACCTCCCCACGCCTCCAAGCCCAGGCCAGGCCTAGGGAGCAGGGCTGATGGGGTTCACCCTTATTTAATCCTGTGTGACTCCTGAGCAGCTGCAGGCCACCCGCACACCCTCCACACCTCCTCTCCACGACTCCATGGCAGGGATAGCCCTGCCGTGACTAGTGCTCCCCCTGGGGCTTTGGCTTCAGCTGCGAAGCAAGGAGAACCTTAGGCATCTCCAGGGTCCCTCTTTGCCCCCAGCTCTGAAATCCTGCCTGCAGTCGCCAATCCACAGCTGATCCTGGGCCTCTCTTGTGTGCCAGGGCTGTTCCATTTGAACTTTGCTGCTTGAGGGACTCCAGTCTCAGGCCATGTTTGTTTCCATTGTGAAAAAGAGCCAGTTGCAAAAAAACTTCTCCCCCATGGCACGGACAGGGTAGAAGGTAGCAAATGAGAGAAGAGCCAACCTTAGAAAGAGCTATACCCAGGAACTGGGGTGGGAGGGAGGATGGGGAGAGGGGCTGGGGCCCGGCACCCCGACCCAGGCATTACTTCTGAGAGGCCAGAGACGTCCGACACTCACCTTAGGACTCGGTTCTGTGATGTTAAAAGACCCCATTCCTCTAATCTTTTGATTAAGCCTGCCCTGCCACTAAGGGCCTCCCTCGAATGGCTTGCCCCAGGGCCCCCTTGGCCTGCCCTCCCACTAAGAGTGCCCCTGGCCTTTTCTGGCCTACCACTATGGGCCGCCCTGGCCAGATCTGTTGCTAAGGACCCCACTGCCACTGGCCTGCCTTGGCGCCCCTGTTTTAGTCCATTTTGTGTTACTATAACAGAATACGTGGAACTGGGTTCCAAAAACAGTAACTCAGGGGTCTCACATTGCAAGATGCTGGAAGCAGAGAAAGCAGAGACAGACAGACTCCCATGTGCTCTTCTTTTAAGGCCCTCAGAAACATATACCTGACCACTATTTTTAATCAATACAATTGGGCATGGTCTGCCCCGACCCCCAAAACTCATGTCCTTTTCACATGCAAATACAGTCATTTCATCCCCACAGTCTTAACTTGTTTCAACTCAAGAGTCTAAAGTTCAAAGGCCCATCTGTGAAATCAATACAATTTATCTATTTCCAAAATACAATAGCGGGACAAACATAGGGTACATACTCCCATTCCAAAAGGGAGAGATACACCAAAAGAAAGGGGTATTGGGTTCTGAGCAAGTCCAAAATCCAGCAAGGCAGGCATTAAATCTCAAAGATGGTTAATCATCAACCTTGAGTCCATGTTCCATGTTCTCTGCATGCTGGTATGGGGGTTGGGTCACTAAGTGCTCGGGCAGCTCTGCTCCTATGGCTTTCCTGGTTGCAGGCCACACTTCAGCAATCCCAGGCTGTCATTCCACTCTGTAGCTCCACAGGTCTGGGGTCTCCATGGCATTCTTGCTCTCATGGCCCCACTGGACATGGTGCTGATGGAGTTTCTCTGCTGCAACTCCGACCCCACGTTTCCACTTAGCATTGCTTTAGCAAAAGCTATCTGTAGTGACTCTGTCCTGGTGACAGATCTCTCCCTGGGCCCCCAGACTTCTCTATACCTCCTTTGAAATCTGGGTGGAGGCTGCCAAGCCTTCTGAGCTCAGGCATTCTGTGAACCTGAAGACCCAACACCACCTGAACTCCACCAAGGCTTCTGGCTGGTATTTTCCAAAGCTGTGGGTCCAGCCACACCTGGGGGTCAATTTAGCCACAGCTGGAGCAGCCAAAGCAGCCAGGGTGCTGGTGCTAGAAGCAGTTTCCCAAGGTGGTCCTGAGCAGTAAGCCCAGGGAAGGCTCCTCAAGCCAGTTCCCCAAGACAATTTTGTCTCCCTAGATCTTTGGGCCTGAAATGGAAGAGGTGACCCCAGAGCCTTCTGCAATGCCTTCAGGGCCTTTTTCTCCTTCTCTTGATAATCCCATTCTTTTGTGTTAATCTTCTTAGTACCATTGAATTTTCCTTCTGAAAATGCTCTCTTCTTCTCCACCACATGGCCAGGCTGCAAATTTTCCAAATCATTACACTCTGCTTCCCTTTGAAGTTCTGGCTTTATGTCATGCCATTGCTGCCATAACTCAGAGCAGGCTCTTACAAGTAGCCATGCAGCTCCCTTAATGTTTTGCTACTTAGAAATTTCTTCCGCAAAATACTCTGGTTCACAGCTCTTAAGTTCCAACTTCCACACAGTCCTAGCGCACGGACACAATGCCGCCAAGTTCTTTGCCAGTTCACAGCAAGGGTGATCTTTGCCCCAGTTTCCAATAAACTCCTTATTTCTATCAGAGACCTCCTTCAAATGATCCTTACCATCCATATTTCCATAAGCATTCCATTAAACAGTCTCTAAGACATTCCAAACTTTCCCTCCTCTTTTTGTCTTCTTCTGAGTCCTCCAAACTCCTCCAAACTCTGAACACCCAGTTCTGAAGCCATTTCCACATTTTCAAGTATCTGTTACAAGCAACAGCCCACTCCTGGTACCAATTTTCTGTGGCTATAACAGAATACTTGGCACTAAGGGCCTCCATGGCCAGGTCTACTATTCTGAGCCCCTTCACTGCTAACAGCCCCCCTCCTGCTAAGGGCCTCCCTGGCCTGGCCTGGCCTAAGAGGCCCAGTGGTCTTGCCTGTCCCTAGGGTCCCCTGCCCTGGCCTGCGACTAGAGACCCTATAGGATGGGCTGGCCTGTGATTACGGCTCCCTGGCCAGGCAGGCCTACCCCAAGTGCCCCCTAACCTGACATGGCCTGCTCGTAGGGAAGCCCTGGCCCTGCCTGGCCTGCCCCAACAGCTTCCCTAGCCTGGCCTGGGCTGTCACTAGGACACTGCTGGCCTGGCCCAACCTGGTTCAGAGCCAAGGACCCCCTGACATCTCCTGGGCTGTCCCCAGGGCCCTTCTGGCCTGTACTGGCCCAGCACTATGGGTCACCTCTGTCCTGGCCTGGTGCTACACGCACCCCTGCCAGGCTTTGCCTTCCACTAAGTGCTCCCATGGCCTGCACTGACCCTAGGGCCCCTGTGCCCTTGCCTGCCACTAAGGGCTGCCCTGGCTCCTAGGCTGCCAAGGGCTTCCTCCTGCTATGGGCCAGCCTGGCTTGGCCTGCGCAAGGAACCTACTGGTTGTTCTGCCATACAGCCCCCCTTTACTAGTCTGCCCCAAGTAGACCACAGGCTTAAGGGCCACCCTGCCACTAAAGCCAACACTGCCACTAAGTGCCCCACTTGACTGGCCTGTTCCTGGGCCACGTTGGCCTGTCTTGGTGCTAAGAGCTCCTTGGCTTGCCTCTAAGAGATCACCTGCCATGGCTTTCCCTGCCACTAAGGGCCCTCTTTGAATGGCCTGGACCATAGCCCCCTTGGCCTCCTTACTGCTATAGCCCCCATGACCTTGCCTGCCTGAGTATAAGAGACCCCCTGGACTGGCATGGCCTGACCTGTGGGTCTCTTACAGGCAGGCCAGGTCAGGCCGGGACAGACCTGAGGTAGGCCCAACCAGTGGGTCTCTTCTCTAAACCTGGTCAGGCTAACCCATAGTGGCAGTGGGGCCCGTAGCAGGCCTGGCCAGCGACCGTTAGTGGCAGGCCAGGAAAGTCCAGGAGCACCGTTAATGGCAGGACAGGACAAGTGAGACCAGGGTGTCTCTTAGAGGCAGGCCAGCCTGGGGGGCCCCGGGGGGGGCCTTCCTTTCTCTCTTGGGGGCCCAAGGGGAGGTCAAGCCAGGGCCTCCTGCCTGTTAGTGGCAGGGCAGGCCAGGAGGGAGATAGGTGGGCTAGAAGAGAGAAGGAAACATAGAAAGAAAGGAGAGAGAGAGAAACAGACCCCAAAGAAAGAAAGAAGGAATGAAGAAAAGAAGGAATGAAAGAAAAAAAGAGCCCCCCTCCCAAAAATGAAGAAAGACAGATGCAAGGAAGGAGAGAAAGAAAGGAAGGAGAGGCAGGCAGGAAGAAAGGAAAGAAGGAAGGAAAGAGCCCCCCTAGTCCCCCCTGACTGGCACTGACCTGACTCTAACTAGCCCCCTGTACTGGCCTGGCCTAGCCTGGCCTTCCAGTAAGGGCTCACTTGGCCTGTTGTCCCCTAGGGCTCCCAAGAAAGAAAAGAAAGAGAAAGAAAGAAGGAAGGAAGGAAGGAAGGAAGGAAGGAAGGAAGGAAGGAAGGAAGGAAGGAAGGAAAGAAAGAAAGAAAGAAAGAAAGAAAGAAAGAAAGAAAGAAAGAAAGAAAGAAAGAAAGAAAAAGAAAAAGAAGGAAAGAAAGAAAGAGAGAAGGAAAAACGGAAAGAAGGAAGGAAAGATGGAAAGAAGGAAAGAAAGAAAGAAGGATTGAAGGAAAGAAAGAAAGGAAAGAAGAAAGAGCCGTCAAATAAATAAAGAAGGAAAGAAGGAAGGAAACAGGGGAAGGGAAGGGAGGGTTAAGGGAAGGTTAAAGGAGGGGTAAGGGAAGATTAAGGGAATGTTAAGGGAAGGTTAGGGAAGGTTAAAGGAAGGTTAAGAGAGGGTTAAGGGACGATTAGGGAAGGTTAGGGAGGGTTAAAGGAAGGTTCGGGAAGGTTAAGGGAAGGTTAGCGAAGGTTAGTGAAGGTTAGTGAAGGTTAGTGAAGGGAGGAAGGAGGGGAGGAAGGAGGGGAGGAAAGAAGGAAAAGAGAGAAAGAGCCCCCTAGAGTCCCCTTGGCCTGACCTGGTCTTCCTCTAAGAGAGCCCCTGGCCTCACCTGTCCTGCCATTAAGGGCACCTCTGGCGTTTCCTGGCCTGCCACTAAGGGCTTCCCTGGTCAGGCCTTTTAATGGCCCCATTGCCACTAAGGGCAGGCCTAGCCAGGCCTGCACCAGAGACCCACTGCCTCAGACCCACCCTGGCCTGGCCTGGCCTATCCTTACGATCCTGCAGGCCTGACCTGGACTGGCACTATGGCCTGTCTGGCCCAGCCTGGCCCAGATCTAAGGACCTGGGCTGTCCCGGGGCCCTTCTGGCCCGTACTGGCCCAGCACTATGGGCCACCTCTGTTCCAGCCTGGTGCTACGGGCACCCCAGCCAGGCCTTGTCTTTCACTAAGTGCTCCCATGACCTGGCCTGATCCCAGGGCCCCTGTGCTCTCGCATGCCACTAAGGGCTGCCCTGGCTCCTAGGCTGCCAAGGGCCTCTTACTGCTATGGGCCAGCCTGGCTTGGCCTGCCCACAGAACCCATTGGTTGTTCTGCCATACGGCCCCCCTTTACTAGTCTGCCCCTAGCAGACCACAGCCTTAAGGGCCACCCTGCCACTAAAGCCAACACTGCCACTAAATGCCCCACTTGACTGGCCTGTTCCTGGGCCACGTTGGCCTGTCTTGGTGCTAAGAGCTCCTTGGCTTGCCTCTAAGAGATCACCTGCCATGGCTTTCCCTGCCACTAAGGGCCCTCTTTGAATGGCCTGGACCATGGCCCCCTTGGCCTCCTTACTGCTATAGCCCCCCTGACCTTGCCTGCCTGAGTGTAAGAGACCCCCTGGACTGGCATGGCCTGACCTGTGGGTCTCTTACAGGCAGGCCAGGTCAGGCCGGGACAGACCTGAGGTAGGCCCAACCAGTGGGTCTCTTCTCTAAACCTGGTCAGGCTAACCCATAGTGGCAGTGGGGCCCGTAGCAGGCCTGGCCAGCGACCGTTAGTGGCTGGCCAGGAAAGGTTAGGGGCACCGTTAATGGCAGGACAGGACACGTGAGACCAGGGTGTCTCTTAGAGGCAGGCCAGCCTGGGGGGCCCTGGGGGGGGCCTTCCTTTCTCTCTTGGGGGCCCAAGGGGAGGTCAGGCCAGGGCCTCCTGCCTGTTAGTGGCAGGGCAGGCCAAGAGGGAGATAGGTGGGCTAGAAGAGAGAAGGAAACATAGAAAGAAAGGAGAGAGAGAGAGAGAAACAGACCCCAAAGAAAGAAGGAAAGAAAAGAAGGAATGAAGGAAAGAAAAAAAGAGTCCCCAAAGAAAAAAATGAAGACAGATGGAAGGAAGGAAAGAAAGAAAGAAAAGGCAGGCAGGCAGGCAGGCAGGAAGGAAGAAAAGAGCCCCCCTAGTCCCCCCTGTTATGCACTGACCTGCCTCTTACTAGCCCCGTTTGGCCTGGCCTAGCCTGGCCTTCCAGTAAGGGCTCTCCTGGCCTGCTGTCCCCTAGGGCTCCCAAGAAAGAAAAGAAAGAAAGAAAGAAGAAAAGAAAGTAAAGAAAGAAAAAAGAAAAAGACAGAAAAGTAAGAAAAGAAAGGAAAGAAAGAAAAAGAAAGAGAGAAAGAGAAACAAGGAAGGAAGGAAGGATTGAAGGAAGGAAAGAAGAAAGCAAAGAAAGAAAGAAAGAGCCCCCAAATAAATAAAGAAGAAGGAAACAGGGAAGGGAGGGTTAAGGGAAGGTTAAGGGAGGGGTAAGGGAAGATTAAGGGAAGGTTAGGGAATGTTAAGGAGGGTTAAAGGAAGGTTCGGGAAGGTTAAGGGAAGGTTAGCGAAGGTTAGTGAAGGTTAGTGAAGGGAGGAACGAGGGGAGGAAGGAAGGAAAAGAGAGAAAGAGCCCCCTAGAGTCCCCTTGGACTGACCTGGTCTTCCTCTAAGAGAGCCCCTGGCCTCACCTGTCCTGCCATTAAGGGCACCTCTGGCGTTTCCTGGCCTGCCACTAAGGGCTTCCCTGGCCAGGCCTTTTAATGGCCCCATTGCCACTAAGGGTGGGCCTAGCCAGGCCTGCACCAGAGACCCACTGCCTCAGACCCACCCTGGCCTGGCCTGGCCTATCCTTACGATCCTGCAGGCCTGACCTAGACTGGCACTATGGCCTGTCTGGCCCAGCCTGGCCCAGATCTAAGGACCTGGGCTGTCCCGGGGCCCTTCTGGCCTGTACTGGCCCAGCACTAATGGGCCACCTCTGTCCTGGCCTTGTGCTATGGGCACCCCGGCCAGGCCTTGTCTTCCACTAAGTGCTCCCATGACCTGGCCTGATCCCAGGGCCCCTGTGCTCTTGCCTGCCACTAAGGGCTGTCCTGGCTCCTAGGCTGCCAAGGGCCTCTTACTACTATGGGCCAGCCTGGCTTGGCCTGCCCACAGAACCCACTGGTTGTTCTGCCATATGGCCCACCTTTACTAGTCTGCCCCTAGCAGACCACAGCCTTAAGGGCCACCCTGCCACTAAGTGCCCCACTTGACTGGCTTGTTCCTGGCCCACGTTGGCCTGTCTTGGTGCTAAGAGCTCCTTGGCTTGCCTCTAAGAGATCACCTGCCATGGCTTTCCCTGCCACTAAGGGCCCTCTTTGAATGGCCTGGACCATGGCCCCCTTGGCCTCCTTACTGCTATAGCCCCCCTGGCCTTGCCTGCCTGAGTGTAAGAGACCCCCTGGACTGGCATGGCCTGACCTGTGGGTCTCTTACCGGCAGGCCTGGTTAGGCCGGGACAGACCTGAGCAGGCCCAACCAGTGGGTCTCTTCTCTAAACCTGGTCAGGCTAACCCATAGTGGCAGTGGGGCCCGTAGCAGGCCTGGCCAGCGACTGTTAGTGGCAGGCCAGGAAAGTCCAGGAGCACCGTTAATGGCAGGACAGGACACGTGAGACCAGGGTGTCTCTTAGAGGCAGGCCAGCCTAGGGGGCCCTGGGAGGGCCTTCCATTCTCTCTTGGGGGCCCAAGGGGAGGTCAAGCCAGGGCCTCCTGCCTGTTAGTGGCAGGGCAGGCCAGGAGGGACATAGGTGGGCCAGAAGAAAGAAGGAAACATAGAAAGAAAGGAGAGAGAGAGAGAAACAGACCCCAAAGAAAGAAAGGAAAGAAGGAATGAAGGAATGAAGGAAAGAAAAAAAGAAAGAGCCCCCAAAGAAAAAAATGAAGAAAGACAGATGGAAGGAAGGAAAGAAAGAAAGAAAAGGCAGGCAGGCAGGCAGGCAGGAAGGAAGAAGGGAAGAAAGAAAAGAGCCCCCCTAGTCCCCCCGGCCTGCACTGACCTGCCTCTAACTAGCCCCATGTTCTGGCCTGGCCTAGCCTGGCCTTCCAGTAAGGGCTCTCCTGGCCTGTTGTCCGCTAGGGCTCCCAAGAAAGAAAAGAAAAGAAAAGAAAAGAAAAGAAAGGAAGGAAGGAAGGAAGAAATAAAGGAAGGAAAAAAGAAAGAAAGGAAGAAAGAGGGAGAAAGAAAGGAAGAAAGAGGAAGGAAGGAAGGAAGGAAGGAAGGAAGAAAAAAAAGAAGGAAGGATTGAAGGAAGGAAAGAAAGGAAAGAAGAACTCAAAGAACGAAAGAGCCCCCAAATAAATAAAGAAGGAAAGAAGGTAGGAAACAGGGGAGGGAAAGGGAGGGGTAAGGGAAGATTAAGGGAATGTTAAGGGAAGGTTAAGGGACGGTTAAGGGAGGGTAAAGGGAAGGTTAGGGAAGGTTAGGGAGGGTTAAAGGAAGATTAGGGAAGGTTAAGGGAAGGTTAGTGAAGGTTAGTGAAGGGAGGCTGGAGGGGAGGAAGGAAGGAAAAGAGAGAAAGAGCCCCCTAGAGTCCCCTTGGCCTGACCTGGTCTTCCTCTAAGAGAGCCCCTGGCCTCACCTGTCCTGCCATTAAGGGCACCTCTGGCGTTTCCTGGCCTGTCACTAAGGGCTTCCCTGGTCAGGCCTTTTAATGGCCCCATTGCCACTAAGGGCGGGCCTAGCCAGGCCTGCACCAGAGACCCACTGCCTCAGACCCACCCTGGCCTGGCCTGGCCTATCCTTACGATCCTGCAGGCCTGACCTGGACTGGCACTATGGCCCAAGTCCTTATATCTGGGCCGTCCCGGGGCTCTTCTGGCCTGTACTGGCCCAGCACTATGGGCCACCTCTGTTCCAGCCTGGTGCTACGGGCACCCCGGCCAGGCCTTGTCTTCCACTAAGTGTTCCCATGGCCTGGCCTGACCCCAGGGCTCCTGTGCTCTCGCATGCCACTAAGGGCTGCCCTGGCTCCTAGACTGCCAAGGGCCTCTTACTGCTATGGGCCAGCTTGGCTTGGCCTGCCCACAGAACCCATTGGTTGTTCTGCCATACGGCCCCCATTTACTAGTCTGCCCCTAGCAGACCACAGCCATAAGGGCCACCCTGCCACTAAGGGCACCCCTACCACTAAATGCCCCATTTGTGTGGCCTGTCCCTGGGCCACCTTCGCCTGTCTTGGTGCTGAAAGCCCCCCTGGGATCCCCCTTAGCTAGGCCCCTGCAGGTCTCACCTGGCCTGGCAGTATGTGCCTGTCTGATCTAGCCTGGCCCAGAGCTAAGGACCAGGGCTGTCCCCAGGGCCCTTCTGGCCTGTCCTGGCCTGGCACCATGGGCCATATCTGTCCTGGCGTGCTACAGATGCCCCTGCCTGGGCTTGCCTTCCACTAAGTGCTCCCATGGCCTGGCCTGACCTTAGGGCCCCTGTGCCCTCGCCTGCCACTTAGGGCTGCCCAGGCCAAGCATGATGCCAAGCGACTCCTACCGCTAAGGGCCGGCCTGGCTTTTCCTGCCCAGGAACCCTTTGTCCTGGCCTGCCACATGGCCCCCCTTTGCTGGTCTGCCCCTAGTGGACCACTGCTGTAAGGGTCATCCTGCCACTAAGGGCACCCCTACCACTAAGTGACCCACTTGAGTGGCCTGTCCCTGGGCCACCTTCGCCTGTCTTGGTGCTAAGAGCCCCCCTGGGATCCCCCTTCGGCTCCTGCAGGCCTCACCTGGCCTGGCAGTATGTGCCTGTCTGGTCTAGCCTGGCCCAGAGCTAAAGACCAGGGCTGTCCCCAGGGCCCTTCTGACTTGTCCTGGCCTGGCACTATAGGCCACATCTGTCCTGGCCTGCTACACGTGCACCTGCCTGGGCTTGCCTTCCACTAAGTGCTCCCATGGCCTGGCCTGACCCTAGGGCCCGTGCCCTCGCCTGCCACTGAGGGCTGCCCAGGCCAACCATGATGCCAAGGGACTCCTACCGCTAAGGGCCGGCCTGGCCTGGCCTGCCCAGGAACCCTTTGTCCTGGCCTGCCACATGGCCCCCCTTTGCTGGTCTGCCCCTAGTGGACCACTGCCGTAAGGGTCACCCTGCCACTAAGGGCAGCCCTACATGCCCTAAATGCCCCTGTGACTGGTCTTTCCAGGGACTACTCGGCCTGTCTTCATGCTAAGTGTCCCCCTGGCCTGCCCTGGCTCTAAGACTCCCCTGGCCTTGCCTGGCCTGGCCAGCCTACCTTAAGTGCTTCCTTGGCCTGTCCAGACTCTAAAGGCCCCCTGCCCAGGCCTGACCCTAGGACCCTTGGCCTGGCCTGCCCAAGGGACCAATTTCACTGGTTTTCCCCTACAGGCCCTTGAAACTGGACTACTGGTAAGGGCACCCTGCTGCTTTCTTTTCTCTCTGTTTTTTTTTTTTTTTTTTTTTTTTTTTTTGATTTTTCTTTGTTTTTTCTTGTCTTTTTTTGGCGGGGTGGGGGTTCTCTTTTATGGTATTTTTCTTTCTTTTTTCTCGTTTGCTTTTCTCTGTTTTTTTTTTTTTTTTTCTATTTTTCTTCTTGAGTTTTTTCTGGTTTTTTTTTAATTTGTTTTTTGTATTATTCTGTACTCTTTTTTTGTTTTCTCCTTTTTTCTGGCACTCTTTTTTTGGTTTTCTTCTTTTTGTTGGGGTTTTGTTTTGTAGGGGTTTTGTTTTGGGGCTTTTGGGGATGTTTTCTTGTTTTCATGGGGGGCTTTTGGGGGGGCTTTTCTTCTTTTCATGGGTGGTTTTCTTCTTTCTGTTGGATTTTTTTTTCCTTTTCTTTTTAAAAATGTTTTTCTAAAAAGATGACCAGTAAGGGGATCTTAACCCTTGACTTATGTTGTCAGCACCACGCTCTCCCAAGTGAGCCAAGGGCTGGAACTGGAGTTTTCTTTTTGTTGTATATGGGTTTATTTACTTATTTTTTTCTTTTTGTTGCAGTTTGCTTATTTGGGGGGGGATTTTTGCTTCCTTCTCTTGGCATTCTTTTTGTTGGTGTTGTCTTCTTTGGGGGATTTATTCCTTTGGGGGTGGTTCTTCTTCATGTTGTGGTTCTCTTCTTTTTGTTGGGGTTTTCCTGTTTGGGGTATTTTCTTCTTGTTGTGGGTGTTTTCTACTTCTTTGGTGGGTTTTCTTTATTTTTAAGGTGTTTTCTTCTTCTTTTGGGTGATTTCCTCTTTGGGGTGTTCTCCTATTTGGTGTGTTTTCTTCTGCTTGGAGTTTTCTTCCTTTGGGTGGTTGTTTTCTCCTTGTTCTGGGTGTTTTCTTCCTATGTTGGGTATTTTCTTCATTTATGGGTGTCTTGTTCTTCTTTTGGGTGTTTTCTCCCTTTGGGTGTTTTCTCCTTCTTCGTAGTATCTTGTCTTTTTGTTTGTTTGTTTTCTGATTTTTGGGGTTTTTTTTCTTTTCTGGCCCAACTTCTCAGCCAGCTCCATCTTCTCATGCTGCCCCGAGCGCAGTGCACTGGGGACCTCCACGTTCTAATTGGTCTGGATGGAGAGAAGCAATCCGCGGCCTCCTGATGCTGCTGGAGACCCATGGAACAGGGAAGAGGGCACAGGGCACTGGCTCACAGGTGCCTTCTGAGGTACCATTTCATGTGAGGTCTCCAGCACCCCAGTTCACAGGTGGGGAAACAAAGGCCCAGGGGGCGAGTGTGGAGGGGAGGCCGGCAGGGCGGGTGGCACACCAGGCTGATGAAGCCAGTCTACAGCTCAGCCAGCTGCTCCTGGAGCTCACGGGCCTGGGACAGCACACAGCTGGTGGTGGCATGGTGGCACTGGGTGCCCTCCAGCACCTGCCTGTGCTACTTGCCTCAGAGCCCAGCAGCCCACTCCAGCTCCAGCAGCTGCTCCTCCTGCTCCCGGTTCAGGTGGCTCAGACTCTCATTTTTCTTTATCTGAGCCTGGAGCTGACCCACCAGGCTCTCCAGCTGCTTCTGTAGCTGTTCAGCCTCCACCTGCAGCCCCCGTTCTTCCTTGCTGGGCCCTGCTGGAGGGTCTGGGGTTGGAGGCTCAGCTGAGAAAGGAAACGGATGATGAGGGATTCTGGCCTCTGGAGTTGCACAAAACCCTCTTCATGACCCATAGCTAATTCAGCCTCGTCCAGACCATAGATTCTTGTCTAATCATTCCTCATGCCCAGATGATGGTCAATCATTCAAACCACTTTCAGATAGAGTTCTTCACATTCTTATGCTTAAGACAACTGTGGGTGGCTGACAATGGGCACCCCACCCCTCTTTGCAGATGGGGACACTGAGGCTCAGGCGAGCAGACTTGCCGTCTGCTGGTGCACACCTGTTTCTCTTTCCCCCACCTGCTCCCAGGACACACCAGCCCCAGCTTACCTGTCCATCTGCTTACATCGGCCTAACATGTCTCTGGCTCCTGGACCTGACTCAGGCCATGCTCCTCCCTTGAAGCGTGCACCTGCCCAGAGCATAGGGGGTGAGCCATGGAGGGAGCAGCTGTAGAATGGACAGGCTGTCACCTCCCTCTCTACCTCACCCCCATAAAACCAAAACCCTGTGCTGCAGCTGCTCACTTGTTGTGGCAGGAGCTTGGATGTCTCAAGCTTCTTCATCTGGAGTTGCAAGGCCGCCTTCTCCATCACAAGGACCTGAAGCTTCCTCTTCAGTTGGGACTGGTGACACTTGTGTTCCTCATTGTTGTTCCTGTGGCCAGAGGTGGAGGAGAATGGAAAGAACGAGGAACAGAAAAGACCACTTTGGTTATCAATGCACTGACTTTGCCACACAACCAGAGGATCATGCCATGGGATGGGGGCCCGAGAAACCAAGAGTCACAAGTGCCAGAGAGTGGACATGAATTGCCTGAGGCTACACATGAGTCACTGGCACAGCCGGGGCCAGAGCTTGGCTCTGCACATGTTGAAACCTGTGTGTCCCCCTCATTGTGCTCACCTGTACCCTCCCACCTCCCACTACATCGACTGTGCTGAGGCCCCCAGACCTGCCATCCACTGTCCCCCTCCTACTTCTTGTCCTCCCAGTGCAGGTGGAGAGCATCTCGTTCTTTCTTCAGGTCACAGTAGGACTGCAAATGCAGAAAGGTGAAATCAGGATTTCACAGGGAAAAGATGTAGTTGGAGGACACTAACATCAACACCTTCAGCAACCATTCTGCAGTGACATTTTCTCCCCTGAATCACACTTGACATCTTTTTCAAGCATTTCCAAGCCCATGTTCTCAGTTGGTCTTACTAAGACCTCAGTAAGGGTGGAAGAGGCAGGGAAAGAGATCTGATTTACAGCTGGCTGACAGAGGCCCAGGGATATCGGGTCATGTTGTCATTGTTATGACTGTCATCACCATCATTTGACTGTGTATTGAGTGCGTCACCAGGCACCATGCTAACAATGCACTGAATCCTCACAACCACCATAGGAGGCAGTTACTATTACTATCTCCATTTTGTAGATGAAATAAAGTATTAGAGGTTAACTGCTAACATCGCTTACAGCTGGGATGTGAACATCCAGGTCTATCTAATTCTCTAAGGCCATTTTTCCCCCGGGGGTGGAGGTGCAAGCGTGAGGGTAGGTGGCTGGACTCACCCTCTCTGCTTCCTTCTGTTGTGCAGAGACAGTGGTCAGACTCCACTGCAGCTCTTTTATCTGCACTCAAGTGAGCACAGGCAGCTCGCCAGATGTTCACACTCCCCTGGAATGACAGAGGTCAGGATGGAGCCCATAGTACTCCCCCAAAGGCCTGCCAAGGCACCAGGTTGAGGGAGGAAGGGTGCCCAGATTCACACCTGCTTTCTGCCAGACCCCATGGTGTCAGCCAGGGCTCTCTCTAACTGTGCCTTTTTGGACATTAAGACGTCAGTGGTCCGAATATGAGCCTTTGGGAGAAAAGCCAAATGGGTGCTGAGAGAGGGAAAGGAAGGTTCTCCAGGGGACATGAGGGATGCCATATAGTCCACTCACCTGCAGTTGTTCCTGCAAGGAGTTCACCTGCTGACACCTACTCTCCTGTGGTAGGAAGAGGAAAGAAACATCTCTTACCAGGGAGGCAGAGATGCAGCAGCAAGGGACAGGACCCCGGAATGCCAACAATGGCCCAGGACAGGCCCACCAGTGAGGCCAGATTCTCAGGGACCTTGTGGGGCTGAGGGTGGGGTGCAGGGGTTTAGCCTTCTCCAGGTTGGGAGTGGGCAGGACAAGCCTGCAGCCTCTCCATCTGAGTCTTTCCCCAAACCCATCAGACATGGAATGAGTGAACAAAGAAATCATGTTCCTCTTTCCTGTTGATCCAGAGTTTCCTGGTGCTTTTTTTGTGTGTGTGCCTGAAGAATCACAGGAAAGTGACTGAAGTTGTCCCCCTCAGCTCCATTCCCCAGACCAGAGTGGTAGGCAGGGGACAGGAATGGATTTTCAAGGAGAAGCTCTCACACCCTATGGGGACGCAAATTGGCAAACTCTCCTTGAAATCCCAAGGAAAGAGAATTTGGATCTTTGTTGTTTTTCAATCACAGCTACAGAGCTGAACATCTGAATCTGGATTCTCTTTAAAGGACAGCCATGGAAACTCCTAGAAATGGAGGCTGAGAAAGGAAAGACCACCCTTCTCCTAGCTTGTGATTCACAACAGTGCATGTATTCACAAACCACACACTACGGGACTGGAACTGTTCTTAATAGCAGGGATCCAGGTATGAAAAGGACAGGGAAGATCCCTGTCTCCCTGATGTTTCAAGTGTGCCTAGAAATCTTTCATTCTTAAAGCTGAAAGGGGCCTTTGATACCCTCTAGTTCTATCTCAGGACACTCAAGCCCTGGCAGGGGAGGTAACTTGTCCAAAACTAAAGACAAAGCAAAGCAGGAACTAAGTCAGGGTGGGAACACAGGACTTCTGACAACAGTCAGCCTAGTGTTTCCAGCAGAGGGACAGCCCAGGGCACATGTGGCGAGGAGTCAAGCAGGGGTGTCTAGAGAAGAGAGAGTGGGCAGCAACAGAAAGAGCCATGCCGCCTGGTCTGGGGTCCCTCCTGCTGAGAACTATGCCCCCGAGAACCCCATTCTCCCTTGGCACAGGAACCCCCAGCCCCTTTTCTTCTGATCCCCAAGGGGAAATTGGAGCCCAGGATTGGCAGTGTGGAATCAGGGGACCTCACTGGACTCTTACCAATTCCTGGATAATGCTCCTTTGACATTTGTTTTCTACATAGCTGGAGTACCAGGCTACTGCCAGATCTAGGCATCTGCTCTGAGGCACGTGCAGAGAGGAGAAGGTGGAAGAGGTCTGGGGGAGAGGTTGAGAGAGCAATCATTAGGGGTGGGGGTGGGGGCAGTCTCAGCTGGCAGAGGGGTACCCAGCCCCCACCATGGGAGGTGGTCAAAAGGCTGGCCCACAGGGCACTTACCTACAGCTCCTTCATGTAAACTGATGTCACAGAGGCCTTCCCACTGATGTCACAAAGGCCTCCCCACTGATGTATAATGTGGGCTAGAAGAGATGAGAGTGCACATGGAGATGCTCTGTGCCCCTCAATGGCTAAGCCCTCTGCTGTCCTTTCTTCCCCATCGGTAATCTCTTAACTGTGAAAGGGAAAAGCAGTAATATTCAGGAGACCTATAAGCCCCTATACTTCCAAAATACTATTCCTTATACCATCTGATTTAATGCCACCAGCAACCGTACAAGGTGCTGTAATGCTCACTAAATGGTCAAAGGAATGGACTGATAACATGACTAAAAAAAGGCAACAATGGAATTTAACTTCAGTCATCTGGAGCTTTGTCATGAATCAGCAGCTGCCAGGTGGCAAAATACAAATCAGACATTGGGGTCCTCCCTTACAGAGCTGTGAGAAGTGCACACTAGTACTTCTTAAATGTTTATGTCAATGTATCCTAACGGCAGAAGTCATGAGGGCACACCCCTAGGGATCTGGGGATCTAACAAAAAGAGGACAACCCAAGCATCATTTCAGAGAGAAGTCTGTTATGATCTTACAAATCCAGATGAATGTCACACCTGAGTTCATTAATAGATTTTTCCTCTCTCAAAAGAATCGAGCAAATTTCATTCTTTAGAAAGATGCCCTCTATGAATCCTGTGGCGCCCCAGATTGAGATGATCTGGGCAAGATTCAAGCTGTGAAGTTCAGTTGCCCAGGATTTGTTCCACAGAAGATAAGCACATCTCCCTCCAGAGGGCACTGACTGAAAGGCGCTCTGGTCCCAGAATCCTAGGGAATTCTAATGTGAGATACAGACTCAGAAATAAATTGTAAACTGTCTCTAGAGTGTAGAAACCTGGGAGAAAACCAAACCAAACCCATTCTCACAATTGTCACCCAAAGATATTGTCAACATTTCAAGCTCACTGGTGATATGTAGGCTTTTCAGGTAGTAAATATATAAGTAAAGGGAGTGAGGGAGACAGAAACCTCTCAGTCCTGGTTCCCCTAGTCCTGAGTGCCCTTCCAAATGGAAATTTGTGCCATGACCAGAGAAGCTGGAATGAGGGTGAAAACACTTAGGGGACTGGGCCATCAGGTCAAAGGCTGGGCTCCAGGCAGTAACAACAGGGAACGGCTGGCGAGGGCACGGGCTGGGATGGCTGAGGGTGCAGGGATGGCTGAGAAGACCTTGGTGAGGGGAGTCAATAGGCTCAGAGGGACAAGCCCCATGTGCCTCAGAAGTGACACCGAGTCCTGCCCCTGTCCCACCATCAGAGGGGCCTCGGGCTGGTTCTGGGGCCTGCAACCCAACATACTATACCTTATTCTTGGCCACAGCCAGTTTCCTCTGTCGGGTTTCCTCTGACATCTCGAGGCAGGGAAAAGGTAAGGGGGGCCACGTCACCACCATCCAGGTACTGGGGAATTGCTTCCTTCAGCTGACAGTGCAGATGTGCAACTGAGCCAGAGCCGGTGGGAGCGGCCAGTGCTAGGCAACAGTGAAGTAGGTGTGTCCTCAATGCTCACGGCTCATTGGTGAATGAGAAAGATGAAACAAATGGGGTCATGACCAGGACACAGGGAAGATGGAGTCACAATGAGAGCTGCGGGTCACTGGCCCCGCCCACCCCAGGGAGAGACCCCCCCCCCTTGGGGAAATGGACAGGGCTCTCACTTGGTGTCCATGCAGCTCCTGTGTGACCCTTCATGGCAGTTGTCAGAGAATTCAAGGCACCTGGCAGAGCAGAGAGGCCACTGTCCAGCCCCAGCCCTGACCCCTCATGTGCCAGTTCAACCCCTGACCTGGGGCATAGAACCCCAGGGCTCAGGAGGTGGGTGAGGAATGGATAGCAGGGGAGAGTGGATCACTTCACAGTTCCTTTCCAGACTCCTCACAGCTCTGCCCCAGACTTTCTTATCCCAGAAACCACCTCCAAATAACCCCATCCAGTCCTCCGGGTGCTTCTCCACTTGCCTCCTTCCTCGAGGGTCCCTTCACTGATCCCGGGAGCGTAGCTGCCCCTTCCCAGCTGGGTCCCATCCAGGTCACTCCTGCTTGTCAGATGCCCCTCCTCTCACACCCCAGAGCACCCACTTCTTCCCAGCACAGGCTCTGGGTTCCGTCAGACTTTCCCCTTGGGTGCCTCAAGACCAAACTGGGGGGGCTAAAACTGTAAAACTCTCAGAAGAACCCACAAGTGTAAATCTTCATGATCTTAGATTAGGCAATGGTTTTCTAGGCGTGACATCAAAAGCACAAGCAACGAAAGAAAAAATGGATAAACTGAACATCATCAAAGTTAAAAACTTTTGTGGTTCAAAGAATGCCACAGAGAAAGTGAAAAGAAACATGAAAGAAAGAAAGTGAAAAGAAAACCACAGAATTGGAGAAAAACTTTACAAATATTATATTTTATCAGTTTTGTTTTGTTTTTTAAAGATGACCGGTAAGGGGTCATCTTGTTATCAGCACCACACTTGTTATCAGCACCACACTTTCCTGAGTGAGCCACAGGCCGACCCAATCTTATATCTTAGCAGGAGCTTGTATCCAGAATATATTTAAAAAAGATTAGAACTTGATAATAAAAAGATAAATATCCCATTTTTTTTAAATTGGCAAAAAATCTGAGTACATAGTTTTCTAAAGAAAACATACAAATGGCCAATAAGCACATAAAAAGATGTTTGACATCAGTAGACTTCAGAGAAACGCAAATCAAATCCACAATGAGATATCACTTCACACCCAC
The DNA here is from genome assembly GCF_027409185.1 of Cynocephalus volans. Classification (NCBI taxonomy): domain Eukaryota; kingdom Metazoa; phylum Chordata; class Mammalia; order Dermoptera; family Cynocephalidae; genus Cynocephalus; species Cynocephalus volans. The sequence goes on along the minus strand of NC_084460.1, from coordinate 274,808,443 downwards.
TACCATGGCTATAGTCACAAAGATGCATAAAAACAGTGTTGTAAGGATATGGAGAAATTAAAACCCTCACACGCGGCTGGGAAAACTGTACAATGGTGCAGCCACTTTGGAAACAGCCTGAAAGTTCCTCAAATGGTTCAGTGTAGAGTTTCCATATGATCCAGCAATTCCATTTCTAGGTATATGGCAAGAGAAATAAAACTATGCATCCACACAAAACCTTGAATATAAATGGTCATAACGGCATTATTCACAATAGTCCAAAGGTGGAACTAGCCAAGTGTCCATGAACTGATGAATGAATAAACAAAATGTGGGACATCCATGTAAATAAACATTATTCAGTCCTAAAAAGCATTGGGGTGCTGACACATGATACAACTTCACATGAACCTTGAAAACATTATGCTAAGTGAAAGAAGCCAGTCACAAAGGACCTCATAATGTATGATACCCTTGTTATTAAATGTCCAAAATGAGGAGATTTGTAGGAAACTAAAGCATATTAATGGTTACCTAGGGTTGGAGGGGATGGAATAATTGGGGATGATGGCTAAGGGATTTAGTTTTGGAGTAACGAAAGTGTTGTACAATTGCTGTGATGATTGCAAAACTCTGAGTGTACTAAAATCCATCGAATCACACACTTTAAACGGGTGAGTTGTACGGCATGGACATTGTATCTCAATAAAAGCTGTTCAAAAACAAATGTGGGGGCCGGCCCGTGGCTCACTTGGGAGAGTGCGGTGCTGATGACACCGAGGCCACGGGTTCAGATCCTATATAGGACAGGCCTGTGGCTCACTTGGAGAGTGTGGTGCTGATGACACTAAGGCCACAGGTTCAGATCCCTACATAGGGCTGGCCGATGGCTCACTTGGGAGAGTGTGGTGCTGACAACACTAGGTCAAGGGTTAAGATTCCCTTACTGGTCATCTTTTGAAAACAAAAACAAAAGCAGAAACAACACACGGTGCCTTCAGCTTGTTGTCAGGATATAGATGTTGCAACAGCCCAATGCTCAGCACAACGACAAGGAAAAAGCCAGATAAAGCACAAAAATCCTATTTTGGAGGCATAACGGCGCTGTGGATACACAATTAGATGACCGTGAATGTCACAGGGTCGTGTCCCCGGAGGCCCCGCGTCCGCGGCTGCGCAGAGACCGCCCGTCCTCCAGCGTCGCCGACCATCGCGAGCGACAGATTCAAACCAAGATGGAGATTCGAATTCTGGCGCCGAGCCCTGCGATTGGGCGGGAGGCGCGACGCCGGCCAATGGGAAGGAGCGGGGGGCGGGGGCGGGGCCGGGCCCAGCAGCAGACAGACAGCCTAGCAGACAGCCTAGCAGGCAGACAGACAGCCTAGCAGGCAGACAGACAGCCTAGCAGGCAGACAGACAGCCTAGCAGGCAGACAGACAGCCTAGCAGGCAGACAGACAGCCTAGCAGGCAGACAGACAGCCTAGCAGGCAGACAGACAGGGCGGGCGCGCACACGTCCCCGTCGTCGGAAGGTGAGTGCGGCCGGCCGCTGCCCGAGGCCCCAGCCCCACCTGCACCCTGCGGAGGGGCCTCCGTGTCTCCCTCGGGACCCGGCGGTGGTCCGGCTCCCCCGATTACCGAAACCGCAGCTGCGTCCTCACAACATTCGAGTTAACCAACAGGAGGGCTGGACTGGACACTGTCCCCCGTGCCCCTTGGGGAGGGCAGCCATGGATCCAGGAGTTGTCACCTGCCTCTGCCCTCCCGCCCTCCTTCTGGGGCATCGCCTGACAAACCCAACCCATCCCAGGGTGGGCAGCCCATGGCGGGAGTGGGCTGGGCAGGTGGGGCCCAGCAGAGGGTGGCGGGTGGGTGCGTCCAAGCGAAAGAGCAACCGCCCAGCACCATCCAGGATCATTATGGCTGCCGGTGGACACTTGCGGCTTCCCGAGGGCCACCACTGGGGACGACGCCTGACAGCTCACCCGTACACAGAGGGCACGCTGTGAGAATCTGCTCGGGCTGCCGCAGAAGTGGCCTTGAGGCAAAGGTTTTCAGGGAAAAATCATCCTGGTAAATTGCACTGACGAGCCCGAGTTAAACCACAGCCCTCACTTCAGAGGAAGGTGTGGGTGGTCTGAAATTAGTAAGGGTTTTATGTGGGCACGTGCACGCGTGAGTGGCTGTGAGGGAGGGACATGCCGTGTGTGCCGACCTCACCCTGCGAAGGCTTTGCTTTACTCTCAGGATGACTTTGGGCTGAACAGAAGACTGGGTGAGGTTGCAGCCGTCCAGCCTTCACGGGGGGCGGGAGACAGAGGTGGGGGCGGATCTGAGGGATTCCCACCGTCCATGCCGGGTCCTTCATCCCATCGGTTGGTCCACAAAGTTGACTGGCTGCGCCCAGCAACCCAGCAGGGCCTGGGAGCAGAACAGAGAGCCCTGGGCCAGGGGGCCCGCAGTGGGGTATGGGGAGGCGGACAGGAGTGTGGGGGGAGGATGTGTGTGTGTGTGTGTGTGTCTGTATGTACGTGTGTACGTGTGTATGAGCATGCATATGTGTCCATGTGAGTGTGTTTCCGTGTGTATCGTGGGTGTTTCTCTGTACGTGTGTGTATCAGCACGGGTGTTTATGCTTGTATGCACACGTGTGTGTCTGTGTGTGCACATGTGTCTCTGTGCGCTTGTCTATGTATGTTTGTGTGTATCATGAATGTGTGTCTCTGTGTGTAGGGGTGTCTGTGAGTGTGTGTGTCTGCGTGTCTACATGTCTGTGTGTCTGTGTGTGTCTGTGAGTGCACCTGTGTGGGGGGTGGGCGGGTAAGATGCCACGTTGCTCAAGGCATGCTCAGTTGGCTTCACCGTCCTGTCTGTGATCCACGCGGTCATTCTTACTCACTGCTGGCCCACATTTTGAGACCGACGGGGCACGGTGAATAATGTGTTTTGTTTGTTTAATAAAACTGTGATTGCAAAGCCAGGGCAAGCTGTAGGTGTGGGCTCGGGGGGACGGGGGCGGGGGAGAGGCGGAACCCAGGCCTGCTCGTGCACAGAGAACCTGCTGCGGGCCCCGAGAGCTGCAGGGCAAGTAAACTGTGGTGGAGTGGTAGTTTATGGAAACGCGGGGATTCTGGAATCATCAGCCCCCTGTGAAGGTCTGAGTCTGGGGTCTGAAGACTCCAGGATGTATTCCCGATGCTGCGTCTCCTTATCTCCACGAGGTGGAGCTAGAGCCCAGGGACGCCCAGTCCCCGGCTGCTGGAGTAGGAGGCCGAGACCCCAGCGAACGCCTCACGTGCGTCTGGGGAAATACAGCGGGGTGTCTCGGTCTCACCTACTAGATGGAGCACGTGCTTTTGGGATCAAATCACCAGAGCATTCAACGTCCCAGGCTGGAGAAGCCCAAACAGCATCTCGGGTCAGCAGGCAGGGCTTCTGCCAATCAGAGGTGTTCAGGCTGAAAATATGGAATTGAAATGTCATTGAAATATTCTTAATGGGAATGGAGCTACCATAGGGCAGACCCCTGACCTTTCTCTGGGCAGAATGTGGGGCCCAGGACGGGTCGGGCTGTGGGCTGGGCAGCAGGCCAGTGTGTCCCACGTCTCCCCTGGAGGTGTATGGCAGGTGACAGGTGAGGCCACGTGCCCTCCTCCTCCACCCCCCAAATTTAACCGTGCACTGTGAACCCTGTATGGTCTTGAGCCTCCTGTTTTCTGGTCCTACTTCATGGATTGAGACTATTTGCTTAATGCTTAAAGCTGCCTGGGTGTGTGAAGAAGTCTAGTGAAAAGCAGGCGGCTGGACCCCAGAGCAGGTGAGGCTGCTGTGAGAAGTGATCTCACCTGGAAAGACCCCAGGTATTTGAAACTCCTGCTTTGCGTAAAATAGCAACAACAGAAAAAGTAAAAACAAAATGGAAGAAAAACCTAATACTGACTGTATTTCTTTGTTCTCAATTGTGTTCAATGACAGGGCAGGGAGTATCCTGAACTCAAGGTGACATAAGCCCCCCCCCCAAAATAAAGGAAAACATTGAAGGGGGAGGGATGGTTGACTTATGCAATTACAAAATGCAAGGTAGGGTTCAGGAATAGGTGGATGTAGGTGCTTCAGTGATCTGAAGTTGGAGACCGCTGTCTCGTGGGGACGTTGAGGACCGCTGTCTCATGGGGATGCTGGCAACCTCTGTCGTGCAGGCTGGTTCCCCATGCTTTTGGTCATGACTCAGTAGGTCACCATCAACATTCGTCCCAGGCTCCTCCCTGCAGGTCCAGCTCAGAGGCCCAGCACAGGGCCCAAGAGCCCTGCTGTTAGTAGCCACCTCCCGTGACTCTCATGGTTGGGAGCTTGGGAGCCCTGGTGTGCAGATTAAGGCTCATTTACACACTTGGCTCCTGAGCTCCTGAGATCCAGTCCTGACCTTTGTCTCCAGGTTCTTTGCTTGGCCCTCCAGCCCTGACTGTACAGACACCTGGGGATTTGATTGCACAGCCCTTCCTGCTGCTCCTCTGTGCAGCTTCTCCCCATGTCCCTGAAACGCCCCTCCCGGGTTCCTGGCCCATCCCGTCCTTCCTCCCAGAGCCAGCCATGCCAGTGCCAGCGTCTCTGCCATAGCACTTTCCTGGGTACAGGTCTGCAAGACCGGCTGCAAGTGGACGGTTCCAGCACGTAGCCAAGTCCCTCACGGTGGAAGCATGAAGAAACGTGAGGAACCACGAGCTCCTTTGGTAGAACCATTTTCAAGCTGAGGCCTGCAGAGGCCAAGCTCCCCTGAGCAGCAGCTCCCACGCATGGCATCTTGGTTCCTTTGTCTCCCTCTCTCCATCTTACAAGCACACTGATGCCAGTATCGTCTGGAGCCCCTTCCTCACTTCTGGCCAGACACATTGGTGTGGATCCATCTGCCGGCTCTTCTGCTCCCTGGGCTCGGACTCCAGGTGACTGTGAACTTGGTGGCTGTGACAGGATGCGGGGGCTGCTTGCCCAGGGTTCCTGCTCCCTCTGCCACATGGGTGGTGACAGGCAGCCTGAGATGACAACACCCACTGCACTGAGATCTGGTGGCCTCTGAACCCACCTGCATGCTATACCAGTGAACTCTGCGGTGGACCCACCTGGCTCTTAAAACTTTGAGGTTCTGTACATCTTTGGATGGAATTCTCTCTTCTAGGTTTAAAGCTTTAAACCCTGCTTTAAAGCTCCACCAGAACATGCTGCATGCTGAGTGTCTTGGGAGCAAATTTTGGGAATCGCAAGGAATATGCCCAGGACTTGAACATTGGACACAGAATATCAGAATGTGGAGGTTTTAATATGTTTTTGGGGAAAACGCATGGTGGGAAAGTGGGAGTTCTCTGTGAGGGCAGTGACTGTGGGTGTTTTGGGGGGACTTGACCTGGCTGTGGGCTGGGGGTGGCGAGGCCACTGTCAGTACAAGGGCCTCAGAAATGAGGAGGGGGCCATGGTTTCTTTCACAGAGACAACTGCTCAGGAGGAGAGCAGGACGGACGTAGTCCTGGGAGTGGGCAGCAGGGACGAGTCCCCAGACCCCCAGGCCAACTCCTGCAGGCCAGCGCCGGGTGGCCCAGCCACCAGCACAGAGCAACTGGCCATGTAGCTTCGGCACCAGACAGACTTTCCAAGGAAAGTGCTTTTCCCACCTTTAGGGAGTGCTCTGAGGGCTCAAGGAGAATCGGGCTCACGGTTGTGAGATCTAATGGTTACACAGCCGCTGGGACAGTGCTGGGAGGCAGCACTGATTGAAGAGGGAGGCCGTGTCAGGGAATGTGGGAGACCTCAAGCTGAGCATGGCCCTGCAACAACCAGCAGGGACCCAGGACCTCAGTCCCCTGAGATTGGAACAACCATATTCCCAAAGCCTCTGTGTAAGAGGCCAGCTCAGCGGACACCTCAATTTTGGCCTGTTGATATCCCAAGCAGAGAACCAGCTATGCTATGCTAGGCTTGTGACCTATAGAACCGCAAGATAAGTAAGTGCTGTTTAGGCTGCTGAGTCTGTGGGAATTTGTGAGGCAGCATTGGAAACAGACCAAGATGTACCCAGCGAGAGCCCGCTGCCCAGGGTCTCCAGACAGCAGCCTTCTGGCCAGTGCTCGCTGTGTCCACAGGACCTGAGCTTTTTCATGGAGCCCCTGCATGCTTTTCTAGAATTATTGAACTTGACCTTGAAGCCACCTTTACCCCATCATCTACCCTGGCGTGAATTCAGTCGGTGTATGTGAACGTGACGGCCACCAGAAGCCTCGAAGAAGCACACCGCTCTGAGCAGGGTGAGGGAACGTGGGCTGCACCTGTCCAGTGCCCGTAGCATCCACCCTGCAGCCTGACTGCACACGGGTGCTGTTCCAGACACACCTCACAGGGCGCTGCTCACACAGGCATGTCAGATGAGGTCGCATGTCTCTGGAAACTCGCTCCTCTCCTGAAACATAGTTCTCACCCTCCTTCACTTCCTTCCTTCCTTCCTGCTTTCCTTCCTTCTATAAGCCTTTCCTAATTTTGTTTCACCTTCTGCTAGTGTCCTGATCTTTCTGTCTCTTCTGTTAACCCCTAAAGGTCCAAGTTCAAGTACATCCACGGACTGATTACTCTGGCCCTCATTGACTTTTCAATTAATAAAAGCATGCCTTGTAGAACCCTCAGGTGAAAGATGTGACATATTCCTGTAGGGTAGATATATATGACTCAAGGGGTTCATGAAATCCTAGGTAGTTTCCCAATTATCGGATAGTTTGTTGAAGCTTTCATTTCATTTTAGTACAGCTAACCCTGCTTTCAGAAATATATTTATTTTTATTTCACAAGAGGAAACATAACATAAACCTGATGAACTCCATCTTAACCAGATGTGGTTTAAATCAATCTCACTAAGAACTGAACAAACTAGGATTAGGGACATTCTGATGTAATGTAATGAAAGAAACACCACATTATTTATGCACCAATTCTGCCACTAGGAAATCTAAAACAACCAACCCCCTCCCCCACTAAAAAAAAAAAAAACCCAAATAAATTATTTCTACAAAATACTTGGCTTTTATTCTTCAAAAATGGCAATGTCATGACTGATAAAGAAAGGCAATAGGAACTGTTCCAAGTTAAAGGATGCTAGAGAGACATGATAAAATACTCTTGATTAGATTCTGGATTGGATTTTACTGTAATGAAAGGATATTACTGTGGTGGGACACCTTTTGAAATTGGAATATGAATTGAAGATTATTTAAGAGGGTTACATCAGTGTTAAATTTTTATATTTTATAACTATACTATGGTTATTAAGAGGATTCCTTTGTTCTTAGAAAATATGAACTGGAGGTAAAGGGGTATAATATATTTGCCTTATTCTCAAATGATTCAAAAATATATATATGTGGAAAATGGGGCAAAATGTTAACAATAAGGGAATTGAGTAAAGGACATATTGAAGTTAATTGTACTATATTTGCAACTTTTCTCCAAATGGAAAATTCTTTCTTTCTTCTTTTTTTTTTTTAAAGATGACCGGTAAGGAGATCTCAACCCTTGGCTTGGTGTTGTCAGCACCACGCTGAGCCAGTGAGCAAACCGGCCATCCCTATATAGGATCCGAACCCGTGGCCTTGGTGATATCAGCACCACACTTTACCGAGTGAGCCACGGGCCGGCCTTGGAAAATTATTTCTAAATAAAAAGTTAAAATGCTACCAAACCCAAGTCCAGCTGCCTGCCCCATACAAAAATCTTGGCTTGGCTTGTCAAAATCTGTTGCAGAACCCAGGGCATTCAGCTCCTGGCTTAGGCTCACCAAAATCTTGTTACTGAACCCAAGTCCAGCTGCTTTCCCCAAACGAAACACAAACAACTTAAAAGTCAAATTGTTGGTGGAATAGAAAGTCAGCTTTTATTCAGGAATACCGGTGACCTGAGGCTGACCTGTGGTCATCTCTCTAGTAAACCAGAAAGAGAGTGACCACACTAAAACCATCTCCCCAAATCAGATTTACTGAGGGGTTTTTAAAGAGGGCATTAAGGAAACAGAATGTGGAAAGTGAAAAGCAGGAGAGAGGACTTGTAAGAGGCAAAGTGCAAATTCTCACCAAGGCTCCTTCTGGCTTCTCTTCTTGTTCTTGATGTTATCTTAGAGTCCTGCAGGATTTTGATTTGTTTCAGGGTGGAATTAGCATAGCTTTATTGATGTCTTCCATGGTTTCTCAGGGTCTGGATAGTATGTGTCTCATCGCAAGCCTGCAGCTCCAGGCTGACTGGAAAACAACTTTACATTTATGTAAATAATTTCATGTTGCTCTGTAACCAAGGTTAAACATATCAAATAACCATAGGAAAAAAGGGAACTAAGAGAAATGTGTGCTAAGAAAAAAAAAATGTCTTTTCTTTTTTTTTTAAAGCCCGTGTGGTTTTAGGTCCCAATACGGCTTCATTTATGCTCACTCTGTATTAGTCTGTTTTGTGTTACTTATAACAAAATACTTGGAACTGAGTGATAGATAAAGAAAATGAAATTTATTGCTTACTGTTTCTGAGGCTGGGAAGTCCAAAGTCCATCTGGTGGTGTGACAGTGACCCAGGGGTCTCACACTGCAAGATGGTGGAAGCAGAGAGAGCAGAGAAAGAGAAAGACAGACTCTCCTCTTCTTTTAAAGCCCTTAGAACCATGCCCCTCACCACCATTTTTAATCCATTCATTACTGCAGGGTCCTACAACCCAATTACCTCTTCAAGGCTCCACCTTTCACTCTCTTAACAGTCACAGTGGGGGCTAAGTTTGTAATACATAAAGCTTAGGGAACATAATTCAATCTTGAGGGATTTTGGGGGGGACACAATTCAATCCACTACACTCCAACAGTGTTCCTACTGTCAATAGTTCCTTCTATTTCTGTGGAATAGACAGACAATTCATCTTACTGCTTCCAGCTGAGTCAGGGCAAAAAGGGTTAATTTGGAATAAAACTTTTGATGTGCTGGAGTACATAGCTTTTGATACTCAGCTGGAGTAGCAGAAGGACCAAGGGCATTTGTTTATCTATTGTCTTGGCAATTGATTGACAACATGTGGCTTACTCACAGTTAGCAAGCTATACATTAATTGGTACATCAACAATTTTAAGAATTCACATAAATTTTTTTTAGGAACAGCATGTCTTATCTAAGTCATGAGCCCCCCTCCTTCAAGGGTGTGAATATTTTTAGAGAATTGCATTTCCCCCCTTTTAATCAAAATATTCCTCATGAAAACATTGATGATTGATCAATTTCCTGATTGAAAAGTCTTACTTTCTTTTGCATTGATCCCTAGTGCTGGGAAGGTTCACTTCTAGGTAGACTGATCCCTCAGTGCTGGAGAGGCTTATTCCGAGGTAGTCATGTCCCATGTCTGCTGGAAAGATGAAACAGTAGTTAGGCCAAATTAGGGCACCATGAAGTGGCGTCAGGAACTTAGAAGAAACATGCTATTTTAAAAGCAATGTTCCAATTGTATCTTGTTATAAAGAGAGCACATTTTTATTGAACTTATGTAAATAACCATATTGCCATAAAAATTATAAGGATACTCACAAATAGTTTTCAAATTTTGGAGGAAATGTTAATAATACTGAGGATGAAAAACCCTGAGTTAAATCGATGGAGAAATAGAACTTCTGAAGTTCTATTTGGGGAAAAAGAGCAAATGTTTTCATCTTTGTTCATAAAAGTATATTTTACCGAATTGATATAAGTTATAGACAGCTTAAGAGAGAATATTTCCTTAAATCTGGAAAACAAAACATTTAAGTGAAGAACCAACAATGAAAGTTATAAAACTTTTTTTATTGGTTATTTAACTTCACGTAATTAATTTTTGCTTTGCCTGATCAGGATTTATAAATTATCAGATTTCTTACTAGAGTTCTCAAAACTTTTATTTTGTCCATTGATCTCAAAGTTATTTGAAACTTGTGTTTAAGAGTACTTGTTATAGTCTTTTTCATGAATCTGATTGTAGACAGATGCCTTTAGAGAAAAATCAAAACTTCTTGCAATTTTCCTAAGTGCAGATCAATACTTCAAGAAAACCTTGTTCTAACATGGGGAACTTTTAGTTCTGTATCAGTGGTTTTTTTTTAATATCAAAACTCAATCTTAAGAAAGACTTAGAAATAATTTCCTTCTAACTTTAGCCAACTTAATCATATACAAAAGTCTTTCATACATTTATCCTTCATAAACTATTATTACAACTTACACATCTCCATGACATGCTTTAGACTTTCTGTTCTGTCCTATATTTCCTCTTTCCTAAAAAGCCAGTAATTTTGCTTTAGGACCAAAGTTTGCTACTCAAGACGTTTTCTCACACATAAGTATTCTCTTTTCTTTTTAACCTTCCTAACCAAAACTACATCTTCATATCCATAACTTTCTCCATATCTTTCTGTTCTCCTACTTACTGATTCCTTTCTCATAAAAACACATCTTTTTTGGGGGGGGGTACACTTTGTATACAGAATTATTTATTCTAATTAGACTTTTAACTTTTAATAACCTTATTTTCTAGTGAAAACCTAAGAAGCAAATAATTTTGAACTGTTTGCCACACTCACCAGTTTATAAAAGACAGATGAATCCAAATCATACTGCAGACATAATAAGATCTGTTCATATGACTAAACTTTACTTGCCCCAATAGATAATCCAATAAAAACTGTGGACCAGATTTTAGGTGAAGCAATTTCATAACTGTCTGATTTACAAAGGACAGCCTTTTTATCCCCCCTATTTTTTTTTTCCTTTTTAGTTTTGATTTCAAATGAGTTTAGAGTTAAATTCCAAATATTTACACTTAGCTAGGACTGGCTGAATTGTATAAGAAAAACAGACTCTCCAAGTAGCCTTGATTCTTCCTAACGGGCTTCTCTTTTTCCTTGTCTTGGCTGGAATGCCATCAACATAAAGTTTGTTTTAACACTTGCAGAACTGTGTGCACAGACAGACAAATTTTGTCCAGAGACTTAGCCAATTATGACTTTCTGGATCATAGTTTGTTTCTCAGTCTTGTCAAGAGAAACTCGCAAGTTTTTTTTTTTCTCTTTGGTCATCAGGTCTTTAATGACCAAAAGGCACAAACTTAGATACTCAAACCTAAACAGACAGCTCTCTCAAATGAACAAAATGCTAGCTTTTACCTCCTTGAGTCATTTCTCACACCCAAACGGCACCTTTAACAAATAAACAGTGTAGAAAGAGGACTCCTGAGTGAACATACTGGCACTATTTATCAGCTCAGAGCCTGTTCACTCCTTACTAACGCTGCTTTCCTTTACCAACCAAAAGGTGAAAAATTGGTGGTTAATATCACTGCTGGAAAATCAGGGGAGGTCCCAAAAATTCAAGCCATGGGGCTGGCCTACCATAGGCAGCTGATACCCACAGGTGAACCCAGCCTTGCTCCCATAGAAGTGGGGGTGGCTAGGCCACCTAGAACACTCAGCTCCTGGCCTGGTTCACCAAAATCTGTTACCAAATCCAAGTGCAGCTGCCCACCACCAAACAGAAAAAAACAAATGACTCAAAAGTCAAATTGTTGGTGGAATAGGAAGGGGTGGAACAGGAAGGCATCTCTATTCAGCTGAAGGTCCTTGGATTTGGTAACAAAAACAATAATTTTTATAAAATATTCATAAACTGAGCCTACCGTGCTCAAGCAAACATTTAATTTTGAAAAAGAAAAAGAAAAAAGCACACCGAGGAAAAGAAGATATAAAGGTATAAAAGAACAAGGTTATTTGTCAAAAGGGGCATTCAAAGCTTATAATTCAAAGAGGTATGGCAAGTATTCAAACCAATTGTTTAGTGTTTTCACACTGGAAAAAAGTTTATACATATTAACTGTAGTATAATAAGCAGCAAAATACATCATTAAATGTATAGACAATGTTTTTCTATCTTTTTAATGTAAATACAAATTACAATGAAACCTATATCTACATAAATCACTAATTGCTTCCTCTGAAATTAGGAGACTTGGGGTTTCTTACATTACTGTATTTCCTAAAGACATTGGCAGTGATTCCTAAAGTCTTTAGAGAAATCTTGCCTCTGTCATCTACATGGGCACCCCAACCCTTCTTACAGACTAGATTTGATTTAAGGAGTATCACAAAGGTCTGCTTGTCCTAAATATCTCCTTCACAGTTCTGCCTCAGCACTATTTTAATCAATCTGGAAAATCACTTTTAAAACCAATTATTTGAATGAGGAAAAAAAAAACTAATTTATTTTCTAATTGTTCATAAAAGGCCACTGTTAAAAGTGAACATCACCTGAAAGGCAGAGAAGGCTGGTGAGTATATAAGTGGAGAAGAATAGAAACAGCTAACACTTTCTAAATGTTATGTGCCAAGCCCTGTGCTGTGCACTTTACACGAGATATCTACAGCAACTTTAGGAGAGATTGTGGTTTGCAGACTTTAGAGTACATAAGGATCTCCTGTGAGACTTGTTAACTACACAGGATTCTGCACCTCATCACCAGACATTCTAATTCAACAAGTACTGTTGCTGATAGTGATTCTCAGCCCAAAGGGAGGCACGCTGAAATAGTTATTATTATCCTTATCTTTCTCAGAGGCTCAGCAAGACCATGTCAGAGAAGTGTCCTGTGATATAAGATAATATAAGTAATAAAACACACAGTCAGCCCTCTGTGAGTTCTTCATCTATGGATTCAATGAACCTCAGATCGGAAATATTTGGGGGCTAAGTGGGTTAGCTCAGTTGGTTACAGCACGGTGTCACAACACTATGGCGAAGGGTTCAGACCCCTTTACCAGCCATCCGCCAAAAAAAAAAAAAAAAAAAAAACGAGAAAATATTCGGGGGGGAAAAACAATATAATAATAAAAAGTATTACAAATAAAAAATATAGTATAACAACTATTTGCATAACCTTTTACACTGTATCAATAATTTAGAGATGACTTAAAGTATATGGAAGGATGTGTGTAAGTTACAGGCAAATACTATGTCATTTTATATCAGGGAATTTATTATTATTTTTTAGGACTTTAGTATCCACATATTTTGGTATCCATGGGGGTCTTGGAACGAATCTCCCATGGATACCGAGGTCTTTGTCCCTAGTTCCTGTCACAGAGTTCCTACAACCTTTGGAATTTCCTGAATATTCGGAGTGTCTTTTGTTATCTACAGTGAACCCCTATCACAACACCTGAATATATGCTAATGAAGTGACTTAGGGTGGGGCCCCTCGTAGCCCAGGACTGGGGGGCTGATTACTAGAAAGACCAAGTGATAAAGAGGATTTGAGGGTTGAGACTTTCGGCCCAACCCACCAACCTCCAGGAAAGGTGGGGTGGGGGGGGCTGGAGATTAAGCTCTATAAAAACAAGATTTGATGAGCTGCTGGGTTGCTGAACTTGTGGAGGTGCTGAGAGGGTGGTGGGCCAGAGAGGACAAGTAAGCACTGAACTTCCCATCCCCTGGCGCCCTGCACCTTGCCGTGTACATCTTTTCATCTTTTCCATACGGCTGTTCCTGAGTTATATTCTTTCTAATAAACCGGTAAATGTAAGTAAAGTGTTTCCCTGACTTCTATGAGCCATCCTAGCAAATTACGGTACAGGAAGGGGGAGGGTTGTGGGAACCCCAATTTACAGCTGATGGGTCAGAGGCATGGGTCACAATCTGGGACTTGAGTGGCTTCTGAAGTGCTGGCAGTCGTGAGGGCCTGAGCCCTTGACATGTGGGATCGGACAGTATTTCCAGGTAGACAGCATCAGAATTGAATTACAGAACACCCAGATGGTGTCTGCTGGAGAATTACTTGGTATGTGGGGGGAAAACCCACACATTTTGGTGACCAGAAGTGAAGTAGAGTGTGTTGAGTGTGAGTAGAGAGAAAAAACAGTTTGGGTTTTTTCCTATACAAGTCCCGTATTGCCCCATATTGGCAGGTTACTTGAGAGAACCATCACCGTGAAAGACCAAGCGTTTGGTCCCAGGAAGCAAGTAGATAGATACCGTGGTACAGACCACAGCTGCAGAGGTAGGAGTGACAAGGCAGCACGTCCGGAATTCTAGCAAGACGTGCTGCCCCCCTGCGACTAGACCCAAGTACTGCGAGAGGACTAAGCTAACGCTCAGTGTTTTATTTGCATATCGAATATATTTTAATTTTCTTCAGGAAGTGACCGCTAAGTTTTTGCGAGAAAAAATAACGGCACAATTCTTTTAAAACAGTACTTTATATAGTTGCCTATGTGAAGTAAATCGGTTCCCTACGTTGCAAAATAAGCTCCATGTGAATTTCTGGGGTTGTTTGGGCGCATCCTGAGGCTCCACCGCTTCCATCGGTTTCTCTAAGCGGTTCAGGACCCTGAATGGGTTAAGAACAACGGCTCAGATCCACGAGAAAGAACGCCGCAGGGAAGGGCACCGGTTTCGCTTCTAGAATCCTTCGGCCGAGGAGAGTCTCGTGTCGTGTCGCGTCGGCGACACTGCGCTCGCGGCGCCGCCCGGGCTGGGGGCTCCGGAAGGGCGTGTGCGGCGCCTTGATCACGACGGCTGCGAGACGTTTTTCGGACGCACCGCCCAGTCGGAAGGTCCCGAGGTCAGTCCGCCTGACCTTCGCCCCGTCACCTGCCCGCAGTCAGCCTCGCTGCCCCGGCCATGGCCGCTCGCCTCCTTCGCGGGACCCTGCGCCTCTTGTGCGGCCGCTGTGCGCTGCGCCCGCCGCCCCCCGCGAGGTGAGTGCGGGCGGGACCGGGGGAGCCCGGCGGGGGCGGCGACACCTACCCCTGCTGGGGACTTGGAGCGAGGCGGCGCGCGCGCTAGGGGAGGGGGCGACCCCCGGCCTGTGGCTGGGTAGAGAGTGGGAGAAGGAGCTGGGCCTCGGCCCCCGGCTCTCAGAAACGGGGTGCGACCGGCTTCGGGGCGGAGAAAAGGGGTGTCCGCCGTGCTACCTCCAGAACCCGCCGCGGCCCCCACCGCATAAAAAGCAGAAAGAAGGATTTCGCCTAATGCAAACTACCGGGCCCCAGTCCAGCCCTCTGAT
The DNA here is from genome assembly GCF_027409185.1 of Cynocephalus volans. Lineage (NCBI taxonomy): Eukaryota > Metazoa > Chordata > Mammalia > Dermoptera > Cynocephalidae > Cynocephalus > Cynocephalus volans. The sequence continues at coordinate 274,793,382 of NC_084460.1, read as the reverse complement.
TCCGCGGCCTTCTCTGGGACCCAGGAGCCCACTCTTTGAAGAGCTCCACCAAGGAGGGGTGAGTGAGGTTGGACATCCCGCGGGGCGTGGCTCCGAGAGCCACGACTGCGACCTTTGTGGGTTCGACCTTTGTAAGCTCGAGCCAAGACAATCCGGGGTGGAAAGGACCTGGCGAGGGTCTCCTCAGACAAGGAAACTAGCTTTAGATTTATTTAACAAATCCTTTAATGCAGAGGAATTAGTGAAGAGAAGAGTCGAAGTGGCTCAGTGACTGTTAAGGTGATGTTTATAATAAGATCAAAAGTTTCACTTACCTGTCTGAGGCATAAAATTCATTCATTGAGAAAACTGGAAGCACTGAGGATTCATTATGTAATAAGGGTGTCAGAATGGGTAAATTAGCTAATTGCAACATTGTTGTAAAGGACTCTAGATGCTATGAGAGCTGTGAAGACAAAATGCCTTCTCTTCCTGGGGAGGTTTGGGAAGGCTTCACTGGGCGGAGGTGACTTGACTTCAGGATACGTATACTTTTCTAAGGTTGTCCCTGGAACATCATAAGAGCGATCCTCAAGCTTTTTGATATCAGAACTCCTTTGTGCTCTTAAAATTGGAGGACCCCAAAGATATTTTGTTTATGTAGGCCGTATCTATTTATATCCATATCAATAGGTATCTACAATCTGAGAAATGTTTACAATATTTAGTTCATTTAAAAGTAACAATAATAAGCCCATTAGATGTTAACATAAATAATATTTTTATGAAAAATAACTTTTCCTAAACCATAAAAAGTGAGAAGAGTAACATTGTTTTACATTTTTGCAAATCCCTTAATATCTGGCTTACTAGAAGATGGCCAGATTCTCATATCTGCTTCTGAATTTTTTATTGTGGTAAGTTATTTTGGTTGAAGTATTGGAAGGAAATCTACCCTCACATAGAGAATATTGGAAAAGGGAAGACCCGAGGGACTCTCTGAAAGGGTCAAAGGCTATAGTTTCATATAATGGGCTTCCTAAGGTTTACTGTGCATATGAATCACATTAAAATACAGATTCTGATTCAGTTGAAATACAGATCTTGTTAAAGTATAGATTCTGATTCAGTAGGTCTGGGGTGAGGCCTGAGATTGTGTATTTATCATCAGCTCCCAGGTGTTGCAGAAGGTGCTGGGGGAGATTGTCTCCCTTTTATAATGTAAATAGGGTTTAAAGAAAATTAAAGCCTAACCTGTCAGGTTAGTAACAGTTTATTGCCTTAGGGAAAAAAGGATAACTTATTCAGTACAGGTGTCTTGGTCTTTAGAGTAAGAAGTAAACATGCCAACAAACTTCCTGCCAAGTGTTTTGACTTTCTTCTGCATATTCTCTCTTGGCCACCATTGACTGACCTGAGAGTCTTTATTCTTTTGGCATTTCTTTTGCTTTCCATGTGATTTCTTAGTGTATTTTACTTGAAAATATCCTAAAGGTTTTCTTAACATAATATGGAATCTAAAATTTTAAAATCCAGACTTGAATGTAAATTCCAGCTCTATTATTTACTCATTCTGTTGACAAATGATTCAGTGTTTTACAGTCCCAGTTTCCTTGTGTCAGCATATATTTTTCCTGAAGAAAAATCCCAAGTATGGAAAATCTATGTGGACAAATAGATGCTTTTTAGTTTTGTTTCTACTAGCCAGAAATTGGAACCAATCATTTCAATTATAAAGATTAAGCAAATTTTAGTCCATCTGAAGCAACATGGCAATGGTCTTCAAGGCCCCCTGCAATATCCTGGTCCCATGTTATGTCTAATGTAATATACTACTCAATCCACTCCAGCCACATTTGGCCTCCTTGCCCTTTCTGGAACATATCAGACAGCATCCAGACTTACAGCCTTTGCTCTAGTTGTTCTTTTGTTCTAAAATTCTTTTATTCTAGAAATATGCTTGGCTAACTCTCTCACCTTCAGATCTTACCTTTCTAATTTAACCTACCCTGACTGCACAATTTCATACTGCAACCTTTATCTCTGCCTGGCCCCAGACACAGCCTTCAGATGCCTTCTCTACTTGTCTTTTTCCATTAGTAATTATTACCTTCTAACATATTATATAACTTGCCTATTTACTGTGTTTATTGTTTATTATTCAGACTCCCCGTGCTAGAATGTAAGCTCGAGGATGGTATCTTTGACCTCATCTTTGTCCTTTGTTTGCGTTTGCATAGCAAGTTACTAGAACAGCATCTGGTACAGAACAGACATTCAGTAAGTATTTGTTAACCAAAGAAATAAACCATTAAAAGTAATGAGTTGGATGACAGAGTAATAACTAGAAAAATGTTTGTGAATACAAAAGGCAGACCAAGTATAAAAATTGTAGTATTAAATGTTCACAACTAAAGTATATCACTTAAATCTCAGATTGTATTAAATAAAACTCACCTGAAAGTCACATATAAAACTAGAGCAAAGTGACACTAAATGAATATTACGTATATTAGTCAGCTCAGGCTGCCATGAAAAAATACCATAGACTGGATGACTTAAATAGCAGAAATTTAGTTCTCACAGTTCTAGAGGCTGGGAAGTCTAAGATCAAGGCACTGACTGATTTCATTTCCTGGTGAGGCCTTTCTTCCTGGCTTGCAGACTGCCCTGCCACCTTCTCAGCATGTCCTCAGACAGCCTTTCCTTGGTGGGTGGAGAGAAAGAATCTCTTCCTCTTCTTACAAGGCTGCCAGTTCTATCAGATTATGACCCCACTCTTCTGACTTCATTTAACCTTAATCACCTCCTAAAAACCCTATCTCTAAAGTCATTTACATTGGGGGTTAGGGATTCAGCATAGGAATTTGGGGGGTGGGAGGAGGAAGGACACAATTCATAGCAATAAGCCAATATACATAAATCAAACTAGAGCAAAGTAATCCATTTTGGGGGGAGAAAAAAGATTGAAACAACCAAAATCCCCAAAACAAGACTGATCAATAATAATATCAATCAGATTTACTGGAACCTTTAAAAATGATAATTAGGAAAATTAGAAATATGTTATAATGTTGAGTTAAAAGCTAAGAAAAAAAAAAAACCTTTAAGTCTACTTATGTGAAATAGGTCTTTTCTGTATGAAGACTGAAAGAAAAAGAAAAGAAAAGCAAAAAAGCAGGGTCCAAATTAAAGAAGAGAGAAACCTACATCAGAATTTAATGCAAAATAGAAAAACATCTTTTGACAATATTTGAATATATGGTAAAAAGTTTTTAGATGTGAGCTTAAAATATACAGAGTGATGTACAGATTTTCAAAATTCCTTTCAGAGAAAGTAATCTGAAGACCATTGAACTAAAAGGACTACAGAACAGTCTCATTTTAAGCCCTGTGTGTTGGGGCCGGGGGAACAGGGAAGGGGAGAAGAGGGATGGGTTAGTTCCTGAAGTTCTTGATAATTCCATATGAATCATATGAATCCTTATGTAAACTTCGATTTACACACAGATTGGCTCCATAACATGGCAATAACATCAACATAGTTTACCTCTTATATACCTGTCATTTGAAATTATGTGTTTCTGGATAAAATACTAATTTTAGAGGGTTTGAATTATCTTAAACATTGTATATGAGATGAAAACTTAGTATTATTCTGTTGTACTATTTGAATTTTACATAATTTAATCCATGTATCATGTGACAACACTGTATTTTACTTCAACTCAGATCGTGGTTAGTTCTAGGACTTGTCTTCTTCATGGATTTGGAGGTAAAGACTGAGTTAAATAATGATAAACTACTTCTTAATCCCAGCTAGGTGAGGAAGATCAAAAGTGGTGATGTTCAAACTTGAACCCAGGTTTGTCATATTTCAAAATCTTTCTACTTGCTTCTGAAGTATCTCTGGGAAAGAAAGCAAGGTTCCATATTGTTCAGTGGCATTAATTTGGATATGACTATTCACTTAATTTTCTTAATGCATATATTTTTTTAAGATGTTCTCATTCTGGAGGGGAACAACGTCTAGAAACTCCTTCTGCTAAAAAATTAACAGATATAGGAATTAGAAGAATCTTTTCTTCAGAGCATGACATTTTCCGGGAAAGTGTAAGAAGGTTTTTTCAAGAAGAAGTGATTCCTCATCACTCAGAGTAAGTGGCGCATTTGCTTTTCACGTAATGCACACTAGGAGTATGACAAGGATCATTTCCTTGAATGCTGTGTGTTGTTGTACAGAAAAAATAGTGTTCAGTATTTCATTAACATTTTTACTGATCTTCCCCATAATGTCATAAGATCCTGGGATTCTTACATTAGTTTGGAAATTTTTAAGTGAATTTTAGAATGTAAAATTCAAAAATAACAAAATTTGAAAATTGCAGCTTAATCTAAGAGGAGTATTTCTGAAAACTGTGGTTAAGAGGCAACAAAATACTAGTCAATTTTATATTTTTTATTTTTCTGCTTCATGAATGAATTAAAATATGCAGAAGCTGAAATGGCAAGTATAATGCAAATCTTGATAGGCAATTGGTTACCTCTAAGTATTTTTACTACTGGATATTTCTTTTTTTTTTGGTCTTTTTCATGACCGGCACTCAGCCAGTGAGTGCACCGGCCATTCCTATATAGGATCCGAACCCGCGGCGGGAGCGTCGCTGCTCTCCCAGCGCCGCACTCTCCCGAGTGCGCCACGGGCTCGGCCCGCTACTGGATATTTCTTGATTAACCTATTAATAATTGATCACTTTATTGATCAAAAAACTGTCCTTTCTATTAAAGTAGGATTTTGCTATGTTTACAGAATTCACTAAATGCCAGTATTTTACTACATTTAAAATAGTTTTTAAATATAAATTAAAAACAGCTTACATTAGGTTTTTATTAATACTTTCTTGATAAGAATGACCAAAATTAGCTAAACTCTGAAGCTGTCACTAATCTTTGGTCAAAAGCAACTGGCTTCTTAAAGATAAGAGAACATAGTATACTTGCTCTAGGAGAATCTTTTGAGTTTATTTTTTCACTGCTTTTAAATTTTGTTCCAGAAAAATAGTTGAGGAGGCCTTGAAGTAAGAATAATCGAAGTTGACATGTTTGGGGTCAATAATAAAAATAGTCCCAAAGCTACTTTAGGTAATAACTACATCAAAGTACACATGATAATCAAATTTTTTGTTTTAAAATTTCTTGTGTTGTCCATCTTCTTTCAAACAGTATCTTCACATACCTCATATCTTACTACTATATCTACCACTTAAATAAAACAAAACTCAAAATTCTCAGATTCTTTCCTTATCTCCAAATACATATTAGTGTTCTCATCATGCCATTTTTATTTTTAAAGGAGAAAAGCTACCCAGTCACACCCAAATATGTAATCTTTTCAGAAGTTCATTTGACAGAGCTGTGCTGGAAGGAGCTTCTGCTCTCCTGTTGTTCCTATTTAAACTGTAATGAGGTTGCCTGCTTCTGTCAGTTTTGATATGCTTGTCCCATAAATTGAGCACTTTAAGGAAATAGCAAAGAAGAATTGCTTTCACAAGACAGGTGGTGAATATTTCCGTAACTACATGGCACAACTAAGCTTGCACCGTAAGAGCACCAGCTGAGCAAAACTACGTCCATGAATATCAATAGGTGTAATTTTCAGGTTCAGTATATAGTTGGATGGGGGGAGAAAGTGGCACATGTGAAGAAGCAAGGAAGAGAGAAAGAGAGAAGAGAAATGATAAAAAATGCAAATCAAAGGGTATGACCAGTATCAACAAGGATCTTAAATTAAGAGTGCGTTTCTGCACAAAATCATTCACAGATTCAAAGTTGTGGCCATGTAAATCATATGAAAAAAGCTTCTCTGATTTTAAAACATTTGTTATTCGCAGATGGGAGAAAGCTGGACAAGTGAGTAGGGAAATTTGGGAAAAAGCTGGAAAACAAGGACTGCTTGGTGTCAATACTGCTGAGCATCACGGTGGTATTGGTGGGGATTTGTACTCTGCGGCTGTTGTTTGGGAGGAGCAGTAAGTACGGGGACATTTGAAGTTGTGTCTAACTGTTTTGTAAGCACAATGCTCTCCTTTCTGAGATGATAATTAAGAAATGCTTCCAAATCTTGAAAGACTGAAAATTCAGTGTTAAATGTGAAAGATTGTACTCCTTGTGTACTTTTGCACATTGTTGGGATGTGGGAAGATAAGAAAATTCCCTTTTAAGGTGTTGAAATAGGTGCTGTTGAAAATTCAAGAGACAATTTCATTTCTGCTCAACCCCTATGGTTATTTTTTCCCCTTTTAAAAAGATATTTGAGGCCAGTAAGATCAGTTGGTTACAGCGTGGTGCTGATAATAGCAAAGTTTAGGGTTCGATCACTGTTACTGGCTAGCCACCAAAAACATTATAAAATGAAAAGCTATTTGAAAAAGAATAGGAAAGTGGAAAAATATTTCCATCAAATATTCTAAAAGTTTAATATATAAGAACAAAGATTTTAGTTGAAAAATGGGTGAAAGATTTGAAGCAACAATTCATCAAGAAAGAAACGCAAATAGGTTTTTTTTAAATGAAAAAAGTTCATCATTACTACCAATCAAATGCAAATTAAATTGACTTGGAGGTATCATTTTGAGTTCTGCAAAATTAATGAAAATGAAAAATCCTAATACCCAGTGCTGACAAGGTTGCAGTGAAAGTGATATACTTATACACTATTGGTGGCATTGTAAATTAGAACAGTAAATGTTCTGAGGACTTAAAGGGTGAATATATGTAAAACGTGAAATGTTCCTGCTCTTTGACCTAGGGTGCCACTTTGGGGAATTTAACTTGAGGAAATAATTTACTAAGAAAAATAGGAGCTATTTTCAGAAATCATTGTCATGTTAGGTCATAATCCCCCAAATTTTGAAGCATTCTAAATGTCCAGCAGTGGGAGATGAATACGTAAATTATGGTACATAAACAATTTGGAATATTGTGCAGCTATTTAAGATTATAATTTTATATCACTTAAAAAGAAAATAGCAAAGTACAAAATTCATACTACGACTGCATCTGTATTAAAATATATCCTTATGGCTAAGGTAATTTGCCTTAATAAAAATAATTGCTGTTAGGGTAATACAGTTGTAGGCGATTAATGCTTTAAAATATTTTATCTCCTAATTCATTAAGTGAGTGTTAATTGAGCTCTGTTGGAGCACTGTTATTATGTTAGAATCAGAAATTAAAAGATTAATAAAAACAAAAAGAAAACCCATTCAGGAACATTGTACGTCTGTGAGGAGACAGGCTATTCCCACTTAATGTGAAAAGATCTTTACTATTTTGTTAGTCATTTTTTAATTGAAAATCAAAGAAATTAAGAACAGAAGAACAAAATAACTGTTTTGTGCTATAAACCTCCTTTCTTTCTTTATAAGAGCGTACTCAAACTGCACAGGCCCAGGTTTTAGTCTTCATTCAGATATTGTTATGCCTTATATTGCAAACTATGGCTCAGAAGAACAGATTAAGCGCTTCATCCCCCAGATGACTGCAGGCAAATGTATTGGTGCCATAGCAATGACAGAGCCTGAGGCTGGAAGGTAAGTCAACTGTTGGCTTTGAATTCTTGAAAGCAGTGCCCTAACAGCAAACATTTTTTCAGTACTTACTTTACACAAGACTCAGCTATCTGCTGATAGGAATACCAAGATGAACACAGCATAATTAGTGACCTCATATAACTTAAAACTCCAGTGGGAAAATAAAGCATTTTTATATACAAATAACAATAAATCAGATTGTAATGTATGCTGTGTTTGAGTTATTAACATAGTGTTATGCAGATAAAGTGGTAGGGTATGAGTTGAGTTTTAGGCATAACAAATTTTAGATGTTGGGTGAGATTCACATGGAAATGTCCAGAAGGCTGTTAAAAATGGGTATTTGGAATTGTGAAGACAGACTGGGGTGGCAATAGGTTTTAAAAGTCTTTCATATGTAAGCAGGAGTTGAAGTAATGGGAATGCATACGATTATATATTCAGTCATTTGCTGGTTATTGATTAAGTGCCTTCAATGTGCCGGTTATACAGTGGGGAACGAAATGGATGTGGTCTCTGTGCTTATTAAGGAGAATGACAAGAAACAAGTAAATAAATATATTAGTAATTATAAGTTATGATAAGTACTATGAAGGAAAGAGTGCTATGCTGAAGACTAGTGGTATGTGTGTGTTCAATGGGATAGGAAAGACAAATTTAGATATGAATGCTAAGAAAGGCCTATAAAAAGTGGTTGTATTTAAACTGTGGTTGACAAATGACAACCATTTATACAAGAATGGGAAGAGAGCTTCCACACAGCAGGACCTGATCCTCAAGGGGAAAAGTGAAAGGGTGAAAAAGGGACCAAGTTTACAAGTAATTGATCACAGCCAGTTACACATTTCTTTGTTCTTTCTCCACTCCCACTGCTTTACTTGATTCGCCTTAGGAAAAAGAAAAAAAAGGAAAAGAAAAAGGGACTAAGGAGGAAACCTTGGGCATCATGTTTCATTGGGAACTGTACAAATAAGATAAAGCAACAGAAACAGAAGGATTGAGAGTTCGAAAGAAATGTAGACAGGAGCTCTGTCGTGAGCGTGAAGGGAAGTCAGTTTGAAAGGCAATAGGATTTCAATAAAAAAAACTGTCAAAAAAAATAAAATGCAAAGCAAAACAAAACAAAACAGAAACAAAGAAAGAAAGGCAATATGATAGAAGGGAGGAGTTAGGAGTTAATAATGTCAAAGCCACAAAGATGTTGAGAATTGAGAATAGGTCATGGCAGGCTACTAGTGATCTTTTGGTTGTGATTTCAGTAGATTGGAGCAGGAGAAATTACTTTGGAAGGGAGTGAGGTGGCAGAGAAATCAAACTATTCTTTTTCAGCACTGGATGGTGAAAGGAAGTGGAGAGAGGGGGAAGTAGTTTGACAGGCTTGCATGGTAAGGGAAATGATTTATGTTAAAAAGAGCAGAGACTTAGGGACCAACAGGAAGCAGAGGAAGAACTTAAAGAAGCAATAACTGAAAATCTAGGACTTGTTTCCGGGGAAGTCAGGCCCTACTCTTTCATGATGATAAATTTTCCTTTTTGACAGGGCTATTTATTTTTAAATTTCTTAATGTTCTGTAGTGTCTCTTAGCAGTATGCTTAAATTGTATTTATCTTTCCCAGATATAAATCCATACTTACAGGACAATACTGATAATTAATTTTGCCAAAGATAATAGGTTTTTGTTCACTTCTGATGCCTAAAAATATGTTAACAAATAGAAATTTAATCTTCTTCCTTTGCTTTTAATTTCGTTCTCTAATATAACTGCCTGACTGCCAATATTCTGATCGAGTCATATTAGCTCTGTGATCACTATATTCCAGTTCCAGTCCACTGCATGTTAACTCTCACCTACAAGCAACAGAATAAACAAAGGTTCACTTGATTTTTGTTTAAATTCCAGGCCCTTATCTGTGGGTAGGTATATGTAATTGAGAAGGAAACTGAGAATGTGAATGGAGAAAAAGGGAGATTTTTTGGAAGGTCAATGAGAGTCATGAGAAGCTAGTAAATTAGTCAGATATTTAGAGATGAGCAAAGGGCCCAGGTGGGTAAGAGAATGCAAGAACAGAGAAAAGCCACTGATGAAGAAGAGTATTAGAGTGTTGAGGAATTATGGTGAGAAATAAGGAAAAACACATGGGAGGAAAAATATAGAGAGGATGGGACATGGTTCATTTTGCCTTCCCTCAGAGATGTGTCGGCCACTGTCTGTATTCTTGCTTTGATTTGGCTTGCACAGAAAAAGGTTGCAATTGCTGGAAAACATCCAAAGCTTCACTGGCCCTTTCCCCTTCCATGTACATAGGCGACTTCATTATTTATAATTATGTATATTTGTATCTTACCTTAGCATTTTGTAAAAGCTTTCATGTTGGTTTTCTTATTTGGCTATCATAATAGTTTGTATGAAATATAGAGACATTATGATTTCTATGTAAGGAGGAAGCAGAATATGAGATATGGAAGTATTTTAACCAAGTTCATAAAGTAAATTGATGACTGCATTGAAGCTAAGGTGTTCTAACACCAGCTTTGTGATCTTGGGTAAAATCTTGAGCCTCAGTGTCTGTGTCACTGAAATTGAGGTAAGATACCAAATAGGATTATTGTGAGGGTCTGAATTCTTGGCATTACTAAATGGTATACTCATATTTTTAAACCATTTTTAATATTTTATATTTACCATTCAAAATTTTGAGAAAAATCCACAATTACTTTTATTACCTTTGATATGTCCCTATATAGAGTTGTTTTAATAATTTTTTAATACAAATTTTAGTAACTGATACTTTATTCTTACTTATGATGAAAATTATGATGTTAGAATACAACAGCATTCAGCTTTAAAATGTGCACTATCAGCATTTATTCTTTTGGTGATAATTAGGGTAAAGATTGATTCATATATCTCTGTCATTCAACCTATATTTCAGATATTTGGCTCTAATGTTATACAGTCTCCTTCTGAAACTTACCCATGATATTTGAAGTGATTAGATGTGTAATGGATGAGTTTTGAATTCCTGTTTCTAATGTCTTGGTGTGTCGGGGGTCCTCAAGACCACTCCTAGCTTCAATGATTTGCTAGGAGGACTGACAAGATGCAGCATGTATTGTACCCATGGTTGTGATTTATTACAGTGAAAGGATACAAAGCAAAATCAGCAGAAGGGAAAGTCTCATTAGGTGAAGTTTATAGAAAACCAGGATTAGAAAACCAAGAGTCCTCTCCCAGTGAAGTCACCCATAACATGTTTAATTCCTTCAGCAACAAGTTGTGACAGCATGTATGGAATGTTGTCTACCAGGGTGTAGCTCATTAGAGACTCAGTGCCCAGGATTTTATTGGCGGCTGATCACACAGGCATCCTTTGCTTGGTATGTTCCACAAGTTGAGATTCCCAGAGGGAAAGCAGGTGTTCAGCATAAGCCATATTGTTTGTATAAACAGTTTAGACACAGTAAGCCACTAATCAGTTCTAAGAATGGTAGGAACCCTCTTGAAATCTACATTCTAGATACCAGCCAAGGGCGACCTTGTAATCAGGCCTTTCTAAAGATGACAGTCTCAGGCCTGCTCTATTGACTCTTTACTGCACACTTGGCATTTTTAATAATGTAATTCATCAAATATTTTTTGAGTGCCTGTTATGTGCAAAGCAATATGTTAGGCAAGGGGCATATAAACGTGAACTTGATATTCACCATGTCCCCAGAAAGCTTGAGTCTAAGTGGGGTAAGTGTGAACCTTTTTATTAATAATTGAAATGTGAGATAAATGCTTTGAGAGAAAATATTAGCTTCTTAAGCCTTCTGTGACAAATTATCACAAATTCAGTGGTTTATAAAGAGCAAAAATTTATTATCTCACAGTTCTGAAGGCCAGAAGTTTGAAATCACTATCACTGGGCCTAAATCAAGGTATCAGCAAGGCTACTCTACACACCTTTCAGAGGTTACAGGGAAGCATCCGCTACTCACCTCTTCTATCTCTCAGTGCCTGCTGGTGGTCCTCGGCTTGTTGCCTCATCACTCGCATATCGGTCTCTGTGGTCACATTGCCTTCTCCTCTTCTGTCTGTGGAATCTACCTCTACCTCTTCCTTATAACGACGTTTGTGATTGCATTTAGGGCTCATCCAGATAATCCCCATCTCAAAATCCTCAAGTTAATCACATCTGCAAGACCCTTTTTCCGTATAAGGCAACACTCACAGATTCCAGGGATTAGCACCTGATATCTCTGGGGATTATTATTTAGCCTAATATAGAGAGTGATAAAGAAAATTGCCGTGTTATATAAAATAGAAAGTCCACATACAAGAATAAGAAAATGTTGCAACAATAAGTGATGTGGACTGTTTATACATGATGCTATTCATTGTAGGATATTCATGAAAGTTGGAACCTGAGTGTTCAACAATAGGGATTGTTTTAAAAAAAAAAAATGATAGATCCATATGGCGACATTCTATGCAGATAATAAAAATTATCTTATAGAAAAACATTAGATACTGTTAAGAGGTTAAACTCATATGTATGGTTCCAATTTTGTAAAAATACATGTGTGTGTATATATATATAGAAAAGTATTGGAGGGATGTATTTAATGAATGTTTATTTCAGGAGGTAAAATTATTTTTTAAATTATTTTTCTCCTTGAGAATACTGTCTTATTTTTCATATTTTAATTAGAAATATTTGTTTTATATTTAGAAAAATAATCAATTCTTTTAAAGCAGGTTTGTTAGAGGAAATGGCATTTGAGACACAGGTTTTTTTTAGAACATTTTTATTGAAACATATCGATTGTACATTTTTATGGGGTGCTTTCAATACATGTATATAATGTGTGCAGATCTATTCAGGGTAATTACCTTATTCCTCATTGGAAAATTTAATCATTTCTTTGTACTGTGCACATTTGATCCCTCTTCTAGTCATTTGGTTATATGTAGTAAATTATTATTGATTACAGATTTCTGGGTTGACTGTATACCTATAGGGCTTATTTTTCCTATCTTGCAGTACTTTTGTATCCATTAATCAGCCTCACACTATCCTCTCCTTTCCTCTCCCCTTTCCAGCCTTTAATAACCATAGTTCTTCCCTCTCCTTTTAACAGTTTAACTTATTATTATTTGTTTTGTTCTCTTTTTTAGTTTTCACATATGAGTGAGAATATGCAGTATTTCTCTTTCAGTGCTTGGCTTATTTCACTTACCATAATTTTCCCCAAGCCCATCCATGTTGCTGTGAATGGCAGAAGTTCATTCTTTTTTATGGCTGAGTAGTATTCCATTGTGTATATATACCACATTTTTTTAATCCAGTCATCTGGTGATGGACATTTAGGTTGCTTTTGTATCTAGTCCTTCTTAGGAGCACGAGATATGTACATAAGCTGTATCTGGTTAGTAAAGTTGCAGGATGTAAAGTCAATATACAAAAGTCAATAACATTTCTTTATACCAACAATGAACTAGCAGAAAAAGAAATCAAGAAAGCAATCCCATTTACAATAGCTATCAAAAAAATAAAATAATAATGTTTCTGTTGAGAAGTCTGCTGTTAGTCTGATGGGATTTCCCTTATATGTGACTTGATGCTTTTCTTTTTTTTTTTTTTTTTTGTCGTTTTTTTGTGACCGGCACTCAGCCAGTGAGTGCACCGGTCAGTCCTATATAGGATCTGAACCCGCGGTGGGAGCGTCGCCGCACTGCCAGCGCGGCACTCTACCAAGTGCGCCACGGGCTCAGCCCCTACTTGATGCTTTTCTTTTGCTATTCTTAGAATTCTTTCTTTGGCTTTGACTTTTAACAGTTTGACTATGTGTCTTGAGAAAGACCTTTTTGGGCCAAATCTGTTTGGAAATCTCTGAGCTTCTTGAATCTGGGAGATCATATCTCTACCAGTACTTGGGAAGTTTTCAGCTATTACTTCATTAAATCGGCTTTCCTTTTCTCTTCCCCTTCTGGTGTACCCATAATATGGATTTTTGTCTTTTTTTTTTTTTTTTTTTTTTTTTTTTTTTAAAAGATGACCGGTAAGGGGATCTTAACCCTTGACTTGGTGTTGTCAGCACCACGCTCAGCCAGTGAGCGAACCGGCCATCCGTATATGGGATCCGAACCCGTGGCCTTGGTGTTATCAGCACCGCACTCACCCGAGTGAGCCACGGCCCGGCCCCCATAATATGGATTTTTGTATGCTTAAGATTGTCTGATTGATCTCATGGGCTTTCTTCATTATTTTAAATTCTTTTTTCTTTCTTTCTTTTTTTGGTCTAAGTAGGTTAATTCAAAAAGCCTGTCTTCGGGTTCAGAAATTCTTCTACTTGTTCTAGCCTGTTGCTTAAGCTCTCAGTTGTATTTTTTACTTCATTGAATGAAATCTTCAGTTGCAGGATTTCTGCTTGTTTCTTTTTCATGGTTTCTGTCTCTTTGTTAAATTTCGGATACTTGTACTGGATTGTTCTTTGGTTTTTTTTTTTTTTTTTTTTTACTTCATTGTGATTTCTTTTTTTTTTTTTACACTACTTTTTATTTTATTTTATATATTTTTAAAGTTTATTTATTAATTTTTTTTACATTCTAAGATGTTGTTGCAGAGAAGTTGGGGAGGAGGGAGACAGGGAAAAGAAATAGGGTGGGAGAAGGAGGAAGGAGAAAGGGCATGGTTGAGGCCTGTGACAACCCCCTCATTCCTACAGGGGAGACTAGGGGGCTTCCAGTAGGGGCTTGGTCATCCTAGGCTGGGTGCAGATGTCAGGGGGGTGTGGCTAAAGCCCTCGGCACCTGACTTCCCCAGCTCAGAAGACCAGGGGGCTTCCAGCAGTGGTTTGGTGGTTATTATTGGTCTGGTTGTAGATGTTGGAGGGTGTGTGGCCAAAGCCCTCGGCTCCCCACCATCTCGGCTGGGGAGCCCAGGATGCTTCCTGTGGTGGCTCAGTGGTCATGGCTGGGCTGATTGTGGGTGGTGGGGGGGGGGGGGCATGGCTGAGGCCCCCAGCCCTCTGCCTTCCCTGGCATGGGAGCCTAGGGGGCTTCCAGTCCTTCTAGATTTTATAGTGTTCTTTGGTGATATGAGACCTTTACTAGTTAATATCAAACTTTGTGTGTGGTCTGTGGTTATTTTGTTTTTTCCTTCAGTTCTGTGTTGGATTATTTGCTGTTTCCACCACTTAAACAGCACTAGAACTAATTTGTTGTCCTTTGCTTACTTCTAAAATGGGAGAACTTCCTGTGGGGACCAGTACTTGAGCTCTGTGGTTGAGCTAAATTGCTGCTTTGCTGCTGATTCCCTGGGGAAGGCTTTTTGTGCAGCTCAGGTTTTAATGTTGACTTCACAGGTACTTCCAGGTCTAGTAAAATCTGGTGTACCTGGGTTGTGTAGAAGCTCTGTCTCGGCCTGAGTCTTTTCAGCAAACTGTACCCCATGCAATTCTATATTCCTGACCAGTCTCCTCTGAGTGGTCCTGTGCTGATTGGGGTGCAGATCAGCTGTCCTTGCTGTGTCCCAGTGTTCCCCCGGTGGGCTCATCTCCCCCACCACCTGTGCTCCAAACACTTCCCATGGGACAGGCCGTTGAGATGACTCACTGGCCTCTGAGTGGCTCCTTTTTTTCAGTTGTCGTGGCTCCTCACTCCTATGTGGGTCCATGGGACCTGGGGGCCATCAAGGCCCTCTTCTCCCCTGCAGCTTCCAAGCACCTTCATCCAAAGGGCACACAGTGGCTTTTGCCAGTTCTTGCTCCGTGTGCTCACCAGCTCCAGCCTTGAAGTGGCCGGGGCTCAAAATGGTCGGAATGGCCCTTTCTTTCTCTTGTCATGGCTTCTCCTGCCTTCATGAACTCCACAGGTCTCTCCTCCTCTTCCCCTGAGCTCTAACGGCCCCAGCTTGGCTGTCACTGCTTTTTAATACTTGTAAATTGATTGATTTGTGGGAAAGAGTGACTCTGGGGATCATCTATTCTGCCATCTTGACTGGAAGCCCATTGTGATTTCTATCTGTTTTTTCTTACATCATGTTGAGTTTGATTAAGACTGCCATTTGGAATTCCTCCTCAAGCATTTCACTGGTTTCCTGTTGTCTGGGGACTGGTATTGGAGAATTATTGTTTTCTTTTGGAGGTGTCATGTTTCCCTGTTTTTTCATGCTTCTTGTATCTCTGTATTGATGTCTAGGCATCTGGTGGTATAGTCATTTCTTTTAACTTTTGAAATAGTTTTTGAAGGAAGAGATGCTTAACCTGTTGAAGTGTTCTATATTGATAGTCAGGTTGTGTGTTACAGTTTTGCTTCTGGGTGAGTGCAGTCATAGGTACTGGCTCACTCCTCACACCCTTTCTGCTGGGGTATGCAGGGACCCTGGGTCAGGTGGGACTCTGAGTTCCCAGGGAAGATGGGCATGGATCCAGGCAGCCAGCACATTCCTCTGTGTTCTTCACTGGGGTGGGCAGACCTGCTGGATTGGGCAGGACTCTAAACTCCCCTGGCTCCTATCTCAAAATGGCAATGTCCAGCAGCAGCCCAGGACTGAGGGAGTTGGGGAGACTCAGCATGTACTTCCCTCTGGAAAAATGCAGTCATGTGAGCTCCTAGCAGCTTCCCACACTGGGCTCACTTTTCATAAAGGCCACATGGTTACTTTGCAGCCTGATTTGCAGGCGTCTTTGGTGGGAGCACCAGCTGTAGACCCACCCTCCACCTACCTTGTCCCAGCAATGCAGGGTCTCTCCAGTCTCCACACTCGTCTTGATCAGGTGCTTTCCCTGTTTTTCTATGTTGTTGTCTCAAGTTTCCAGATCTTGGGGGATTTTCCTTACTGTTTTGCTGGATTCTGTCATTTTCTCCTAGACACTCTATAGGTAACTATCTACTTATTGCTTTGGACTTTTTTTGCATTAGTGGTGAGGGCTGGCTGCCTCTAGACAAACATCTTGCTGGAAAAAAAAGAAAAAAGAGAGAGAGAGACGTAGTCTTTTATATAGCTAAACTTTTAATGATAGGGGAAGGCACCACAGTATATAAGGGCAGGAAAGTACATGGTGACACATAACCCTAGGGATAAAATGAACCTTGAAATATCATCTGAATCCAATTTGGGAGTCTTACATATTAGTTGGGCTTTACTGTACTTTATAAAATCTGGCTAGCTTGTAATCTTAATCATATATTCATTTGTATAAGTTCTTGAGAATATAACACATTGGACATGATTTTTCATTGCCGTTATGTGAACATTCCTCTGTCTAGTTAAGCAAGTTTTATAATGCTGTAACTAGTTTGAATTATCACATTATATACATGCTTACATAACGGCATTTGGATAATTTAATTTTTATCACTTGATGAATTTTCCATCTTTTCTTTGAATTACAGTGACTTGCAAGGAGTAAGAACAAATGCCAAAAGGGATGGAAGTGACTGGATTCTCAATGGAAGCAAGGTGTGTAAAGAGGGGCTTCTAGAGCTCTTCTCTCCAGAGTCATTCCATGGGTAACAATGTCTCAGATACTATTTATCATTGATTCTGTTAGATCTAGAGACTAACACAAAAATTGAGTTTACTAAAGATTTTTTGGAGACAGTGAGAAATTTACAACATTTATATTACATAAGATCTGTGATAGCCTCTTCTATGTTCCATTCTGCATGCCCCTTCCCGAGTATGGTAAATGTTGTTTTAGCTTCCAAACAGCCCTTATCAAACCAGAAAAGGGGAAGGTAAAACTCATATTGCCTACATAAGGGACAAAAAATAATTAAACTTTATGTTGATGGAATATCATTGAAAAAACTCTCTCATAAATATCAAGCAGAGTTTCAAAAGATCTTAGGAAAGAAAGATATCACTGATAGAATTTGAGAGCCCTTCAGTCCTTCTGAGAATTAATCAACACATTGATAGAATTATCCAATTCAATCCAGTGAACCTTCAATTAAGGTTACAAAGTTACTGACAGACTCAAGAATAAATGTGAGTATATCCCTTAGAATCTAATATGACTAAGGGCAGACAATATTGTCTACCTAAAATTGTATCTGGTATACACTCAGTAAATATTCGTTGTTTACTGAGTATTAAGTGAAAGAAATGTGTTCACTTTCTTTTTTTTTTTTTAAATTTATTTTTAATTTTATTTTGTCGATATACATTGTGGCTGATTATTGTTCCCCATCACCCAAACCTCCCTCCCTCCCCCCTCCCCCCCAACAATGTCCTTTCTGTTTGCTTGTCGTATCAACTTCAAGTAATTGTGGTTGTTATATCTTCTTCCCCCCCCTGCCCGGTTTTTGTGTGTGTGTGTGTGTGTGTGTGTGTGTGTGTGTGTGTGTGTGTGTGTGTGTGTGTGTGTGTGTGTGTGTGTGTGTGTGTGTGTGTGTGTGTGTGTGTGTGTGTGTGTGTGTGTGTGTGTGTGTGTGTGTGTGTGTGTGTGTGAATTATATATTAATTTTTAGCTCCCGCCAATAAGTGAGAAGAAATGTGTTCACTTTCTACATAGTTTTCTGAAAATTTGTTCCAAGGTCTATTGAAAGACTAGTTTGTGATTGTTTACTTTAAAAGAATTTTTTTAATTTCCAGTTATTTTTAGGCTAACATCTTTGTATGTACAAAATCACAAGCTTGAATGTTGTGGCACTATCAGATTCCTAAAAAAGTTCCTAAACACTCTCCATTTTTGTACTTATGTTGTCAGAGGCTGGTAATAGTTTATGGATTGACATCCATCTGCAGACCACCTTTGGAGCAGCCAGGTTCTAAAGAATGTACCATAATCTAGTTTTGTAATTATTATATAGAAAAATATCTGTGGCGTCAAATAAATTTGGAAAATGTGCACAATTTCTCACTCTGATATGCTGATGTGCATTGTGAATCTCCAAAAGTTGGATACAGTATGTCATGTGCCCTAAGAAATTTTCTTTTCATAGATTATCTTGAGTTCCTGGTGTTCTTCAAATATACTTTAAGGAATATTAGTCTAAACTATTTATCCTAAGGATTATAACAAACAGGTGCTAATTTCAACATATAATGAATTAACTGCCTGCATATAGAGGGCTTGTTTTGAAAGAAGAGTATAATATTTGGTCAAAAGATAAATGGGAACCTCATTCTCTTATGACTCTGGCTTTCTGAGCGGCCCAATCTGCCTATTTGTGGTCTTTGGTGAGAACCACTCAGCAAAGGTACCCAGACTGTGTAACCAAACAGGGCCTGTTGCCTGATGCACAGCAAGACAAATACTGACCCTCATCTTTGTAGCAGAGAAAAAAGGTTTATTGGTAAGGCAGCCAAGGAAGAAGACAAGAGAAATAAATCTCAAATCTGGCTTCCTGATAGCAGGAAAGAAGGGTTTATGGGGAAATAGTTGGGGTGGTGCAAGGTGTGGGGGATCATGATTGGTTAAAAGGTTTAAAGAAGTTCTTCAGTGATCTGCACAGGTGCAGGCCATCTGCATGCCTGTTCATGAGTCGTATGTTCAAAAACTGGCAGCATTAGCATGATCTGGAGTTGGAGTTTTTGGCCTTCTGACATTGTAAATTCACCCATAGGACTGCAGGCTCAATCAGGTTATCTTAAAAGGCAGATAGGAAGAAACAGAGAAGTTAATTATGGATATTTACTGAAAGAACAAGCAATTTAAGTAGGGAATAAGTTTTAACTGAAAAGTCACTGGTTACAACTGTTTCAAAAAAAAGACACTATTAAGAATAGCAAAAAAAATGAAAAAAGTAAAGTAATTGGTAAGTAATATAATGTATCTGAACCATTAAAATATCAACACAATATTTATAACAGTATAGGAAAATAATTATGTTAACAAGTGAGAGAAAAAGGATATAAATTGCAAATATAGAATAATTTCAACTATATTAAAATATGAGAAAGAAAATTCATAGTGATATTTGTATTATGGACTCAGAGAAGATTATTTTTTCCTTTTTCTTTATAACTTTACATAATGTCTATATAAGATCCATGATGAGTTTATGTTATTTTATAAGCATTCGATATCCAAAAAATGATGGCCCTCGTTAGGGATAATCCCAGCTCTATTCAAAAAAAATTTTTTTTTTTTGTCTTTTTCGTGACCGGCACTCAGCCAGTGAGTGCACCGGCCATTCCTATATAGGATCCGAACCCGCGGCGGGAGTGGCGCCGCGTGCCGCACTCTCCCGAGTGCACCACAGGCTGGGCCCCCAGCCCTATTCAAATTTTTAACTGTCATAATTAGGAAAGAAACTGAGCAAGTCATCTTACAAAGAGAATTCTTCTATAACTCTATTAGAAAGGAGGATCAATCATGGTAGAAACACTCAGGTTAGTTAGGTCAAGCTGTTGTAGAAATGGTTCAGAATCTCCTAATCCTGTTCTGTAATTAGTTCCAGGAAGAACTTTTGGAGAACTCCTCTTGATATATTACCACATTGGGATTTGAATGTTCGAGTGAATAATTTTTGCCCCATGGACTGTTCTTCCCTGCTTTTCAATTTCATTGTCTATTGTGTATAGTTAATACATGTCTGAAACCATGGATTTTAGAGCACACAGGTACTAATTACCTTGTGCTGTGTGGTTCAAAACAAATAAACAAAAAAAGCACTCTTTCAGCAACTGTGGCAGCTACACAAAGGTCACTGTTATCTGAAAGAAGTAGATCATCAATTATAAAAATCAAAACTAGGCCTTTTCAAAAAATGATAAATCTTAGACTATAAATACTTTAATAGCATGGTGCAATTTAGAGCAAATTCCCTTTTCTAATCTGGAGCTTCTAAAAAATAATTTGTCATTTTAATAGACAATTTTTTTTAATGCATTATAAATGTTTTTATTTATTGATTGATTGATTTTTCTTATTGAATCATAATTCATTATACATAATTGGGGGTTCAGCATTGACTATTTTGGTTTTATTTCAAAAACAACATAATCTCTGTTAATTATTATTATTATTTGCAATCTTTCTCCTCTAGTGAGGAGAAAATGTATAGATTTTGTTCTCTGAAGCATTGGGTAATATTTTCACTGGTTGTTACTAACCTCATGTATGAATAATAAACCCTGCAGATACTGTACTTGAATAGGGTATACAGAGGTGTATAAACCATGAATTATCTGTTTTGTTCCTCTTGAATATGCTTTCCCCAGTCATAACTTGCACATGGACCTGAGTTATTGTGGTGCATTTTCGTGTACTTGTGGTTTTGCAGGTGTTCATCACTAATGGGCAGTTATGTGATGTTGTGATTGTAGTCGCAGTCACAAATCATGAAGTTCACTCCCCTGCCCATGGCATTAGCCTTTTTCTGGTGGAAAATGGAATGAAAGGCTTTATCAAGGGACGAAAGCTACAAAAAATGGGATTAAAAGCCCAGGTAAGTCACAATATAAATCATGTTTAGGTAATAATTGAGTTTACTATCAACCAGATAGAAGACATATAGAGAATTACATGTGGTACAACTGTACCTTCCTATGCTAAATTCCTAAAATATGCTTTACAGAAATGGGATAATAGAGATTTATTTCCCTTTATGCCACTGTATCGCTTTCTGGTGGTCAGCAATGGAAATGAATCAGGGTATTATGAATATCTGCTTTAGAAATGGCAAAATTAACTGCATTGTAATAAGCTATCTACTTATGAAATTCATTGAAGAAAATTATGAAGAATAGAAAATATTTTTTTCTATACATGACCAACCCCCATCTCTCCCCATGTTTTGCTTAATATGTATCAGAAATCCTTAGTTCCCAGTACTTAGAGAATTGGACAATATCAGAGCTAGAATGGCAGTGTGTTGCTGTGGGAAAGCAATAAGTTTTGGAATCAGATGGACCTGGACTGGAATCCCCGATTTACAGCTTAGTAGTTGTGTTCATTAACCAGTCCAACTTGGCTTCCAATTTGTTTGTTTTTTCCCTTTTTTTTTTTTTTTTTTTTTGTTTGACAGCTGGCCGGTCCAGGGATTAAACCCATAACCTTGGTGTTGAAACACCACACTCTAACCAGCTGAGCTAGTGGGCAGCCCTTAAATTTGTCTTTTTTTTTTTTTTCTTAAATGGAAATAATAATGGTCACCTCATTGGATTATTGGGTGATTTAAATAATGTCATTCTGTATTTAATTGTATGGTCTCTTAGGACACTACAGAACTGTTCTTCGAAGATGTACGGTTGCCAGCTAGTGCCTTACTTGGAGAAGAAAATAAGGGCTTCTATTACCTCATGCAAGAGCTTCCACAGGTTAGAAGTGTTTAAAGATTCCATCTTTTGATTAGATAATGGACTAGAATAGAATAATATAGAACTATATTAATCCATGTATGCAAAACTTGTGATATAGCCAGTCATTTAAGTATAACTTTAAAGTTGCCAAAAAAAAAAAATGAGTTTTATAAGCTACATATAAGTAACTGAACTCAAGGATATTCAATCAAAGCTTATAAAGTGGGGAAAGTAGGTATATCTGTTTTGTGATTTCTTGGAATGATTTTATCTTCTTAACTATGAATCAAGAACTTTTAGCTCTTTGTAAAGAAATGTCACCCAAAACATTTTGCAGTTTTTAAATAATAATTGTGAGCCAAAGGGAGAAAGGTGTTAATTTCAGTCTGAAAAGTTTTATCCACATAGGGTCAGTCCTCATATCTGTGTTTTTTGAGTGTGGTTGCCAAGCCATCACTGACCTCACAGGCCAATGTAAGGGGGTACACCTGCCTGGTGACTGCCATGGCAAGGGCTAAACGTGAAATTGAGGACAAGGGCTAGGAACATAAACACTTAAACAGAATATGAAAAACACCAGCACGATGGAATTAATGTAAGGCTTCTTTTGCACTGGTAGGTAAAATTTAACCTATGCACTTTAAGATGTGGATTTCCACAGATATATTAAGTTATATGGTGTGCAGACATCAATAAATAAAAATCAACAACTACGGAATCTCTTTACTCATATATGAGTAAAGAGAAAAGGAAATTAAATAAATTACATATATATAATTAAGATAGTCATTCATCAAAATAAAGGATTTGCTTTAGAGAGTTATATTTGACAGATATGTAAAAATAAGCTCATAAATCTTTATGGGAGCCTTTTCTCATAAAAAGTTAAGAAATAAATTAATCTTTAAGAGTCCATTATAAAGATTATTTATAGGACTTACTATAGTTGACATTGTGTGAAAATCACTTGTGTGATTAAAGTAATGTTGAGACCTAATTTTGGGGTTATAGGAAAGGCTGGTAATTGCTGACGTAGCCATTTCAGCCAGTGAATTCATGTTTGAAGAAACCAGGAACTATGTTAAACAAAGAAAAGCTTTTGGGAAGACAGTTGCACAAATACAGGTAAGCTTGTTGTTATGGATTAGTAATAGACGGTATCAATTTACTCATTTGAGATAGATTTAAGGTAAACGTAAATTTAGGGTAATTTTCAAATAGGTGGCATTAGAAACCGTGGAAACGAATGCGATGACTCAGGGAAGGAGCGTAGAGAGAAAGAGGAGAAGAGGTCCGCATGAGTAACAGGATACCTGAAAATGGGTAATTTATAAGAAAATGAAATTTATTTCTTATGGTTTTGGAGGCTGGGAAGCCCACAGCCTGGGGGCATCTCTGGTGAGGATTTCAAATAGGAGAGAGTGGGACCAAGTGCTGCTTAGAGGAAAACCAAGATGAAGTCAAAGAGTGCTTCTTGGATCTAGTGATGTGGATGTTATTTAGTAGGAGCCGTTAATGTTGGTAGAGGGTGGCAGACCGGCGTGAGTAGAGAAGTAAATGCAAAAGAGAAAATAAAGGTCCTGACGCGGGTAGCTCTCTCCGGAGTTGGGCTGTGAAAGGCAGTTGAGAGAGAGGACGGTAATGTAATGATGCAGGGGAGGGGAGGTGGGGGAGGAAGTGGACATCAAGGGAGATATTTGGGGGTTTTTAATTTTTTATTATTATTGCTAGGATGGGAATACCAGAGCATATTTTACTATCTAGGGAAAGGCTTTAGTAAAGAGGGCAAGGTTGGAGACATGGAGGGACAATCAACGCACAGGGTCTTTGAGAAGGTGTGAGGGCACGGGTGCTGATGGCCTCCCCTTGCACAGGAGAGGTGCTTCTTCCACTGCAACAGGGAGGAGAGAGGCAAGGATGGGTGGGGATCAGTCGGATATGTGCCTTCGTTGGTGGAAAACTGCAAAAGTCCTTTTCAGAAGTCTTCTATTTCCTTAAATAATGAAAGGGAAAGGCAGTTCTTGAAAGAGGTAAATGAAGGTGGCATGGAGTTGTCCAAGGGAGGGAGGAATGTCTGAAATACCCTCCTCAGGGTGAGGGACTGAACTAACCAGAGAAACACAGTCAGCCTGCTGGCAGGAGAGAGGACCCCCCTGACGTCAGTGATCATGAGTTTATAGTTGTGCCTTATGCATTTCATACATCAGCTTTATTAGAAGGGTTTAGCTGAAGGTACAGACACAGGAAATAGTTTTAATCTTTCCTTTTCAAAGCAAGTACCATTTTATTCTTTCAATGTAATTCACTAAAATTTCAATAGGTGGCAGTAGCATTCCACTTCCACAGGTACATGATGGATATGAGTAGTAGTGTTTTTTGTGTATATGCTCTGAGATTTCTGAGATTATTTCTTCTGATCTTCCCGGTTTATTATTATTATTTTTAAAATCTCCCTGTTATATCTAAATAAGTATCTTTGAATAGTAATTTCATATTTCAGGATAGGAATATATTCAGAGAAGATGAATGACTAGTGTGTGCCTACACCTCTTATTGCAGAACTGGGCACACTACTGTTAGTTATTCAATTGAAATGGCAGTCCTTTAAATGTCACATTATACTTGGCCAAATGTCATTTGATGACTATATAACCATTCAGTTTCCTTTCTCTTTGTTATCCTTGCAGGTTGAACATTTTGTGTCTTTCTGACTATTTGGATGCATGTCACAAAATTTATTTTCTTTTTAGACTAGAGACCTACCATACCAAAGTAGCAATAGTTATAGGATTCTTATTTTTTAAAATCTAGACTCTCCATAGTTGATATCAATTCTCATGATTCTCATGGAATAGACAATAAAACAGTAAAACCCAAATGTTAAATAATAATAATGGTTATCATTTATTGACTGCTCTCTATGTGCCAGACACTGTGCTAAATGAATTTGTATCATTTTTTTTCCTTCAAAACTATATAATAAGTATTATAATTATTTTCATTTTACAGATCAGGAAATTGAGGCAGGAAGAGGTTAAGTAACTTGCCCCAAATTATACAGATATTCTAACTATAGAAGCTACCCTCTTAATCATATACTATTTTTACTGCCCAGAAATTTAAAGTAGATGGATCTTTCTTCTTTCCCTATTTCCTTCACCTTGTGGGCACTGACGTGAAGATGGAATGTTCTTTTCTGAGAGCTCTTAATCATTTCCTGTGTGGTACGTACTCTTGATTCTAAGGGCACAAAGTATAGGGAAAGAAATTGGAGAGGGAAAAAAATAAAACCTCATCCTTTCATGTCTCCAAAATGGAAATATCCAGTTCTTAAGACCTTGAGCATAGGGTTAATTAACTCTTAAATTAGGTAGTAAATCTAATTTGTCTTATTTTACATTTAAGTCTTAATATAGCAGAACATAACTAATGGTGTTATTTAAATACTGGGCTAGATAAACTCTCCAAGGTGTCTTCCAATTCCATAATTCTATGATTCTAAGAATTTTGTCATTCAGAACTCTAAAAGAGACTGTATTCATTCTTCCACTTATCTTCAGAAGAATTTTTTTTTTTTTTAAAATGCTAGTTGCTCTATATCTATTAGCGAATATTAATGACTTAAAAATGCTGTTATGAGCATGTTGATCATTCAGAAAAAGCACCTTACTAGTAACATATGGTACAATTATTAGCTGCCATTCATTAGAGAATAATTTCAGACAGCATGATGCAGTGTCTGCAGTGAAGAGCAAAGACCAAATCTGTTTAGTAACACCCAACTCAATGCCAAGAATATGTAAATATTTAATCTCTTTATCCCCAGAGAGTAAATTATGTACTCTTGGAGGCATTAATTCTTCCAGACCTCTGGACCTCCCTCAATGCACTGAAGCAAGAATTCTAAATGATTCTTTCCTAGTCCGAAATTTAACTTCAGCTTCTAGAAATTCCTAGTATAGGAATGAGAGAATAAAGCTTAGTGATCTTGATTCTCTCATATTGTAAATAGTGCATAAATTCTCAAGTGTGTCATCACAAAGGGGCAAAAGTATCTGGAGACATGGCAGATTCCCCCTTGTTTTTCAAATGAAGCGTCATAGATAGTGTCATTGAACTAAGCCAGGAAGAGGCTCAGAACTCAATTTCAGGGATTTTCATGGAATATATAGTCATGTGTTTCAATAGAAGATTACTTTCTCACTTTTTTCATTTCTTATTTCATCTTTAGATTTTTCATGAGTAAACTTGATTGTGTGGGGTGAGAGTGCGAAACTTTGTGCTGATCAAAGGGTAGAAATTTGGCCTTATTAAATATGTAATGAATAGAAATGGATAGAAAAAGTAAGGGAAAGAATGAGAAGGGGAGAAAGTTTCGATGTAACCCAGGTCGTTTAGAAGCAGAGGCCAGGATACAGAGGTGGAAGGAGTGTGACACCAGCCTTCCCACTGCTTGGTTTGGGAATCATTAGATGCCAGTTACAATCTCTGTTTCTAGAACAGGGTGGAGAAAAGCCAAGGGAAAGGCAGTCAGGTGGGTTTTTCATCCGCACAGCAGTTATGTTGTTACCTATGAGGAATTTGTACCTCAGAGTTCCTACTCTACCTGAAACATCCTGGGTCTTATTATACTTCCATTCTACTCTTTTCTAGAAATGGAAAGTATGAAAACTATCCCCACCACCAATGACACTGAAAGACTCAGTTTTGTGGTTTGAGAATTGCTGTAGCCAGCAGTAGAAGTAGGCCCAGCATACTCTGAGAATGTAGCTCCACAGCCCTCCTTTGAGAATGCATTCGTGGCTTTGGACTTGCCAGTACACAGGTGGGATGCATTTAATTTCTAGTATGTGTTGTACCGCACCACCTTTGTCACTAACTTCCATGTGTATGTCTTTTATTAGCCACAGTGAGGTCTCACTCAAATTCCACAGCAGAATGACTAGAACTCATTTTATCTGAATTTCTACAAGGAAGAATAGAGCCAACTGACCATAGCTGGGGCTTGGACCTAAGAAATCAACTACAGTGGGTATAGTTTTGGAGGCTGTCCAAACTAGATGGCCAGTCTTTTAAGTCCAAGCAAGTTTCTCAAAAGGAGACTCAAGAGTTGGTGCCAAAGAGAACAGATGTAAATTCAAAGTTCAGGGCGTGAGAGTCAAGAGTCAGGAATTAAATAATAAACATTGATTGAAGTGAGAACAGTCTGCAGCAATTTTGATGGTCTAAGCAGAACGATTTCCAAAAATGCTATTGGTTGTTGATGGCCAGCAGGAGGAGGTCAGTACGTAGGTATATTAACATTGATAATTCCAGACCATTCAGTTCAAGTTAGAGGCTGTGCTAGACAAGCTGTTGAGAGGGATGGGAGGGAGAAAAGGGAGGGCTGGAAGAAGTTTCAGGGTACTGGGCTTTGATCGCTTGAGTGCTCTGATTCCATTATTCTGCTATTACATTCTAAAAATCTAGATTAAATACTTTGCAATATAAAATAATAATGTCTAATATTTTTGATGTTGTGATTATGAACATGAAGAACCCCCTTTTCCCTCCAGCTTGTTACTTTATTACTTTACTCCAATACAAAGAAGCAGAATAGGGAAATGTGTTCACTTAATTTCATTAATAGAGAAAACATTTTTAATGTCTGGAGAAAAATAGGTGTTTTCAGCAGCTGTACCTAAAGGCCTGTACCACAAGGTGGTGCTCACACATTAAAAGTCGTGCTGTGTTTCAAGCAAGTTTCTCTTAGTGGTCAACATTTTAGAATCTAAAATATGAGAGATTATTTATCTACCTTTGCATCTTTTAGTACACGTTTCCTTAGCACTGAAATATAGTGGGTTTTAAATTTAAGCTGACTAGTTAACATATGACCTTCTTTTCTGGAGGTAAAAAAGAGCAGTTCCACTTTTGTTTTGCTTTAAAGATCGGTTATTATATAATTTTTGATATGCTAGGGAAGTTAAAATGTTTCCTTCTACCATGCTCATTTTTTTATTTCATTTCCTTTAAACTCAAGACGGTGCAGCATAAACTCGCAGAATTAAAAACACACATATGTGTCACCAGAGCTTTTGTGGACAGCTGTCTCCAACTGCATGAAACAAAACGTCTAGACTCTGCCACTGCTTCCATGGCGAAATATTGGTATGCATGATACAGTAGTTAAAATGTGCTGTTTGCTCAGACTGTTATGGAATTCTGTCAACTTTAAAACCAGCTTTGAGGGTCTTGAAGAAAGCTGTGTAAAAAGAAAAAAATAGCAATAAGAACCAACTTTTTAAAAATGTTCAAAAGTCCCATTAAATCTATTTATAATGTGCTACAAATTACTTAAGTTGATATTTAATTCTTAACTTGCTGTTGAAAATAAAATATTAACAGACTGAAGTAAGACAACTGATTGGTTACTCAAGCAACAGTTTAATTTCAAATTATCTAAAAAGTGGCAGTATAGTGAGGCTGAAAGAGAACAGTAAAATAGGAATCTTGAGATAGTCCCAATTTTTTCATAAAATAACTATAATTAAACTTACTTCCCCATGGGACAACTTTTTGTTATCTGTGAAATGACTAGGTTGAACAGGACTTTTCTATTTATGGTGTTTTCCAGATTTAAGAGAAAAATTTCTGAAGAATCAATCAAAAGTTGCACCTGCTCTATTAAGTGAAAGGGAAAAAATGTCCTGTGAAGTTTCGAAAGATTTTTATTTGCGTTAAAGGTGATTAGCAGTGGTGTTAAAGGTGAATTAATTGGAAAAAGACCCTGTAAGGCTTTTGTATATTTTAAGATGCAAGAACATACAGTCTAAATCAGATTCTAGAAGTGGACTTGGTTTTCTCTTTTTTTAAGAAAAACATTCTTACATCTCATTAGCCCAAAAGTAACCTAGAAAAAATTCCTGTCATTATTCATTAACTTGTGTTCAGTTCAATCATATGTAGAATAGAGGAAATATTTGGTGCTTTATGTAATGATTCCGTAATTTGCCAGGTTGAAAAGTAATGTGGAATTACTAGAAACTTGCACTTTGAGGGGAGACCTTTTACATTTAGATGTACAACAAGTTTTTTGATTAGTTGGAAAAAATGTAAAAAAAAATTTAAATATTTTTAGAAAAAGAGAAGTTTGGATAGCTATTGACCTCAATTTTCTTTGAAAACAACAGGTTTATAGACACACTGGTATTTCACATTGAAGCAGAAGAGGCAACAAGTTATTTCCCAGTAAATATTTTACTAAAATACTTGTTAAATACAAAACTTACCATATTCCAAATATTATTGCTCTTAGAATCTTGTCTGTTAATTGTTATATTGTCACTCTGTTTCTCAGGAACATCTTCACCTGTCCTATGGCTTGAGTTGAAAATTATTTTAAACAGGGAAATGTGCTTATGTTTACCTCTGCTTTATGTTTCCCACTACTGAAAAATAAACAGAAAAGAATTTTGAACCACCTCATCCAGGATACTTCAAAAAGTTGGTGGAAAGATTTGTATTATCTTTTAATTCCATTTTTCCAGGAATTTTTTGAAGTACCATTTGTATTTTTATGTTGAGGTGAATAAAATTTCTACCAGCTACCTTATGGATTTTAATGATAGTTAAAGTCGTGATAAGATTAGAAAAGGATTTTTCTCGAGCACTTCATATATTTATATATACATATTCACGCACATGTACATACACACATGCACACACTTCAGGAATAATAATCCCCAAATAGTTTTTTAGTAAATTTTTTATATAATGACATGTACTTTAATAGTTTACCATCTTAGGTTTTCACTTTTACTTTCAGTTTATTTCTGAAAAGCCAGAACCCTAAAAAAAAAAAATTTTTTTTCATAGTTCTTGAAATTCAGAATTATGATCTTCAAATAGAAAGTGACATCTTTGGAGAAAAAAAACACATTACAAAGGCAAAAGGACCACATGGCTCAGTAATTTAAATCATATAGAAAATCTAAATAAATTGGGCCAAATTCAAGTCTTCACTATATCCTTTTCAAGCCTAAAATAGACAAAATCTAATAGTCTGAGTTTTCCACATTTTGTTACTTGCCTTAACAGAAAGCCATCCAGAAATATTATTGATAAAGACAGTATTCTTTATGTGAAAATTCTTTTGAAATATATTTTATATGTAATTGTTATCATCTTCTCTGGTTGGCTAATATGCCATTTGAATTGCTTGATAAATGTATGCATTTTAACAATCATGAATTATTTATTTCCTGATTGTGAAGCACCTCATGAAAATCTATTTCAAATGTTCCTTTTCTGCTTTTTATCTTGGCTATCTAGGGCATCTGACTTACAAAACCGTGTAGCTTATGACTGTGTACAGCTCCATGGAGGTTGGGGATACATGTGGGAGTACCCTATTGCAAAGTAAGTATGGTTGTTCTGTTACACTCTTCCTAATCATGTGAAGAAAAAGGAAAATTTCTTTACTGTACTTTGCACATCAAGTATAGAGAGAAACGAAGTGGGAAATCTTTGCATTTTTTAACTGACTACAGAGTGTGTTCAAGCAAATGGAAGCAGCTTTATTTTATTGACTTACTGCTAGGATTTTATCATTTTTAAAGAACATGAAGAGACCAGTATACTAAAGCTTGATGCTTGGGCTTTATTTAAGTCACTATATAGAAGGGCAGATATCACTATTTTTAAACAACAACAATAAAATAACAATGCAGAACAGTTAACCTACTTATGAAAAGGATCTAAATTGTTATCTTAAATATTTGATTTTACTCCAAAAAATAAAGGTACTTATTTTTTTCAAATAGAATTTTTATTTCCTTCAAATTAAATGAAATTAAATACACCTTTTCTATTGCATTATATATGAGTATTCTTGTTAGTAGCTTGAAGCAGTACCATTTTAATAGGCAGGGTCCTCAGCCATATTTCTTCCTCCATCTCCATAATTTCCTGTTTTCTTCTTTGTCTCAGCAATCTCCCCATGGTGTTTTTCCTCATTACTCTAGAAAATATATTTTTTCTCTTATTTAGCAGTATTTTCAATTTATAAAATTTTCCCAAGGAAGTTTTTTTATATATATAGGAAAGTCCAATTTAGTTCTGAATCTGAGAATAAGAATGCTATGGGCTTCTAAAAACTTCTAATTTTTATCTGAATGTAGAGTAGCTAAAGGGAAAAATTATCACACTCATATTCAAACTGGCAGCCTAACAACATTTTCAAATTTATCATTTTGGCAAGCATAATTGAAAACATTTGGTAGCTTATAGTCCTTAGTGAGGAAAATAAAGATTTTGTAAGAGTTAAATTAAGAACAGAAACCTCAGTATAGATATAATTTATTAATTTTCTGATTTTCTTAGTCACTGGTCAGCTCAGAAGTCATGTGTATATATGAATTATATAATTTATACCCTTTAATAAAAACTCAGCAACAACCAGCGCTTTTCCCCTTCTTGGGAATGTAAGCATGAAGTAAATAAATGATTTCTTTTTTTTATCAATCCTTGGACTTGAATTTTGGTATATCCTTTCAGAACTACTTCAAATAAGCCTTAATCAAAGGCAGATTTATTTACTTTTAATATTTGTATCGTCATGAAATCAGAAATACAACTAAAC
The DNA here is from genome assembly GCF_027409185.1 of Cynocephalus volans. Lineage (NCBI taxonomy): Eukaryota > Metazoa > Chordata > Mammalia > Dermoptera > Cynocephalidae > Cynocephalus > Cynocephalus volans. The sequence goes on along the minus strand of NC_084460.1, from coordinate 274,761,948 downwards.
TAAATCATCACAAACTAAATCATCACTGGAATTTTTCCTGTGTATTTTCCTGTTTGATTAGCAATATTCATCCATCTTATTACAGTATTCAGAGTGTTAAGAAAGTATAATAATGGATGTTTATATTTTTCTACTTAACTGTGCTGTTACAAGAGCTGCTGGAAGTGTAGACATGTAGCAGCTCCATGTTTGTGTTGTTTAGTTCAAGATCTAAGAAGAGAAGTGGAGAGGAGTCAGCCATCTAGATGGTTTAAGAGTAGAGGGTGGCATAAGCATTGGTCTCTTGTTTTCTCTAAGTCAATTCCTTCAGTTTAGTAGCAAGCAAAAATTGCAGCTGATAGCTTATTTGAAATCCCTGGTTTCAGTTTGAGACGCTTCTGTTTTCTTTAAGGAATAATCATCACCCTTCTTGGTCAGCTTGTTAGTTCAAAGATTATATGACTCTTTAAACTAGACTGCTATTTTTCTCCCCAAAGACACAGGGAATTCTAATATCAACTACTATCAAAAAAGCCAATCAGACACATTAGGTAATATGTACAGGCTTTGGGTTTTTTTTTTCTTTTAAAATTTTAATTGCGTTTCTCATATCCCCCAGATTAAGCTACATTATTTGTTTATACATGTATTGCTGAGTCTTGGTTTCAAAGATAAAAGAAGTGCTTTATTCACTTTTTTTGTTTGCTTTGGTTTTATTTGTTTTTGCTTTTTTTTAATAACTGGTCTTCAGCATGTGGGCTTGTTTCAGTCTTACTTATTAGGCTCAAGCATGTGAGAAGTGCCATTTAGAGACTTTGCTGCCATCCTAGGAAGGGCAGCCTGAGAAGCAGAGCGTCATGCAGTGTGGTTAAACATTTCTTCTGCTGTTTTTCTCTGTTAATTTTAGTTGATGACTAAATTTAATTAGTAACCTATAAAAGGTCTGCTGATCTCTGTCATTACCTACTCCATTGGAACTTATTTAATGTGAAAAAAAAATTGCCCAACCCAGTTCAAAAATGTCTAAAAGCAATGGGATTGCTGAAGTAGGCTGAAATGCCAGGTAGATCCTTGAAATGCAAGTGCTGGATTTTATGGAGAACAACAGAATTTGTTCAGAAAAAAATATGTTTGAAAACAGATATCTCTAGCTTTTAAAACTTTCATCAGAAAGTACTGAGATTCTATATTTCTTTGGATACAGTAAGTCAAATTAGTATATTTACTAAGTGCCCACTTATTTTCAAGGTACCCTGATGAATATGGAGAAAGATAAGTCCAGAATGGTCATACTCCTGGAGAGCTGGCACATTTAAGTTGTCTTAAAAATTAAGTAAAAAACAACAGATTTTATGAGTGAAAAAAAAAATTCCTCTGAATTTGTCTACTAGGAAAGTCTAAAGCTCAACAACTAGCCCTAAATGCCTGGGCCAATGAAAGTATTGTGATATAATAAAAAAGATACTTGCCAAAGAGGCAGGGTACCCACATTCTCATTCTATCTGCTAATTTTCTGTTATGTGACCATTAGATCCTTTACCTGCAAAACAATAATAAAATTTATCCTCCCTGATCCCAGCACTGAGAAGATAAAATGAGATGAGAAAAGTTAAAAACAACTATGCAGAGGCATGGTTACTATCATGGCTATCAAAAATAAACTTCTGATGGTATCTTTTTTGTATGGCAGTGGACTCGGTCACTTAGTATTTTTAACCCCATACATTACTGGAGTGACTATTAATCATTTCCAAAAAATAGGTTACTTGTTAACTTTCTGGTAAGTAATATTTTCTAAAATATCAATTTATATTACTGGTGGTGGTAGTGGTGCTGGAATTTAACGTGATGCTGGAAAATATGTAGTTTCTTTTTTCTTTTGTTTTCTATAAAGCCAGTAGAGTTCAACTTTTTGTGGAAACATTGAAGATAACAAGAAACCAAGACATTACAAGTATTCTAAACCTAAAACAGATTTTTAAAATATGTTTTGAATTTTACAAAATTAAATCAGATGAAGCACACTTACAAATGTTACTTTGAGTTTATAATCTCTTTAAGCAAACTAAAACAAAGCTATCAATTATCAATATCTTAATAGGTTTTTTATAATTATACTAATCTAGGATGAATGCCACACTGGAAAAATAAGTAATTTCTGGAGGACTTTTATTGTTTGAATTTCATTAAATAAATACTTTAATTAAAGGAATAGTTACCTGATGAGACAAAATTTACAATTTCTAATATTTTTTTATTCATTCAATTATCTGATTTATCCAGAGCTTATGTGGATGCCCGAGTTCAGCCAATTTATGGTGGTACCAATGAAATAATGAAGGAGCTGATTGCAAGAGAGATCATCCGTGACAAGTAGACATCTGCCCACATCCTGGAATCCTATTACAGCTAATCTGGTCTTAAATCTACTCAAGATAAAATGTAACCTGGAAAGGAGGGAAACACTGAACATGTTTTTATATGCTCTCTCTACAGAGAAAAAAATCAAACATAAATGTAAGCTCAACACAGTGGAAGGAAAAATCTATGAATCCAAAGATTCTAAAATGCTCCAGTATAAGATTTAACTTTAAATTTTTTATACACTTAAAGATTAAAGAATTTTTTGGTTCTAGAAGCCTTAGTGTTTCATTGATCTCTAAAATTCTAAAAAGCAATAATTGCTTAAATCTTTTAAATTGAGGCAGAAATAATTTTATGTTGTCATAGTATAAAAACAATAATATAGCACATTAAAGGGAAAAATAAATATAAAGTAGAATGTAAAGTCATTTCGGCTACCTTTTGCTCCAAATTTCCTAGAGCAGTGGTTTTGAAACCACCATGCTACCTCAACCCCTGTTTTTAAGCAATGGAACACTGTATTCAAACAAAGGCTTGTGCAGAATATCTCTGTGAAACGTTCTTTGGCAAAGAGCTAAGGTTGAAGCAGGAAGCCTTCCTACCTTACTGCCTTGAAACCCAGAGAACTTGCTAAGCATTTGCCTAACCCCAATCAGAGAATGCCCTTGGTTCTCTACTACTGACACCTGGTATTTCAACAAGTTTCCATTCCAGTTTAATTGATAAGAGAACACAATAATTCATCATCCTTTAATTTCAAGATGTTGGTATATATGATAGGTATCAAAGCAGTGACTTTTATTTTGCAACAGTGTAATTTATTTATTAATTTAACAAGAACTTTGTGTCTTCTATAAACCAGGTGGTTAAAAATACGATGGCAAACAAAACGGGCAAGATCACTGCTAATAAGTGAATAAACCAATAAGTAGTAATAAACAAGGTAAGAAGTAAATAAGTAAATACGATAATTTCAAATCATAATAAGCATGATAAAAGTAAGCATTTAAAATGGAAAAGTGAGGAAATGACATTTGATTTAAGACTTAAAAGTAATTATTATCAAAAAATAGACCACTAAATTTAATTTGTAACTAACGTTTCAGTACTTGTTTTTCTTTGCATATAGTCATGAAACAGTAAATAGTTTTAAAATGGAAATCGATGTATTCGTATTCGACTTCAAAAACTTAAACATTTTATTTGTTATCATTGATATTAAACATTGTTTTTATTTATTTTTTTGGCGGCTGGCCAGTATGGGGACCCGGACCCTAGACCTTGGTATTACAAGGCTTCACTCTAACCAACTGAGGTAACCGGCCAGCCATAAACATTGTTTTTTAATGCAGTACAACCATTACAACTGGATAGAGCAGAGGGAAAAGAAAATATTTTGATACCATTCTTTCCTAGAGTTACACAGCTTTGATTTGCTCTTGGGCAAGTTTGTGTGGTTGCCAGCTTAGGTTCTTTCTCATATGCATTAAATACCATGAAAAATCAGTTGAAATAAATTCTTAATCGGTACTAGTATATTTGCAGCTTTTACCTCCTTTCTACTACCAGAAAGTGATATAGGATTTGACAGACTTACCCCTCCTTTTCCCCCACAGCCCCTTTCCCTCCCTTCCCAATCTTAAAGGAAACTAGATTTTAGGAATAAAACATCTGTAGGATAAAAAGTAAATTAGCACAGTAGGAAAAGCCTTCTGTGTAAAGATGGACAGACCTGGATTTAACTGATGCCTCTACCATTAAGGAGCCATTGGACCTTGGACAAGTTGTTTAACTTCTCAGGATTCTTTCAAGTGCAATTGACAAAAGAAACCCAATTCAAACCATCCTAAGCAAAAACTTGAGTGTAGTGTCTTAAAAGGATTGTGGAGAAGATCATACAATCTAAAGAACTGTAGGAACTAGGTCTCAAGGGCCTGATTATGGGGCTTAGAACTGCTAGCATTTATGTTATATCCATTTACCATCATTTTTACTTTACTTTGCAAATTGGCCTAATGGATACTGTGGAAGAACTTCATTATGAGTCATGTAAAAATGACCTTGCACTGCTCCAGACCTGCATCCTTCAGCACAATGTCATCATAAGGTAGGGGAGAATGCACTATGATTGACAGTCCCATCAGCAATACATGGACTGGGGGAAGCAGTCCCTGAAGCAGAGCATGGGGTATCAAAAGAAAGGGAACAGAAAGGTGCTGGGCAGACCCAAGTCTCTCTGTTTCTCTCACTCTGTGTCTCTCTAACACACACACACACACACGTCTCTCTGTTTCTCTCTCTGTGTCTCTCTAACACACACACACACACACACACGTCTCTCTGTTTCTCTCTGTGTCTCTCTAACACACACACACACACAAGTCTCTCTGTTTCTCTCTCTGTGTCTCTCTCACACACACACACACGTCTGTTTCTCTCTCTGTGTCTAACACACACACACACACAAGTCTCTCTGTTTCTCTCTCTGTGTCTCTCTAACACACACACACACGTCTCTCTGTTTCTCTGTGTCTCTCTAACACACACACACACACACACACACGTCTCTCTGTTTCTCTCTGTGTGTCTCACACACACACACACACACGTCTCTCTGTTTCTCTCTGTGTCTCTCTAACACACACACACACACACACACACACACACACGAGTTATTTCATTCCCCTAGAGTTCAGAATAGGTTCTAGTAATTTTTATATATCGGAAAATGAAAGGATTTCTAAGGTAGGCTATTTTCTTGCAGTGAAAATATATTTTCTCTAGGGTGTTTTCTTTCTCTTAACAAATTCAGTATCGTTTTACACTCCCAAAAGAAGCATGCGTTGTATCATAAGCTTAAAACCGAAAGCAAAAAAGAGAATTCAGAATGTGCTTCTTAACCTTTTCTTTGGTTTCTATTTCTTAAACAGCTAATCTTTGTGTTTTCTTCGTGTAGCTTTGATTGTTGTCCCCCAGGGAGGGAACTTATCTGTATCTCATGCAGTGCTGAGTGCTCAAGAAACAATAAATAATAATAATGCTCAAAGAACAGGCTGGACCAACACAGCAAGAAAGCAACACAGTGTAAATATTAATGAGAATTAAAAAGCCTGAGTAATTTTAATTTTTTTTAGCTGAGATTTTTAAGATCATAATTATTGTTTAAAATTACTGTTGCCCTTTATTTTGTTGATGATGTCATTGAAAAATGTTTTGATTTGCTATTTTAAAATCTAACTCTGCAAATCTTTACTAATCTAGTAATTTTAGTAGTTTATTACTGTAAGTATTCAAAGTATAAGATTTCTAGGAGACTTTTTTGCATGTCAGTATTATTTTTGGCACACACAGCATTTATTTATTTAGAGTCATTGGAAAGATTTGACATTGAGATTGAAACAAACTGTAGGCCTATGTCTACTGCTTTCAATAAATGTTGAAAAGAAGTTCTGCTTTATTTTTTAAAATCTAATTTTCAAGAAAAAATTGGACTTTGAACATACTAAAAAAGAGAGTACAGTATAATGAACCTCCAACTTTAACATTTGCCAATCTATCTCCCTCACTTTTTTTCTCAAGTATTTTAAGGCAAATTCCAGAGTTAATGCTACTTCACACACAAAATATACTTCAGAATATGTATCTAACTGATGAAGAATGCTTTTACATAGGCACCAGGCCATTATCATGCTTTAAAAACTTAAATTTAATGTATAATTCCAAGCTCACATTAAATTTTCCTTGATAGTATCAAAGATGCCTTTTGTAGTTACTTCGTTCAAATCAGGATTGAAACAAGGTCCATAGATTGTATTTTGTAATATTGTCTCCAAAGTCTCTTCTATTTTATAAAAGTCATCCCTTTTCTCTTTTTTCCTTCTTTCTTTCTTTACAAATTTTACTTTTAAAATCAACATTCACCATATTTGCCCTTTTTTGGTACACATATATTCATACTAGATTGCCTTTTTTGGTTCTCTGAATTTTGGCACGTATAGATTCATGCAACCACCACCACAAATCAGAAAACATAACTGTTCCCTCACCCCAAAATCTCCCACATGCCCTTCATAGTCACACCCTCCTCACACCTCTAACCCTGGCACCCACTGATCTAATCCCTGTTATTATAGTTTTGTTTTGAGATGGTCATATAAATGGAATCATACAGAATTTAACCTTTGAAAATGGCTTCTTTCTCTTAGCAAAATGCATTTAAGGTTCATCTATGCTGCATGAGTCAATAGCTTGTTCCTGTTTTGGTGGTAAGTACTATTCCACGGTATAAATATACCGCAATTTGTTTATTCATTCACCTGATTAAGGACATCTTTTCATGTGTTTATTTGTCTTTCACCTATGTTCTTTGTTGAGTTGTCTGTTTATGTCTTTTGCCCATTTTTTTTTTTTAGATGTGTTGTTTGCTTTCTTAATATTGAGCTTTGAGAGTTCTTTATATATTCTGGATACTGTCAAGCACAAGGCAAAGACAGGCTGACAGATTCAGCTAGTAAAAAAAACAACAGGTCCTTGTTAGACTCAGTTTATTGCTTAAATAGAACGTAAAAGGAAGAATGGTTAAAAATGCCAGCTCTCTGTAGCCTTTGCAGAGGGTGACACTGAGACAGAAGGGGGCGGATGACTACAACAAGAATGATGGGACATGCTATTGGTGAGGAACCCATTCCATGATGCTGCCGGGCAGTTTTCAACATACAGATCTTGTACATTTTTTTTTTATATTTATACTTAAGTATTTAATTTGTCTTGGAGCTGCTGTAAATTATATTGTCATTTAATTCTGCTTTACAATTGTTTATTGCCAGTATAATTGATAGTTGTTTGTTGACCTTGTTTGCTAAATTCACTTATCTATTCTTAGGATTTTCTACATAGACAATAATGTCTTCTATGAATAGGGACAGTTTTATTTCTTCCTTTCTAAGCTGTATGCCTTTCATTTCTTTTCTGTTTTTGTTTTTTGTTTGTTTTTGTTTGGGGTACTGATTAGGACTTCTACTACAATATTGAACAAGAACAGTAAGAATGGATATTCTTGTTCTAGATCTTAGGGGAAAACCATTCAGGCTTAAAAAGGGGAAAGCATTCACATTTAACATTATGATTTTTTTTTAAGTTGGCTTTTTTGTAGATGCATTTTATTAGGTTGAGGAAGTTCCATTTCATTATTAATTGATGAGAGTTTTTATTATTAATGGGTAGTTATTCTGTCACATGTTTTTCCACATCAATTATATGATCATGTGGATTTTCTCCTTTGGACTATTAGTCTACTGGATGTCTTAGTCTGTTCCTACTGCTATAATAAAATACCACAAATAGGGTAATTTATAAATAATAGAAATTTATTTCTCACAGTTTTGGAGGCTGGGAAGTCTAAGATCAAGGTGCTGGCAGGCAGGTTCAGTGTCTGGTGAGGGCCCAGTCTCTGCTTCCAACATGATGGCTTGAACACTATGTTCTCTAGAGATAAAATTAATCCCTTTGTGCGGGCTAAGACCTCATGGTCTAATCACCTTCTAAAGGCCCTACCTTTTAATATTGTTGCATTACAGATTAAGTTTCACCATGAACTTTGGATGGAATACAAACTTTTAAACCATAGCACTGGGTTACATTGATTGAATTTTGAATATCAGACCAATCTTGCTTTCTTGAGATTAACCCTACTTGGTCATTGTGTATTATTCTTTTTACGTATTGCTTGGTTTAATTTAATAAAAGTTTGTTAACAATTTTTGTGTCTATGCTCATAAGGGACATTGGACTATAATTTTCTTTTTTCTTTCACTATCTTTGTCTGGTTTTGTTATCAAGGTAATGTTGACCTCATAAAACAGGTTGGGGATTATTTCTCCCTTTTTCTTCCATGCAATTGGTTTGTTGGAGAGAATCTGGTCATTTATTTTGTAGAATTTCCACCATTATTGATTTGCTTGGTTGATTCCTCATGCTGGTTTCTATTTATTCTTCTGTTCCCCATATTTCCTGTAAACTGATAGTATGAAGGCTTGATTAGATTCAAGCACAATATTTTTGCCCAGAAAATTTAGTAAGCAGTACTGTTAATATTCTATTGCATCACATCATGAGACACATTATATTTAGTTGTCTCACAGTGATTTTGAAATTGATCAGTATATTTGGATAATGTTAGTATTAGTTGGATATCTTCTTAAAATTTCCTATTAACCTTTTACCAAATAGGTTTTAAAATCTATTGATAATTATTTACAAGACCTATTATTTCATTAGGAGTTACAAAATTTTCTAATCTTTTCACTCTTGCTTTTATTAGCTTTTATAAAGAAGAACTTTTAGTAACTTTTTCATTAGTTTTTGTCTTCATTGGTCCTCTAGGATTCAGAATAATGAGACACAGAAGTGCAAGAGGTTTATTAAGAGGTAACACCTGTGAAAGATGAAAAGGGAAATCATATTGGGCAGGCAGAACAGTCTTAGACCATGAAACATATCTGACAACGTCTTGCCCAACCCAGTGAGGAGCTGTGAAGTAAAGACTGTCCATTAGAGGAGTCCCAGATTGGGCAGAAATGGCCAGCCCCTGGTTCCTCTGCTCTGTTGAGTTCTGGGAAAGCCTGGAAGAGAATGGCATCAGCTTAAAAGCTGATGTGGATTCTATAGGTGCTAACAGTGAGAGGCTGTCAATTAACTGTAGTCCTTACAATAGAATGTCAAGTTCTTTCTTGAAGAGAGATCTAGGAGCTATATCTCCATGGCAGCCACATTCTGAGATACAATTTGTAAGTAAAAGGCAGAATAAATTCTTGATTCTTTCCTTTTATCAGTTTTTAGAAAAATGAGTGGGTACCCTAGCAACTTACAATTTTTTAGTATCAATAAAAACTCACAGATTTTGGAAATTCCGGGTATTCCAATTAATTTAGTCATTATTCATTTGGATGCACACATTGTTTAATCTTAGTTGGTAAGTTTCAGATTTGTTCCTTTTTTCCATTTTTTATAGAAAATGTCAAACATATACAGAAGTACAGAGAATAGTACAATGAGCCACCATGTATGTATCACTTGGCTTTGACAATATATCAACTCATGACCAATCTTTAGTCTTTTATACCTCCCCACTCTTATACATTATTTTAAAACAAATATCAGACATCATGTAATCCTGAGTAATTTTGACATGACCCATTATTCATGACAGTGTCCTTGCTGTCTGGTTTAACGAAATTTCCCATTTCTATCATGTGCAATTCCTGCTCTGGAGCTGAAATCATCCATTTTCCCAAATACCCTTAGTTTTAGTGCTTTGTTGTTGTTTGTTTGTTTGTTTGCTTCAGTTTTAAGCTACAGTAGCTCCCCTTTATCCACAGGGTATATGTTCCAAGATCCCCAGTGGATGCTTGAAACCACAGATAAATACTGTATCCTCTGTACTTTTTCCTGTATATACCTATCTATGAAAGTGTAATTTATAAATTAGGCACAGTAAGAGATTAACAACAACTAATAATAAAATAGGACAATTTTAACAATATACTGTAGTAAAAGTTAAGTGAATATGGTCTCCCTCTCTCTAAATATGAACTATTCTCACCCTTCTTGTGATATGCCTACCTGATAAGTTAGATGGCTACCAAGAGGCTAAAGGGCAGGTAGCATATACAACATGAATATGCTGGACAAAGGGATGATTTATGTCCTAGGTGAGATGGACTGGGACTGCTCGAGATTCCATCACACCACTCAGACCGGTGTGCAATTTAAAATTTATAAATCGTTTATTTTTGGAATTTTTCGTTTAATATTTTTGGACTGTGGTTGGTCTCGGGTAACTGAAATGGTGGAAAGTGAAACTGTGGATAAGAGGGAGTACTGTACTACCAGTTTTTTTTGTTTATTTTACATTCTGTCTCATGAAATCCCCTTTGAAATTATTTTGATTAATAAAAATTATACTCTTTCTTCAGTCTTTTCCTTAAACTCACCAGAAATTTATCTTAGCATATCCCAAGAGAAGTTATAGAATGTTTTTTTCTTGCAAGAAACAGAAAACCCAAATAAAACTTGGCTTAAACAGTGAAGGAAGGGCTCACAAAACTGGAAAGCTCAGAGGCAGGGCACACTCGAAGCTGATTGACTGAGCAGCTTAGCTTTGTCCCCAAGGACCCTCTTCACCTTCCTTTCCATCTCTCTGTTCTGTCATTTATATTGTAGGCCTAATCCTGAAGCTGACTCTTCTAATGATCACGAGATGAACTTTCTTCTTCATGATCAGCATGAGAGAATGCATTTTTGCTCAGCATTTTGGGCATAAGCGCTGAAATTCACTCTTATGGGGCTAGTTTTGGTCACATGTCCACCTCTGAATGGAAAATTTTTGTCCAGAGATATAAAATTGTGAATTTGTTTAAACCAATTAGGGCCTCTTTGGGACATGGAGGTAGGTACAGATTCACTCAAAGTACATGAGCTGGGTAAAGAGCTAGAGACTAGCAAGGAAATCATGAAAATATTAGGAAAGGGAAATTATGGAATAGAAACCAAATAGGCAACTAACATACCTACTATAAAAACTCTAAACTACATCCTAATTGTTGAGATCAGTGCCTGAAGATTGTCACATCTCAAATGAGATATGGTCTCATTTATTATTTTCTGGTTCCCTTGTAATTGGGCAAAGACATGTGACTAGTCCTTGCTAATGGATTGTGGGTAGAAGTGAGGTGTGTGTCTTACTCTGTGGCAGCAAATATAGAGGTACTATGGAGGTCACACAAGATCAAACCATGGAATGCAGATCCAACATATGGAAAACAAGTGCTCTGGAAAGTTACCTGGAACTGCAGCAGACTTTGTGTGAGGTAGAAATAAACTTTTTTGTATTAAGTCACTGCGATTTGGGGTTGTTACTTCACACTGTGACTGACACAACTTTCATATGTTCTTACATATGATACATAATTAAGAAAATAGAAATAATGTTACAATATGTATATAAGAACTTTGGTGACCCTAGGAAATTGCCATGATGTTCACATTTCAAATGAAATGAATGAGAATGTTGGAATACTGTTTTAATTGCAGTGATTTCTGACCAGTATTTTGGTTATGCCTGTTGAAGTTTAATGACCTGTGGGATTAATGTTCCAAAAAAATACTGTCATCATTTAATTTCCTTATGCATAATCTTCAGTGGTTGCACCGTTACCTATGGAATATAAACTTTACATTCCTTACTTAATCTTGCATCAAAGCCTTCCCTATTTTGGTCCAAACCTACCTTTGCAGACTTGTGCACCGTTATTTTTAATTGCGTCAGTGTTCAGCATTCTTAACACCCGTGGGCACAGCCACAAAGCCTGAAAAAGGGAATGTAGTACCAAAAATTACTTTCAGCTGTCTGTTTGCCTGATCCCCACTCCCACCCCAAACCTCATTACACCTAGCCAACTCTGGTTTTAGACATTTTGCTTTGGAAACTGGTGGAGACCATTGCCTAACCAATAGTTATTCTCCCTTTCTTACTAAACAATAGTCACTATATTATTAGAGCTAACATTATATTCAGCTTTGATTGTATTTCTGGTCTGTCTTCCTTGCAACTAGATATATCCACATGATGAAGTTTAAGGTGCTCAGGGCCTTAAAGGCCCTGTTTGCCTTCTGCCCTTCTTTCTGCTTACTGCCTGGGAAATGAATAATGATGGTTGGGGTTCCCATAGCCATCTGGGACGATGAGATTACTTTGAGAATGGAAGCCAGGGTTGAGAATGGCAAAAGAGAATAACAGAAAGGAGCCTGGGTCCCTGGTGATTTTGTGGAGCTGTTTTATCAGCTCTGGTATACCTACCGCTATACTTTCACTGCATTTCATTGACACTTAAAATGCATCATTTATTTATATGTTATTGAGAATAAAATACTGCCTATCAAACTCATGCAATACTTTTTTAATCATAAACTGTGAAGTCATTTCAATTTCAGAAATGTTAAACGAAAAAATGTGTCTTAGAATCAATAAAATGTTAGAATTAACTCTTGTGTTTTTAAGCTGTAATTATTTTGGGCCTTCTGATATATTAAATACATCCTATCTTCATCCTAATTGATATGGACTATTTTTAATTTTTTTTTGCCTCTGTGTTTTGAACTAAAAACTCCTTGAGGTTTCTGATTCTACCTTTATCAGGAAGTTCTTGTTTTAAAAATCAACTTTTTTGAAGTATAATTCACATACAATAACGTGTACTCATTTTAAGTATATGTTTTGATGAGTTTTGAAAAACTCACACACCCATTTAACTACCACCACAATCAAGATATAAAACATTTTCATCACCCTGTACCCATCCCAGTCAATGCTCCCCACTCTGACCCTAAGCAACTGCTCATCTGCTTTCTGTCATTATAGGATTTGTCTTTCTAGAGCTGTATGTAAATGGAATCATACAATATTTGCTCTCTTTTGTGTCTGGTTTCTTTCACTCAGCATACTGTTTGAGACTCATCCATGTTGTTTTATATATCAGCAGTTTGTTTCTTTTTATTTCTTAGTAGTATTCCATTATGTGGATTTACCACAATTTATTTATCCTTTTACAGATGATGGATCTTAGAGTTGTTTCTAGTTTGGGGATATTGTGGATAAAGGTGCTATAGATATTCGCGTGCACAGGGAGTCATTTTTGATTCCTCTGCAGTCATTGGTCAGTTCTTTCCTCTCTCGTACTCAACCCCGGTTCTAAGAATCCTATAGCTCTTGCTACCCACCCTTTGTCTGCTTGTCTGTAGATACTGGTTAGTTAACCCTATGTCTATCCTGAGTAGGAATTACCACCTTTAGCCCTGCTGCTTCTCCTTTTGCACTTTCTAAACCTGATCATAAAAGGAAAGAATTAAATATACTAGAATATGACAATGGAGGACAGTTTCCCTGGGCACATAATATAGAGGAATAAATAGTACAAGCTCCCAAACTGCTTTCTGTTCTGTGAGAGGTAGTGGGGAAAGAACTCTGGCTTTGACGACAGTCAGGTCTGTCTCCAAATCCAAGATTGGCCATTTATTTGTGTAAGAATCTAGGTACTTTAACTTCACTGAGCTTCATTTTTATTTTCTTTTTTCCTGGAAAATGTAACACTTTGCAAAATGTGAAAATTAAAGGAATTAATCCATTCAACAAATATTTGCTGAGAACCTACATATGCCAGGCCCTGTCTTAGGCACTGGGGATATACAGTAGTGAGCAAAATGGCAAAAGTAACTGATCCTATAGAGCTTCGATTCTAGCCTAGGGAAACAGACAACAAAAATAAAGAATCAAAGTCTATGTTACGTTAGATGATGATAAGTGCTATGGAGAAAAATAGAGCAGGGAAGGGGGATGGAAAAGGCCATGTTTGCAACCCCATCTTGGCTGTGAGTTGCTAGAGACTAGGAATTGATTTTTCTCCTGTATCTCTAGCATTTATCACAGTGTTAGTTGTATATTATCTACTGCACAAGTGTTTCCTGAGTGAAAGGAGTGACTGAATAAAAACCAGTGTTGACGAGAGAAGTTTATCTCATAAAATCATTGTAATACTGCTTACCTGGACACTTTTACATATTTCCAAACAGGTAATAATTATGTCAGCAAGAATAGTGCCCTTCCCTGCTCCTTGTTCTTGCTGGATCTTTAAGTGTCCCATTCTTAACCACTGTTATAGTTTTTTTCTGGGAAATCAGAAATGTATTTTCTAAATAATATATACTTGATTTTTTAAAATAATTAACTACATTTGTCAGGCTCTTGCTGAATGAGTAACATAGAAAACAATTTGCCAAATCGTTCAGTATGTCAATTTTTGTAATAAAAAGCTTTGGTATTCTACAGTGTCTGGAAAACTGGCATGAATATGCTACAAATATTAAAATCACATTTTAGAACAATATTCAATGTCAAGGGACAATGTCATTAATATGTGGTTAAATGGAGTAAAAAAAAAACAAAACAGTATGCACAGTGTCATCTCATATATATAAAATACAGCAGGCCTTACAAATGATTGTGATTTTCTTCTTTTTTTCTACATATTTTCCATCAGCCCACATTATTGTTAATCATTTCCCCCCATTCCTATGATTTTTAAAGTATCATAAACTATATAAAAGGAATAAGAATAATTTACATGCATGATGGCTTGATATATTGAAATGTTTACTTAAGGTCTATAAAATTTGGCAGACTGCAGGGGTGACTAGAAGATAAAAGACAGAAATAACCCAGACTTTTGGAAACAGCCTACCTCCTAGGCTTGTTTGATGAACAAATTAGATAGTATGTGTTAAAATGCTTTATAAATTATTATGTAATTATAAAGCTTAATGCTTGTGTCATCCACTATAAACTCCATGAAGGCAGGAACTTTTTTTTATTGCTATTCCTCCATTACCCATTCAAATATGTGCTCAATAAACATTTTGTAAGTATATAGTTTTTGTTTTTTGGGGTTTTTTTTGGTAACTAATAATTATTTTACAGGAGAAAACTGTACCATCAAATGATTTGATGGCTCCACAATTCCCTCATTCAAGATGTACCGAATTCCTATCATTCAAGATTTCTCATTACTCAATCTAGTTGACAATGTACTTTTCTACCCCAGTAATAGGATACACACAACCTCTACTCAAGCCACTTCAGGATACTATCTTCTGAACTATTGATGCCTTCTCTTCTCTGCCTAAAGTCTGTTAAAACTTAGCTCAGCTCAAATCCAAAATCTTTCTTTGAGCTATGTGAAAATATGCTTGTTTGACATCTCAGACTGCTGATTTTTTAAAACACTTTTTTTTTTTTGGCTGCTGGCGGGTACAGGGATATAACCCTTGACCTTGGTGTTATCAGCACCATGCTCTAACCAGCTGAGCTAATAGGCCAGCTCTCAAATATTTTTAATACCTTGTTTGTTTTTATATTTCTATCCCCAGGGACTAGGACAGCCCACTGAATATGGCAAATATCCAATAAGTATTTGATGATTCAATTATTTTCACGTCATTACCTTCAATTTTTGCTCCAATGAAGGTAAACCAATTTCCTGAAACTCTTCCCTTGCCCCACACTAAGGTACAACTATTGATTGTTTTGTGCAATTTTTAAAAAGTATTCTCTCCAATAAATGCAGCTTGTTGTAAAAATTATTTCAGTAATGTCACAATCTACTCGAAGGACAAGTAACAAGTAGTTCATTTTCCAATTCCAGTAGTCTGTGTTATGGATTATGCTTTGTTACAACTCCAATTCCTTGGATTCCACCCCGTCCCCCCAACCCCTGGGATATTACCTAATTAATAAGGTTGAAATATGGCAATTGTCATTCTGGATCAGAAATTCCTGTGCGCTTCATCCCCTGCATCATTCCTTGTGAAAATTAGGTGCTTAGGAAAGCCTATAACCCATCATCTAAGGAGCTATATTTAGAGTTCAGTTAAAAAAAGTACTGAGTGCGTGGCTGGGGAAATGCCCGTGTAGTTACGTGGTGAGTGGAGTCCTGGGCCAGGTGCGAGGCTCTCAGCGACGTTTTTCTGTGTCCCTGGCCAACCATCTCCCCGTAGCTGTTTGTTTCCGTGACTGCGCTCCTGCAGAGCACAATTAGCTCCAACACTACTCTACAAACCAGTTTTGTAGAGACTTAAAAATGCTTGCTCTGGCGGCTCCTGATTTTATATAAAATCAGAAAACGACCCAGCTGGATCCAAGGCAGATTTATCGCTTATTTCAGGGTCCCTCTGAAGGCGTAGAGAATTATGACTTCGGATTCGAGAGCACGGCCCCAATACAAACCAAAGCACGGAGACGCGGCGACTCCACCACGGTGACAAAGTGCTGGGGCCTGGGCGCTGGGACGCCAGGAGCTGCGGCGGCCCTGGGTCCGGACGGCAGGGCGTGAAGTCGCCCGAGTTTCCTCAGCGCTTTGTTTTTCCTGTCACAGCACTGAAATAGCAAAGCAGGGGTGGGAAGTCGCCGAGCAGTTTTTTTTTTTCCCCCCGGGCTGGCCCAGGGAAAGGGGAAGGAAGAAGCGAGAGCTGCGCGAAGCCTGCCCTGAGGTCGGGCGTCGTTCTTCGGCCACTTCCAGAACGCTCGGAGCCGCTCTGTAGGTCCCGCCCCTGCTGGGGTTTCCCCGCCACCCGCTGTCGTTTGAATGGCACAGCCCCTCCCCCGTTGCCATTGGCCAGCGCCGGCCCCGCCCACTGCCCCCCACCGCGGCTGGGTTCGGTCCCCGAGCCGCCCGGAGCTGCAGGCAGCGGGCGGACTGTTAAACCGCGGCGGCGGCGGCCGGGGCGGGAGCGGGGCGCGCTCTGCAGAGGAGTCAGCGGCGCCCCGGGTGGGGGGAGGCGGGCGGACAGCTAGAGATCACCTCAGCAGCCCCCACCACGGCCGGACCGAAGGTGCGGCGGCGGAGGGGAGCCAGGGCGCCCCAGCAGGCGAGTGGCCGGCGTCTCAGCGGCGGGCTCAGGGGGGTGGGTCTCGCCTGTCGGGGACGGCGGCAACGCGGGGAGGAGAGACCGCAGCAGTCGGCAGGGTGGACTTGTGGGTCAGGCGACCGTCGGGAAGCCTCTCCGGCCCCCGAATCCTCTGGATTGTTGGACTCTGGGTCCCGGCACAGGATCGCACTCTGGGCAGGGGTCGGACCTTAGCCAAATTTAAACGGCTAAACGTAACAGCGTTGGCAACAGCTAGGGCGGAGGAGAGGAAAGAGGTGGAGGGAAGGGTGAGGGCGTACCTAGGCGCGGGTCACGTGGGGGAGGGGCGGGGCTTGGCCGGCCTCCCTTTTGTTTTGGCTTGCGCGTGCGCAGAAGGCAGAACACGTGGTCTTCGGGCCCGCCCCTAGACTCCGCGGCAGCACCTCACCAATTACGGGTGTGGTGACCGCTGTTTTGGGGTAGCTGTTTTGGGGAGGCGGGGTTGTCTGTGTTAGATGTGACCCTTACTTTATTTATTTCATTTTAATTCAGGGAAATGTTGATTTGGCCTCTATAATTAGATGGGATGGCGGAGATCCTAGAGGATATTGAGGGATGATGCTTTCAAGTTCGTGTCACTTCTGGGTGTGCTGAGGAAGAGACCGGTCTTGCTGGAAAAAATTTGTGGTGTTTGGTAGCGAGAAATGCAGGACTATGTTTTGGTCGTTTTCAGAAACCACAGGGAAGGAAGAGGCTGGGCTTTACAGCCAAGCGTGCCGGCACTAGTTGAACGTTCTTGTAATGTTTTCTTACTCCGGGGGAATTAGTCTTTGGTTCCTTCCCTGACCGCTCTGCCTCTCCGATGAGGAGTAGGGAGATTTGGGGGGGCGGGGGGGTTGTTGTTTTGTTTTAACTGTGGGAAGCATATTGCGTTTTTGATTTTCCAGACTTAAGAACAGTCGTGTGCTGGCGAGATTTTAGACTCCCTTCCTTCGTCCTTCCTTAAATCAGTTTGCTTAATTTCGTGTTGAGTTAGGGTCAGAAATTTTTTTTAAATACTGACTGATAGGATAAGTTTGTTAGCAACAAAACCTAAATGAAATATTTATGAAGACTGCAGACAAAACCGGCAGTGTTTTTGACTAGGAAAAAGTTTCCCTAAAAATATTTCAATATTGTAGAAAAACCTGGTATTCTGGAACGCAGATTGCTTGAGAAAGAGGCTTTGCAGTGAGTGGTCTCTGCCGTTTCCATTTCTTACTAACTAGCCATTTCCTTGGGCAAGTCACAGCCTCTCTGATCTCAAATCTGTTTCCTCTTGTAAATAGTTTCATAATATGGTCCCTGTCTTAAGAAATTGTTATGATGATCAAATGTCTTGTAAAAGGGATTTGTGATTTTTACTAACTTTGCAAGTACAGAAATTGCTAAGTGATATGATTTTTATGACACAAGTCAGTTTTTAGAAGTCGGCATGTTGGAAGAATATAAGCAATGAATGAAGCATAAAATAGGATATATTTGATAATCTTCGAAATCTGTTGTCACTGTTACCTTTGATTCCACCTACTTAGATCAGTGTCAAGGTCTGCCACCATTTCCTCATAGTTTTTTGTTTTTGTTTTTGGGATTTTTTTGTCACGAAAATACTCCGCCTCGTAGTTTTAGTCTACATAAATTATTATTACTTCTCTTCCCTAACCTTTCTGGCATGATTTTTTACATGAAACTCTTCTTAATCTAGGCCAATTCTATCACGTTGACTTTTTACATTTACATTTTAATTTTGTTTCATAATCTGTGCCTTTTAAAATAATAATTGCTTATTTTGTTAAATCTTATTTATTATAAAACAATTTGGAAAGTAGGGACGAGTGCAAAGAAGAGAAATAATACGAAAAATAAAAATAGTTTGTACCTTTCTTTAAATATCTATGTGTATATGTATATTTTTCCAAAAACTGGGATCATATGGTATCTTCATTTAACTTTAACTCAGACACATTCTAATATCATTAAATATCCTTTGAAAAAATTAATAGCTGCTTAACATTTTATCATGTAACTATCATATTTTATGTTTTTCCTATTGGCAGATGTTTGGGATGTTTCAAATGTTTTTTGGTATAAATTTCACTATGGAAAATAGCCTTTTAAGTAAATATTTGAAATTCCTCCACCCCTTGATTTGTAGAAAAGGAATTGCTGGGTCTTTTTTTGTTTTTGTTTAAAGAGTTGTAATGTCACCAAACTACTTTCCAGAATATTGTATTGATTTATGCTCATCTAATGGTATGAACATGCCTCCCATTAAGTCTTTGTTCATCATCGTTTAACCTTAAAACGAAAAACCTAGCTTTAATTTGTGTTTAAAGTTTTTTTTTTTATTTATGTCTGTGTTGCATCTATTTTATTTTCCTAACTTATAAGGTGCTTGAGTGAAAGAAATATGTTTCATATTTGACATACTACAAATTACCTAGTGAGTGTTCAGTAAAGACTTGCCAATTGGCTATTAATATTTACCTTTTTTATCTCTGGAAGGTCACGAAATTGTGATATTTATTTTTTGTCTTAATTTATGAATACACTATAAGGAACCTACCGTTACTGTTTGACTGATTTATTACTTGAATACTTCCTTCAGGTGGGGCCTCACTGATCTTACCACAGTTGTCTACTGAAAGGTCCATTAACCTTAGTTCCCATTGTCCAACTGCTGCGTTATCCAAGAGCTTCATCCAATTTTGATGCCATTTGTAATGATAACTTAGACTCATTTGTTTATTCATTCATCTGTCTACTGTGGAATTAAAGGTTTCACTCTGATCATTCTAGTTTCACTTGTAGCCTTCTATGTGTTTGATAAAAAGATTTCTAGTGTCTGAAGTTCCTTTGTTTTTTTTAGATTGTTCTTAATGGCCCATCTATTATTGCCTATGGCATTCTGTACTTCCATTTAATCTACCACATAAACCTTATATGCAATATGTAATTCTTATTTTCATATCTTCATCCAGTTATCTGTGTTCATATCCTTTTACTTTTGTCTATACAGTACTAGATGGTAGTTGAAGGAGGCACAAAGCTGCTTCCTTCAGGTTTACATTTGTGTTTAGGATTGTTTACTAATTGAGTTTGTCAAGTTATGAACAGCAAGTAATGGGGCTGTTTTCAAAAGAAGTGACAGCTAATGGGGAATTAGTAACAAATTTACAGACTTTAAAGCATATCATGTCATATCTTTGTCCTTAAAGTAGTTACTGCACTACAGTACTATAATGGAATATGGTACATAATGATGTCCCTGATTTACAATACAATCTTACATTACTTTCAGGATGTTTAATTTACAAAGGCATGGAGGGTATTTCCATTTTTAAGTCATTTCCAAAAGACTTCTACTTTTTTTTTTTTTAAATATTGTACTGAAGGGATATTTCACTGGACTGTGCTCCTTATTCTCTAATCATGTGGGATAAATAAATACCCAGCAAATGTTAAGAAAAAATGGTAATGTTATACTTGTTGGTAGACAGTCTATAATGAAAATCTGACGGCAATTCATAATGGGAAATTTTAATACTTGATGTTATTTTTATGTTTTAGAAATACTTATTTCTATATGGTTGTGAAAATTCATTGATAATATTGAGGCTTTGTTAATATTTTTTAAATGCTTCTGAACTTTTTATATATTCGTTTGTAAAATCGAGGCTTTTTCCCAGTCCTATTAAGACAAAGAATTCTCTCAGATTCAGTACCGTAGTCTCTCAGGTATGTTACTTTTAGTAATTAAAAACTGTTTTATTTGGTAGTAAGTCATTAATAACGTTTAATCAGGTGAAGTTAAATTGAAGCCAAAATGTAAAATGTTAATTTGAAGCCAATGTGATAATGCACTTCTAAATGTAAATTGCTGGATCCAAGTTGATGTACATAGAAAAAAATGATTCTTCATTTATATTCCTATGAGTCATGCACTGAATAATAATAATTCTGCTTGCAGTATGATCTGTTTGATGTGTTATGTGGCCACCCAAGTGGCTTTATCTTTAATTAAATTCCTTTAGTCTTCAAAGAGAATTCCTTTTTAGGGATAGTTTTCAAAGTGGAAGAAGTTCTTATAAACACCATTGAATATGAAGTACTGAGCCCTGGTCATGCCAATTACTGCAGTGTTTTCTGCTGTAAATTGAGAATTCCCATAAAGTGGCATAAAGAAATCTTGAAAACTCAACACTGTATTTTGTAATCTGAGCTTCCATTAATTCCTATGTATTTGAGGAATGAAACTGTACCAGTGGGAACTCATGCTTCTTACTTTTGTTGTTGTAGTTGGATTTTTCCTTTATGTGTTACAAGTTAGAAATTTTGACTCCCTTTTATTTTAGTAAATGTATAAGAGGAGTTCTCATATTTTGCTAAAATAATTTTTTTCTACTTTTTTTTCTTACTGTTATTAGTATGGGTCAGCTATCTGAAACACATTTAAGTCATAAGTGTAGAAATAATTTGACTGTGCTTCAGAATTCTTCCCCCTCTCTAAATACTATTGGTAGTCTTTTCACTTTCTTTTAGCATAAGGATAAAATCTGCCTTCTTTCTGATATTTATTCTAGTTTGTTTTACTGCTCTGCATTTGAGGAACTGGTATTATCAAGATTCCGATTAAAAATAATAAATTTAATGTTCAGGGGTAGATTTGGATAGGATATTTTCCACGGACTATATGAAATATATATATGTATTCTTGAATATAAATTGTAATCAAAGTATGGAGCAGTATTATAGGGAACAGCAAATCAGATTTGGTCTTCAAAGTTCATTCTCAGGAGGAAGAGTTTCTTACTTAGATTATCAGTTCCAACTGTGAAGGTAGAAAGAGCAGATTAGCAAATGTTTTGTTTTTCTATAGAAAATATGTCAGAAATTAATTGGAATATGTGACCTATATATTAATTTGTAAAGGCTTGTTTACAGAGAGTCTGGACCAACTCAGTAATTGTTGACTTGCTGATTATCTCACTATGTGCATGCTGCTTTTCAGGGATGATAGCTCTTACAATATTTCATGATGTCCAAGGGATCAGAATGCATTTAATTAATGCTGAATTGATCAATACATATGATTTATAAATCTTAATGATGCAGATTAAGCCACTAAAGGAAACATTCTGTAGACAACAGAGCAAAGCCTTTTATTTGTAGTAAAACAATTTCAGTACAACTAATGTCTTCTTTAATTCACAATGAATGTTCTTTGGATTAAATTGTAGACCACAAATTAGATTATAATTTATGGTATAGATGTAACTTTACAATTTCCCTCCCATTGTTTTTACTGGATTAATTTAATTTTATTTATAATAATGAAATTTTTCGTAATAAAAATGAATGAAAAAGGTTTTGATTCTTTGTAGTTTTAAAAAATGTTTATTATTTTAAATTGTAAACTTTGGCTTGTCTTACTGAAATTCTCTCTCTGGTTGGTCTTCTTTATGAGACTTCTAAGAAAACGGATATATATTGAGTTCTAGATGTTTGTTGGAAGATTATTTACTTGGTTGATAGTCTGTAATAGTTTTACAACAGACTGTTTTGTGAGGTTTTTTTTTTTCTCCCCATCTGCAAAATTTATGGGCTGCCAGTGTGCTAAGGAATTTTTTCTTTTTTATTTAAACAGCAGTGTAAGTTGAAAAGTCTTTTGTAAAAACATGAAAGTGAAATTCATACCCAAGAAATATGATTGGTTTTTGGATTATCTAGAACTGTTCCCTATTGACATAGAATAAAGATTATCTATCTAGTTACTTTCTTTGATTGAGTACTGATATAATTTCTTAACTTGTAGTTTTACTTAAATTCTATTAGCTTGATTTTTTAGTTTCTGTGTATTGTGACCAAAAGGAGTTTAATTTTTCCCAGTTTTCTCCCTTCCAGATTCTTTTAAGTCCCATATCACCCGACTAAAATCTTTTACAAAAGGGACCTATTGTGCCTGAGTATTTTGGGTGTATACAAAATAATCCAAGGTGATGATGTTGCCTAGAGTAATAAAGTATAGCATTTAAGAAGCTGGAAAGATATTTCTTAGATTTAGCTAGGATACAAATACTCTGTCCCCCTCGCCCCCTGCCCCACATTATGGGTATAATTAGAAAACTGAATAATTAGAAACTAAGTACTAATAAGAAGATCAAGATGCTTCTTAGCTTTTGAGGCTTTGCCTTTTTAATGTTTTTTCTGAGTAGCGTGGAATACTATAGCTGCCCCAAAATATTAAATAATATATTGGGATAAAAAATTTGGGGACTGAATTATTATAGCTAATGATTGATTCCTGGTTACTTAGTGAGATTATATACTTCATACTTTCTACTGATTGGTACAGTAGTCTCTAATCACGTGTGACTATTGAGCACTTGAAATGTGGCTATTACCACATTGAAATTTTACTAAATGTAAAATAAACACTGGATTATGAAGACTTGTCACATATACCAAAAAATGTAAAATATCTCATCAATATATTTTTATATTGATTACATGTTGACATAATATTTTGTATATATTGGGTTAAATGAAATTAAAATTAATTTTCCCTTTTTTGCGTTTACTTAAAATATGTCTAGTAACAAGTTTAAAATTACACATGTAGCTCACATCATATTTCTATTATACAGTGACTTTCTGTACTAATTTTTCTAACTTTTTCACCTTCATAGTAAAATATCTCATGAGCCATCTTCCCTGAAATTTTAAAATAATTTTATCATTTTAGATAATATTTATTCAAGAAATATTTATTAAGAGCCTGCTATATGCCAAACAATATTCTAGGATACAGCAGTGAATGAAAACATACAAAACCTCCTTTCATATAGCTTATTTCTTTTGGGAAAAATATGTGATAAAAAAGTAATTTTTAGTAAAAATTTTTAAATGAACTATTATATATTGTAAGTATTCTATTAATTATTGTATATCATTTCATGTAATATAATTTTAATACAGTACTTAATTTACCGAGAGATATGTGCTATATATTGGCATTCATCGTGCTTGATGTTCCTCTGAGCTTCCTGGTTCTGTGGTTTGGTGTTTGACATTAATTTGGGAAAGTCTCAGTCATGATTGTTTCAAGTATTTCTTGTGTCCTTTTTTCTCTTCTGCTTCTAGTATTCCCATTATGTGTCAGTTATACCATTTGTAGTTGTTCCACAGTTCTTCAATATTCTGTTCTGATTTTTTTCTTTTTTTTTTCTTTTCAGTCTTTGTTCTGTTTTCTTTTCAGTTTTGGAGGTTTCCATTGATATATGAGTATCTTCAAGCTCAGGGCTTCTTTCCTCAGCTATACCTAGTCTACTAATAAGTCCATCAAAAGCATTGTATTAGTCTGTTTCTGTTGCTCATAAAAAAAATACCTGGAACTGGGTAATTAGTAAGAAAATGAAATTTATTGCTTACAGTTTTGGGGGCTAGGAAGTCCAAAGTCCAGGGAACACATCTGGTGAGAGCCTTGGTGGGTAATGACTCTTCACAGCAAAGCTGGATGTCACATGGAAAATATGGCAGGTGCATAGAGATTAACCTCCTCATCCACTCTCCTTTTAAAGCCGCCAGAACCACTCCCATTATTCCCAAAATGGATCAGTTGTATGGTCCTACCATCCAATCACCTTTTCAAGGATCCACCTTTCCAAGGATCCACCTTTCAATTACCATAATTGGATTTCTCACCCTCTTAACACTGGGGGTTAAGTTTCTAATACATGGACTTTGGGGGACACAACTCAATCCAAGCCAGGCATTCCTCATTTCTATCACAATGTTTTTCATCTCTAGCATTTCTTTTTGATTTTCTTAGAATTTCAGTCTCTCTGCTTACATTATCCTTGTATTGTTGCATGTTGGCTGTTTTTTCTATTAGAGCCCTTAGCATGTTAATCATGGTTGTTTTAAATTTCTGGTCTGATTATTTCAACATATCTGTCATATCTGAATCTCGTTCTCATACTTGCTCTGTCTCTTTAAAATGTGTTTTTTTGGTTTTTGTTATGCCTTGTAATCTTTTGTTGAAAGCTGGACATAATGTATTGAGTAAAAGAAACTCTAGTAAATAGGCCTTTAGTAAGATATGGGGGTAGGAGAGGTGTTCTATAGTCCAGTGATTAGATCTGTCTTTTAGTGAGCTTGTGCCCTAGGGCTGTGAACTTTGCAAGTACTTCTCAATTTTTCTTCCTCTTAGGTGGGATAGGATGGCTAGAGGGCACTGAGGTTGGGTGTTTTCCTTCTTTCATGGGGAAAGCTAGCACAGGCAGGAGAATTGGGGACTACTTTAATTTACATTTATTTATTTTATTTTATTTTATTTATTTATTTTTTGTCTTTTTGTGACCGGTAAGGGGATCGCAACCCTTGGCTTGGTGTCGTCCGCGCCGCTCAGCCAGTGAGCGCACTGGCCATTCCTATATAGGATCCAAACCCGCGGCGGGAGCGTCACTGCGCTTCCAAGCGCTGCACTCTCCCTAGTGTGCCACGGGGCCAGCCCTAATTTACATTTAACTGAATAAAGAAAGCAAGACTTTTCAACCGATTTCTTAAAAAGTAATATGTCATTGGTCACTTCTTTATCCTCATCTTACTTAACCTCTTTAGTATTTGACAGAACTGACCCTGTATGCTTTGTACACTTTTAAATACTTTGGTATCTTGATTCCATACACTCTTGAGTTTCCTTCTACCTCAGTGGTGATCTTTTCAGTCTCCTGTTAGGCCTCATCCTCCTTTTTTAGCTTCTCCTTTGCTCAGATAAATGTGAGTGAACCCGCTACAGTGATCCAGGGCTCCTTTCTCTTTGCTTATACTGTTTCCCTAGATAAACTCATCTAGTCCCTTGGCTTTAAATACTAATTATATGCCAGTGACTCCTCCAAATAATATCTTTAACTGTGACCTCTTACTTGAACTCTAGAATTGTTTGTCCAGCTACCTGCATTTGGATGGCTAATAGGCACTTCAAATATAACATATACAAAATAGAACTTTTTATTTTTTTTCTTCTTGAATCTCTGTCTCCCTAGTTCTGCCCCATTTCAGAAAATAGCACCACTGACCATGAGTTACTCAACCCAAAAACCCGGGAGTCATCCTTGATTCCATTCTTTCCCTTAAGCCCCATAAAATCTTGACCCTCAAAAGTCTTGTTTACTCTATCTTGAAACATGTTCTAAATTCATTCATTTTTCCTACTGCCTCACTAGTCCAGGCCACAAGTACCATCTCTCATTGGGATTACTTCAGTAGCTTCCTAACTGGTCTCTCTACTTTTGTTCTTGCTCCATTACAAATCATTTCTCTACAGAACAGCCAGAGTAATAATTTTTAAAAAATAAAAATGTCAATCAGATCATGTTATCCCTCACCTGAATCTGTAGTGGTTTTTCTTTGACTATATAAAATGTCCATGGTTTGAACAGTATCTGCCTCTCTGATCTTATTTCCTATTTCTCTCTGGCTCATTATCTTCTAGACATATTTGCCATTTTTGTTTCACAAACACCAAATTTATTTCTGCCTTAAAGCTTTCTATTATCCTTTTTTGCTTGGAAGGCACATACCCTAAATTCTTGGTTAGCTTGTTATTGTCATTTCAGGTCTCAGAGCAGATGTCACCAACAGAGGCCTTTCCTCATCTGCAAATCTAAGTTTACTGCTACCCTAATATTGTCTTGGTTATACTGTGTTTAATTTTCATAAAGACACTTTTAGAACCCTTATGTACTTGATTTTTTTTTCTAATTTATTCTGTAGCTACCATTTGCTAGAATATAAGCTCTGTGAGAATAGAAACCTTATTTGTTATGTTCAAGGCCATCTTTCTAGTTCCTAGGATAGAGTCTGTTACATGTTGCTTATAATATATGTATTAACTGAATTGGCGAATGTTTGGTTTTAGATTGAATATATATTAAATAGAGATTAAAAATCTAGCTTCTACCAAAAATAGACAAAATTATTTTTAGGACTTACTGTTGGCCATTTCTTTATTTCCTGCTTTACAGTCAACTGGCTTATTTCCATAATTTATGAATTTTCGTTTTGAAGGATGTCATAGTTTCTTATCTGCCATTCATGAGCACTTCTCTCTCTATATATTGTAGTATGGATAATCTTTATGCACCAAATGAAAACCAAATGGCTTTACTTGTAGCTAGGTATTCTCACTGATTTGTTTTTAAAATAGTTTCTGAAATACTGTAGACACATTTAAAGTGCTGTAGAAGAATTTTGATCACATGGAATACACCTTATGGAACTAATGGACATCATCTTGAGATGAATTTATAGAATTATTATTATTATGCATTATTTTATGCATTTCATATCAGTATTCCTTATACATTCTGCCTCTAACCAGTTGTCCATTATGCATATAAATGAAATAATACCCAATTAAGAATAAATACAATTTAAAACTGAATAGTGGTCAAAACCATTACTCAGTTAACCCAAGTGATAAACACCGTGACTTTTAGTCGTATGCACATCTAATTTCCACTGACTCCTTAATACATATCTTCTGAATATATTGTCAGATGCTCCCAAACTGTTCTGTTTTAAATAACTTTTTAAAAATGTTTATTTAGTATTTATTTTAATTTTGAGGAAGTCCAGCTTATTATTTTTTTAAAAATGTTTTTGGTGTCATATCTAAAAAATCTTTGCCTAACTCAGTGTCACAAAGATTTTCTCTAAAATCTTTTTCTAAATTTTTTCTAAAGTTTTACAGTTTTACGTTTTACATTTATGTCCATGATTCATTTTGATGAGCCTGACCATTTTTATATGACATGAATTATGTTTTAAGGTTCATTTTTGTTGCATATGTTTGTCCAATTGTTCCAGAACTATTTGTTTGTTTTTAAAAAAACAAAAAAACAAAAACCAAAAAAACTAATCTTTCTACACTTAATTGCCTTTGCATCTTTGTCAAAAAAAAATGTGTGTGTGTGTGTGTGTGTGTGTGTGTGTATTTCAGAGCTCTCTATTCTTTCCATTGATCTGTATGTCCATCCTTTTGGCAGTTTCACACTGTCTTAACAGGAAATTGATAGGTAGTATGAGTCCTTCAACTTTGTTCTTTTTTCAAAGTTGTTTTGGCTTTTCTAGTTCTTTTGACTTTCCATATAAACCTTTGAATCAGCCTGTCAATATCAGCAAAAATCTTGCCAAGATTTTGATTGGAATTGTGTTTAATCTTTCAGATAAACCAGTATAAACAATACTGAATAATTTAATCCATGAACACAGTGTATTGCTACACTTATTTAGGTCTCCTTGATATTTTTAATTGTGTCTTATATTTTTCAGTATATAGATCATGCACATATTTTGTTAGATTTATACCTAAATATTTTTGGAAGTATTGGAATTATTACTGTTTCAGGAGGTATTGGAATTATTACTGTTTTAAAAATTTCTATTTCTAGTTTTTGTTTATAGTATATAAAAATATAAATGATTTTTGTATGTGGACCTTGTGTCTGCCACCTATTAAACTCAGTATTTCTAGGAGATTTTTAGTAGATTTCTTGGGATTTTTCTATGTAGAAAATCATGTCATCTGTGAGTAGAGACAGTTTTACTTACTTTCTTCTACTCTGTATGCCTTTTATTTCTTTTTTTCCCTCACCCTATTGCAGTAACTAGGACCTCCAGCATGGCACTGAATGTGAGTAGTGAGAACAGATACCTTGCCTTAGTCCCAATCTTAGGGCAAAAACATTCAGGCTTTCACCATTAATTTTGATGTGACCTATAAGCTTTTGTGTAGCTGCTTTTTATCAGGTTAAGGAGTTTTCCTCTTCTTTGTAATATGCTGATTTTTTTTTTTTTAAATCACGAATGGATATTGAATTGTGTTAAATGCTTTTTCTGTATCTATTGCAATCATACAGTTTTTCTTTCTTAGTCTTTTGATATGGTGAATTTTAATGATTAATTTTTTTTAAATGTTGATTCAGTTTTGCATTCATGAAATAAGCCACACTTGGTTGTGACATATTATCCTTTTTATATATTGTTGTATTTGTACATTTATTTTTAAAATAGTAATTGAAATAGGTGTTGTTACTACTTGTGACTTCCAAAATTCTGAAATGCCTTTAAAAATCATGACCCACTGGTTTGTTTATTAATTCAGTAAAGAAATATTTAACAATTACTGTGTCAGGTATTATTCTAGTGCTGGTGATTAGAACATTGAACAAAATAGAGTTTTTGCCCTTAAACTGTATTGTTTCCTAGAAAGTAATACAATGTCAGGTAGTAATAGCACTATGAAGAACAATAAAGCAGTGTAAGGGAATGGAGAGTCTTAAAGTGAGGAGCTGAAGCTATTTTAAATACATTGGTCAGGGAGGACTTTCTCCTTTTGTCCTTTTTTTTTTTTTTTTTTTGTGACCGGTAAGGGGATCGCCACACCGCGCTCAGCCAGTGAGCGCACCAGCCATCCCTATATAGGATCCGAACCCGTGGCGTTCCCGCCGCTGCTCTCCCAAGCGCTGCACTCTCCCGAGTGCGCCACTGCACTGGCCCAGGGAGGACTTTCTGATGAGGTGACCTTAGAGCAGAATCATGAATGAAGTAAGGGAGCCAGTCATGTTATTTGTAGAAAATTGTTCCAGGCTGAGAGAATAGCAAGCACAAAGTCACTGAGTCAGGACCTGGCTTGATGTGTTTCAAGAACAGCAGAGAGGTCAGTGTTTGTAGAGTTGTAGAAGGTTAAGTAGTCAGGGACCTGATAACGTAGAACTTTGTAGGCCATGGAAGGACAACTTTGGATTTTATTCTGCATATAGTGGCAGACACTCATTTACTCACCAGATATTTATTGAGCACAGATGTTTTTTCATGTTGGGGATACATTAACAAAATAGTCAAAAATCCAACCTTTCATAGAGCTTAGGAGTTAGTGGTTAGTACAGTTGTTTATGCAATATGGAGGTAGTTAGAAGTGGTAGTTCAGAATATTTAGTTGGGAAACATTGTTATATACAATGATTACATATCTAAATAATTTAAATAATTCCAATAAATTTACTTGTATATTATGCTAAAACTATACCGAGCATAATTTAACCTTCTTTATTTATAGGAGACATACTCATTTTCATGAATTTCTTTTGTTTGTAAAGTAGAGAGACTTATTCAGGCTAGGATTTTTTATAAGTATATACTGGCAATAGGGTGCAGAAGGACTTCATGGAAATCCTAGAATAGGATCTGTGATAGGTTGGGCCTTCCAGAGACTGGAGGAGCCTAAAAGTGTAGCACTCATCTATTGCTATGTAACAAATTACCCCAAAATTTAGTGGCTTAAAGCATTTATTAGTTATAACACCAAGGTCAACAGTTTGGATCCCTGTTCTGGCCAGTAGCCAAAAAAAAAAAAAAAAAAAAAAGTATTATTTTGTAGTTTGTGTGGACCAGGAATCTAGGTATTGCTTAACTGGGTGCCTCTGTCTCATGTCTCTCACAGGGCTGAAGTTAAGGTGTTGGCTGGAGTAGCAATAACTTTAAGGCTATATTTTCCTTTTTGATCATTACCACTAGTGTTTGCAAAGAATCAGCTTTTGGTTTTGTGTTTTTGAATAGGAATGAAGGAAACAGAGGTAAAGGTAGCATCTGGGGACATACAGTATGAAAATGTGGCCATTTAAATGACTATCAACTATCGTGTGTTGAAACAAAAATTATGGAGTGTCATCATTCCTAAGTATTAGGTATCTGTAAAAGCTTTCTGATGTAAAAAATTTTTACTGACTATTCAGGCTTCATAAATCTTAGTGGTACTAATTACCTTTTTCTGCAAACCAGAATATATACTTTTATACTTTTTCCTTGGATAAAATACACTTAAATTTGTTTAAATATGGATAAATCTTTAGTGGTCATCTGGCACAGTCTCCACTGTTTTCCAGTCAGTAGTAAGGCCTTCTACAATAACTGCTGAGTATCCATTTGTGGAAAAGGAAAAAATATTGCAGGTATATTTTCAGGAAAAAATTTGTACATATTGCAGATTAGGTGAGTTTTCATTATCTCATTATTTTTAACAGCTGTGAGGTGATTTATATGTTTTTGTTTCACTTAGGTCTTTTTACAAACAGATTATTTAGTATATTTTTGGCTGAAAGTATGGGATTGAGTCACATTTTCAGGTATGATTACCGGATTCCAGGTTAGAATATATATACTTTTTATTCTCACTAAATATTGTTAAGAAATAGAATTCTGAGATGTAATTATATCCACAAACATTCATCAAATACTTATTATGCTAGGTAATGTGCAACTTTTTAATTAATTAATTAATTTATTTATTTATTCATTCTTAATTTTATTCTATCGATATACAATGTGGTTGATTATTGTGGCCCATTACCGATACCTCCCTCCCTCCTCCCTCTCCCCCCTCCCTCCCGACAATGTCCTTTCTGTTTGCTTGTTGTATCAACTTCAAAGAACTGTAGTTGTTGTGTCTTCTTCCCCCCCCCGGGTTTGTGTGTGTGTTTGTGTGTGTGTGTGTGTTAATTAATTAATTTATTTTTAGCTCCCACCAATAAGTGAGAACATGTGGTATTTCTCTTTCTGTGCCTGACTTGTTTCACTTAATATAATTCTCTCAAGGTCCATTCATGTTGTTGCAAATGGCAGTATTTCATTCGTTTTTATAGCTGAGTAGTATTCCATTGTATAGATATACCACATTTTCCGTATCCACTCATCCGATGATGGACATTTGGGCTGGTTCCAACTCTTGGCTATTGTAAAGAGTGCTGCGATGAACATTGGGGAACAGGTATACCTTCGACTTGAAGATTCCCATTCCTCTGGGTATATTCCCAACAGTGGGATAGCTGGGTCGTATGGCAGATCTATCTGCAATTGCTTGAGGAACCTCCATACCATTTTCCATAGAGGCTGCACCATTTTGCAGTCCCACCAACAATTATGAGAGTTCCTTTTTCTCCGCAACCTTGCCAGCATTTATCGTTCAGAGTCTTTTGGATTTTAGCCGTCCTAACTGGGGTTAGATGGTATCTCAGTGTAGTTTTGATTTGCATTTCCCAGATGCTGAGTGATGTTGAGCATTTTTTCATATGTCAGTTGGCCATTTGTATATCTTCCTTAGAGAAATGCCTACTTAGCTCTTTTGCCCATTTTTTAATTGGGTTGCTTGTTTTTTTCTTGTAAATTTGTTTGAGTTCCTTGTATATTCTGGATATTAATCCTTTGTCAGATGTATATTTTGCAAATATTTTCTCCCACTCTGTTGGTTGTCTTTTAACTCTGTTAATTGTTTCTTTTGCTGTGCAGAAGCTCTTTAGTTTGGTGTAATCCCATTTGTTTATTTTTCCTTTGGTTGCCCATGCTTTGGGGGTCGTATTCAAGAAGTCTTTGTCCAGTCCTATTTCCTGAAGTGTCTCTCCTATGTTTTCTTTCAGAAGTTTTATTGTTTCAGGGTGTATATTTAATTCTTTAATCCATTTTGAGTTTACTTTACTGTATGGTGAAAGGTGTGGGTTTAGTTTCATTCTCCTGCATATTGATATCCAGTTCTCCCAGCACCATTTGCTAAAGAGGTAGTCTCTTCCCCAGTGTATAGGCTTGGTGCCTTTGTCAAAGATCAGATAGCTGTAGGTGTGTGGGTTGATTTCTGGATTCTCTATTCTATTCCATTGATCAGTGTGTCTGTTTTTATGCCAGTACCATACTGTTTTGGTTATTATAGCTTTGTAGTATAGTTTAAAGTCAGGTAGTGTTATGCCTCCAGCTTTATTTTTTTTGCTCAGCGTTGCTTTGGCTGTGCGTGTTCTTTTGTTATTCCATATAAATGTCTGGATAGTTCTTTCCATTTCTGAGAAAAATGCCGTTGGAATTTTGATGGGCATTGCATTAAATTTGTATATCACTTTGGGTAGTATGGACATTTTCACTATGTTGATTCTTCCAATCCAAGAGCATGGGAAATCTTTCCATCTTCTTGTATCCTCTCTGATTTCTCTCAGCAGTGGTTTGTGGTTCTCATTATAGAGATTTTTCACCTCCTTGGTTAACTCAATTCCTAAGTATTTTATTTTTTTGGTGGCTATTGTAAATGGGCAGGCTTTCTTGATTTCTCTTTCTGCATGTTGGTAATGTGCAACTTTAATTGTAATTTTGGATATTAGGCCCACAGTCAGATTGAAGAACAGTTTAGTTCTAGCTGAGATAATGTTGGAAGTTGGGAGATAAAGGAGGAGTTTGGTTCCATTCATGTGTTAATCAGAAACATAAAAAAATGTTGCCCCTGGAAAAAGTATAAACATAAAACTTTTTTTTCTAGATATTTGATCATTTATTTTTACATTATTTTAGGTTTCCAGTAATTATCTGCAGGAATCGCCATGACCCCAGCTCTGAGGGACACAACAGCAAAGGGTATCTGCTTTTCATCTTTGCCACGTACCATGGAGTCTGACAAGATGCTATGCATGGAAAGCCCAAGAACTGTAGATGAAAAGCTAAAGAGAAACACTTTCTCTCAGATGCTGGGATTTCCAACTTCTAAACCGACTCTTAATACTAATTTTGTGAATTTAAAACATTTTGGCTCCCCTCAGTCTTCAAAACATTATCAGACAGTTCTTTTAATGAGTTCTAATTCTACATTGAATAAATACAATGAGAATTATAAACAAAAGAAAATAGGGAAACCCAATTGCAATAAGCTGAAAAACATACTATGTACTGACAGCAACATTCAGCTCAATAAAATCTTCCCTTCTCATTCTGAAGAGTTCATCAAAAAGGAACCTTTATCAGATACCTCAAGGCAGTGCATGAAAGATGTACAAATTATTTTGAATTCAAATATAACCAGAGATACTAATGTAGATAAAGTACAACTGCAAAACTGTAAATGGTACCAAAAGAATGCACTTTTGGTTAAAGTTACTGATGCTGAGATTAAAAAGGATTTATTGCATTGTGCTCAAAAGGAAATCGGACCTGGCCACTCAAATGTGCCTATTAGTTCCTCAGCTACTGAAAAAGAGGAGGAGGTGAATGCTCGTTTACTTCATTGTGTAAGCAAACAGAAAATTTTACTTAGCCAGGCTAGAAGAACTCAGAAACATTTGCAGATGCTCCTGGCGAAGTATGTTGTTAAACACTATGGTCAGCAAATGAAATTTTCTATGAAATATCAACTCCCCAAAATGAAGATCTTTCATGAACCTACCACAGTTTTGGATAACAGTTTACCTGAATGCACTGAAATTAAACCAGAAGTCAATATATTCACTGCAGAGAATAAATTGTGGGATGATACAAAAAATGGCTTTGCACAGTGTACATCTGCAGAAATCCAAAGATTTGCACTGTCTGCTACAGGGCTGTTGTCTCATGTTGAAGAGGGTCTGGATTCTGATGCAACTGACAGCAGCTCTGATGACGATTTGGATGAATATACCATTAGAAAAGATGTGGCAGTGTAAGTGCAAGATTATTATTAGACCTTTTTCTGTTCCGTATATAACAGCAATTGTTTTGGTTTGAAGATATGTTAAAAGGAAATAGATTTTCTAAATTCTTAATGCTATAATCTTTAAACTATAATTAACTTAATTTGTTAAATTTTTAAATGTTTCATTTGTTAAACTATTGTATATGAGTATATACATACTATTAAAAATAAATTACTCAACTCTTCTAACTAGAAAAATCCCGTACAGGAAAAATAAAACGAATTAGTTGTAAGTAAGCATTTTTTCTTATTCTTGAATAAAATAGACTATGGATAAGGCCTAAGTCTTTGCTTAAGTGATCTAGCCAACATGTATAGCTAAAACTCAAAAAATTTAAATATTGCATGTAGGGAGCCCTCATTGGCTTTGAGAGTTTGTCAGTTGAGGGTATGTGTAAATTGACCTGCTACCTTTTTTTAAAAAAAAATTATATACTCATTGTATTCATAACTTTCAGCTTTGGCCTTTACCAACTCAGTCAATTTTTGCTAGAGTAACAGAACTAAAACAAAACTATAATATCAGCTATAAGATACCTATTGAATGTTTATTGTGTGCTGGACACTAGAGATTCAATTGTAGGCAAAATATTCACAGCCTTTACTTGTGAGAGAGGTATTTACTTGAAAGCGAGGTATCTAGATATTAAAAAAAATAAAGCAGAGAAAATAGTTTTAATTATCACCCCACAATAATATTCTAGAACAGCTCTATCCAATAGGAGTTTGTGAGATGATGGAAATGTTCTATATCAATGCTATCCAATAGGCACTAACCTCATGTGACTGAGCACTTGAAATTTGGCCAATGATAGAAAGGAACTGAATTTTAAATTTTATTTAATCTGACTTAATTTTAATTTAAATAGACAGTTAAGCATAGTTTTAATTTAGCTTTCAGGGACTCTGTTAATGTCCCCAAATTGATGTGAATTACTGTGTGTATATGTAGCATTTTGGGGGAAGGAAGTCCATCGCTTTTTCAAATTCTCAGAAATGAATGAGAATCATTATAGAATTAGAAGCCAAATACTACTTTTTACTAATAAGTAGAAGACCAGTATAATAGTTTTTATAGTGAAAAATAAAAAGTAAAGCAAAGTGAGCATTTCAGTCTTTTGGTGTTCTGATAATCACTGTAATTAAAATTTGTTTGAATGTAGGGGCTATAATACTTATTAAGCACAGATTATTTTTCTGTCTGGCATTGTGCTAGTTACTTTACTTTTCATATTTCATTTAATTCTTTCAATAATCCTGTGAGGTAGTTGTTATTATTTTTATTTCACTTAAGAAGAAACAAACTCAGTATGATTATATAACTTTGTCACCACAAAAAGTCAAATAAGTGGTGGAGCCAGGATTTTGCCCATATATGTAAACCCATGCTTGTTCTCTTGTACCATACTACTTAACATTATATTATTGGTGCTTATAGCTACAAGAATTATTAGGCACTTGTGTTCTGAAAGAAGCCGAAATTTACCAATTTTTGTATTTATAATACTTCTGAACTAATTTAATTTAATACAATGTAGTATATAAGTTAAGTATTTACTTTCTTGCTATTGTTGAGAAGGGCTAATGGACCAGGTTTGTCTCTTTTAAGCTAGAAATAGAAAGAAGAAAATTATGTCTTCTGAGACTGTTTTGACCTGTGATGCTATTTTCATTAGTATTTTCTTTCACTGATTTTCTATGGCACTTAGTCTGCCGTACAATTTGTCATTAAATCATATTTTGTCCTTTATGGTTTGTTAGTATATCTGTTAATCTTAATAACCCAATTCCTATTAAAGGTAGAAACCACATTTTATATTTTTGTTAATCTCTTGTATATCAACCATACAATTACTGATTAGTCAAAACATTTTGTTTTAAATGCCAGTGTTGAGGGTTGAGATCCCCTTGCTGGTAAGCCACCAAAGGAAAAAAAAAAAAAAAATCTGTATTTACTTTTTGAGTTTAGTGAGAGAATACTAAGCTCAGATATTTGTGTAAAACATACAAAAATGGGAAATTCAAACTATTGAGAAAAAATTTTTATACATAACATCAAACAATATATATCCCATTTCTTTTCTTGTCAACTCTGCCAGTTTATTGAGTAAAACTGAAATGAAGTATAACCAGAAAAAATTGGGTTCTGGTTTAGAAAGTTTATTTCTCATGCTATTTTTTTCCCTCATAATCAACTGGAGGGGCTTCAGGGACTTTAGGCATACATTTTAGGAAAATAATGAATCTAAAAGGTTTAATATCAGTTCTTTAAGATATGCTTCTAGCCTCTTGCTTTACTGACCTTTTAATATTATGATGCCTTAGTAATTAAAGCCCATTATTTATATTTCTAGAAGTTAAGTAAACTTTGTTCTAAGGTGAAACTAATCTGATCTATATAAATCAACAATACTAAATCTATATAATAACTTTGAATTTTTTAATTCACTAAATTATTTGATAATTGCTTAGGCTGGTTTGTTTTTTGGTTTTTGGTTCTTTTTGCTACTTGAAATCTAACCAACATTTCTTGATTTCATACATCTTCCCATACATTAGATATTAAATTTTGTTTGTTTTGATTATTTTTGCTAACACTGATACATTTCTTGTGGGAAAGATTATTCCTTAACATTTTATTAATTTTGAAGTTTGAGAACAAGTAACACAAGTTTAATTATTTGTATTTTTTGGTGTGAGTATAAAAATGGTTTCTGTTTTAAGTTGGAATTAATCAGTTCTGTTTCATGTTATTAAATTCATTTTAAAATGTAAAACATTTATCCTGATAAGTTTATTTTCTTTCTTTTTGGTTTATTTTTATTTTATTCCTAACATTTCTGGAAACTCATGTTTAAAATGTAGTTTAAGGGCCAGCCTGTGGCTCACTTGGGAGAGTGTGGTGCTGATAACACCCAGGCCACGGGTTCGGATCCCTGTATAGGGATGGCCGGTTCGCTCACTTGGGAGAGCGTAGTGCTGACAACACCAAGTCAAGGGTTAAGATCCTCTTACCGGTTTTCTTAAAAAAAGAAAAAAATGTAGTTTAATATTTTCACACTTGATCTTAGCCAAAAGGCCAGGAAGCGATAGGTAAGTATTTTTAATGTATAAAATTCAGCATTAAACCTTAAACATAAAGTAGCAGGTAAAAAAGATGCATTTTGTGGATCTAAAGTTTTAAGTGAGTGCTAACACAATTAAATTCTCATTATCTCTTCGTAGTCTTCATATGAAGACTTCTGAACTTAAATCATAAGTACTAAAGTTGACTTCAACTTAATTTTAAGCAACTTGAGGGAAAGTACCGCTCTTTCTATCATTGTGTACCCACTGCCTAGCATTGTCTTCTGTTTCGTGGTTGTCTGGTATTTGCTGATTGAATGCATGGATGTTTCGGTATTTGTATATGTAGTTGTAAAGATACAAAAATAGGGGTTGGCAATCTATGAAATTTCTATATGTACTTTTTTTTCAGTTATTTCCTTCTGCAGTCACTTTATCTTTACTTGATGTTTTTCCCTTCCTTTCCTTGTCTGTAATACCAAACTGGCTACAAGATGTAACTTGTACATCTTAGACCCTACATGAATATGTGTTCGTGAATGAATGAATGAGACATGCCAAAATATGGACATTTAAAAGCAACATTTTATTATAATATTTAACCTTTGTAATTTCTAAAACTTGGTAAGTAAAAATGTATTATATTTATCTTAAAAATCTTAGATTATATTATTGTTATATGTCTTTTATTTTTCTTTGAATTTATATCTGATAGGAAAAACAGATTTCTTCACTTTGATCAGGAAATTAGCTGTGAAGGAATATAATTGTTTTAGAAAGTTGGAAAGCACTCATATTAGCCATTACCGTTACTATTGTTGTTTTAAATGTATATTTGACTTGCCCATTTTACTTTCCTTCTAAAAATGTAGGCAATATATTAATTTGTAATGACATTACTGATAGACTTTAAAAATAACTTTCAGTTAAGAAACTAGTGTGCAATAGAAGTTGAAAAAAAAAGTCAATTTCCTTTGGAAAGGATAATAGGATTTTATGTTTTTTGTATGTTTGAGATATAGTCCTTAGACCGTAATATGAATGTAATTTTTTTCTCCCATGTTCTGTTTTTTTTTGGTAGAGGAGCACAGGTTCTGGACACACACATATTATAATCATGGCTTGCTCTGTAACCCTAAGCAAGGCTACTCTTAAACTAGTTAAATCAGATTCCTCTTTTTTGATCTACCTTAAATAACCCTAGAGATGATTAGGTGAAATATTAGGTAAGAAGTGCCAATACATAATAAGGTATTGATAAGGCAGTCAATAAAGGGTGAGCAACTTACTGTTAAGCAACTTAAGCAACTTCCTATGTGGAAGACTGAAGCTTAATATTGCTGGGGGAAACTTGGTGAGCCAGTGTAAAATACAAATCTCAGTTTTAACACATTTTTGAGAGGTGAGGAGCAGGAGTATTTTTATACCAACTCCCATCAGTTATTAGTTGAAGACTGTTCCTGGTAGTAGTGTTAATTTCCTGGCACTTTGTTTTGCCGCTTGTGTGGCAAAGCAGGCTCCAGCAATAATAAAAAGAAGTCCTTAATCAAAGAAATGCAGGGGCTGGCATTTCGAAGTCAGGCCTGTATGTACTGAACTGATTAGATGTGAAGGGATATCGATGGGTCACTGACAAAAGTCTGCTATAATTATATTATTTCTCAACTAGTAATTAAGCCTTAGAATTCTAGCATTTCTTTTCTTCTGGGGAATGATAATCAGTTCCTTTCCTTGAGGATGCACGTCAGAGAAACTCACAGATTTTGACATAGGCATGTTTTGATACTCCAAGGTTATAGAAAAGGAAGAAACATGGTTCCTGATATTATTCCAGGAAATCCTTGATTATTCCAATATCTTCCAAATCATGCAACTGTCTCAATATTGGGGGGGGGGGAGAAATCCCATCAATTCCCCATATCAGTCTCTATATATCCATGTTTTTGAGTTTTATTTTGATATGTAAATAGGCAGGCTTGATAAGGAAATTCTTTTCAACAGACTTAGGCATTCACCCAGAAAGAAGGGAGAATTGTTGATGTTTAATCAGAGCTATTGGGTGAATCCTTCCAGACTGAAGAACAGAAAGGAATGAGGTAATTTCTTATAGACCCACAGAAATGAATACTCACAGTTTTGCTCCTGCTTTTGCATTTTGCCAGTGGAAAGGGAAAGAACTAAAAAGCCATGTAATAAAGTATTTCTTTTTGAGGAACTGGATAAAAAGGAGTAGGAACTCAGTAAGATTCAAAGGATAGAGAGACTGATGACATTCCATTAATAAATTGCAAACAAGAGTACCTTTATATTTGTATCAAACGGAGCTTACAAATTGTTTTGGGGTTCATATTTTACAATTTTCTACACTTCTGGAATAAATGTTAGATGTTTTATTTGTTTTACTCTATTTGTAAGGAAAGCAAAAAAAGTTTTGAATGAAAAACAGTTCTACAAAATTTGCTATGATACTTTAGGGAAGAAACTTATCTGTTTTGTGGGAGGAGAAGTAGAAGGGAAATGAAGGGCAAAAATTCAAAAATATAATTGTGTAATGGATTAGCAGCTAAAAAAATGGTAAGGAAATATACTGTGGCATCTGGACATCTTTGGGGTAATATTTCAATTTAAATAAGCACATTCGTTTTTAAAAAGACATTTTTAAAGTAATGTTGTGATCTTAAAAGACAGTATGTTCACCGGATTTGCTCATTGTTGTAAAGTGTGACCAACAAAGCTGAGATTGTAGCCTGGATCTTTCAATTCCAAGTTTAAGCTATACTGCTGTATCTAAAGACTTTAGGTGGCTTAGGCCAGAGTTAGGTTGACTGAGGCATTTTCAACAACCAAGTTACCAAAAGAAAGAAAAGGTGTTTGCTTTTTTCTTTTCCTTTTTTAACTGGCAAAGGAAAATTAAGCTATTACTGTAAAGTGGAGGTTTTCCATGAAAAAAGAATCATATTGCTTGTATATGTATGAATTTCTTTAAATCTTGCTCTAAATCAGTGAATCATAATCCTTTCTTTTTCACTCCATCACATCTGAGGATGACCAAGTTAAATGACTGTTTTTATTGCCTTGATTGTCACAGAATAGGGAGAGGTGGAAAAACTCATCCTTTTGGGCCACACTGTTAGAAAACTCTACAGATGATTATAATATAACTAATTTTTCTTGAGATTGCTATATATTATGTATCACTTAAAAGTTCTTTATACCTTCAGTTTTTAAAATAAACCACTTTCATGGAAGAAACAAAATGGCATTTATGCCCTATATCAGGAAAGTGGAATACTAAAGCCAATTTAGAGTAGTTATGCAAGTTTTAATTTTATTTCTCAGCATGAATTGATCACCTTGTTTTCCTAGTTTTGACAAGAAAGCACAGCTCAGGAGAGTGATACCAGCAAGATGGCAGAGTAGGAGATACCAGCCTTCATCTTCCTACAAAAAATAAGAAATAGACACTTATTCATGAATAAAAATAGCTTTGTGAGGTTTCAAGGGTCCAAGTAAGAATCTACAGCAACACAGTTGAAGGAAATGGAGAAAAACTGCACAAAAAGGTTAGGTGGGGAGATTGGTGTACTTGTGATATCTGGAGTTGCCTAGAAACAAAGAATGGTGGGGGCTATCAATATTAGGCCTGGGGTTGGTGCCACCATGGTCACCAGTGGCCTGATCTGCAAACAACTCTGGCATCTTTTACCATGGAAGTAACCAACAGCCATCACTGCTGTGGACTCCCATATGTAGCTTCTCATGTGCTCATGCCTTAGAAACCATAACCACTGCCACTATAGGATAACTTGCTCTGCAGGCCCTGTAACTGTGGTTTCTCTGTGCATGTCTGCGCTCTGGATAGTGGTTCTGCTGCCACAGTAAGCAAGCCTTTTCTTCAGAGCTGTGGCTACTGTA
Organism: Cynocephalus volans; assembly: GCF_027409185.1. Taxonomy (NCBI): domain Eukaryota; kingdom Metazoa; phylum Chordata; class Mammalia; order Dermoptera; family Cynocephalidae; genus Cynocephalus; species Cynocephalus volans. The sequence goes on along the minus strand of NC_084460.1, from coordinate 274,720,592 downwards.
GCTCTGGGTGTACTGGCACTCTGGACCCTGGCTTTCTGGCTGCTCCATAAACAATTTCATTTGCACACTGTTACCAACATCATAGCAGGAGTTCCTGTATCCCATGCACAGGTGCCATCTTAAGCCCCAGATCCTGGTGCCATGGTCCCCGCATGCATGCCAGTGCTCCAGACGTCAGCTTTGTGTCTGCTGCATAGATGCTGTACATCAGACACTATTGACATCACCACTGCAAGTATACCTACAAGCCAGACCCAGTGACAAGGATCCTCTTGGCCATAATCTCTCTGGTGGGAGAAAAAGAGATAAGAGAACCCCATTGACCTTCATCACTGAAGAACCCAACAGCCCTTGCTGCCACTGTGGACACCACATCTTGGCTATTGAGGCCCTCTGCAACCTTTGCTAATGCCAACCTTAGCTGACAGAACTGTATGGAGATTACACTGCTGTACCCTCACTAGAGCCAGAGATGTCACACCCCACCCAGCTGAGCTTCTTTGCAGCTACCTATAGGCAAAGAATTTTTGCACTGAAACCAGTCTGTAAAACATAGAAGAGGTTACTTCTCCATCAGATACATAGACATTAATGCAAAGCAATAAGAAACATGAAAAACCAAGGAAACATAACACCACCAAAGGAACACAATAATTTTCTGGTAACCAATCCATCCAAAATAGAAGATCTATGAATTGCCTGGCAAAGAATTCAAAATAATTATGTTCAGGAATCTCAGCAAACAAGATGAGAACACAGAGAGACAACTCAGAAGAATCAAAAAAATAATACATGAACAAAATGTAAAGTTTAACAGAAATTGGGATCATAAAAAAGAACCCAAAATTCTGGAGCTGAAAAAATACAATAAAATACATACAAAATACCATAGACAGCATCAACAGCATAATTGATCAAATAGAAGAATCTGTAAACTCAAAGACAAGTTATTTGTAAATATCCGGTCAGTGGAGAAAAAAGAATGAAAAGAAACAAAAGCCTATGAGCTATATGGGATATTCTCAAGAAAAGTAATTTTTGCATTATATGAATTAAAGAAGAAGAAAGACGTAGAAAACATTTCTAAAGAAATAATGGCCGAAAACTCCCCTAGTCTGGGGGAAAATGTACACATTCAGATACAGAGAGGTCAAAGGTCTCCCGTCATATTCAAGCCAAAGAAGACTACACCAAGACTTATTATGATCAGACTGTCAAAAATCAGAGGCATAGACACTCTTGAAAGCAGTGAGGGAAAATAAGATCTGCCAACCAAGAATACTTTTCTTGGAAAAAATGTTGTCCAGAAATGAGGAAGAGATAAGACTTACCCAGAGAAACAAAGGTTGAAGGAATTCATCACTGCTAGATCTTCCTTATGAGACATGGTAGAGGAAGTTGTCCAAGCTGAAAGAAAATAATGCTAATTGTTAACATGAAAACATATGAAAATATAAAACTTGTTGATAAAAGGAAGTAAATAGTCAATTCAGAATACCCTAATAATGTAAGGTGGTATATAAATGACATATCTTTGGTTCAGACACATATAACCTATCAAGGGTGAATCATGAAGAAATAGAAAATCTGAACCGATCAATAGCAAGTAAGTAGATGGAAACAGTAATGAAATGTCTTCCATAAAATAAAAAAACCCCAAAAAACAAAAAAAACCTCAAGGGCCTGAGACCTTAACTACTGTTTTCTAACAAACATTTAAAGAAGAACTAATAATCCTTCTCAAACTCTTATGGGAAACTGAAGAGGAGGGAATACTTTCAAACTCATTTTATGAGGCCAGCATCACCTTGATACCAAAACTGAACTAGAACACTACAGGAAAATAAAAAATTACAAGCCAATATCCCTATTGAGCATAGATGCAAAAATCCTTAACAAAATGCTAGCAAACTGAATTTAACACCACATTTAGAGGATTATTCACCATGATCAAGTGGAATTTATCCCTGAGAGGCAAGGATGGCTCAATATATGTAAATCCTTAAATGTGATATATTAGCAGAATGAATCACAAAAACCATATGATCATCACAACCTATGCACAAAAAGCATTTGACAATACTCAACATTCTCTCTCTCTCTCTCTCTCTCTCTATATATATATATATAAATAAATAAACTTAACAAATTAGGTATGGAAGGAATGTACCTCAACACAATAAAGGCCATATATGACAAGCCCACAGCTAACATCCTACTCAACTGCAAAAACTTGAAAACTATTTTTTCTGAGATCAGGAACAAGATAAATATACCCTCTTACTTCATTTGGGCTACTATAAGAAAATATCTTAGGCTGGGAGATTTATAAACAACAGAAATTTATTGCTTAAACTTCTGGAGGCTGAGAAGTCCAGGATCAAGGTGCCAGAACATTCAGTGTCTCATGAGGGCTTGTTCTCTGCTTCATAGATAGGAAGGGGCAAGCAAGTTCCTTCAAGACTATTTTATAAGGTCACTAATCTCATAATGAAGTCAGAACCTAATCACCTCCCAAAGGCCCCACCTCTTAATGCCACCATATTGGAAGTTAGGTTTCAACATATGAATTTCAGGGGGGCACAAACTTTTAGACCAATCTGTTCAATATAGTACTGGAATTTCTAGCCAGAGCAATTAACAAAGAACAAGAATTAAAATGTATTTGTACCAGAAAGGAAGAAGTTAAATTGTCTTTGTTTGTAGGTGACATGATCTTACATATAGAAAACCCTAAATACTCCACTGGAAAACTGTTAGGAATAATAACTGAATTCAGTAAAGTTGTTATGTAATCAACATACAAAAATTAGTAGCATTTCTATATACTAATATTGAACTGTTCAAAAAATAGTTAAGAAAACAATCCCATTTACAGTAGCATTTGGAAAAAAATCATGGGATTAAATTTAGCCCAGGTGATGAAATATCTGTACACTGAAAACTGTAAAACTTTAATGAAAAAATTGAGGAAGACACAAATATATGGAAAGATATCCTGTGTTCATGGATTGGAAGAATTAATGTTATTAAAATGTCCATATTACCCAAAGCAATCTGCAGATTCAGTGCAATCCTCATCAAAATTCCAATGACATTTTCCACAGAAATAGAAAAACCCTAAAACTCATATAGAACCACAAAAGATCCCAAATAGCCAAAGCAATCTTAAGCAAAAAGAACAAAGCTGGAGGCATCACACTACCTGATTTCAAAATATATTACAAAGCTATAGTAATCAAAACAGTTTGGTACTGGCATTATAAACAGATGTATATACATCTGGAACAGAACAGAGAGCCTAGAAATAAATCCACACACATTTAAAGTCAATTGATCTTTAATAAAGATACCAAGACACACTTGGGAATAAATGATGTTGAGAAAACTGGATATCTACATGCAGGAGAGTAGAACTGGACCCTTATCTCACCCCATATCCCAAAGTCAACTCAAAATGGATTAAAGACTTAAACATGAAACCTGAAACTGTAAAACTGCTAGAAAAAAAGAGAGGGAAAATAGTTCTTCACACTAGTGTTCGTAAAGATTTTTTGGATATGACCTCAAAAACACAAGTGATAAAAAGGCAAAGATAGACAAATAGGATTGCATCAAACTAAAAAGCTTCTGCACAGCCAAAGAAATAGTCAACAGAGTGAAGAGACAACCTATGGAATGGGTGAATATATTTGCAAACTAAACATTTGAAAAGGGTCTAATGTTCAAAGTACATATGGTAGTCAAACAATGCAATAGCAAAAAAACAACCCAATTAAAAAATGGGCAAACAATTTGTCTAAACTTTTCTCTAAAGAAGACAAATGGCCAACAGGTATATGAAAATAGTCAACATCACTAATCATCAGGGAAATACCAATTAAAACCACAATGAGATATTGTTTTACACCTGTTAGAATGGCTATTATAAAAAGGACAAAGGAGGTTAAAAATCATGTAATAGGGTTTTCAAGATGGTGGCGGCTGCGGCTGCTGGCGCGGAGTAGTTGAGGTGGAAAAGGTGGCCACTGGACCTCAGGCAGCTGGGAAACTTGTGGACATTCCTCTCGCCATCTCTTAAGGGAGGACCGCTGCTCCTGGCCGGTCGTGGGGGGTGACCGCCACTTTACCCCCGGCAGGAAAGGCTGCCTCATTTACAGGCAACAGCTTTGAAGTGTGGAGCAGGAAAAGAACTGTTTCTTAGCTGCAAAAGCGAGTCTCTAAACAGGGAACACGGCGCCAGGGCTGCTGTGGATGCAGACAGGATCCCGGAGGCCGGGGCCGCGCTGAAGGCGGCCAGCTGCCCTATTCAGGATTCGAGGTTTCAGGCCGGCATTAAAGAAGATTCCTGGGAGCGCCCGAGCCGCGCCGCGACTGAACAGCCCGAGGCGGCAGCGGCCGAGAACTGGGAAGGCAACAAACCAGAGACAGAGTGAGCGCCCGACCTGGCACAGCACTGTGAGTGACCCCTGGCACAGCTCTGTTTGGGGGGTGGATGCCCACCCAGCTCCCGCCTGCACCACCAGGCCTCTCACTGCCCCGGTGCTGCCTCCATTTTCCCAGGTGCGGGCAGCCCCACCCAGCTCGGCCATCACTGAGCCCTCCCACTTGCTTGGCCTGGCGCGGGGCTTTCCGGAGCCTGCGGACCGGCCTCGACTCCCACTCCCTCCGCGGTTCTCTGGCGGGGCTGGTGGCGGGGGCGTCCCCGGCCAGTGTGGGGAGGGCAAGGAAGTACGGGTGGGCCGACTGTCACTCCACCACACCCTGGACTCCGGCCCCAGGTAAACTCCCTGTTACTGGGAGGCAGATACCATCTCTGCGGCCACCAGTTTGGAAAAAAGCCTAACGAATTTCTGGTTGGGAATAGTGTGGTAGGAGAGTTCCCAGGCCCGCTTGAACCTGCCGGAGACCAGGCTGCAGGTGGGTGCTAGACTCGGTTTATACTGGGGGGATACAAAGGTGAACAAGACCCAAGAAAGATCTACATAGTGCTACAAAGGCACCCAGAGAGACCGGTCGTCTGTGCCTAGCAGAAACCTGGTAGACTTCCTGGGCGAGGCGGTGCCGAGCAGGGTCTTGAAGGCCCAGCTGATAGACGAGGGGTGCAGAAGACACGCCCCAGCCCAGCACAGTGCACACAGAGTGGGTAGACATGCGGCCAGGGAGGCGGAGACTCGACAGAAACCACACACCCGGTGGGGTCACCACTGCAGGATCTAACAGCCTGGGCCAGAGCACACGGAACAGGGAGAAGTCCTACACAGGAAGTGAAAGCTCAACAGAGATCACACACCCTGGGGTATGTGATCCACCAGCCCAGCAGAGTCCAAGCTGACCAGAAAGGTGGCTCCCTGGAGGAGCCCAAGACCCGAGGCAACCACACACACAAGGCACTAGAGGCCAACTGAGCAGTCACGGAGGGAGCCATACGAAATTGGCAACCACAGCAACATCCTAATTAGTCATTAGTCTCAAACCGGTGGACTGTGAAACCCCCTGCCACAATGAATAAACACCAAAAAAAAGATACCAGAAATACAAAAAATCAAGAAAGTACACCACCAAAAGTTAATAAATCTCAAACTCTAGATCCTATAGAACAAGAAGCCCTTGAAATAACTGATAAGGAATTTCGAGTGATAATTCTAAGGAAACTGAATGAGATACAAGAAAACTCAGCTAGACATCATGATGAAACGAGGAAAAGTATACAGGATCTGAAAGAGGAAATGTACAAGGAAATCAATGTCCTGAAAAAAAATGTAGCAGAACTTGCTGAACTGAAGTAGTTATTCAGCGAAATAAAAAACACAACGGAGAGTTTAACCAGCAGGCTTGTCGAAGTTGAAGAGAGAACCTCTGAACTTGAAGATGGGCTGTTTGAAATAACACAAGCAGACAAAAAGAAAGAAAAAAGAATCAAGGACATTGAAGAAAATCTGAGAGAGATATCAGACAACCATAAGCGATCAAATATCCGAGTCATGGGTATTCCAGAAGGGGAGGAAAATGGAGATTCCATTGAAAACATATTCAAAAAAATAGTGGCAGAAAACTTCCCAGGTATAGGAAAAATCACAGATCTTCAGATCCAGGAAGCTCAACGATCTCCAAATATATTCAACCCAAAAAGACCTTCTCCAAGACATGTCATATTCAAATTGGCAAAACTCAGAGACAAAGAGAGAATCTTAAAAGCTGCAAGAGAGAAGCGTCAAATCACCTATAAGGGAGCCCCAATCAGGTTAACATCAGACTTTTCATCACAAACCCTAAAAGCTAGAAAGGAATGGGATGATATTTTAAAAGGCGAAAGATTTATGCGATCTGAAGAGAAACCAGAGTATGGGATGATATTTTGAAAATACTAAAAGACAAAGATTGCCAGCCAAGAATACTCTACCCTGCAAGGCTATCCTTCCGAAATGAGGGGCAAATAGTATATTTCTCAGACAAACAAAAACTGCGGGAGTTCACTACCACACGACAACCCTTACAAGAAATCCTCAAGGGAGTACTGGGTTTGGTTCCTGAAAAATAACTACCACTACCATAAAAACCCAAGAAAAATCTAAACCCGCTAGTATAATAAAAATGGCATTCATGAAGAGAAAACAAGCTAGCAAAAACACTGGCGAGGCTGCAGAGAAAAAGGAACTCTCATACATTGTTGGTGGGACTGCAAAATGGTGCAGCCTCTATGGAAAATGGTATGGAGGTTCCTCAAATAATTGCAGATAGATCTACCATACGACCCAGCTATCCCACTGTTGGGAATATACCCAGAGGAATGGAAATCATCAAGTCGAAGGTATACCTGTTTCCCAATGTTTATCGCAGCACTCTTTACAATAGCCAAGAGTTGGAACCAGCCCAAATGCCCATCATCAGATGAGTGGATACGGAAAATGTGGTACATCTACAGAATGGAATACTACTCAGCTATAAAAACGAATGAAATACTGCCATTTGCAACAACATGGATGGACCTTGAGAGAATTATATTAAGTGAAACAAGTCAGGCACAGAAAGAGAAATACCACATGTTCTCACTGATTGGTGGGAGCTAAAAATTAATATATAAATTCACACACACAAAATGGGGGGGGAAGAAGATATAACAACCACAATTATTTGAAGTTGATACAACAAGCAAACAGAAAGGACATTGTTGGGGGGGAGGGGGGAGGGAGGCGTGAGGGAGGTTTTGGTGATGGGGAGCAATAATCAGCCACAATGTATATAGAGAAAATAAAATTTAAAAAAAAAAAAAAAAAAAGACAAAGGATACCAAGAGTTTGAGAGGATGTACAGAAAAGGAAACCCTTTACACCGTTGGGAGGAATGTAAATAAGTACAGCCGTTACACAAAATGTTAAGGATGTTCCTCAGGAAATTAAAAATAGAACTACCATATAATTCAGCAATCTTACTTCTGGATATATATCCAAAGGTAATGAAATCTGTATGTGTATGAGTGTGTGTGCGTGTGTGCGTGTGTGTGTGTGTGTGTGTGTGTGTGTGTGTGTAATTACCATTCAGCTTTTAAAAAGAAGGAAATCCCATCATTTATTATATGGATGAACCTGGAAGACATTATACTAAGTTGAATAACCCAGGCACAGAAAGACAAATACTGAATGATCTCACTTATATGTGAAATCTAAAAAAGTCAAACTCATAGAAACAGAGTAGAGTGGTGGTTACCAGGGACCTGTTCAGGATGCAGGTGATGGGGAGATATTGGTCAAAATGTTCGAAGTTTCAGTTAAACTGGAGAATAAGTTCTGGAGATCTGTTGTCAGCATGATGACTATAGTTAATGTAAATATATTCTGTATTCAAAAGTTGCTGAGAGAGTGGAACTTAAATGTTCTCACCATGAAAGAATAAGTATGTGATGCGATAGATATATTAACTGATTTAATCATTTCACAATGTGTACAAATATGAAAACTTCATATTGTACACAATAAATATTATACAATTTTTATTTGTCATTTTAACATCAATAAAGCAAAAATTAAAATATAATCATATGAATTCCAATTTTAAGCTTTGCTAGACAAATCCAAACACTGCAAATCATGTTTATTTCTAAAAGTGGTCTTTTTATAGAACTGACAAATTTTCATATCTATTAAAAAAGCACAGCTCATGAAAATTTATTTGTGTTTTCAGTGTAAAATATGTGTTGGATTCCAAAATGCATATTTTTATCACCGTTTAATGTTTCTAGAAGTGAGATATACCTTCTAATAGTGTACAATTAATGTTATATTATTTTGCCACCCCAGGGAATTCTGTTATTAAATTAATAGCATATCTTAAAATTGATAGCATTTTAGCATTAAGGAAATGCAGTAGTTCAAATTTGTGCATGTAAACATCAGAACCATTTTAAGTAATATGTTGTATAATATTATCTTTAAGATTGTTGAAAATATTTTTCATTTAATACTTAGAAATATTTACATAATGTATGTAGTTTGTTTTGTTAAAACATTTTTTAATGTGAATGTGCATTTGGCATATAGGGGAATGATGTCAGTATTATGTTGAAGTTGTTCGGATTGTTTCCAAAACACTTCAGACGTGTTAATGTTTTTGAATGATCAGGGTCAAGATTTTTTTACAACTAAAGAGAAAGCCTTAGCATGAAGATCTAAAGAAAATGCTGAAAATTCTGAAGTATCCTGCTATAGCTCAATAAGTGTCTGGTTTATTGGCTTCAAGAGATTGTTCTATATTTCGTTATGGTAAAAGATCTGAGGAAGCTGCGAGTTCAGTTGAATAAGCTCTGAAGACAGTTTCCTTGTGTTGAAAGGAAATTGATGAGAAAGGCTATCTCTAGATGATAACAAGTATTTTTATTTTCTATTAAACCGATTTCTATTAGAATTGAGTGTCTCCGAGGACTCATATCAAAGGAGGAAGCAAGAGCCCCAAGGATATGAAGTTTTTAAAAGATGGACTGGTTTATTTTAGTTATAAATGCCATTGGAAACTTAATATTTTTGTAAGGATTGTTATTGTTTTGTTAGGTAGGGCTCATATTTAAAAGTTCCATAGGTTTTGTGTGGTCTGATGCTATTTTCACTGTAAGTCCAGTTATTTTTATTTTGGAGAACAAACGGTTATTCAGGAATGCATATACGGTGTTAAAGCAGAAATGCCTCCACTCACTTCTGGCTTAGTGATAGTCACCTTTTTGAGTAACAAGGGTAGTTTTAATCATTTCTTATCCTGTTTTTTTTTTTTTTTTCCTGACCGGTAAGGGGATCGCAACCCTCAGCACGGTGTGGTCTGTGCCACGCTCAGCCAGCGAGCGCACCACCGGCCATCCCTATATAGGCTCCGAACCCACGGCCTGGACGCTAACAGCGCTGCACTCTCCCGAGTGAGCCACGGGGCTGACCCTATCCTGTTTCTTTTCAGGGCCCATTATAGTGTTTGGCGGGGCCATCACTAGTCCATTTCTGTGCATTTGAAAAAGGTGTTCCATTCTCTGAGCAGATTTAGGTTTGTAATCAGAAGGTTTTGAGTATAGAGCTGGATTTTAGCCTGGTTTACCCCTTTGGCCAGGCCCTTGTGGAGTGCTTCATTTCAAAACACAGTTGCTTGGCTTTCCGAACAAAAGAGACACAATGTTAAACTGTTGAATTGTTTCTTTAGCAAATGTGTTTTGATTAGTTTTAAAAGTCTTTTTATTTTTTTTTTCCATTGAGGCATTCTATTTTTATGTATGTGTTATATTCCTAGAAAAAGAATCCCAGAGAGCAAAAAAATTTCCCTCCTGTGCATTTGTCTTGCTTTTAAATGGTCCGTGATGCCAGCTGAGGTTTTCAGTACAATGAAACCTAATTGATGGGATGGGAGCACATTATTCTGCCATTTTTCTAGATCTTTGAGGTGTACGTCACATCTGGAGCTGATCACTCCACACTTGTTCAATCTGCCTGAGAGGTTCACAACAATTTTCCCATCTCTGATCATCAGTGATTTCGAATTTGCCAATGTAACCATGCGTCATCATCACAGTTAGAAACTGGACGATGACTTTGAAGCACAGCCTGGTAAGAACCTGGCATTTACCTCTCTTTTCAACATTGTTGATGCTCTTGAGAGCATTAGCAAGGACATTCATATGCACCATTATGGCAGCACAGAAAGATTATTTCCTTATATATATATTATATATATACACACATGGATATATGTTTGTAGTTGTCATTGTATTACGTTATGTGGGATTTAAAAACCACAGTTAAGACTATTTAACAGGCAATTAATTTTGAAAATTCTGTGTAAGACAAAGCGGGTGGTAGTGGTATAGTGCATAGGTATTCCCCAACCTTTCCTTTCTTTCTTTCTTTCTCAGGGGAGAAAAAGGTAGGTGGTAGGAGAACAAGACTAAATATGCCCATCTGATGTGTGGATTCTTTTAAACTAATACGGAAAGTTTCAGTTGAAGCAGTTGACACACTGCGTTCTGCCAGAGTTCTAGGCAGACTTGCGTAATATATCAAGATGTGTTTGCTCCCTTTTGTTTCTACTTTCTTTTAGGAACTCTTTTTTAAGTTCCTGTCTCAGGTTATCCTTGGACATCCTAAACTTCACCCCCTGATTTGGTTTATCTTCATACCAAAATTCCTAGAATTCACAACTGTTTGTTTATATTTTGTTTTTGTTGTTTATTTCATGAGTGTCTGTTCTTGTGTGTGTCTGTATGTGTTTGTACAACTAGGTAGTAGAATATTAAAGTTATTAACTTGTATGTCAGTAAGGCTTAATTTTCTTAAAGAGAACATTTTAAATGAATACTTGTTAACCAAAATGATCCTAATGACATAATATATTTTTGAGGGAGGGGTGTATTAGTTAAGGTATATGATAAGCTATCATAACAAAGAGACCTCAACATAAATATATAGAATTTTATTTTTCTCTCATTTAACAGTCAAGAGTTAGATATGCTTCGCAGGCTTAGCAGGGACCTGTTGGCTTTGCTATCCCCTAGGATGTTACCCTTGCCTGCATTGTTGAAACTGATTCACTAGTACTTCATCTCATTTCCACAACCAATCAATTTTAGGGGTAAACCCAATCAGTTTTTATGGCAAGACCCAGAAGTTGCACACATTATTTTGGCTCTCATCTTATCGTTAGGAACTTTGGCTGGGAAATAAAGTCTCTAACTGAGCTGCCAAGGGCTCAGCTAAAACTGAAAGGGTTTTATTATCAAAAATGTAGGAGAGAATGGATATTGGGGAGAAATAAACAGTCCATTCAGTTTGCCTCTTTGGCCACCCAAATATCCATGTACTGCCTTCTCATGCATAAAACGCACCAACTGCCAGTCACCAAAAAAGAAAAAAAGAAAAGAAAACACCAACTTTTCAAGGATGACAACCCAAAATCATATTCAGTGAGCGGAGTAAAGTCCTGTCTTATCAGACCCAGATGTAATCATCATGATGTGCTAACCTAGAAATTAATAAAAAAAGTTTTCTTACTCTCTTAACCTCTTGCCTCTTGTGTGTGTGATGGAGTAGGGACAAGAAAACTATAATAAAAACTTTCATTGAAAAAAGAAAAGAGTGGGATATATGTGGTAGTTTCTGGTTTTTGCAATAATAATGCTTTTTGCTCTGGCAGTGGAGTAAAGTCTTGGTAGGATGCTAATTTTGCCTTCTGGGAGAAGCGCCCTTGTCCTTCTATATAAGAGAAAGGGAGTGGCAGTGATAGGGTGCATAAGTAATTTAACAAGCTGCCCCCCAACATTTATTACTCTTTAAAGGAAGAACACAAAATTCACACATTGAACAACATAATATAGTATCCATAGTGTGTGTGTATATATATTTATGTAAAGCCGACTATTAGACATTTGTTTATTTACATTTATATATATATATATATCCAACTAGTATACATGTTAAGAAACAGGAGAAAAATCATCAATAGAAACAGACCTGGAAATGGCAGGAAATATAAGATTAGTTGGCAAAGACTTTGAGATACCTATTGTAAATATGCTCAAGGACTTAAAATGAAAATATGAACATAATGAGAGAAATTGAAAATTTAATAATGAACCATTTGAACTTTCAGAGATGAAAAATATAATATCTGAAATGAAAACTACTTTAGCTTAACAGGAGAATAGATGTTCAGAAGAAGTGGTCAATAAATAAAAAAAATTCATTGCTGACTTCTCATCAGAAGGTATATAAGCCAGAAAACGATGGAATGATATATTGAAAATGCTGAAAGGAAAAAAAAAGTCAACCTAGAATTATCTACCTACTGAAATGATATTTTAGCAATAAAAAGCAAAATGGCATTCCCAAATAAGCTAAAGCTGAGAAAAGTTGTCAGTATTCATGTACTAAAGAAATTTTAAAAGATGATCTTTAGGCTGAAGGAATATCATACTGGGTGAAAACTTAGATCTATACAAAGGAAAGAATGGTAAGAAACATCATAAATACGTAGAAATTAAATGACACATTTTCAAATAACTCATGGATGAAAAGAAATCACAGGAGAAACCATAGAATGTTTTCAACTGAATGATATTAAAAACTCAGCATATCAAAATTTGTGGGATACATCTACTAAATTACTGAAGGAGTGCAAATAGGAAAATTTATGGCTACTAATGCTTATATTATAAAAGAAGATATTATATTGGTATAAAGCCTATGGTACAAGTCTCCCACTTGAGAAGCTATAAAATCAATAGCAAGTGAAACCCAGAGTAAATAGAAGGAAAAAATGATAGAGTGGAAATCAGCGAAATATAAAACACAAAAGCAATGGAGAAAATCAGTCAAACCAAAATATGAGGATACTTCACAAAGTTTGTGGAAAAATAGAATTGGAAGATTATGTGAATCTTTTCATGAACTTTTGAGACCTTCACATATGGTTCTATGAAAAGATTAATTACATTGGTAAACTTCTAACTAAATTGATCAGGGAGAAATTATCAATAGCAGGGAAGAAATAAAAGCATAACTGTAGATGTTATAGGAATTCACAGAATAATCAGGGAGTGTTAGGAACAACTACATGCCAATACATTCAACAATTTAGAATAAAGAGGCTAATTGCTTAAAAGATACAAATTACCAAAACCAGCACATGGAGAAATAGAAAACCAAAAAAACTTTATGCTAATTAGAGAAATTGAATTAGTAATTAAAAACCTTTCCACATAGGAAGCTCCGGGCCCAGATGGATCCGATCCACCAATTAATTTTATTGAAACTTCAGAAAAATAGAGGAGGAGGGAACACTTCCCAACTCATGAGGCCAGCATTAGCTTGATTTCAAAACCAGACAAAGATATTACAGGAAAACAAGATTTATATCTCCTTTCAGTATAGATGCAAAAAATCTTTTATAAAATGCCAAATAGAGTGTAGCAAAATATAAAAATACATTGTGACCAAACATGTTTATACCAGGAAGCAAGATTGATTTAATATTCAAAAATTAATCAGAGAAAAGGAGAAACAATAAATGATAATTTCCATAGATACCAAAAAAAAAAAATTTGACAAAATCAAACCCACTCATGATAACTGACAACAACCAGGAATAAATGGAAACTTCTTCAATCTGGTAAAGGACGTTTACAAAAAATCTACAGCTAACATATTTAATGATGAAAGACTCTGCTTTCTCTGTAAGATCAGGAAGAAGGGAAGAATATGCACTCACATGACTTAACATACTGGAATTGCTAGACAGTGCAATAGGTGAGAATAATAGGAAAAGACATCTCAATTAGAAAAAAATAAGTAAAACTGTCTTTATGTGTAGCTGACATAATATGCATAGAGAATCCTAAGGACTCTACAAGGAAGCTACTAAAACTCACAAGTGTATTTAGCAGAGTCACAGTATATAAGTACAACATACAAAAATAAATTGTATTCCTATATACTAGGATCCAAACAATTTATGGATTCTCTATAGCAGTATCCATAAATATGGAATACATAGAGATAAAATTTTTAAAATATATAAAACATAGCTGAGAGAAATTAACAGTTTGTAAATACACAGAGAAATACACCATATACATTGATTGGTTGAAAGATTCAGTGTTGTTAAGATGTCAACTAACCACTGATCTATAGATTCAATGCAATCCTAATAAAAATGCTAGTAGTTTTTTTGTTGTTGTTTTTGTTTTGTAGAGATTGACAAACTCATTCCCAAATTTAGCATGATCAAAGCAATATGGAAAAAGAACAAAGTTGGAAAATTTACGCTACTGGATTTTAAGAATTACTGTAAACTATAATAATAATGTGGTATTGACCTAAATGTTGACATAGATATATAGATAGATATCCTTAAGGGTGTGTGTGTGTGTGTGTGTGTGTGTGTGTGTATTTGTCTTAAATACAGTATTCAGAGACAGTCTTTTATCTAGTCAAGAATAATGTTTTTCTTTCAAAGGATGATAGGTAGATAGAGCCCACTATTAAAGGAGAATAGAATCTTTTTAACAAATTGTTCAAAAATTGGATATTCTATATTAAAAAAAATGTATCTGGACCTTTACTTCATTCCATACACAGAAGTTAATTTCAATTGGATAATAGATCTAAAAACCAAAACCCTTAAACTCCTTGAAATTTTAGAAACGTGAGAAAATTTTTATGGCTTTGTGATAGGCAACTATTTCATGGTATACAAAAAGAGCTAAACATAAAAGGGAAATATGATAAACTGGACTTCATCAAAATTAGAATCATTTTCCTTTCAAAAGACACCATTATAAAAATGAAAAGTAAGCTATAGATTGGGACAAAGTGTTTCTAATACATACAGTCTGACACAGGACTTGTAATAATAATTATAAGATAACCCAATTAAATATGGGCAAAACATTTGAATAGGCACATTACCAAAGGAAGTCATAATCCTTTGGGATGGCTAAGAAGCATATGAACAGATGCTCTACTTCAGGGGTTGGAAAACTATGGCCCATGCACCAAATGCAGCCCATTGCCTGATTTTGTAAGTAAAGTTTTTTTGGAACACACTACACCCATTCATTTATGTATCTTCTATGGCTGCTTTCATGCTACGATGGTAGAGTTGAGTAGTTGGTACAGAGACCATGTGGCCCACAAAGCCTAAACTATTTATTATCTGCCTTTTTACAGAAAAAGTTTGCCAACTCTTAGTTTAAGAGAACCAAATTCCAGGGAAGGATAAGCTCTTCCTAGATTAGTAAACACCAGCAAGATTGGCCTAATTTAATTTATTTTCTTTCAGAACAAACCTTATTTTTCTTGGAAGTGTCACTTTTCATTACTGGATCTTTTGATTTCAATCATGATTAATTTATTGTATTAGTGAGCTAACAAAATTTATATGTTAAAGGCAAAATTATACATGTCTCTCTTTAAGTCTTGGTAATTTAAAATGTAGTATTTTGAAAGCTATGTCTTATTCTGAGGAATTACACTTCAGAGTCAAAACAGATGTAGGTTCGTGATTTCAGCAAGGAGTATGGATGAAATTGCACTCAAAACCACTTAGTTTAGATAGCTTGTACTTATTTCCTTCAGCAAGTTAAATTTTAACTGCAAGCAAGCAAGGATGGGGATTTAAGGCATATGCTACCTTTCTGGGGACTGAGTGGTCTTTCTCCCAGGTGGTCCCCACTCACAGATGTCTGTGCACTAATCTAGAGTTAGAAGCTCCACCTTATAGTCCCCATGTTGTGGTCTTTGATCAGTACACTTCAGAGAGATGCAGGGATTCAGCATTCTTAGTGGTCTGGTAGGCCAGATTTATGTGCTAATTGGGGAGTCTGGACACTCTGGGTATGCCTCACATTATTTTGGGTTTGCTATTGCATCAGCTGTATTCTGACTGGTTATACTGTAAGTTATGTAAGCCATTACATCATTGGTTGTATAAATTGTTTACATAAAACACGTTTTGACTTTGGGAAACAACAGGTATTAATCTCCTTTGAGCAAGTTAACCGTATACTTATCTGTAACATGTTTACAATGTTAATTATTTTGGGGAAAAATGTTTTCAAGCAAGGGAGAATTTTTGGTGGGAAAGCCTATTTACCACTTTTAAACATAGCAAACAGATTTTATTCACTCCTATTAAAATGTAGGATAAATTATCCTTTAGAGAAAATTTATTTCATACATCACAAAGTATCAGCATGATTTAGTTTACTTAAATTAAATCTGATATTGCCGTTTTTCTATGGTAATGTAATTTAATATAGTGTATGAACATAAAAATGATTTTTGTAATACTAATTTCAGTATCAGAATATCTTTATCAGAAGTGCAATAATATGAGCTCTATGAAAATTTTCTCTTTTCTCTATTACATTTTACCAGTAGATAATCATCAATTTGACAGTCAAAGCCAAGTTGCATGTTATAGTGAAATTTTCCCGCTGCAATAAAACTTAATGAAAGAATGTGAAAAAATTATCTTTGATTTCCCAGTGCTTACTTCTACATGATACTTCTCCAAGTCATATCGACTTTAAAATTAACCTTGAATTCATCCTTTTTTTTACATATCTTCTTTGTCTGCCCTCCTCTTCCCAATCTAAGCCATTTTTATACTCAGCGTTTGTCAGAATAGTCTATATTTAGAGTCACAAATTAGTCTCCTACTCTGGGCGGTTTAACACAGCAGTGGTCTGCTGTGGCTTACATAAAATTCAGTATGGTTTGGGCTGCGATCCTCCTCTGTCTTGTAGCTATACTATCTGCACAAGTGGCTTTGAAAGTCCTCAGTTGGATTGGAAATGACAATATCACTTTTTCCCACAGCCCACTGGCCAACTAGCTACATGGTGCCAACCTAATTGTAAGGAAGGCTGGGAAATGTAGGGCAGCACATGAAATATTTGGAGACCACTGTTATCTGTACC
This sequence comes from Cynocephalus volans, assembly GCF_027409185.1. NCBI lineage: Eukaryota > Metazoa > Chordata > Mammalia > Dermoptera > Cynocephalidae > Cynocephalus > Cynocephalus volans. The sequence continues at coordinate 274,703,647 of NC_084460.1, read as the reverse complement.
ACACCCAGATTATTATACAGTTGCATTTTAATTGGTTTTCACATTATCTCTCATGTTCCACAACAATGCTTTCTCCAACTAGTAGCCAGAGTGCTTGGAAAAAAAATTTTTCGTACTGTTTTACCAGTAGTTTCCATTTTGCAATAAAATCCAGACCTTTTACTCTCACCTGTGCAAGGTTTTACATGATATGGCCCTTGTCTTTTCTAATATCATGATTGGCAATTAGTGTTAATATTATCTATGAATAGTGTATTTTAAATAGGCATTCTCTTTCATTTTGTCTATATTTATGAAATGTGATCTTTTTGAGTGTCAAATTTATAAAATCACAATAATGAATATAAACTGAATAAATACATACCAAGATAAATCATTATATAGTATCTTCAGTCACATTGTCTCTGCAATTAGAATTATTTTTTTTTAAATGGCTTCTGAAAACATTGATATAATGTAAAAATCTGTTATAATAAGTAAATTCTACATGGAAAAGTTACAATAATTGCATTGTTTATTTGGCAACAAATCATCTCTTAGAATAAATGTTTTCTCTGGCTAAAGTTTATATGAAACACATTCCGTTATGGTTAAATACATTTTTTTAAATTAATAGACTTTACTTTTTAGAGCAGTTTTAGGTTCACAGCAAAAGTGAGTGGAAAGTACAGAGAGAGCTCATATAACCCCTGTCCACAAAAGCACACAACCTCTCCCACTATCCAAATCCTACACCACAGTGGTACATTTATGACAATTGATGACCCTACACTGACACATTATTATCACCCAAAGTCCATAATTTACATTAGAGTTCACTCTTGGTTTTGTACATTCTATGGGTTTTGACAATAAATGCATTTTTAGATAAGTTTTTTATAAAGTTCATGTTTTACCATTAAGTAGTTATTTCTCTTTAGTTATGTCTTCAATTTCTGTAATATTTTCCTTGGCAATCTGCATCTTCTAATTAATTATCTCTCTCTCTCTCTCTCTCTCTCTCTCACACACACACACACACACACACACCATCACCCATAATCTCAAAAAAATTTTTTTTTCTAGTTGGAGTGGTTGGAATATTTTCATAAAGTAATTCGTAATCTTACAGACTATAGATTAGAGTGATGCCCTTGCCAAAAGACAGAGAAACTCAGAGGAGCTGGAATTCAACCCTTCTTTTCAAATATGCATGGAAGAAAGACTTTATATAAATTCTTTGTAATTTCTCAGTTGTGAATCCTTGGAATCAGGTTTCTAACAAGCAGTTTATCTTAATAAACATCTCAAGACCTTTATATTTAGTGTGCTTATTTATATTTTTATTTTTTAAATAATTTTTGACAATTTCTTTAAATTGATTTTAAGTACTTAATTAGCTGGTAGTGATGACTATTTCACCAAATGAAAATTACATACAGTAAAATTGAGTATACTACAGTTTGTTACATGGACTTAGATCTAGCACAGTTCAAATGACTTTTCCAGTATTTGATATCTATTTACATATAAAAGTCTCATGTAACACTTTTTACATGGTGTTAGTATTTCCTTTTTTGTGTGTTTCCTTGTCTTTGCTGGTCCATCCTTATTTAAGTCCATCAGCATTAATAAAGTATTAAGTAGTAGAAGGATTATCTTACTACTGGATATATAATATTGAATAGAAACAGGTGTTTGTGGGTAGAAAGGTAAGCAAATAAAATCTTTTTGTTTGATAAGAAGTCAATCTGCCATTCTCCTTTCGTGAGAATTATATGTTTTGTAATGGAAATTAGATTTTCTGACAGTAGTCAAGGAAGTTATTAAGCAGTCTTTGTTAAAACTTGTTTGCCTTTGTACTTTGACTAACAGTGCTTGTCTTATTCACAGTAACTGTAGTACTGAATGGAAGTGGCTTGTAGACAGAGCAAGAGTTGGCAGCCGATGGACTTGGCTTCAAGCCCAGATTTCAGAGCTAGAATATAAAATCCAGCAACTGACAGACATTCACAGGCAGATTCGTGCCTCTAAGGTATTATCTCTGTTCTTCTATTTTTGTTAAAAATTGCTACTGTTTTAGTTCCTTCTCAACTTGTCACACAAAATGGTTGTTATAAAGTTTTATAAAAATGTAGCCAGTTTGTGTTAAGGTTTTTGATATATTAATTACTATAAATTGAAGCTATCTCTGTAATGCCTTTGTATTTACCAAAATCATGTTATCATACTTTTTGAGCAATTCAGAACTTCATTATTGGGTTCCAGTTAATAGAAATATACTTTTTTTCTGATTTTTTTTTTTTATTTTGCCAAAAAACACATAACATAAAATTTACTACCTTAACCATTTTGAGTGTACAGTTCAGTGGTATTAAATACATAATACCATCCATCATAGTATTTATGCATCCACCATTATCCATCTTCATAAATCTTTTCATCTTTTAAAACTGAAACTCTATACCCATTAAACAATATCCATTTTCCCCTCTCTCCAACCCCTGGCAACCATGTCTGTCTTTATGATTTTTACTATTCTGTGTACCTTATATAAGTGAAATCATGCAGTATTAATCTTTTTGTGTCTGGTTTAGCATACTGTCCTCAATTTTTATCTGTATTGTAGCATATATTAGAATTTCTTAACTTTTTAAGACTGAATAGTATTTCATTGTATGTGTGTACCACGTTTTGCTTACCTATTCACCTGTTGATTGACACTTGGGTTGCTTCCATTTTTTAGCTATTTTAAGTGTACTATGAACGTGGGTGTAAAAAAACTCTTTGAGATTCTGTTTTCAGTTCTTTTCGGTATATATACCCAGAAGTGGAATTGCTGGATCATGTGGTAATTCTATTTTTAATATTTTGCAGAACCACCATACTGTTTTCCACAATGACTATACCAGTTTGCATTCCCACCAGCAGTGCACAATGGTTCCAATTTCTCCAAATCCTCACCAACATTTGTTTTCTGGTTTTTTAATAGTAGCCATCCTAATGTGTGTGAGATGCTATCTCATAGTGGCTTTGATTTGCATTTCCTTAATGATTAGACATGTTGAGCATCTTTTCAAGTGCTTATTGGCCATTTGTATATCTTCTTTGGAAAAATATCTGTTTAAGTCTTTTGCCCATTTTTTAATTGGGTTGTTTGTTATTTGTTCTTGAGTTTTAGGAGTTCTGTATATATTCTGGATATTAGGCCCTTATCAGATATATGATTTGCAAGTATTTTTCCCACTCTGTGGGTTGCCTTTTTATTCTGTTCATGTTATCTTTTGATGACCAAATTTTAAACATTTTTATGAAGTCCAATTTGTCTGTTTTTTTCTTTTGTTAACTGCATTTGATGTTATATCCAAGAAATTATTGCCAAATCCAATGTCATGAAGGTTTTCCCCTATGTTTTCTTCTAACAATTTTATAGTTTTAGGTCTTACATTTAGGTATTTGATCCATTTTGAGTGGGGGATAGCTGGCCGCTACTGTGCTAATTGCTTAAATTAATTGTACTTTACTGTTCAAATAGTAAGTCTTCAATAGACTACAGAGTTCTAAAATAGTTATATCAGATAGATTCTGCCAGTGCAAGTGTTGCCTAGGTTGGGAGACAGATTCCTGGTGCTTCCTACTTTGCCATCTTCACAGAATCCTCTCCTGTACATTTTTTTAAATTGCCTGCTTTGTTGACACGTTTTAACATACATGGGAAAATTCTATAACTTATTGGAATCTCCCTAAATGTTTTCTTGTTTGTTTGGCTTTAAGAAAAATTATAAACACATGCAAAGTTATAGAAAGTAATTTAATGATGAACATGTGTACTCATCCTTACATTTATCAAATGTTAAATTTCTACCAGTTTGGGTTTAGTTTTTAGAATAATTAATGCATTACCTGTACTGTTGAAATACCTATATAGCCTTCCCGATCCTATTCTCTTTCCCCATGTCCCTGTCACCCCTATTCTGTTTTGGACACTTTTTGATAATTATTATTTTCATGTATGCTTTTATACTATTGTTACATAAGTGTCTATCTGTATTTACAAATACTTTTTATTCTTCTAAAGTTTATGTAAATGATATATTTTCTATAAATTTTTTTGCAACTTGCTTTTGTTCAGCTACTTTTTTATTCATTTTTATACCTCATGTATGTTATTCCATTGTATGAATGAAATGGATATTGTATGAATAAAATCAATATTTATCTGTTCTATTTTCTATTTATAGACATATACATTGTTTCAATTTACATGCTATTGAAAACAATATTGCAATATCTTTTGTGTTTCTTTGTGAACCTGAGGAGTTTCTCTTGGGTATATATACCTTGAAGTGGAAATGCTGTATCTTAGGGATGGCTATCCTCAACTTTCCTATATACTCAGTGATCTGACTAGATAATCATATTAACCACTAATAGTGTATGAGAGCTCCAGTTCTCCACATTCTTGACATCATTTTATATTTTTTGACCTCTTAAATTTTTTGTGTAATGGGTGTGAAGTATTGTATTTTTACTGTTTTAATTTAATTTTTCCTGAATATAGTGAGGTTGGGCCTCGATGTTGTTTGCCATCAGATTTTTTTTTTTTTTTTTTTTGTCTAAGATTTAACTTATCTTTTTTACTTATTCTTTTATTGGGTGGTGGTTATTGGTGGTGGTGTGTATATACACATGAATTCTCTTTAAATTTTGGAGAATATTCTTGGACAGTTATAAATATTACAAATATCTTCTCTTATGATATATTTTATCTTTTCATTTTGTTTAGCGTATATATTGTTGAACAGAAATTTAAACTTCAGTGTAATTGTATGGATTAATATTTTCCTTTATGGGTTGTCTCTTTCTGTGTCTTGTTTAAGAAATCCTACCCCTAATATTTATTTATGTATTTATATGTTGTGAAGTAATAATGTAGCTTTTTCTTTTCCATATGGATAGTCAGCTCAGCACCTTTTTGTAAATTATAGTTATCTTACCTTCTGATTTGAAATATCATTTTTTTCACATATTGAGTTATATGTATGTCTTTTACTGGACTAACTATAACTATATATCTATCTTGATTCTACAGCTTTAAAAGAAGTTTGCTTTTTAGTATAGAAGTTCCCTTTATATTGCTTTTGAAAAATTTTTCAAAAATTTTGTTTTATCAATCTTTTCATCTAGAGTAAATTTTTGGTTTTATTGATCTTCCTTTATCTCTGTGTTTTCTATTTCATTATTTTTGCTCTTTTATTTTTATTCCATTTTCATTGGGTTTATTGTATTGTTGCTTTTGTTCTTGTTTTAGTTTCTTGATCTTATAACTCTTCTTTTCAGTTCATACTCAAGTATTCCTTTGAGTTCATGCCATATATTTGTTTCATTGTTGTTCAGTTCTGAATATTTTGTAATTTCCAATGTAATTGCCTTTTTAATCTGAGTTATTTAATAGTGTATCTTAATGTTTCCAAATACATGAAAATTTTTTTTCTTTTGTAATTTATCATTAAAGTACATTGTAGTCTCTGAACCAATTGGTCTGTCTGGATTCCATTCTTTGGAGTGAAACTTTATAAATACTTACTGTATAATAGAAATGAATGTATATTCTTTATCTATTGATTATAGAATTCTCTGTATATGTAGTAGATCAAACTAGTTGATCTTGTTGTATATATCTGCTATAACTTTATATATCTTCTTGATCTTTTAATTTCTGGTACAGGTTTGTTAAAATTTCCTTTCATCATTGTGAATTTTTCAGTTTCTACTGGTAAATGTTAGTTTTTGCTTCTTAACATTTGAAATAATGCTGCTTGGTACATACAAAAATTTTTTTTTTTAGGTGTTGCTCTTGAAAGCGACTTGTAGCTACATTAAAAATTTCACTGTGATTAGTTTCTATTTTTTTTATATTTGCATTTATTTATCTCTTTGTATTTGTGTCTTGTTTTTCACCTCTCTTTAGTTGTACTGATAGAATTTGCTTCATTCTTTTCTTTCTCCCTCTGCTGGTTTGAAGCTATACATTATGGTTTTGTTCTTAAAATCATTACTCCTAATTTTTAACATATTTCCTTAATTATAAATTGTTCTAACAATGACTAAAGGTACTTAGTATTTTTATACTTTTTTTTTTTTTTTACTTAAAACATGTATCTTAGTCCTATTTAAATACTCATTGAAAATATCTATTTCAATCTAGTTACTAGTTTTACAGTAAATAATCAATTACATTTCTAATGGATTTCATTAATAAATGTGCTTACTGTGTTCTACCTATAAAATTATGTTACAGGTTAAACTGCCGTAACAAAGAAACCCCAAATACAGTGGCTTCATCGAAGTAGTTTATTTCTCTTATACATAACACTTCAAAGTAAAGGGTCAGTATAGGCCGATGGAGCAACTTGTTTGTACGGGGTCATTCTGGGACTCAGATTCCTTCCATTTTGCCGCTGCGCTGTCCCCTAGTGTATGTTACTTGACTGCACTGTTGAACAGGGTTATAGTCATCTCATTCTAGTCCTTGGGAAATGAAAAGAGAAGTGCAGGACAGTTTGTCTTTAAATTGGAAGTGACTTGGAAGTTATACTACTTTGACTCACAATCTATTGGCCCAAACTTGCCCAAATTGAATTACATGGCTCCAGCTAGATATATAGGAAATGAAGCTGAATAACATAGTGTTTCACTGAGATATTGTGTTGTAGCTTAGCTAAAACTCTGGTAGGAGTGGGATCTTTTAGTAAAAAGTAGAAGAAAATGAATACTGGGAAGGATTTGCAGTCTCTCCTACTTCACCTTTTCTCTCTTAGTTTACTTGTTGCTAAACTACATTTTTTTTTTTTTTTTTGGTGGCTGACCAGTTAGTTACAGGGATGGAACCCTGGACTTTGGTGTTATCAGCACTATGCTCTAACCAACTGAGCTAACTGGCCAGCCCTAAAGTACATTCTTTAGGAATTTCTGACAGTAGAGTCTCTGGACACATAAACTCTCATTGTCTTTGTATATATCAAAATATCTTTATTTTACCCTCACTCTTAAATGATCTTTCATGTTGGTGTAAATTCTAGTTCCACAGTTATTTTCAGGGAACTTTAAATATCCTATTTCATTGTTTTCTGTGATAGTGATGAACAGACAATTTTCAGTGTACTGTTTTTATTTTTACACACAGTCTTTTTTATCTGGTAACTTTTAAAGTTTTCCTGTTAATTTGATGTTCTACATTTTTATGCACAGGTATCTAGGTATGGATCATCTTTATCTTGTTAGGAATTCAGAGTACACATTTTTAATGGTACAGTTCACTAATTTATGACATGTGTTTAGTCATGTAACTATCACCATGATCATAATAAAGAACATTTCTGTCACCTTCAAAAATTTTACTCCTTCTCCTTTGCAGTTAATCTCCTTCCTTCAAGCTGTTTACCTTAGGCAACGACTGATTTGTTTTCTATCACTATAGTTTTGCCTTTTCTAGAATTACATGTAAGTCCAATTATAAGACATATAACCTTTTCTATCTGGCTTGTTTTTACTTAGCATAATGCTCTTGAGATTCATCTGTGGTGTTGTGTTGTAGTGGATTGAATTATGTTCCCCCAAAACTCACTGAAGCTTGAATTGTGTCACCCAAGTTTTATGTATTAGAAACTTGGTCCCCACTGTGACTGTTAAGAGGGTGGGAGATCCTACTGTGGTAATCGAAAAGTGGGGCCTTGAAGAGGTGATTAGATTGTAGGACTGTGCAGTAGAGAATGGATTAAAAATGGTGGTCAGGGGTGTGGTTTGGAGTGTTTTAAAAGAAGAGAGAGGAGAATCTGTCTCTCTTTCTCTTGCTCTCTCTGCTCTGCCATTTTCTCAATGTAATACCTTGCTGTCACTGAAGTCATCACCTAGGAAAGCCTTCACCAGCTGTGTTCCTTGGACTGTGAACTTCCTAGCCTCTGAAACTGTAAGCAATAAATTTCATTTTCTTTAGAAATCACTCATTTCAGGTATTTTGTTATAAGCGACAGAAATGGACTAATACATGTGTGTATAAGTAGTTTTTTCCTTTTTATTGTTGATTAGTACTCCATTATATCAGTATACTAAAATTTGTTTAATTATTCACTGGTTGATGGAAATTTAGGTTGTTTTCGTTTTTGACTATTATAAATAGTGCTGCTATGTACATTCATGTGTAAGTCTTTGCGTGGACATGTGTATGTTTTTATTTTTTTCAGATTCCACATTTAGTCTGAGGCTTTATTTACATCTTTCTTCAATTCTAAAAATTTCTCTGCTATTATTTTCAAATTTTGCTTCTCTGCCAATTTTTTCCTGTTCTCTTTTTCTGAAATTCTTAATAGATTGAGAGGCTCAAACAAATTTTTCATGTCTCTTAACTCCTCTTTTATATTTTTTATTCTCTTTGCGTCTCTTTACTACAAGGAATTCCTTACTATCTTAATTTCCTTATTCTTTATTTTTCCATGTTCTGTCTAGACTTTGTCCTGTATATTGGCTTTTACTTTGTGAACATACCTTTCATTGATGATATTTCTAATTAGGTCTTTTTCAAACTTATTTGTTTAAAAACATAAAAGAAAGGGGATAAGTTTCTAGAAATTTAGGCCTAAAAAGTTGGTAAAACTGACTACTTCTAGACATCATGAGAGATAGGATTGAGAAAACCTTTGAATAGTTAAAGGCCAAAATGATTCAGAGCAAATATCAGTCTAAAGGTATGATGCTCAGCAAAACCTTTGAGGTGGATAATTATGCCAGGGTCTGTGGAAGGAGATTAAGAATGTGGATTTTCCATCAAAACTGAAGAGCTTTATGAGACCTCAAGGAAGCAGAGAAAGAAAGGAAAAGAGTGTGGGTAGGTATTAGGGTTAGAAGGCAAAAGAAATATCTTTTGAAATTGTCTCAAAGAGCTGTGGATGTGATCTCTGGCACATGGAACTACCTGAAAGCAGATAGATGGGAAGCCTTCTGAGTTTTTGAGTGAGTTATACTGCCAAAGAACCAAAAGCCTAGTCTAAAAAGAGCCTTTTACTGTTCAAGACTTAAACCAACCTTAGGACGCCAACCTTCTATGAACGAGAAGTAGGTGGAGAGCTTTGCAGTTCTCAAGACATTAACATTTACTGATATTGCCAAGGGAAGTAATGTAAAAGGAAGAAACTTTTAGAAGCTGATTCCGGGCCATAGGATACAGTGGACAGAAAGTGCTCTTTAATAGAGAGCAAAACTCAAGACCTAGCCAAACCTGGCTCTTAGGGCAGGGGGCTCTTACAGTAATTGTCCAGCAGAATTTTAGCATTAATGTAAACCAATAACTGATGTATATTTCTCATTTTTTACCTTTCCTATTGGGAATGTTTATGTGATTATCTTCTTGTCCCTGTTCTAACATTGTATTATTGGGGTGGTTTGGAGGGGGCAGATACATTTTTACATTGTAGATCTTCAGACCAAGAGGAACCATATCCAGACCTGATAGGGAGACTCCTGTGCATCGTTAAGTGGGACTTTGGTTATCTCCCTTGGGAAATATTGGTTGGGTGTGTTCTGAAGGAGAGAAGTAATTAATATTCATTGACTAAAAGGTTGTGCTGCAGCAGAGATCTTTATTGCTCAATAAATACTCATGTTCTCCCCATATTTCCCAATCCTCTTACAGGATTATTTCTGGACTGAGCTGTGAGCAGAAATGATATATTCCATTTTGGGGAAAAGTATTTAAAAGCCAATATGTGATTCTTTATGCTTCTCTTACACTCCTATGCTGTCGGGGATCTGAACCCTTGACCTTGGTGTTACAACACTGTGCTCTGACTGATCTAACCAGCCAGCCCTCCTTTTGAATAATTTTTCCTTCTCATCTTTTTATCATCTTCTTCTGGAGATGTACTAAGTCATTTGAAACTTTCTCATTCTATCGCTCTCAGTATTTTTCCATCTCTATCTCTTTGTACTATCATGTTTGGTGATTTCCTCCTGTTTACAGTTCATTAATTCTCTCTATAGCTATAGCTAATTGGCTCTTTAACATATATGTTGGGCTTTTAATTTTATTGACAGTATTTTTCATTTTTATCCATGTTCACTTATTTGGACAGTTTATTTTTTTTCTTTTTAAAGGTTTAAGATACTTTCTTTTATCATAATAAATGTACTTTCATTCAGTGTCCTATTATCTGAGGTTCTTTGGGTCCTAATTCTTTATTGTGACTTCTGTCTTACACATATGGATGTGTCCCTTATGTTTCTTTTTTTTTTTTTTTTTTTTTTTGTCTTTTTCGTGACGGGCACTCAGCCAGTGAGTGCACCGGCCATTCCTATATAGGATCCGAACCCGCGGCGGGAGCGTCGCCGCGCTGCTAAGCGCAGCACGCTACCGAGTGCGCCACGGCTCGGCCCCCTTATGTTTCTTTTTTATTGTAAGCTTATCTCTAAGGGTCCTGTTCTTTTGTGGGAATCACAGAGGGCCTAGATGTATTTCTCTAGATTATTTTGCATTAAGACAGATTCCCTAAGAGTGTCTGCATTCCAAAACCTATCTTTTTATATTCAAATCTAAGAACTTGTCAAGGTGAGGGCCTGAAGTGTAGTTTTTTTTAGCATAGACTAATTTTTATACAGAGATCAGATGAAGATAGACAGACTTTATCTTCTTATATTGCAGGATGCTATGGCTTTTTTTTCACTGATTATTTAGCCCATCTTTAGTCAGCGCCAAAGCTTTGTCTCTTTTCTTTGTGTGAATTTTGTTACCTAAGACTGATAAGTATCTAGGACTAATGCTTTCACACAGCTTTGCTATTTGCTAGTACATTAATTGCTCTGTCTTTTGTCTTGTCCTTTTCTTTTCAGGCCCTTAAGGATTTTCCTTTCTTCCTTTTAATTTAGCTAACTTATTATTTGTTATGTGATATCCAGCAGTTCTAGGTACTGTACTGGGAAATCTTTTAAAAATCAAATGCATTCATTTTAAATAAAAAATTTGATGAGATTTGAAATATATGTGCTCAACATAACTATGACCACAATCAAGATATTGAATCTTTTTTTCACCCATAAAAATTCCTCTGTGCCCTTTTCCAGTCCTTCTCCATTTCCCCACCATGAGGGCCTCAGGCAACCACTGATGTACTTTCTGCCAGTATAAATTATATTTGTTTTTTGTACAGTTTTAGGAATGGACTCACATAGTACACACTCCTTTGTTTGCAAGCAGCATAAAAGTTTATTTTATACTCAAAAGTTTTGAGTTTATTTTAATGCATGTTGTGAGTTAAGAGGAACAAAGTTTATTCCAATGAATGAATTTTTGATCAGTTTTCCAAATATGTATCCAGACATTCCAACACCATTCCCTGAAAATATGGTTATTGCTCCATTGTGTTATCTTACTATCTTTGTAAAAAGTCAATTGGCCATATATGTGTGGGTTTATTTTTGGACTTCCTGCTCTTTTCCATTGATTTTTTTTATATATTTATCTCTCTATCTATTTCTCTCTCTCTCTCTTTTTTTTTTTTTAATGCCAAAACACACAGTCTTGATTACTACAGCTTAATAATGAGCCTTGAAATCAGGTAGTGTGAGTCTTCTAACTTTGTTCTTTTTCAAAATTGTTTTAGTGATTAGGCCCTTTCATTTTTCTATAAATTTTAGTATTGACTTGTTAGTTTATGCAAAAATTTCCTTTGGGATTTTGTTTAGGATTACACTGAATGTATAGAGATATTTAGAGAGAATTGATATTTTAACAATATGGAGGCATTGAGTAAGTGAACAATAGATTATCTCTCCATTTATTTAGGTCTTTAATTTTTCTCAGCAATGTTTTGTAGTCTTCAGTGTATAGGATTTTTACATATTTTGTTAAATTTTTTTCTCAGTATTTTACGTTTTGGGATGCTACTATTAGTGGTATTTTCTTTTTAGTTCACTTTCCTGGTCTTCATTACTAGACTATAAAAATACAGTTGATTTGTATATATTGACCATGTATCCTGTGATGTTTCTAAACTCACTCGTTAGCTCTAGTAGCTTCCTTAGAGTTTTCTACATTCATGACTATGTCATCTGTAAATAATATAGGTCATGTGTGTATTATATAGTTCTTTTATATTTCTTTTCCTTATTTTATCACATAGGCTAAGAACTTCAGTTCAATGCTAAATAGAAGTGTCTATTTCTATTTCATCCTTTTCTTGTTCCCAATTTTAGGAGGGAAGCATTCAGTCTTCCACTATCTCTTCCTATCTTTCTCTTTCTATCTCCCTTTTATTTATCCAGGACCAGTCAAATAAATTCTTATGTCCAATATTGTGCCTAGGTTCTAATACTACTTTTAATGATGATGATGATGATGATGATACAACAATAAACTATAATGTAGTTTAAAATACATGAGGAACTATTTTAAGCAATTTACGTGTATTATGTCATTTAAAAGTCACAACAACCTTAATTGGTAGGTATTGTGTTTGTTTTATAGGTAAAGATATTGGGGACAGAGAGAAAGTAACTTGCCAAAAGTCAGATATATTAAGTCACAGAACTTTCCTTATGTGATAAATATGTATATAAATAACTGTATTATAAGGCAGAAAATTAATACAACAAGGAACGTATAGACATAGTGCTGTGGGACTTCCGATGAAGAAAAGGTCCTTGAGATGGACTTAAATGTCTGTTTGGAGAGATAATTGATCAGATTCTATTTAGAAAACTTCTTTAGGACTATATTAACAGTAAAGAGCATGCATTTTTGTTGTTAGTAATAGTTCTCATGATAACTAAGTGCATAATAAACAAATGAAGAAAGAGAGTGTGCCAAGGAAATGTTTTCTAGCAGTTCTAACATGTAATAAAGATGAGAAAAGAGTAATATATAATGGTAACTGTGGAGGTAAATGTCACACAAATACTTAGATATCACAGAGAATTACCAGAGAGATTGTACATGAGGATAGAGACAAAAGCCACATATTCTAAAAGACCACCTCAAAGTTTTGAGCCTAATGATATATTAGGAGGTATGGTTTTGAAGAACAAGAGGGTGTCACTTGAGGTGTTTTTCAAATCACATTTGTGACAATTACCAAAATTCTACTCTCCACCCCAATACACACATGCATGCTCTCACAAACACACACACAAGCATAGGAAAATGTTGGTAGACAGTTTTGTTTTCCTTAACTCTCCAAGTGATTCTGATTTCAGCAATTCTGTTCTCTTAGTTATTGATCTGCTACTTCCAAGAAAGGAGGAAGTCTTGAATTTATAGGAAATATGGTAAAAATGAACTTTCTCAGATGTTCATTGTGAAGTTCTGTTGGACAGTTTCTGCTGAGATTTCCAGAAGGAGTTAGAAATACGAGTTACTGGAGAAAGCAGGTCTCTAAGAAGATGTATATTTGCAGTTATTTCTGTAGAAATGTCAGCTAAAGCTATGTTATTACATTGCAGCAATTTTTAAACAAAAATTATTCCTTCCTATTTCTCTCTTTTCTTCACTCTTTCCCTTCTTTTCTTTCACACACAGTTAGGTGCCTAATATGTGCTTAGGATATATGGTGGTGAACAAAATCCTGCAGAGTTCCCACATTTTCAGCACTTTCAGTCTAGTTAAGCAAATGATTACACAAATAAAAATAAATGCTGTTTTAATTTTCAACCAGGGAAATTTTAACATGGCATTTCCCTAGCTTAAAAATACATTGTTTTTCTAAAATTATAGGCTGCTTAAAACTCAGAGTATATTTTCCCACAAAAGCAGTAATATAAGGAGTTCTCATATCATCCCATGAACTCCTATTTAATCTAAATATTGCTAAATATCTCCTTGTAAGTTTTAGTGGAAAACTGTATTCTACATGGTGATAGTATACACGTGCTGGGGATAATCTAATATTGTAAGGTTGGTGGAGATTGGTTTGAAAGGAAAAAGCTTCGAAGGGAAGTGATCAGAGCTCTTGAGCCATGTAGTTAGCCCAACTCCCCCCCACACACTTAGGGTCTGCACATCCACAAAAATTACTATGTTTTAGATTCTGTCCATCATGAATTTACATTCAGATATGGGAGATAAAACATGTAAATAGTTGTAATATGATATAATATGTCCACAATACATATTTTTATTAAGATATAGAAGTGGCATACAAAGAATACTTAGAGGTAAGGGGGTGAGAGAAAACATCAAAAGAAAGAGGTGATGTCTCAGTATGAGTTTGGAGGATAAATAGTCAATTTCTTGATGAACGAATGGAATCAGAAAAGGGCATTCCTTAAAGGTCTGAAGGCATGAAACAAAGGAGCAGAAAATATGAACTGCACACGAATGGAAGAGGAAGCTAGAAAGTGATGAATATTAACACCTGGTAGGATTTCTTGATGGTGTCTGTAGGAGCATGGATAGAAGGATAGACATAAAACCTTAGGCTTATAGATTCTGTCTGTTACATTTGAGGGAGCCATGTTCAAGAATAGTTTCCTGATGAAAGTTTCATACTAAATTACTGTAGTTACTTTTTCTCTTTGTTCACTCTATCTTTACAGGGGCCTTCAGTTGTAGTGATTTCCCAGTCCTTTCCAGATCACTAGATAATCTCTCCTCTTTGATCATTTTCTTTAAAGTATGTAATATTGCATGCATTTTTATAGCAAATAGAATTCTAGGCATGAGTCAAGTATAAAACAATTTGGAAATTTCCAAGAAAGTGTGTTTCCAGTTAGATTGATGTTTTATATTTGAATCTAGACAGTCTAATTCATAATCTTTGACTTGAGAAAGCATGTTTTATGTCTATTTTATTTTGTATATTCTAAGCAATACTATATACTTGTTTAAACTTTTTAAAAAGTTTGATTATATATCTATATAATGTCTATTAGAATAAATTATTTAAAGGAAAGACATCTAAACTTCCCAGTAATAATTTATATGGCCTTACCTTATAAGTAAGGTAAGGCTAGATGTATATCTGGCCCTCTGTTCCCTTAAGAATAGCATTATGTTTACCTTATGGAAAATGTCATACAATTATGCTGTGAGAATACAATATTTTATTTAGTAGTTTCTCCTTACATTTCTTAGGAATTAATCAAGATACTTAATTGTTTATTTATGTGCAGTTTAGTTGAGCCATTATTATATCCTATAGGGAAAAAAGCACTTTCTTTACTCTTATAGCTTCTTGAGTTGTAAGAAAAAAAATTGAGGATGGCTAATACTATCTCAAGTGAGATGGAACTTTATTTTGAAAGGAAAAAGAGATTTTCTTCTAAACTTAGAGATAAAGGGAAGGGAAAGAGATTGAGAGATGCTATTTTATAAGTATCCTATTATTTTAAATAACTGCTAGTTTGTGCCTCAGATCAGGAAATAAACGCTGAGTAGATCTCCTAGTAGATGTACAAGTTTTAGGTCTTTAAACTCTCATTTGCCCCTTTACCGCACTTGATATGGTCTAAATTTTGCTTAAATTTTTAGAGAGTTAAAGAAAGCAGTTACTAACAACATCCCTTTGTTCTTGTTACAACAGCTTTGTCAACACATTACAAGTTCCCATATTTCTCCTTTTTCCTGTTTCCTCTAAGATGACAGCTTCTTCTCACTTTTAGAAAAAAACTGAAATAGTTTTTCTTGGGAGAGACATTGGCTATCCTATATTAAATGGTCTCTCTGTTAGATTTCTTCCGTTATTCTGTAATAGAGCCTTCCACATTTTAAATTGTGCATTTAAAAATTTTCAATTAAATTTTTGCTTAAAATTAGCTATGGAGACTTTATAATAAAGATGTTTTCCTGGTTGAATTGTAAAAATATCATTTTTTATTGAGGTATCTATAGGAGGCCTTCTTCTTATAAAAAGATGGGATTCTAAAGCTTTAGAAATTGGGCTTTTGAAATTCACAACAGATTTTTCAGTAGAAGCAATATGAAATCAGGCTAATCTATAGCAGACTGGCCCATAATATAAATTGTAATCAATCCAAAGGGAATTGCAATTAAATTGATACGGTAAAAACTTGTATTTCTTTTACTTGCAGGTAGTTGTGAAAAAACTAATAAGAGACTTGCAGAAATTCTGAATGGATACTTTCAAGAGCTTTTAAGATTGGTGATACTATATCTGTCATACTTAGTTTGATTTTTAAAATATCAAACAAAACAAGAACTTCTTTTGAATATGTTTCTTCAGATTTCTTTACAGTCATATCTGTACATTCTAAGAAAATAGACATTGAGATCAACAATTGGATTCCCTTCTCTTTGGAAAAGTCAGCATACTAGCACTATTCTAAATATAATTTTTTAAAAAAATAATGCATTTACTACTTTTAAAAAGCATCAGTTGTAAAATATTACCACAGCACAATAAAATATATATCTTATACCATACCTTAATATGTCCATTTTAAAGTTGTATATTCTGTAATTTAGATAGTATAAACTAAAACTCATATAAAAAATGATCATCTATAGGCAGTTTCCATTTTATAAATAGGACATATACATGATAAAGGCTAGCCACAGCAGTCATTTAATTTATTCCATTCTCAAAATAATATACACATATTAATGATTTAGTCTATTTTTTATTAAAAGAATCTAATATTTTAGCTGCATTAGGAGTTTAGTACTTTTCCAACTAGCCAATAGGAGCTTATTAGCATTTTGCAAAGAAAAAGGTGGGAGAAGGGGTCGGAAGAGAAGTTTTACAAGTGAAATGACTATGAAACCATTAAGATCATGTCTGTGCACTCCTTTTTCCCCTTTCTCTCCTTTCGTCAGTGCCACTGAGGTACCTAAGGTTGAGAACAGTTGGAGTAAGGAAGCTGGGTAATATGGGAAAAATGGCTACTCTGTAAGCAGCAAGAACTTTGGCCTAGAGAGTACTTTTTCTCAGTTGTGCAGTCCTGCCCATGGTTGCTGGCTGGTAGCAACAGGGACAGGGCTCCTTTGGGTGTTCTAAAAGGAGTTAATATAGAGGTAGATTGTTGTTTGGGTATTTGTAAGTTTGGTATTTTAATTTACAAAATTGGGAGTGATCAAATATAAAATTTTGATATAAAATTTCTATAAAATATAGAACTCCAAATAGAAATTCTAGAGACCAAAATATCAGAAGATTATATCAGAAAGTATACAGCATTTTAGTCTGAAATGTCTATATTCTGACTATTATAAGCCTTTAATTTTATTCTAAATGTATCATGCTTTTAATGCTGATAATTAAAACCAATAAGAAGAAAAAAACTACACATATATAACTTATGACAATATTTTACAAGCCCAGCCTATCAGCCACATATGTTATTTTATTAAATTACGCAAGTATTGGCAGAATTAAACTGTACTTTCAAGTGTATGTTTTCTGATTTCCAAGCAATAATAAGAATCATAGTTTCAAGTGTATTGTAGCATTAAAGGTGATTTAATAATCAATTTGTTTTCACTTCAACTCTTTCCTTGCTGTTTGTCTAGGAGATAGTGATCCTAGAAGAATGTCAACTTCCAAAAGACATTTTGAAAAAACAAATACAATTTGCAGATCAAGCAGCTTCGTTAAATACTACAGGGAATCCTCAGTTTCCCCAAGAGAGTCAAGATCCTTTACCAGAACAAGATTTTGAAATGTCACCAAGCAGTCCTACACTACTTCTTCGAAACATAGAAAAGCAGGTAAAGTCAAGTCAGGGTAGCATGTCAGTGGTATGAAATGGGTTTTCATCAATTTTATAAACTATTCAAATAAACATCATTATATGTGAGTCTGCCTGGAATACAGGTTATTAAAATTGGCATTTGACATTAAATACAAGTAAAATATTTGGTATTTGACTGGTCTTTATTATAATATTGATTTAATTAAAATTATTTAATTGTAATATGTAAAGTATTGGTACACAGCCTTAGGTTGATAATTCATTTATACTATGGCTGAAAAATACTTTCTCTAACAAAAATGCTCATTATTAGACTTTTTTCAGAGGAAAAAAACAGTGGTACCAGTTAATAAATCCAAATGGTTGTTTGACTGAATTTGTTGATTGAGATATTTAGTGAAAGGTAATATTGGAATATGGGTTTCTTCATAAAAAATGATCATGTAAATGGTAAGTCAGAAAAACCCCTAACAAATTGTTTTGATTCCAAAGCCTTTTCTGGTATCTAAATTCTATTGTGGATGACTCCAGAAATTTAATTATTCTGTACTATCTATCCTTTGAAATCAAATCATTTATTTTGATTTAGACTTTGGTGGCTTTTGAAGAAACCTGGCTTTCTAGGAGTTAGTTATATAATGACTAGACTGAATCTTCTAGGGCATATCCAGTCTTGAAAACGGCTACCTGGTTACATTGTCCCACTGGGAAATGATGTAGATTTATGCCTGTCTGCATCTAATTTTCCTGGGCTTTTCCAAAATACACTGTGAAATAATTCAGTATCAGGTTACTGTATTATTCATGGTAAACCAAAATGTAGTGTAACTTCTCCCACCTCATATTTGTTAAATTTACAATTGCCTACTATAGTGTTCCTTAATTGTAATGTATAACCAAAACACTTTCATGAATATTTTGTAATTCAGAAAGTTTTTTTGGTCATTATCTTATGTTAAATAGGAATGCACTTTACATATAAGTGCAATGTAGGCTATATTCTCATATTCCCATTTCCCTCTTTGTTTTCCCTCCCTTCATCTTGTAGGGTGAATCCCCTTTCAGTTTGACCCTACTTGTTCGCACTCAGAATGATTTAATTTGCTTGCTCAGTCAAATCTGCTTTTCCTCCCTAGGTCACTACTTATTCATGGAAAGTAAGATGATAATTAATTCTTAACACTTGTACAGTATAATTTCAGAGGGATTTTTCATTTTTAAAAGAGATTTCTTGTACTTTTTTCTCTCTCTTTGGTATTGCTGATTTGGTTGGACCTGAAATAACATCAGAATTGGCTAATTGCGGAGCCCAGTACAAAATGAAATTGCAGAGCCCTTTGTTAAAAATAATAAATTAAAGACAGTGACAGCAGAGCAGTAAGCAAGTATAAAGGCCCTTCTGGGTACAGCCCTGTGCAACTGCACAGGTTGCATGCCCATGAAGCTGACCCTGGGTAGCACAGGCATTTTAGGTCTCACTGCTGATGGAAGCATCAGAGGTTTGGCAGTGTAGGGAACCAGGAGTTATGAGAGCAACAGTAATGTCTCAACATAGGGAGAGTAGAGGAAAAAAGATGCAGGTAGGGTTAGCAGCAATCACTTGTAAAGATCACTAATAAATTGCCTGTGAATAGATCATTTGCTCTTGAAACATATGGTAATAATACTTTTATAGGACAGTTTTTTTAAAAAATTAAGTTGTTTTCAAATACTTGTTGAGGAAGAAAGTCTAGAAGTGAGTTAAGTGGTGGGGGTGGCAAGCACGATTTTAAGCATTTCTTTTTTAGGGTAATCTAACTTTTCACTGATAATCCTTTGACTTGAGTAACTTTTTACTGATAATCCTTTCGTCAGTGTTAACAATTAAAATATAAAGACACTATTGAGTTGTATACTGATTTTTTAAAAATAACTTGTTGACTCATAGAATTAATACATCCTTGAATTGTTAGAAAATATATTTTGTTCATAAATTGAAAGGAGCCTTATTTTTAGTACTTTAAGTGATTTAAGATAAATTTCACTACTGGCATATTTACATTAGAAACATTGTTATGAATAGCTACTAAGTTTTTTCTTTTTTTTTTTTTTTTACTTAAACTTGATTAGTTTTTGTTTTCAGAGTTCAAATCTTGACTCTCCTAATTTTACTTTTCTTATACTCATTTTTACTGTGCATTTCCTATCCCATATGGACTCAGGTATATGAGGTTTTATTGGGCTAGAGTAGGGTGATTCTTAGGGTAAAGATAAGTGTTATAATGCTGTTCTTCCAGCTCAATTATCACACATTCCTGACCAGCAACCTCCAGTGGCGTAAAAGATTTTAGATGTTGTTTTTGAAGATAGAAAAATGACAAGAGTGTTTCAGTGTTTCAGACTGGAAAATATGAGATACTCCATAAATTTAATTACATGACTAAACTAATAAATACTTGATAAACAGATGAAGAATCAATTTGTGTTGATGATTTTGAAAATGTGCTTTAATCTTAAAAAATGTGAGTAATAATGTTTAAAATGAAGTCATTAGGTTCATACTATCTCTTAAGAAAATAAAAGGTGAAAACATTTCAGGCTCTTTCTTATTAAAGACTTTGAAGGAGTCAAATATTAGGCTTAGTTCTTTCATATTCTTTAGTCTCATTATTTCTAATATCATGTTTATTAGTTTCATACAAATGAAGAGTTTCTGGTGAGGGCCTTCATCTTGGTGGAGACTATACAGAGTTCCGTGGCAACAGGGTAACAGATGGTGAGAATGGCAAGGATGCTTTCGTGGGCTCTCCTTATAAAGCTACCAGTCCATACCCATGAGAAGTCATTAATCCATTAACCCACTAATGGATTAATCCATTCATGAGGGCAGGGCCCTCATAATCTAATCAAATGCTCCACCTTTTAACACTGCCACATTGTGAATCGATCTCCCATATATGAAATTTTGGGAGACTCATTCAACCATAAAACATTTACCTCTGGCCCTCAAAATTTATGCCTTCTCACATGTAAGTTCATTCCATCCCCATAGCCTTGAAGTCTTAACTTGTTCCAGCACCAGCTTAGAAGTCCAAAGTCCCATCTGTGAAATCAAAACAAGTTATCTAGTTCCAAGATACAATGGTGGGACAGACATAAGACAGTAATTCTCATTCCAAAAAGTAGATATGAGCCAAAAGGAAGGGGTAGCAAGTCCCAAACAAGTCTGAAACCCAGCAGGGCAGGCATTAAATCTTATAAAGCTGGAGGGGCCGGCTGGTTACTCAGTTGGTTAGTGTGGTGCTGATAACACAAAGGTCCTGGGTTTGATTTCTGTACCAGCCAACTGCCCCCCCCCCCCAAAAAAGCCTTGAAGCTAAAGAATAATCTCCCTTGACTACATGTCCATCTTCCTCTGCACACTGGTGTGGGGGTTGGGTCTCCAAATCTTCAAGCTGCCCCACCCCTATGGCTTTCCTGGGCTAACTCCATGCTGCAGCTATCCCAGACTGGCATTGCATGATAGTAGCTCTATAGTTCTGGGGTCTTGGTGATGGTCTCCCTCCCATGTTTCTGCTAGGCATGTCCCTGGTGGTGGCTCCCTGCTGCAACTCTGACTCCATATTTCTGCTTGGCATAGTGGCAGATCTCTGCATTGACTCCACCCCTGTGAAAAATCTCTTCCTGAGTCCCCAGAATTTTCCATACATCTTTTGAATGTGGGTGGAGGCTGCCATGCCTCCACAGCTCTTGCATTGTGTGAACGTGCAAACTTAATACCACATGGATGCTGCCAAGGCTTCTGGATTGTATCTGCCAAAGCCACAGGTCTACCAGCACCTGGGGCCTGTTTAGTCATGCTGGAGCAGCTGAAAGAGCTAGGGTGCAGGGAACAGCATCCTGAGGTGGCCCTAGGCAGCAAGCCTGTGGAGAGCAACTTGGGCCAGATCCGTGAAACCATTCTGTGTTCCTAGGCCTCTTGGGTCTGTGTTGGGAGCACGAGTCTGGAAAAATCTCTAAAATGACTTCAAGGCCTTTCTTCTATCTCTTGGTGGTCTGTTCCCTCTTCTAATGTCCTTAGCAGATTGTCATTAGGCTACAATCTTGGTTTTATCTCCTGAATAGACTTTTCCACTCTTTATATGGCCAGGTTGAGAGTTTTCTAATATTTTATGCTCTGTTTTTCTTTTAATTATAAATTCTACCTTTAACTCATCCCTTTGTTCTCTTATTCCACTGTATCCAGTTAAAAGTAGCCATGCATTAGCCTGAAGTTTAGATATTGCTTCCACAAAGTAACCTGGTTCATCACTCTTAAGTTCTGCATTCCATAAAGCCCTTGGACATGGACACAACTCAGACAAGTTCTTTATAACTGTAAAAAAAGAGTGACTCTTGCTCTGATTTCCAACACACTTATCCTCATTTCCATCTAAGACCTTCTCAGAGTGGACTTTACTGTCCATATTCCTATCAGTATTCTGGTCACCATGACTTAACCAGTCTCTAAGGTGTTCCAGACTTTCCCACATCTGTCTTCTAAGCCCTCACCAGAATCTAGGCTTTTTCTAACCTCCTCCAAATTCTTCCAGTCTCTGCCCATTACTCTGTTCCAAAGTTGCTTTCACATTTTCAGGTATTTGTTATCAACAATAGCCCCGCTTCCCAGTACCAATTTGCAGTCAATGAAAATGGTGGAAAAATATATATATATATATATATATATATATATATATGTACATTTAAAAAGATAGTCATGCTAGAGCTGGCCCGTGTCTCACTTGGGAGAGCGTGGTGCTGACAACACCAAGTCAAGGGTTAAGATCCCCTTACTGGTCATCTTTAAAAAAAAAAAAATAGTCATACTATATTAAATGAGAAAATTAGGTTTTAGAAAATTGATATGAAATGATTTAATTAAAAGTATGTGTTTGCATGTTGTACATACATGCATGCTCATGTATACTCAGAAAACAGTCTAGATGGAGAGATATATATGAAGATATTAGCAATGCTTTTCTGTGTCAAGTATGATTACAGTTGACTTTTTATTTTTTAAACTTCTCTATATTTTCAAATTTTTCTACAATAAACATGGCTATATGTATAATGAAAAGAGTTGTTATTCTTTTGTAGGCATGTCCTATTTCTATTTATGTGGTCTTTGTTTATTATAATTATTATAGGTGATTATTTTGAGAATAGTTTAATATTTATTACATATTTTTAAGTTTGAGATTAGGGTCATTGAAAATCTTGCATGTCAAAAAACCCTGATATTTTTGCATTTGAAAAATACCTAGAAACAGTATGTATTTGATTTAGGCCTTAATTTCAATTCTATCTCCATTTCTTACCAATTTATAACCCTCGATTAAGCTACTTAATCTTTTTTTATTTGCTATGATTTCTTCATCTGTAATTGGTAATAATAATAATATCAGTAGCTCTAACATTATTTACTTTGTGGGTTAGTTGTAAAGATTAGAAATATTCTATGTTTGGTGCCTAGTACAGTGCCTGGCTCATAGTAGGCACATAATAAATTATAGATATGATTTTTTAATTATTAATTTGGTTGCTTCAAGGGAAATATTATATAGATGCTAACTGGGTTTAAATGTTTTAAAAGATAGGATGGGTAGATGAAGGAACTGTAATAAAAAAGGATATGGAAAAGGATGCATACTTTAAAATGTAGATTTATTTATAATAAATGGAAAAATAAGTTGTAATGTAAATCGTGTTTGTAGATTAAAATATTTACTAAATTATAAACATTTATGTGTTTATTGAGATGTTAAGCATTTAATATGCACCACGGATCTGAGAGTTAACTCACATTTCTTACTTAGCAGTAGTAAAAGGTTGACTGTTTTCTTACAGAGTGCACAATTGAGTGAGATCATCAACAGTTTGATTGCCCCTCTCAACTTTTCCCCAACTTCATCACCCCTCTCCTCCAAATCCTGTAGCCATAAATGTCTGGCTAATGGCATTTCCAGAAGGTAGGTATCATTGAGATAGTTTGGCTCTGATTATTTTATTTTGATTTTGTTTTGATCTTTTTAGTATTATAGCTACTTTTTCCTTTATATTAAGACTACTAGAGTACTATCAATAGATCATGGATACAGTTTTAGATAACATCAAACTTATATAATTAAGGTAACTATAAACATGGGACTAAGGGAGAAAGCTTTCCAGGAAATTTTATGTTTCTAAAAAAAGAAAGAAAGCAATGGTAATACTTGCTTTAGAATAGAAGTACTGCATTATTTCCTATATCTTCCATTTTGTACCATTTGTATTCTTGCACTATCCTTGCAATGCATTCTGAGAAAAAAAAACCCTTTGATATAGTTTGAGCATAGAAGATTGATTGATATCACCCTTAAAATTTAGCTTAAATTTTAATCACTCATTTTGTATCTTAGCTTTAAGGTAAATTTTTTTCTGAAAATAATTAATAAAATAACTCCTATAGTCATTAGCAATTTATCTTATATATTTTATATCACAAAAATATATATTCTATAAATCCTAATCTTTTGGGGGAACAATATTTGTTCTATTTTTATATTGCTTACTTTTCTCTTTGAACTTTTCCTTTTAAAAATGCAATTAGAAGGCATTCTAATGGAATACCATTTTGTGTGTGCATTGTCTAAATTTTTTTTCAAATAAAATTATAATGTTTGCTTCTTTAATTACCATAGAGGACTTAAGTATAATTTTGTATTGGGAAATATTTATATGATTTATTATTTTTAACACTTTTTAATATAGCATAGAAGGAAAATTTATACCATGGTGAAAATTATACTAAGTAGCCATCATATACTTACTGTCTCCCTTCTTTTTAGCCACTGGCAATGACTATTCTACTTTCTGTCACTATGTGTTTGACTACTCTAGCTACCACATATAAGTTCAATGAATTATATAATATTTGTCCTTTTGTGACGGACTTATTTCACTTAGCATAATGTCATCAAGATTTATTCCTATTGTAGCATGTGTCAAAATTTCCTTCCTTTTTAAGGCCAAATAATATTCTATTTTATATATAGACTACATTTTGTTTACCCATTGGTCCATAGATAGATATTTTGGTTGCTTCCACCTTCTGGCTATTTATTAACTGCTATTAACATGGGTGTACAAATATCTGCTCAAGCTTCTGCTTTTCTTTTGGGTATTCCAGAAGTGGAATTGCTGGATCATGTGGTTATTCTATTTTTAATTTTTGTCTATTTTGAAAATGAAAAGTTATGGAATGTTGTTAATGATATTGCCAAGCCAAAAGTTTAGAGAAAACAAGAACTCAGGAAGTAAGCAAAGCACAGCAATCTCCTTTTGTGTGAGGCCAAATTCAGACAAATTAAATTGAGATTTTGATAGCTCTGTGGGGAAGGAAGAGAGGAATCAAAGCCAAATCTATCAAAATAAAGCTGAAGTTTCAATAGATTGTGAGGTGAGAGGAAGATAAATCAAAGTTTCTGGCCTTATCCATGATAGGGAGATGAAATACTCCCCATATTTAGCTGGGACCATTCTCTTTCAGGGAGCTACACCATCACAGTAAAGGTAAATCAGAAATAAAACTGTTTCCTTTTCCCCACCCCTAGGGCACCATGAGGAGATTTATTTTGGGGCTGAGCAAAAGATAAAAGAAAAACTACCTTTGAGATGTTCTGACCATTGTGGGAACTTTTTCATGAATTTTCAGTCCACATTTGCATCAATAAGTGGTCCAAGGGATTCCTAGTTTTAAATGGTTCTGGGATGGTGAGGCAAATGTAGATTTTCTTTGAAGGGACGCACCTTCCTTTTTTAGCGCAGAGAAATCATCATGAATAATTTTTCAAGGGCAGTGATCAGCATGCAGTCAAATATAATCAAACATGTAAGGAGACAGAGCAGGAGGAGTAAGAATAAGGGGAAAACAACAGACAGCAAAAACAGATCATACAATTTTCAGATACTAGAATTATCAAACTCTGATTATTAAAAAATGGTGCTTGATCTAATTATAGAAATAAAAGACAGGTTTAAAATATCAGGCACGTTTGGAAAAAATTTAAATAAAACTTCTGAAAAAGACTGAAGTTAAAAGCTAAATAAATAGATTTTGAAGCAAAGTGGACACAATTGAAGAGAGATGTATGACACAGAGGATAGATTAGAAGAAAAGTTCCAAATGTAGCAAAAGAAACAAAACAATGGGAAATATGGAAGAATCATTTAAAAATGTGTAGAATATAGTGAGAAGGCCTAATATGACACTTAATTGTAGACCCGGAAGAAGAAATAGAGATTGGAGTGGAAGCAATATTTGAAGAGGTATTGGCTGAAAAATTACCTGAACTGAAGAAAAACAACGAATTGCAGAGGCCAAACAGATTTCTGATTAATACAAATAAAAATAAATATACCCCTAGGCATAGAGGAAATGTGAAAAAAAAACCAAAAACAAATGTTATATCTAAAAGCAACCAGAGTGGGGAAAGACATTATCTTAATTGGATTCATAGTTAGACGGACAGCTGACTTCTCAACAATAACAATAGGAGCCAGAGTAGAATGGAATGGTACCTTCAGTATGTTGGGAAAGAAATAATTGTTTACCTAGAAATTCTATATGTAGAGAAAACATCTTTGAAGTCTGACTGTGAAACACAAACATTTCCAGACAAATAGGAGAATAGACTAGTAGACTCTTAATTAATGATAACTATCAAGGATGTACTTCAGGCAGTGGAAAATGATGTTCTGGACAGAAAATTTGAGATCAAGAAGAGATGAAGAACAAACAAAATGGTAAATAATTATATGGGCATATGTAAACAGTAGTAAAATATATCTAGTGGGGTTAAAAAAACTCTGACAACGATAGCATGTGGGTCAGGAGGAAGGTAAATGGTTTTAAATTGTAATCAGGTATTTGAATTATTCAGGAGGCCAGTAAAAGTACTGATTTAACTTTTAATATTCCTAAGTATGATACAGGAGCTCCACATGAGAGAAGGGGCTTTTAGAGTACTGATAATTCTTGTATTCCTTGACCTGAGTGGGGGTTATGGGACAGTAGGGGAGTGACGGGAGGCATTGTTTCATATTTACAAGTTAAACATAAGATATTTTAAGTACTTATCTATATGTACCTTATATTTCACAATTTTAAAAGTTAAAAAAAAATAGAACAAACTATATACTTCAAAAAGGATAAATAGGAAATATAGTGGTCTTCATAGTTTTGAAAAAATATTTATTTAAATGGCATTATTATCCTAAACCTATGAGCAAAATTTGACTAGTCCCACAGGAATGTGATATTTAATTTGTTTGTAGGGAAACAAATAATTAAATCAAATTCAGTATATTACCTTAAAATTTGATGATAGGTACTGATCCAGTTATTGAGTGTATAATCCTTGCCCTTCTTTATCTGTCAAATCTGTCTTAATCTCGTATGTCTGTTCTATCTTTTCCAGTGAAAGTGTTTATACATACCTGTGGAAAGCAAAGAGGAATAGCTAAAGAAAAGGACTAATAGCGATAGTGTATTTGTGTTGTCCCTTATGACATGGAAAATACTCTTACATTTAGTTGTGAATTTTGAGGTACATACTCTACTCAGCTGAAATATGTAAATTAATACAAATATCAGACATAATAATAGCAGTACAATAATAGAAAGTTATGGAATGTTTGTAGATATAGGCGAAAGGTATATTTAAAAATAACAGGAAATTCGGTAATTTACTATGAAAATATACATTTGTTTTATATGATCTTAAAAATCATTATGCCTAAATATTTATCTTCTCTCTGTTCAAAAAAGTTTATAAAGTCTTAACCCCACTTGACAATCATTTAGTCTCCACTCTAATCCAGCTTCTACAATCATATTATCTTAAAAGGTACATGTCCGTTCTATTAAAATACAGAATGCCTCTCAGTAGATCATTGACCAAGAGTTCAAATGTAACAAGAATATAGTAAACCAGTTATTGGGAGACAATATATAGTTGGTTGGGAAGTAAATGAGATAACATATATAAAACTCTTATAAAACTCATATAAAACTCTTACAAACTTGGCACAAAAGAAATAGGCTAATAATGTTAGCCATTAATATTTTTATGTAAGAACAAAATGTATATTAAAAATTTAGATATAGTCTGTTATTCCTTTTATGTCCTGGATAGTGTAACAGTCATTGATTTAGAACTATTCTTACTCTTTTAAAAAAGTGCTTCAAAGTGGCTTCAAAGGATTTGAGGGCATAACTATGTATGTATCCCTTTGCATGTGCCTTTATAGACACCCAATGGACCAGCTATTACTGACGGCATTCATCATACAGGTACTAGTAGTCACTGAGGCACTATTTTTCCATCATTTCTCTTTTGGAACATAAAAAATTGCTTTTCTGCCTTTGGTCTACCTCATTTGTATGGGATCCTGTAATTAAATCAACACTCTAAAACTCAGCATAAACACACTGTTGAGTGTTATTCTCAAAATAACTCAAATAGACCATCTTAGGACATTTATTCTCTCCCCCCTCCCCAAGAAAGATTTTAACTTTTGCTTGTTCTTAACTAATTGTAGTGTTTTTATAATTTAGTTCTGGGATAATGTGGTTATAGGAGTATACAGTTTTATGTGTTCTGTTCATTTGAGACAGTGACTGGGCAAGTCAGCTAATCTCTTTATATCTCACTTCTTTATCTTTAAATTTGATGGGACATATTTTCTAAAGTAGTTTATAGTTCTAAAACTCTTTGATTAAATGTTTGTTTTTGAGAAATTCTATTTTTTCAAACAAACACACAATAAAAACCTAAAGGTTTTAATACAGCCTAAAGTACATATATTTTTGTAACATCACAGTTGTGCTGTTTATTGGACATAATAATTTTATGTTAGCTTAAATCAAGAGAATTTGTGAAGGAGGAAATTACTCATCATGTCTTAGTAACTTGAAAGCATACCCCAGAGGTTATTATGGAAAAAGATACTTGGGACAGTAAGGGGAATGAAAATTCCACTTAAGTGCCAAACACTTTTAATTAAACCATTTGGGAAGAATTATTTAAATAAAGCTCATTACACATTGCCTTTCTTGGATGATACTGAACTTAATTCAGTTTTTCTTTGATAACTCAGTATCAACACCATGACCATATTCTCGGGGGCTATTGGGATAAATGGCTGTGTATCTATAAAAGAATTTACTTAATAATGAACAAATACCGACTGAGTGACTTCAGTGTGCCAGGCATTAGATTGGGCACAGGGTATATAGGATGTTGAACAAAAAGCATGTGGTCTCTATCCTTGTGGTATAGAGTCTAGTTGTGGAAAAATGACATCACCAAAGTAATCACACAAATAAATATATAATTTAAAACCCTGATCAAGTGCTATGAAGAAAACTTTCATTGTTAGGAACATAATTTTGGATTAGATCTCAGTTCAATCCCAACTTGTCCAATCGGTAGCACTGTGATCTGGCAGAAATCTCTAAATCATAGAATGAGAACAGTCTACTTCCTGGGTTGTTAATTTTTTTACTGGTTTATTATCTGTCTTCCTGGACTTGAATGTAAGCTTCATGAGAGTAGGGATTTTTTGGTCTGTCTTTTTAAACTATTTTCCTTAGCACCTGGATGTCACCAGAGTGACATAATGGGCATGAATAAATGTTTGTAAAATGAATGAAGTGTCTTTCCCGATTTCTTTCAGGTAATTGGCATTTGTAAAAAATATTTTGTACTTATTTGTTTTTTCTCCCCTATAGTTAAATGGATATTCTAGTTGTTGTTCTCATGGCTGCCTCCTGCAGTTCTGCTTCCCCTCATCTCATTTGGCTCTGGACTAGGAAATCAGATAACCAAAGTTATCTCTACTGGAATAAGAGATATTTATAGTAGGAGAGAAGGCTTCTCTTAAAATTAACAGGAGTGAACTTTTATGCGTGCACTTTCTGATATCTCTTTTGGTTATTTAAAGTCCTTTTGTGATTTTAGCTGTATTCTGTGTAGTTGAGATTGCCAGATTAGTAACCTCATAAGTGAAATGTTGCAGTTCTTCTAATAAAGCGTACTATAAATAAAAGCTAGAATAGAAGCATACATTATATCATAATTTTTATATATAATTATGGGCACCTTTTCTGTATATTAATTTTTGTGGACCTTATAGAACTTATGATTTGTTATGAAAATGACCTTAAATACTGGCTAAAAGTTATAATATCCTTAGGATCTGTTCTTACAATATGTTTAAAGTAAACTCACCTGGTTAATTACTTTTTCAGGGCACCTGTTTGCACACTTGTTATTCATTGATTCCTAACCCCCACCTCTTATTTAATGGCAGTATCTCCTAGAAGAGTCAGAGTTGTTTTTTTCTTAGCTTATAGTAATCTTAGCAGCAGGGTCTAAGATGAGTCACCAGGAACTGAGCAACTAAGAAGATTGAGTCTTCAAGCAAATGAAGCTTTACATTTTATCATCATAGAGATAGTTATTGGTTTTTAGATCTCATATTCTAACATGAAGCTAAAATGTTGTAAACGAATCCTTATTTATCTCATGGAGTATTATCTCTGAGAAAGTGAATTTTTACTTGAAATAATGTCTGGATTTTTGTTGTTGTTTGTTTTTGCTTTAAGGAGTCCCAGAATATGATGTGAAATTAAATTCCCATGACTCATTGCTATGCTATTTATTTCCACAAATGGTAATTATCTCACTATGAAATGCAACCATTCTTTCTAGTTGGGTATCATAATTGAAAAACTGCAGTTAAACTGGCAAACTTCTTACATATAAAGTAATTCTTTTACCCTCCTAATATTTTCAATAGTCACTTCTCAATTATGAGAAAACATTGTTTGTTAGCAGCATATTCCAGACCAATGTTTTCAACATAATTTTGGATTCCTGTGAATGACATTAATTATCATATTAGCCAGATGTATGACATCAATAGGGAAATAAAACTTCCCCTGCTGTGTTTTTAGAGTAGTGCCGGTAGGAATTCTTTCCTTTTGTAAAAAGCTTACTTTTCCCTTCAGTAAGTCTAAACATAAGTCTAAAACTTAATGTTATATAGAGAAATGTTTTAATAATCGTGGTACAATCACTGGGTGAAATATCATGTAACTACTAAAAAATTATGTGTATAGAAAGTATATAATCAAATGGGAATAATTTTGGAATGTTAAATGGAAAAGTCAGGATACCAAAATTATAGTACAGTATGATATAACAGAAAAAAAGATTTGAAGGATATAAATCAAAATTTTAATGCAAACTATATTTCTCTTTTGAAGACAGGAGTTTGAAAAATATTTTAACTTTCATTTTTTTCAACGTTTTTTGTATTTCCAAATTTTCCTTACGATTAAAATTAGTAATTTTCAGGGAATGTCTCAGATCAGACAGAAATGTTTGACAAATTTTACGTCTCAATTCTCAGACAGAAAAATATGACTAGCATATTGGCTTCCTCATCTCTTTGCCTTTATGCTTTTTTAAAAGTCCCACTTGAAGTTAAGAGCCAGAGATGAGAATGACATATAACACAGTAATAATCAGTCTCTTTTCTCCTTCTACTCTTTATTGTGGAAAACTTTAGACGTATAGAAAGCACAGTAAAGTGAACCCACATATTTCCAGCTGTAACAGTTCTCAAGATTTTGCTAACTCATTTCAGGTATTCCTCTTCCTGATACATTTTTTTTTTCCTAGGAACTTTTTTAAAGCAAATTCTAGTGATTGTTATGTTAACTGTAAATAGTTCTGAATATTTCTTTGATAAACCGTTTTTGACATACCTACCACTTTATTATCACATTTAATATTATTAACTATAATTTGTTACTATCATGCAATTCTCTGTCCATATTCAAAGTTCTGCAGTTGTTCCAAAATTATCTTTATATGATTAATTTGTTAGAACCAGGATCCAGACAGAATACATAAATTACATTTGGTTTTTATGTCTTCTAAGTTTCTTTCATTCTCAATAGCCTTTTTAAATGTATTAGAAGTCCTAATACAAAAAAAAAAAGGGACTATAAGCTCTAGGTGACAGTTCTGTTTGTTATGAAAATAGTACCAGTTCATTGTAGGAAAATCTGGAAAATACTAAAATGTTCTTATATTGCTCAGAGTATATTTTCTTCCTATCATCTTTATACATTGTTTTCATAGTTGAGATCTATTGGAAGTAGTTTAATATCTTTTTTCAGTTAATATTACATCTGAGTCTTCATATACATAAAATATTTCTTTTTCCATTTTAATGGCTACATTAAGGTGTACCTTAATTTTTTAGAATAGGCATACCTTAAAATTTTTTAGTGACCACATCTTATTTAGAATGTCATTTCACAGTGTACTGCAAAACATTTTCTTATTACAACACATTTTCTTATTGCTAGAGTTGAAGAGACTTGTATTTCTGAGTAAGGGGTGTAGTTTTCTTATTTAATACCTAGAATGGGGGAAATGGTTGAGACATTTTTTCCCTATACCAGATAATGCCAGGATCTTGATCTATTGGTCATTTGAGAAAGATATTTACTTTTGCCAGTTGGGGGACAAGTAATGCCCCTAGTGGGCCATTTTTAGTATGTTTTAGTTCTGTTTCATATTGGTTTCTTCAGAATTGGTTACTGCCATCCTAAATGCCATTTGGTTATCTGAGTATGTGATGCATTCATATCTCCAAACACTATCCAGGGAAAAGGAGGTAGTAAATTTATCTGTTGGCAGGACTTTTGGCAGCATGGAAATTTTGGAAAAGGTTGCTGCCTACCTTAGCTGCTATAAGTTAATTCGTCAAAGAACTTTCAACTGGTGTAAAGTAACTGTGTGGCTTAAAATAACAGGTATTTATTCTCTCACAGTTCTGGAGGCTAGAAGTTCAAAGTTAAGGTGTTGGGCAGTACCATGCTCCCTGTGAAGGTTCTAGGAAGAATTCTCCTTTGCCTCTTCCTAGCTGCTTGTGGTTCCTGCAGTCGCTGACTTTCCTTGTAGGATATGAACATGTCGCTTCAAATTCTCCCTCTATCTTCACATTATATTCTTCTCTGTGTGTTTCTTTTCTTATAAGGACACCACTGTTTAGATTTAGGGCCCACCCTCATTCAGTATGTTTTCATCTTAACTAATTACATCTGCACAGACTCTCCAAATAAGATCACATGCTGAGATTCTGGGCAGACGTGAACTCTGGGGAGACACTATCTAATCCAGTGCAGCGGGTGTGGATTTTGTGTATATGTGTGTGTAACTGGGAGAATATTATAACCTTTTTGAGAATGCACATTCTAATTCTCTCTCTAGTGTTTCTTTAAGTGTGTTTAATATGAAAATGGTGTGAATGTGGGGAAAATGTCGATAACCACTGGCCTAAAACAATACTTTTAAATTATGTGTCGAATTCTTGTTGAATACTTATTCTCTACTGTTCCATAAATTTAATTTCCTTGGCTGCACAGTGTCTTTTAAGGCAAAGGTGACATGGTGGGTAATCTGAAGAGGCCATGATTTGTTCATTATAGCAAATGCTGATATTGGCCTATCTTTCCATATAATCTAGCTCTTCAGTTAGTTATTATCTTGGTACATAAGTTAATCTTCTGTTATGACCTTCTTACCTTGAATAATTTCTGGCTTTTGAGAATATCTTAGGGATATGCATCCTTCAGACTATGATGCTAAAGATCTTTGGCTCTTGTTTTTCTGTGAATGACAATGAGCCCTGAATATAGTTTAATACACATCGTAGGCCCCAAAATTCTAAGAGCATTTTTATCAGATATGATAAATAGCAGCATTTTCCAAAGTAGTCATCCACCATATTGCAGTGTCTTTGATTGGATTGGAAATGCATACTACAAATTATCAGCATTATAGTAGGGTAATGGAAATGGAATATGTAACTTTCTTATTCAATGATTGGGTTATTTATTTCCTCCAGCCAGTCAAACTAAGAAAATAACTACAAATTGCCTAATTAATGGTCTTGCCTTCCCCTTTTCATCTGTCTTTTCCTTCATTCTTTTGAGATTTCTTCCCTTGGAATTTACTTTAGCAAAGGAAGCAAGCTTGCCCACTAGATAGGTATGTGGTATGTTCATCTAAAATGGATTTCTTTTCCTTTATTTAAAATAAATAAATAAATAAAAGGACCGGCCCATGACTCACTTGGGAGAGCATGGTGCTGACAACACCAAGTCAAAGGTTAAGATCCTCTTACCAGTCATCTTTAAAAAAAAAAATTAGCTACCATAATAAAAAGTATACATAAGTGCAAGAACTTGTATTTATGCTTCATGAAAAATTTTGCCAGATTTCAATTTAGTAAGTACATAAATATAAAGAGGGAGATTTAGGAGAGAATACAAAATACTATGAAAAAGACTTTATGGATTATCGGTTACTTCATGCTAAGATAAAAAAGTAACCTCATGAAGTCTTTGCTATGCTTTTATTTTTCTACCATTCTAAATTTAGGCTTACAACTTTCTCATTTAGTAAAAGTATTTGAGTAGAGCATTATAAAGTTTTTTCCCAGTCCTTCTATTAGCACAACTTGGCTTAGGAAAAAGGTTATTAAATACTTAATAATTTGTCATGAAAAACTTTAGGCTATCTTTCATTGGGTTTATTTAAAATATAGATTGAAATTAGACTTTTTCTCCACACTCATCCACCATTATCAGCACCACCAAGATGACACCCGAAAGTTAGTTAATATATGTTCCCATATACCCATATCCTTATATTGTTTTATTCGTTAATTTTAAGTACATGATATCTGTAGAAAATTGATCTTGGTAGTGATTCATAATAAAATATCAAGTAAAGGATTAATTGACTCACTTCTGGGCCTTTAGTTTCTGTAGTAATCATCAGAATATAGGAATACATTATTTAAAAAATTCACTTGAAGTTTTTCATTTATTTTCTGTAAAGGCAAATTGAATGTCTATTCTCATCATCCACAAATATCTTAACTGCTAAGATTTCAAGGCTTGTAACAGAAAATCAGTAATTTCAGGGCGTCATTAAATAACCATTAGAGAAATTAAACAGTGTTAATAAAATGTGAACTCATGACTTCTGATTATTTTCTAGTATAAAGCTCTCGGGCATTCTGCTTTTTTTAAAGATTAGAAGGAATTTTTTAGACTTGATTCTCCTATCTTGCTCTTTTTACAAATCAAAATGTCTTATAACTCTCATCTGCTTGTTATTTTTGTAAATTTATGATCAAGTCATGCTGTTTCTAAGCAGTCAGCTCATGGCCTGATGCACACAGAAAGCCAAACTCTGTGACACTAGATTTTGTGAGAAGAAAGACTATTATTGTGTGGCTGCCAGCAAGGAGACAGGAGTTTATGCTCAATTCTGTCTCCCTGATCTGGAGTTAGGTCAAACTTTTGTGGGTTAGGGGAACAGGCTGATATGTGGAAGTGCTAGTGGGGCAGGTTTTGAATGGTGGGCTTCAGCACCACAACTGTCTAGACAATGGACTCCTTGCTTCTTGCTTCTGAAAGAGCTCCAGCATTTCAAGTTCTGGTCATATCATGGCCTCCTTGATTCCATGGGGAGAAATGTTGGTTCTGAGTGTTATTTGGAGGTCAGAGCTACTTCTGTTGTTAATGCCCTGGCTGCATGACTTGCAAATATTGGCTTGACTCATCTGCAAGAAAGCTTAAGCCATGGTTAAACAATGGTCATATGGTTTCAATACATCATTATACCCTACTATCAAAAACTAACTTTTGTAAACCAAAGAGTTAGGGATTTAGAATAGAATTCAGGGCAGCTTTAATATATATCTTATCTTTTTAAAAGCTTTTTCATTGCCTTGTAGCCTTGTGTTTAGGGTTTCTTCCAAAATTTACTCATTCACCAAACAATTTAGGTGTAGTTTGTGTTGTGCGTGTGCTGTACTAAGCACAGAGTTACATTGATAAGCCTGACAACAGATATGTGTGTATTTCTCCATTCACTCAACAAATAATTATGGAGCATCTGCTATGTGCAAGGCTCAATGTCAGGAACCACTGATACAGTCTCTGCACTACTGACAGTCTAGAGAGAAAGACAGACATTAATTAGGTAATAACACAAGTAAATGTAAAGTTATCACCATGAAGAATGCTATGAAGGAAAGGTGAACAGCGCTCGCCTTTCAGACCTCATAAGGGGATTTGACTTACTCAGTCCTTGGAGAGAGGCTATGCAGGAGCTCAAGGAAGATTTCCCTGGGGAGCTGACTTTGGAACTGAGAGCCAAATGATTATTGGAAATTATGTAGGTGAAGGAGGTTGTGTGAAGATTCTAGGAAGCAGAAATAACATATACATAGATCTTGTATCGTAGGGAGTGTGAGTTATTTGAAATGAAAGGAGGCAGTGTGGTTGGAACACAAAGAGCAAGGGGAGCGTGATACAAGATGAGGTAAGAGGGTTATGGCAGGGACCAGACCAATCAGGGCCTTTCAAAAGATTAAGGATTTAAGTCTTTGAAGAGCAATGGGAAGTCTTTAAAAAATTCTATGAAGAGTGGGGGAGGAAGGGGAGGTTATGATAGGATTAGATTGGTTTTTCAAAAAGATTTTGTAGAAAGGACTGGAGGGAAAGAGTGTGAATGAGAGGATAACAGTCACAAGGCTATTGGAGTAATCCTGGCACAAACTAGCTTGGGTTAAGGAGGTAGCAGTGGAAATGGAGAGAAGTGTAAGCCTGAAGCCACTCTTCCATTATTTATTTTCAAACCAAGTTATGTTTTATGTGCCTCTAACATAAAGGATACTAGGCTATCCTTTGGGGGATCTTTATGCTTCTCTAGCTTCCAGAGAGAAATCTTAAAAAAAAAAAAAAAGTAATTTATTTAGTGAGTTCTAACCTACTTGTAAGCTTGCTATTTTAAAAGTCCTATGATAATTACACATTAATAATGTTTTTTTGTTTTATTTTTTGATAACTATTTTGATAATTATTATTCAACAATATTTGATGGTGGCCTATTGCATCTTCAGTTTCTGGGGTTTCATAAGTATACCTTGAACTCAGTGGGAACACTAAACCTTATTGCTTATTGAAATGTCCTTTCCCTGCTGGGCCTTCTCTCTTACTATTATGACTTTTAAAAGAATGTCATGCGGTGATGGTACCTTATATTGATTTATCAATGATATCTTTGCCTTAAGTTCTGGTTTTAGTTAATATTTAATTACCTGGATATTCTATTATCTTCTTCTGAGGAAAAAGCCTTAGGTTACAGTCACATGAGCAGACTTGTGTTGTCTTCAGAACCTCCTCAGGATTTTCCTCTTGTTTTGCTTTTCAATGAGGTTCATTGGTTGACCTGTCATTAGTATAAAACACTGCAAAATAAGTGAATTTATCAGTAATTTGCAATAACTATTTACAACAATCTTCATCCATCATTTATGAAAATGGTTTATGTGCCAAATTAGCTTTGGTGACAATAATGTAGTTTGCACATTGATTAGTATGAAATAAACAGATTTCACATCTTTCAATTTCAGCAAATTCCTCCACTTATTTGAGAAGGATAAATTTTGATACTTTGCAAGAATGCTTATTAGAAAGTGTTAGGTTCTAAGGATGAATTGCCTCCAGGTGGGAACATACTTAAAGAAAAAGAATAAAACTAAACTCTTCCCTCTGATTATATATCAACCACTCTAGGAACTTTAGAATATACATAACATTTAGTGACACAAGTGACAAGCTTTCCATTTATCTTTAAACCAGCCTCTGAGCCTCTTAGCCAGTTAAGAAGCTGTGTCCTTTCATTCAGTAGGGTATAAGATGGCTCCCTTCCTTTGGGGCTAAGCCTCCTAGTTGGGAGGGGAGTAAGAAACTAAGGTCTCATTAACAACTAGAGTTGTAAATAGAAGAGTTAGTTAAATATGTCTCAGGTTCCCAGAGTAAAAGCTTTTAGTTTCCCTTAGACATTACCAGAGTTATGTCTCTTTTAAGGAGCCAGTGTAAGCTTCTGCCTAAGGGTGTTTCTGAGTTGCTGGAAGAAGAAAGAAACACTTTTTGTGCTGGATCTACTTCTGTCTTTCTGGATCCTAGCTCTCCTGCCTTGATCACCTCTACTACCAGCTTCCTACTGAAACCTGTCCTCTTACTGATCTTGACTCATTTCTATGCTAGCCACCGAGCCTGCCCAGTGCCTACCATCGTATTGGCTATCCTGTGCACCTTCTGCTCACCCTTGACATGATAGCCCAGCTCCATGGCTGGTTTCTCAAGAGCAGACTGTGACTTAGCACTGATACACTCAATGTTTTTCATGGACTATACATATTATATGTATTGCTATCACAGAAAATAACATCATGGACAATACATATTATATGTATTGCTATCAAAGAAAATAAGTATAAGATTGGCCCTGTTAATTTGAGAGTATTATTATGGCCTAAACCTTCCTTAGCTAACTACATGACAGAAGATCTTAGAAAGTTTTATTAACTGAAACTTAAAGCATTCTTCCTAGTGCTCTCTGAAGATTTAAGTTAATATTTTTAAAGTGAAATAGTTGTCATCAGCTTTTTTCCCTATACTGGTCTGGCCAATAATACATACTCAATTATATATCTGATGAATGTATGATAGTCACCAAATTCGGTATTTAATTATTCTCTTTGGTTTCACCAATATAAGCCATTCAGACACCTTTATTTCTGGTTTTTCATTACTGTGTAAAGCATTCCTGAACTATTTGCTTTATCTACTGGCTAACAGAATATTTTATAGCAGCCTTAAATATGATTCAAAACTAATAATGCTGCCATAGAAAAAAACATATCTTGTGTTTACCAATAAACACCAATTACACTTGAACCAAATAGCATATTTAGAATTTATATGTTGATTAGCAGTATCACATACAGCAGATTCACTTTGTCAACTGAAATTAAGGCTATTGAGGCAGAAATAATTTTGTAAAGTTTTATGGGGAACCAAATGTGAGGATTGACTCAGGAAATACATCGGACGAAGTCAAAGAAATGCTCTACAAATTAACAAAGATTTTATAGACAGAAAGGGCTGAAGAAAGCAGAAACTAAGAACAAAAAGCAGATTGGTTATTTCAAAGTTACTTTCTTTTTTAGGTGGGGACAGAGAGACAGAACAATAGGAAAGTAACTAATTAGTTAATATCAGGTAACTTCAGGCTCTCTCTTTTGTGTAAGGATTAAAGCAGAGGAAACATTATCATAATACTTATTGAAGATTTAAACTGGGCTGTTCCAGAAATTGGCTGTTATCTCTCTCTCCTGATTTTTCTGAAGGTCAGATTATAATTTAAGTGATGTGGAACTTAGCAAAGGTGACTCCATTTTAATTTTTAGTCTGGTTTTTTTTGGTTTTTAGTGCAGGAACTTAGTCAGAAACTATGGCCTCCTATAATTTTTATTAAACAAC
Source organism: Cynocephalus volans (assembly GCF_027409185.1). Classification (NCBI taxonomy): domain Eukaryota; kingdom Metazoa; phylum Chordata; class Mammalia; order Dermoptera; family Cynocephalidae; genus Cynocephalus; species Cynocephalus volans. The sequence continues at coordinate 274,664,487 of NC_084460.1, read as the reverse complement.
ATGTTAACATTAGAATGCAAAATTGACAAGCTTTTGTCTACGTAATTGAAATTGGTACCTTGCAGTACCTGAAAAGCTTAATTATTTTAAGTAATATTATATACACATAATTATATTTAGTATATATAATACACTAGTATAAATGAAGTTAAATTTATGTGGCAATGTGGATTCTCCTGATGTTCTAAAATATTTAAAATATTTAAATGTTTTAAAATTAATATAAGCAGTAATTATAGAATTGTTATGCTTGTTTTTATTTTAGCTTGTGTGATTCGTTTCATTATTTTGTAATTGTAGCTTCTGTATCATCAGAAGTTTGAAAAATATCCTAAGATATAGTAGTGTTGCAGATCTATTTCAAAATTCACTGAAATGGTATATAGTATTTATTTTAGAGCTACTTAGGGCCGACCCTGTGGCGCACTCGGGAGAGTGCGGCGCTGGGAGTGCGCGGGTTCGGATCATATATAGGGATGACCGGTGTGCTCACTGGCTGAGTGCGGTGCAGCCAGTCACACACACACACACAAAAAGAGCAACTTAAATGAAGCAGTGATAAGAAGTTATCCCTTTTTAAGCCTACAATCCTATGTAATTTTGCCCATATGTAAAAAAGAATTTTATGTAAATAGTTAAACACCATATAATATATATAAGTTATTGATTCACAGTGAACATTGACATTATACTAGTGAACTCATGAGTATTTTTTAACTTATGGGATATTTGTTTTTTGAAAGAAAATAGAAGTAGAAAATATTTTCACAACTTGAATATGTAATTACCTATTAATATCAATTTTTTCACTACAATATTGGCTAAAATTAATATTCTTCTGTCATAATAGACCAAGGCAATTTACATTTAGTTTTCTTTGTCTTTTTTTGTTTGTTTGTTTGTTTTGTTTTATTTCCCCTTCCACTCCCCAATTACTTTATGACATTTCAGTGCTTCAGAGAATTTAGATGAGCTCTCTTCCTCCAGTAGTTGGTTACTTAACCAGAAGCACAATAAGAAAAGGAGAAAAGACAGGACGAGATTGAAATCTCCATCCTTGACTGTCACGAATACAGCAGCCCGAACAAGGCCACTTCAGAGTTTCCACAAACGAAAACTCTACAGACTGAGCCCTACTTTTTATTGGACTCCTCAGGTAAGGCTACCTTTGGGAAAACAGGAACAAAGATTTCACCATTGGTGTATTTCATATACGAGAGGAACTTAAAAAGATAATTTATAAATGATATAATAGATGATGACAATATATAAGAGGGATTTAGTAATTTTTTAAACATAGCAGTATACTCTGAAACTTGTCACATCCCCAGTTTTTTTAAATCCACTATTATGCTTAAACTAATTTGAAGGAAAGTTAAATGTCAAGGTGATTTTTAGAATGTACTGATAAGAGTAATAAGGAGAAAGCAAATATACTACGTTTGTCTTATGAATATTTGCTCAGGTAAAGAAAATCTTTACAGTTGTCAATTATTTTGGAGGAAGTGACATGGCTCTCCTTTTTAGGTTTGGTATTTGTTAATCCTTCTTCTAGAACATAAGCAATGCAATTTTAGATATTCATGCTTATACTTCATACAAATGAAATACACTTCATTAAAAGCATGCATTTTGGAAAACATTTTTCATTTGTAAATAAAATGATGGATATACTTCCATTGCCCTTCCAAACATGCTGTGATAAAGGGCAAAAATAAGTCATCTTTAGTTCTTACTGTATGATATGCTTTTTTCCCCTATTCTTTTAGATTTCTTAATAATATATCAAAGGAAAGAAATTTTCCTTAATGCTATTATTTAATATTGACTGTTTCTGATTATTATTACATTAACTATTTAAATATATTTATATAAAAATCAAGATGTTTTGTTTCATTAGGAACCAATTTTAAGTTTTGTTTTATCAGGATCCAATTTATAAATAGGAATGTAGATTCTGACAAATTAGATTTTATTAAAAGACTGATTTTTACCAGTTAATAGTTCAGAAATTATTAATATGATTCCTCAACTTGAAAATATTCTTTGGAAAATTGTTTTATTCCATAATTAAAAAGTTTTATCTAAATCAACCCAATGAGAAAATGATTTTTATTTAAATATTTTATATATGAAATCATATTTTATTTAATAATGTTTATCTAAAGTTTTTATAAGCAATAGATAAATAATATTTTGAAGTATGATTTTGTGATTTCATAGTCAATAGTAGAATTGTCTGTCTAAAATATTTTACATATGAATATTCCATAGTATTCTGACTAAAGAAATCTGCTTGAATAATTTAGGTGGTTTGTTAGATGTTACTAAAATTATATAATGTATGCCTTAATAATGTAAAGATTGGCCTGGAAAGGTGCGAGCAACTTTAAAATTTTCAGCAAACGAAGAAACAAGTTGTGAGGTTATCATTACTAGTGGACTTCATAGTTTACCATATTCTAGTCACTATGCTAAGCATTTTCAGTACATTATTTTATTTAATCATCAAACATTTAACTATGAGATATTACTAATCCCATCTTCAGGTGTAGAAATTGAGGTTTAGAGAGATTAAGTAACTTGCCCAAGATTAAGTAAATGGTCCCAAGGTCACACGGCTAGTAAGCAGTAAGTCTGATTCCAAAGCCCATGTTCTTACCATTACATTGATAACAACAAAAACAAACTAAATCTTTTATGTGCCTGAAATCAATAAAGACAGCATATTTGGGGAGTTATAGGGTTAGAAGTGTTAAGAAATACATCAAAAAGATGGGCTTTGAAAGATAAGCAAAGTTTTGAAAGGGTATGGGGAGAGAAATAATTTTAAGTGAATAATTGGAACAGATGAAGAAAAGTGATGGAGTATAGCAAATGACCCACCCTCCAACTTTTTTTTTTTTTTGGCAGCTGGCCATTATGGGGATCCAGACCCATGACTTTGGTGTTACAAGGCTGTGCTCTAACCAGCTGAACTAACCAGCCAACCCTCCAATTCCCTACTTATTCCCCAGATTCCCAGGCTAATAATTACCCACCTTTCTAAACTTAATTTAAATATCATGTCTTTCAGGAGCCTTTCTTACCACCTGCAATATAAGATATATATTGTTATAGCAATATATTTTAATTTCAGTATGTGGGAATTTATCATACCATTCTATAATAATTCATTTATTTTTTTGACTTCTCTTTAAATTGTGAGTTTTTAGAGGACAGAGACTGTACCTTTGTTTCTGGTACAGGGCTTTAAACAGTACATGTTTAATAGTATGTGCTCAATAAATAATTGTTTAATGTGTTAAAGAATTAATGTCGTGTGGAACATAGGAAGATGTTTAAAAGGCAGTGGAGAATAGGAACTCATGTAAATGTGTGTGTACACACACGTGTTTCCTAGATTTGCCTGCTGCAAGGGTCTAGAACAGTGATGTAATTACTCAGATGTTCTATATATATCTATGCTGTCCAATATGGTAGTTACTAGACACATGTAGCCAGTGAGCACATGAAATGTGGCTCACGCAATTGAAGAATTGAATTTTTAATTTATTTTTTACTAATTTTAATTTAAGTAGCCACATGTGGATAATGGTTACCAAATTGGACAGCACAGGACTAGACTCAAACTTACCCTAATAGTAATGAGTATACCTGGCACTCATATTTTGTTTTTGTTCCCCGCTAAAAGGAACCAGGGATCTTTGAAGGAATGGCATATCTCCAGGGTTGGGGCAGAAAGAGTATAATATTAGTCTGGAATATCTTAATGTTACCAGAAAACAAGGGTGTGTTCAAAAAGGATGCAGGCATGTTGAATGAACACAGGGGCTAGCTTGAAGAGGCTCCTACTGGCCAAATCTGGGACTATTTAAGCATCAAAATAAGGACAGTATTAAACCACTGAAAAAAAAAAAAAGGAAGTTATAAATCCATACTGCTGATAGGTAGAGAAAAGGGAGGACTTTTTCACATAGTAGGATGCTGGTTAATAAATGTGACATAAGCAGTAAAATTAGAGGATTTATTTTGCAATCATAAAGATTCATTGGACAAGAATGACCAATGGGTGATAATTCAGGATTGAGGAGGAAATTGATGAGGAGCAGGATATTTTCATGGTCTTTAAGTGTTGCTTTGTGTTGCTTTGCCCCCCACGGATTTGTCACCCCACGTCCTCTGGGTGACAGAGACGCAAAGGATTACTCAAAGCTCATCTCTTCTGAACAGTGAGAGGCCCCAAAGTGGTTAATCTCCCACTGGAACCCTCAAGCGAGAGGGATCCCTTCCTTGGGAAATTAATGCCAAATTGGGATTCTCTTCCTGCATTTATTTTCCAGACCAGGAAGTTATAGGAAGAGAACAAAGGTGGGATTATAGTTTAACAGTATAGGCCAGTAACTCTCAGTGATACAAGCTAGATGACATTCCCATAGAAAATTAAGTCATCTTATCAACACAAGCTTGATCTTAGCAAACATTCCATTTTATAGCAATTTCTCAGTATCTTTACATAACAATCAGTAACTAGTCTGTCTTGGAGCCAGCAACCTGCTGTGCCACAATTCTTATCTTGCAACAGAGACTTATAGCCTGAGGAAAATTTCCTGTCCTTGCAAGGTCAATATTTGAAATTGCAAGGCTTTGGAAAACCAGGCCCTGTGAAGTACATATGCTTTATAGTATATTCCACATTTAAGTATCTCCCCCCATTTGCCAGGAAGTACATAGTAACTATATAATAGAGAAACAGACAATACTTTGCCTGAATGATCAAAATTAATGTAACCTATGAGAAGGATATAGTATCACTATGTAGTATTCTGGACAGGAATGCATAACCTGAATTTAATAATGAGAAAATATCAACAGAGCCAAAATCAGAAATATGCTATTAAAAAACAACAACTTGGAGAGATGTCATCAAGATTGTGGAATAGATGGTCCCCAGCATCACTCTCCCGCACAGTCGTCCAATTTACAGCTATTAAAAAGCAAGGACTGCCAACCTGGGACTGCTGGAGCTCAGGAGAAGAGGAGGAGAGACCCCTGGAATTTGTGAAGGTAGGAGAAGCTGCAGTGAGAGGAAGAAACCACTCGGACTGTTTAAAGCCCCAGCCACTTCAGGGCCAGCCCCGTGAGAGGCATGAAAAGCTTACCACATGGAGCAGCAGCTAGCAAAAGCCTCAGCTGAGCCCTTTGTGTGAAGTTGCCTGGAGTGTGCAGGGGAGAAGAGGGCCCGGAGCACACCATACCAGCCCCCAGGCCAGCAAAACCACTGAAGGGTTCCCATCCCATGGACTCACATAGGAATGAGGGCTGCAGGTGACTGAAGAAAGGAACCATCCAGAGGATGGTAAGTGATTATGAGGGAGCCTAGCCAGGCCACCCATGGGAAGTGTTTGTAGTGTGGGAAGCCAGCCTGGCCTGCTGAGAGAACATTGATGTGCGGAGTGGGCAGCTGCTCTGCCTTTTGATGGGCAGAGGCCCACTCAGTAGAGAGTGGTCAGGGCAATAGAACTGCAGGGGGTGAAGTTTGCTGGAAAAACTTAGTCCTGGGCTAGAATTTCCACACTGTTCAGGTGTATCTGCCCTTACAAGACCTGGAAGTGATTAAAAGGCCAACAATTAAAATCTGATCTGCACAAAAGGCCTTCCCCAGAGAATCAGTGGCAATTTAGCACAACCACAGAGCTCAAGTGCTGGGCCCCACAGGAAGTTGCCCCAATTTTTGGAATTAACCAAAACTACACACCAGAGACACAGCTCTGATATTATCCAATAAAGGTCTAACAGCACCAAAGAACACCTATAAAACCTAGAAGAGGTAGCAGTTTCCTCAGATGCCCAGGCATCATTGTAAAGACACAAAGATCAAGAAAGAACAGAGAAATATGACACCAACAAAAAAAAAACATATGAAGCAACAGTAATGGACCCAGAGAAACAGCAGATTTATGAAATGTCTGACAGATAATTCAGAATAACCCTCTTAAGGATGTTCATGGAGTCACAAAAACATACAGAAAGAAAATTAAATGATATCTGCAAAGCATTCCAGGAGCAGAATAAGAAACTTGACAAAGGAATTGAATCAATTAAGAAAAAATAGAAATTCTAGAAATAAAGAATATATTATCTGCACTGATAAACATGACAGAAGGCTCCAACATCAGACTTAATCAAACAGAGGAAAGAATCAGCTTGAAGATAGAACATATGAAATTAACAAATAGGAGCAATAAGAAAAAATGAAACAGAAATACAGCAAATATGGGACCCCGTCAAGTGAAATAACTTCCGTATAATTGACATACCCAAAGGAGAGCATAAAGGAAGAGATGAAGAAAGCATATTCAAGAAAATAAAGGCTGAAAAATTCTCAACTATAGAGAAAGATGACAGCATCCAGGTACAGGAAGCTTAGAAGTCACCAATCAAATTCACTCCTAGGAGGAACACCCCAAGGCACATCATAATCAAATGATCAAAAACCAAAGAAAGAAAGAACACTGAGCAGCAAGAGAAAAGAAACATAATATCCAGTGGAGGCCCAATATATTACTCAGAGGACTTCTCTGTAGAAACCCTACAGGCCAGAAAAGAATGAGTTGATATATTCAGGGTGCTGAAGGAAAAAGAATGTCAGCCAAGAATTTTTTATCCAGCAAAACCAAACTTCAGATATGGAGGAGAAATAAAGTCTTTCCCAGACAGACAAAGCTAAGGGAATTCATCACCACTAGTCCTGCATTACATGAAATGCTAAAAGGAGTTCTTCAATCTCAAAGAAGATGACTCTAAAGAACAGCAAGAAATCATATGAAGGTATATAATTCATTAGTAAAGTAAGTTTACAGACAACCTCAGAATACTCCAGTTTCATAAGGGTGGTGAGTAAGCTGCTTACATCCTTAGTATGAAGACTAAAGGACAAACCTAACAGGACACTAACATATACAACAACTGTATAAGAGATCGCCAGTATTAAAAGATGTAACTTGAACAACAAATTGTCAAAAAGTGTGGGGGAGGGGTACAGGGAATGATACCAAAATGTCATTGGCTTTAGAATTTTTTTTCTTTTTTCTTAGATATCAAACTTAAGTTATTAGTCTAAAATAATCTGTTAGAACTATAGCATGTTTTTTAAAGCCTCATGGTAACCATAACACAAAAAGTTTTAAGAGATGTGCTAAAAGTAAATAGCAAGAAATCAAAATATACTGCTAGAGAAGACCACTCAATCACAAAGGAAGACAGTAAGATTGGAAAAAAGGTACCAGGATCAACAAAACCACCAGGAAAAAAGCAAGAAAATGGCAGTAACAAGTCCCTGTATAACAATAATAATTCTAAATATAAATAGATTAAATGCCCCAATTAAAAGAAACAAAGTGGCTTGATGGATTATAGAACAACAACCGATAATATGCTGCCTACAAGAAACTCACTTCACCTGTAAAAGACAGACACCATCTGAAAGTGAAGGTATGGAAAAAGATATTTCATGCAAATGGAAACCAAAAATGAGCAGGAGTAGCTGTACTTACATCAGATAAAATAGACTGTAAGCCAAGGAAAGTAAAAAAAAAAAAATAAGAAAGGTCATCATATAATGATAAAGGTATCAATTCAACAGTGGATATAACAATTCTGAATGTATATGCACCCAGCTCTGGAGCACCAAGTTATATAAAGCAGTTACTACTAGAACTAACAGGAAAAGTAGACTCCAACATAATAATAGTTGAGGACTTTAACACCCTACTTTCAGCAAAGGACAGATCATCCAGACAGAAAATTAACCAGGAAACATCAGAATTAATCTCCACTCTAGGCCAGCTTGATCTAATGGACATTTATAGAACATTTCATCCAACAGCTGCAGAATAAACATTCTCATCAGCACATGGAACAGCTGTTATGGGAAACAGTATGGAGGTTCCTCAGAGGACTAAAAATAGCTATCCCACTACTGGGCATATACCCAAAGGAAGTGAAGTCAATATATCAAAAAGATACCTGCACTCTCACGTTCATTGCAATGCTATTCACAATAGCCAAGAGATGGAATCAACCTAAATGCCATCAATGGATGAATGGATTAAAAAACTGTGGTATATATCTGTAATGGAATACTATTCAGCTGTAAAAAGAAATGATATCCTGTCATTTGCAGCAACATGGATGGAACTGGAAACCATGAATAATGGTTACCAGAGGAAGTGAGGAGAGGAGGGAGGGAGGAGAAGGGGTGAAGTAACAGATACAGAACTATACTATTTACCCTAAGAGAATCATTGTGCGGTATATGCATGTATTGAAACAACACACGGTACCCCACAAATATGTACAAGTACATGTTAAAATAAAAAAACAACCAACAACCTGCCAGTATTCTTTTTAAAATGTCAATGTAATGAAAGCTAAAAAAAAGCCAAAGAATTGTTCTAAATTGAAAGAGAGCCTAAAAATAGTTAAATGACTATTATGATCCAGAACAGAATTTTTTTGGAAGGAAAAAAAATTATTGGGACTATTGAAAATCCTGGACTATGGATAGTAGATTAGACAAAAATATTTTATCAATGTTGAATTTGTTAAATGTGGTGACTATTTTGCAGTTATGTGAGAAAATATTCTTATTCTGGAAAATACACATTGAAATATTAAGAGGTAAAGGGGCTAAGGCATCCATTGCATGTAATAAATTAACTCCTCTTCTATGCATCAAGAATTGTACTAGCTATGTCCCATCCTTGGGAGAATTGAGAAAATAATTATTTAAATCATTTTCTGGAGCACTTAACAATTTAGTATAATAACAGTTGCAGAAAGGGCAATGTAGAGAAGTGGCAGTCTTCTGGTAGTAGGTAGGATATTACAAATGGTTGCTCATCATTCCCACTGCAACAACTGAGAAAAAATGTATAAATTACAACAACAAAAAATCCTAGTATTAAAGACATTAGTGAGACTAATGGTTTCAACCCCAGCTTCTAAAGAAATTGGAAGTCATCACTCCTGTCCTTACAGCAAGAAGAAGGTGAACAAATTGGAAATCAGCACCTTTTCTTAGGTCCATTAGAGAGTTAAGGTTGCAGGGCAGATTGCCACCTTGAAATATGGAGCGAGAGGCAAATCCAGAGTCGGAGCCAAGATCTACTTATCTGGAGCACAAGCTACAACAACCATAAATTAACTGGTAGGAATTCTTAAATGGTAATTTTGACTAATTGCTTGATGCTGAGTATTGACTAGCTTGAGAGTGAGAAACTCTTGGGGAACATAGACTTGGGAGGGCCCCATACTTCCACGGACTTTACCTGCAGGCACCATACTAGGTTTTCAGAGTGAAGAGCCAAGAAGGATCCCTAGTGGCTCTAGGATGGAAGGGGAAGAGAAACCATTGTGAAATAAGCCTATTAATAAATAAATTAATAAATTAACTAATAATTAATTAATTAACTCCTCTTCTATGGATTCTCTGTAACAAAGGCCTACTATTCAGGGGAAAAGACTTTACCCCTGAGCCTTATACCATCTGCAGGAAGAGCATTTCTTCCATGTCTACTACGTATACCCTTCTCTTACCTAAGACCAGTGGGGGTGAAAAATAAAAAACATTTGTTAGGTCACAGCTCAGGGACACAGATGCACTAAAAAGCTGAAATTTAATCATAAGATTGTAAAATGCTTACCTTTCACCACACTTTACTCCCACACCAGCAGGGCCCTACTAAAATAACCGTGGGTTACAGCTGCAAGGCATAGACTCTCTCTGAGGATGAGTACCTAAGGAAGTCGTAAGTCAATGGATAGACAAAGACAAGGACCCTAGAGGAATCTTCAGTCTCTGGCACCTAAAGCTACAGAAAACATTAAACATAGCCCAACTCTTAGCCTAGTTAACATAACAGCATGGTAAAGGCTTGTTTACCTTAGGTTCTACTACATGATACATCATGTTCCCCTTTCAGCAAAAATTTACCAGACATGCTAGGAAGAAAAAACGCTTTGCAGAGACAAAGCAATTACTAGAATCAGGCTCAATATGACGAAGATGTTGGAATTATCAGACAAATATCTTAAATAAATATGATTAATATGTTAAGAGATTTAATGGATAAAGTAGAAAACATGCAAGAATAGATGGGTAGTGTAAGCAGAAAGATGGAAAATATTAAGAGCAATCAAAAGATAAATGCTAGAAATCAAAAACACTAACCTAAATCAAGCATGCCTTTGAAGGGATCATCAGTAGTCTGGACACAGCCAAGTTTATCAGCAAGCTTAGATAGGTCAATAGAAACTTCACAAACTGAAGTGCAAAAGAACATCCAAGAATATTTGGGGACAATTTCAGATGATGTATCAGATATGTAATTGTAATACCAGAAGGATAGAAAGAAAGGAGCAGAAGAAATATTTGAGGTTAATAATGGATGAGAATTTTCCAAAATCTGTGTCAAGCACTAAACCACACGACTAGGACACTCAAGCAGGAGAAAATCAAGCAGGATAAATACCCCCAAAATATATACTTAGGCATAACATATTCAAACTGCAGAAGACCAAAGACAAAGAGAAAATCTTGAAAAAAGCCAGAGAAAAACATCTTAGGAGAACAAGGGTAAGAATTACAGCTGACTTCTCATCAGAAACCATGCAAGCAAAAAGAGAGGAAAGTGAAATACTTAAAGTGTTGAAAAACAAAACCAAAATAACTGCTATAGTAAGCAGAATTGTGTCTCCCCCTCCCTGCATAAGATATGCTTATGCCCTAACTTCTGATACCAAGGAATGTGACAATTATGAGTTGAATTGTGTCCTCAAAACTCATATATTGAAGTCCTAAACCCCAGTACCTCAGAACGTGACCAAATTTGGAAATAGGATTGTTGCAAATGTCATAAATTAAAATGAGGTGATTAGTGTGGGCCCTAATCCAAATATGACTGGTGTCCTTGTAAAAAGGGGGAATTTGGACACAGATGCATGCATACAGGTGAATGCCATATGAAGAGGAAAGCTGAGTTCAGAATGATATAAGCCAAGGAACAACAAAAATTGGTAATAAACCCCAGAAGTTAGAGGAGGTATGGAATAGGTTCTTCCTCCCAGAAACTAATCCTGCTAACATCTTGATTTGACTTCTAACCTTCAGAACTATGAAACGGTAAATTTCTGTTATTTAACCACTTTGTTGTGGTACTTTGTTATAGCAGACCTAGCAAACTAATAAAGTGAACTTATTTGTTGATGGGGTCTTTGCAGTTGTAGTTAAGGATCTTGAGATAAGATCATTGTAGATTTAGGATGGGCCCTAAGTCCAGTGACTGGTGTCCTTATAAGAGAAAGGAGAGAGAGATTTGAGACACAGAGAAGGTGGCTATGTGAAGATGAAGGCAGTGACTGCCACAAGTTGAAGAATACCAGGAGCCACAGAAGCTGAAAGAGGCAAGGAAACATTCTTCCCTAGAGCCTTCAGAGAGAGTGTGGCCCTGCCAACACCTTAATTTCAGACATTTGGCCTCCAGAACTGTGAGAGAATAAATTTCTGTTGCTTTAAGCCATCCAATTTATGATAATTTGTTATAGCAGCCTTAGGAAACTAATACATTGTTTCATATCAGGAAGTAGGGTGATGCTATAACAAATACCTAAAATTGTGGAAGTGGCTTTGAATTTGCGTGTTGGGTAGAGGCTGAAAGAATTTTAAGGTGCATGATAGGAAAAGCCTAGATTCTCGTGAGAGCTCAGAAGGAAGTGAGGCAGATGAAAGACAAAGCTGCTGTCACCTTAGAGAATACAGACATTGTCATGAACAGAATGCTGCTAGAAATATGAATGTTAAAAGTGCCATTGGTGTGGTTTCAGAAGGTTATGAGGAATATGTTATTGGTAACTGGAGGAAAGAGGATTCCTGTTATAAAGTGGTAGAAAACTTGGGTGAATTATATTCTACTGTGTGGTGAAAAGTAGAACTTTAAGCAATGAACTTGGAAATTTAGCAGAGGAAATTTCCAAGTGAAGTGTGGGATTTACAATCTGGTTTTTCCCTTGCTGCTTACAGTAAAATCTGAGAGGAAAGAGATAAATTGCTTGTCGTATCAACTTCAAGTAGTTGTGGTTGTTATATCTTCTCCCCCCCCCCCAGTTTTTGTGTGTGTGTGTGTGTGTGTGTGTGTGTGTGAATTTATATATTAATTTTTAGCTCCCACCAATCAGTGAGAACATGTGGTATTTCTCTTTCTGTGCCTGACTTGTTTCACTTAATATAATTCTCTCAAGGTCCATCCATGTTGTTGCAAATGGCAGTATTTCATTCGTTTTTATAGCTGAGTAGTATTCCATTGTGTAGATGTACCACATTTTCCGTATCCACTCATCTGATGATGGGCATTTGGGCTGGTTCCAACTCTTGGCTATTGTAAAGAGTGCTGCGATGAACATTGGGGAACAGGTATACCTTCGACTTGATGATTTCCATTCCTCTGGGTATATTCCCAACAGTGGGATAGCTGGGTCGTATGGTAGATCTATCTGCAATTGTTTGAGGAACCTCCATACCATTTTCCATAGAGGCTGCACCATTTTGCAGTCCCACCAACAATGTATGAGAGTTCCTTTTTCTCCGCAGCCTCGCCAGCATTTATTGTTCATAGTCTTTTGGATTTTAGCCATCCTAACTGGGGTTAGATGGTATCTCAATGTGGTTTTGATTTGCATTTCCCGGATGCTGAGTGATGTTGAGCATTTTTTCATATGTCTGTTGGCCATTTGTATATCTTCCTTAGAGAAATGCCTACTTAGCTCTTTTGCCCATTTTTTAATTGGGTTGCTTGTTTTCTTCTTGTACAGTTGTTTGAGTTCCTTATATATTCTGGATATTAATCCTTTGTCAGATATATATTTTGCAAATATTTTCTCCCACTCTGTTGGTTGTCTTTTAACTCTTTTAATTGTTTCTTTTGCTGTGCAGAAGCTTTTTAGTTTGATATAATCCCATTTGTTTATTTTTCCTTTGGTTGCCCGTGCTTTTGGGGTCATATTCATGAAGTCTGTGCCCAGTCCTATTTCCTGAAGTGTTTCAAACTAACACTTCACCTTAAAGAACTAGAAAAACAAGAACAATCCAAACCTAAAGTTAGCAGACGGAAAGAAATCATTAAGATCAGAGCAGAACTGAATGAAATTGAAAACCAAAAAACAATTCAAAAGATCAACGAATCAAAAAGTTGGTTTTTTGAAAAGATAAATAAAATTGACAAACCATTAGCATGGCTAACAAAAAAAAGAAGAGAGAAGACTCAAATAACAAAAATTAGAAATGAAAAAGGCGATATTACAACTGATTCATCTGAAATACAAGGAATCATTCGAGACTACTATAAACAACTATACGCCAACAAATTTGAATCTTTTATAGTAGTTTCATACTGTTTCTTCTTTTGAAATCTCAGCCCATATCAACAATTGTTAAAACTTCACATGGTTTCTAAGGCTCTCTTATTCTTCTAGCTCAATCACATCTTTTACTGTCTACTTATTCCTTACTGGAACACTTTTCTTAGAGAACCTATGCTTTTTATGCTTGATAATGTTGTTTGACCTACCCAGAGTAGAGATGTATCTTTAGATCCAGGAACATACACTGGCAACCATAAATAAGATAAGAAAACATTCTTCAGAATAATTCTGTAGTATAATTCTTAAAATTTAAATGTGGCTAATAGCATTCTTTAAAATAAAATTTCACTTGCAATTAAGAATTAAAGAAAAAAATGTATTTCTGACCATACTATCCTTCTTCAGCCCCTTCTTGATACTCTGTATTCCCATACCACGCAACCTTAGGCCGTACACTGTTGGCCTCTCAGTCTTAGGTAAGAGAAGCAACCCGAACCACTCCTGATGAGGGGAGTTCTCTGTTGTGCTAGGAAATGAGCACAGAGGCTTCTGGCATCCAAGGTTAGAATTCCCAATACAGTGTTCTGTAGAAACAGGTTGTGGGTGATTGGGCATATAAATATACTTTGTATAGGAAGCTAATTATAACAATAATTCTATTTTAAAGTAGGGTAGTGGCTTATTTTATTATAAGATTTTAATTAATAAACCTAAATATTTGATAAGTCAAGATATTTATTCAATCAGTCAGAACAGAGGTTATTTTATATGAAACTGATAAAAGTAAGGATAATTGATTGGGAGTGGGGATAGGAGGTATGGGGAAAGCCCAGAATTGTATTTGATCATGTTCTCAGCCATCTTCCTCTGTATTGGGGAATGGTGATAGTGGTGACTACTTCTTCCCTATTAATACCTGCAGCCCCTAAGCATAATTGTAAGTTGCTGTAATGTAAATATCAGGAACATGACCTGAATAGAATTTTTAAATAAGTGAAACTTTATTTGCAGGACTTTCACTTGTCTTCTATTCTCTCCCTCATGGTGTTCCCCAGCCCCTCTGGTATGTAGTATTCTTTTATAAGCTTCCTGCCTACCCATGGTATTCTTCTTTTTTTCTTTTCCTTTCCTTGTCTCTATGCAACTGTAACTAACCTATTTTGTCCGAGGTGTCCTAGGTAACCTAGGTGACCTGCTAATTACTGGTAAACTATTTACCAATGATACCATCACTCTGGAGAATGCTATTTGCATTTTGAGAAGCTGGTCCTGCCGAGTTAGTGAATTAACTATAAAATAGTCTCATTAAGATTATGAAATATTGGGTGGACAACTATTTTGAGCAAGAGAATTTTTTTCATTGGTCATTAATTTTAGCATGTAATCCACAAGCCATTTTATTATATTTATGAAAACAGTTGTAGTAGACCTAACAAATTTACAAATTCAAATAAACTTTAAGAATGAGTATTATAACCTTTATGAAATAAGGCAGAACTATGCCTGTTTTAATTTTTGTTCATCTGAGTTCTTTTGTATATCTCCTATGGCAAATTTCAAAAGTAGTGTTTCAAGGTATTCTATAGTCAATCTCATCATTGTTAATTCATAGATTATTAAACCATCCAGCATTATGATTTAATAAAATAAATTTTATTGTATAATTTAAGGGATATATAATACAAATTCCATTTTAAGGTTTTCATTTTCTTTTTAAAATGTGAAATGATTAGGTTTGTAAACTTTGTTTCTGTGAATACAGGCTACTTTCCTGAGCCAACAATATAAAAAGTTCAAAGAAAAATAGTGAGATGGTCATACAGAAATTTAAAATCCTGTTGGGGAAACAAGGCGCAAACATATGCAAATTAAATTTAAACACAAGAGTCCTAGATAATATTCTCTTCTACACTGAGGGCAGGAAAAAGAAAAATATGAATTGAGGTAACAAATAATGAGGCTGAAATAGAAAATAGGTTAATTCCGATGTGTGGGAGGTATCTGATTAAATGAGGAAAAGGAAGTGAACTAATGGTCACTTAAGTAGTATTCTTATATTACTGGGAAGCCAAACTCTTCCTTTTCCATGCCATACATACTTCAACTTTACCTATTGGAGCATTTGCTTTCGACAGTGCAAAGTATCTTGGTTGAGGATTTCCTTACATTGATGCAACAATTCTGTACTCCAGGGACTTTTATGGGTTGACTTGGAGAGATCAAATTATAGCATGTAAAACATTATTTCTATGAGAAAATATGCTTTATGTAATTGTAGATAAATCTGGAAGTTACCAAATTTTAAAGAATCTAAGTTATTTCTTATAGGCAGGCAGCACATTTTAGTGGTTTTATGCATGAGTTCTGGTAGACACACTGGATTAAAATCCCAGTTCTACTTCTTAATAATAGTGTGCAGTATTGTACAAATTACTCACTACCATGTTTTCCCCATCCATAAAAATAGAGATACCTTCACATGGCCACATGAAACTGGAGGGTCAGCTATGCTGGAAGAAGCTGGCCTCACTCATTCATCTGGCAGGTGGTGCTGGCTGTTGGCTTAGTTCTCCTCCTTGTGGGCTGTCATGCTACGTGAGATAGAGTGACTTCCTTTCATGGAACCTCAGGACAGTGCTCCAAGATGACAAGGAGGAAGTTACAACCCTCTCAAAGCCGAGGCCGTGGATCTCGAACAGCATCATTTCTACTGCATTCTATAGAACAAAGCAAGTCACTTGACCAACCCAGATACAAAGAGATGGAGAAATAGACACCACATCTAGAAGGGAGTTGAAACAAAGGGGCACATATACAGGGATAGGAGGAATTTGTGACCATTACCATTAAGCAGTCTTTTACTTGTAGTCTCCTCTGGGGCATGTGGGTAACCCCAAAGTAAGACATTAGCTTAATAAAGCAACAAAGGAAAAAAAATAAGACTATCTTATAGAGTTGTGCTGATATTAAATAAGAAACACATTTGAAAATTACTTAGCCCAATGCCTGGCATATAAGTCCTCATCAG
Organism: Cynocephalus volans; assembly: GCF_027409185.1. Lineage (NCBI taxonomy): Eukaryota > Metazoa > Chordata > Mammalia > Dermoptera > Cynocephalidae > Cynocephalus > Cynocephalus volans. The sequence goes on along the minus strand of NC_084460.1, from coordinate 274,648,040 downwards.
ATATAAATGATGATGACAATGATTAATGGTTCAATGATTAGGACAACACCAGGGAAATCAGTGGTGGTTTTGGTATAGATGAGTGAACAGATGAAAGTATTATTTTTGAAAGATTAACTTGGTGCCATTGAACAGGACAAATAGCATTTGGAAGAGATTGGAGAAACAGAAACTAGTTAAGAGGCTATTATAATAGACTAGTTGTAAGGTTATGAAGAATTGGAATGAATGTAGTGGAATGAAAAGTACAGATGTAAAAAAACATTTTGATGAATAAATGACTAGTTGTCCTTTTTGATATGGTTAAAGAAAAGTTTTTTAAGATAAGAGGAAGATAAAGAGACACAGCAAATTATAGTATTGCTGAGTTCACTTTGTAAAATGTCCAAGTCAAGTCTTAATAGCAATATTTATATCAGCGATTAAGAAGCAGTAGAACATGAGTCACATCTGGCTATCAACTTAATGTCATCTGATTCATAATTATATAAATTCCATTGTGAAGTGGATGAGAGAAACATTTTATATCTCTCTTTCAGAACTCAAACAAAGCTTAAATCAAATGCTTTAAATGTGAGTGGCCCTCGGTTATATGTGTTTTCTCTGTGGCCCATTCTTTTTTATGTAGTGTATTAATTCTTTAAAGCCACTGAGGAAAGAATGGCAAATATTCGTTATCTCTCCTGACTATTGCAATTGACTGTATTGGCTATCTAAAGGTCTCTTTGAGAAAGATTTTCACATCCAGACTTGGGGAAGAGAGTGCTATGATTAATTAGTAGTGTTTACCACAAATGAGGGAAAGACTGGTAGCACACGTGCTACCTTATTTGCCATTTCTATGCGAAGGTGTCATTATATCAGCACTAACATGATAAAATGACTAATTCACTTTCTATATCAATTAGAAGGTAATATGTAAATATATAAATGAGTGAAGTATTTTATTGTTTACAGATCACTTTCATATGCAATTCAGAAGTTACTTAGCAAATGGAAATAATATATCTTTAGTTTCTTGAAAATCTTAGGGAAACTGAGCCAGTACTAGTTGCATACTTTTTAATAATATTTATCCAAAAAAGAACTATGTTAAAATATTAAAATCTCTTAGTAGCTTTGTTCACTTCTATAATTTTTTTTAGAAAAGAGCCTTAAAGTGTAATTTAGTTCATTTTTTAAAACCATTTAAAACATTTCTAAGCAATGAAACATTTTATTTTTTATTTCACTAAAAGGATTTTTATTTTTTGTAGCCCACTATACACTTTCTGTTATTTCTGGGTTACTTTATTAGTTAGTTTCTTCTTTGTGTTTTCACTCTAGAAAGGTTGTGTATATAAAGAATGTGGATATGTAACCAATCTTCTTGCAGACATCTTTGAAATTAAAAATACATTGCCTTTTTCACAAACACAGTTGAGTCCTTACAAAAGATGAAATATTTTAATTATCTGATACATAATAGTCAGTAACCATATGAATTCTGACTTTTAACAACAAAATATTTTCGGAAAAAGCACATAAACAAGTCTTTTAATAGTATTCTATTGTTTTAAGGAAGGAATTTAATTTGAGTTTTTAGTATTCTCCTGTGATTCTACTGCTGTGATGCTACTGTGCTCTGCCAGTTATATCCAGAATATTGCTAATCAATCTTAGAGATAGTACTTTTTCAGCTTTAATGCTCAGTCAATATAATTCTTAATGGGGTTCTGTATTTTACCTCCCAGATTCTAGCCTGTGTAATATGAACTTTCCCCTGCATCCTTAAAAGTAAAACTTAAATTATACAGAGAGTGGTAGTGTGTTCTCTTTAAAATACACATTTTCCCATAGATAACCATAAAGAGAAAGGAGCAATGTTATGTTCTTAAATTTGAAAATTTATATAAAATGGGCAAAGTCTTTCAAAGTATGTAGCATATCAAAGCTAATCAAAAAGAAATAGAAAATCTGAATAACTCTCTTTTAAAGCCACCAGAACCACTGCCGTTATTCCAAGAATGGATTAATCCATTCATGAGGGTACAGTCCTCACAATCTGATCACCTCATTAAGGCTCCACCTTTCAACCACCACTATAGGATTTCCCACCCTCTTAACACTGTCAATGTGGTGGGTTAAGTTTCTAATACATGGACTTTAGGGGACACAGTTCAATCCAAAGCATTCCACCCCTGGCCCCCAAAGTTCATGTTGTTCTTACTGGTAAATACATTCATTCCATCCTCCAAATCTTAACTTATTTTAACTTAAAAGTCCAAAGTTTCAAGGTCCCATCTATGAAATCAAAGCAAGTTATGTACTTCCAAGTTACAATGAGGAGGACAAACATAGGGTACATTTCCCTATTCAAAAAGGGATTAATAGGCCAAAAGAAAAGGATAACAAGTCCTAAACAAGTCTGAAACCCAGCAGGGCAGGCATTAAATCTCAATGCTGGTTAATCATGTATCAACTCCATGTTTCACATTCTTTGCACACTGGTATGGGCTCCTAGGTCCTCAGGCAGCTCTGCTTTTGTGGCTTTTCTGGTCTCCAGTAACACTTTAGCTCTCCCAGGCTGGCATTGAATGCTGATAACTCTACAGATCTGGGGTCTCCATGGCAGTCCCACTTCCACAGCTCCACTAGGCATGGTGCTGATGGGGTTTCTCTGCTGCAACTCCTACCCCATGTTTCTGCTCAGCATCACTCTAGAGAAAGCTGTATGTGGTGACTCTGCCTCTGTGACAGTTTTCTTCCTGGGTCCCCAGGCTTTTCCATAAATCCTTTGAAATTGGGGTGAAGGTTCCCAAGCCTTCTCAGTTCTGGCATTCTGTGAGCCTGCACGAGGATATAGTCCTCATAATCCAATCACCTCTTCAAGACACCACCCTTTCACCACCACAATAGGATTTTCCACCCTGTTAACACTGTCAATATGGGGGTTAAGTTTCTCATACATGTACATTTGGGGACACAATTCAATCCAAGTCACTGATAAATTAAAAGCATTTCCATTATAATCAGGAATAAAACAAGAATATCTCCTTTGGTCACTTCTATTCATTATTAAACTGGTGAGCCCATCCAGCATGGTTGGAACCCCCTAAATAATAATAAAGTTACTAGGATTAAGTGAAAGAAATTAAACTGTTATTATTTGAAGATAATATGTTTAGATAATAGAAGACTAAAAGAAGCTATAAATATGTCATTAGAATAAGAAAGTTTAGCAAAGTTGTGGTATATGTTTAATATATAAAAGTTAGTTGTATTTTTAAATCCCTTTTATAATTGAAACAATAAATATTAAGTCGAGTAGGAATACATCCAACATTTTAAATATGTGTAAGACTTTTATAGAAGAAAATGTTAAAGATTTATTGAAAGAAATGAAAATGACCTGAATAAGTTAAGAGATATGCCATATTTATTCATGTATTCTTTTCTCTTTACTGTGATTTCCTAAGATGTGAGAAAGACCCATTTTCATAGGCATTGCTCTTCATTTTGAAAAGGGGTTAGTCAGATCTCACCAGAGGCATGGCCAGTTCTTCAGTATCTTGTATCACTTACTTTACATCATTTTGAAGCTCTTCCTCCACAGAGATTTATTAGGCCAGGACATTCTTCTGGTGTCATTCAGATACTGTAACTGTTACACTGTCTCTCATTCAGTTTTCAAGCAAAAATGAAGTCTTTAAATTATTTTTTTTATCCTTGCAGACTTTGCCTTCAAAAGAAACAACATTTTTAAATACTACACAAATGTCTTGCCTGCAGTCAGCTTCAACCTGGAGTAGCTGCAAACATAATTCAAAGTCTCAGATATTAAGAGAACATTTATCAGAGTTAGATTCCTCTTTCCATTCTGTTCTGTCACTGCCGTCAGGTAAGCCTCCTCATAAAATTTTTAAGTAACTCTGGATATTTTCTAAAGTAAAATCTAATCCTATAAATACAGGAAATCTAATAAAATTTTATCAATTATTTTGTCACTAGATGATAGAACTAAACAATTCTCATAGAGCAATTAATCTGGTCACATGAGGAATTAATATTCTGTGTAAGTTGATTCTTTCTAAACCAATTTGATTTATTTTGGGAAGTAACTAGCTTTTAATCTCCTTTTACTTTACTATTAAATTTTGAGCATTTTATTGATAAAATGGCTGTTCTGTTGAAATGTTTCTTAGTAATAGTAATTCAGTGTTGTTTTCTACTGTATTGTTGTGCATGGAGTTTTTCCCTGCCGTGTAATATTCCTCCACTTATAATCTGCATTGCATTTTTCCAAGAGGGAAGAAAACTTTTCATCTGTAGCTACAGTCAACCTTTGAACCTCAGTAATGTCTATAATCTTTAACTAAGTAAATGAGGCATTTATATCCTCACATACCTAAGGTGGTTTTAAATTTCCAGTTCTTGAATTTTTTGAAAAACCTTTCTAGTCCTGTTTATATTAGAAATAAAGTAAATATTTAGGGTAGAAAGGAGACATGCCTCAAATTGGTTATCTCAGGTTCTTCTCTTTATTGGAGGATATCTCAAATGGCCTTCTGTTTCCTTTTCAATGTGTGGTTCTAATCATCTTTTAAATTCTAAAAATCAGGGGACTGCTTCTCTTTGTGAAGCAATATTTTTTGTAGCTATCCCCTTGCCTGGAATCTTAGTTTAGTTTTTATTAGCATTATAGTAGCTTCTTAGCTACAACATACTTTGAAGTAAGTTTCTAACAGGAACTATTTTATTCCATCTTTGAGAAAACCTTAATAGTAAGAATAAATAGTAATCAATATAGCAATAATAATGCAGCTAACATTTGGTCTTGGCATACACTGGGCACTATATATACTAAGCACATTACATTTTCTTGTTTAATTCTCAGAACAACCCCATGAGCATAAATACTGTTGTCCTCTTCATCAATTTACATGAGAAAATTAACCTCAGAGATATTAAATTATTCACCCAAGATTACTCAGCTAATAAATGATGGAGCAGGATTTGATCTGAGGTAGTCATTCTCCAGAACCACACTCCTAACCAGTACTCTTTACTCCCTTTTCTTATTAGCTAATTTGTTTCTCTGACAACATAACCCTAAGATCTGGTATAGATCCTAAGACAGTTATGCCCCCTCTTATAAGTAAGATTAGCTTTTTTCCTTCTAGCTAGGATTATCCATTTCTTCTTGCATTCATTTAATAAAAATCCCAATACCTACTAGATACCAGGTACTAAGTAGGTGCTTGGAGTATAAATACAAATACATCCCTCATGCTACTTGCAACCTAGTTTAAGACAATGGAAATGTAAACTAATAAGTGAATAAAGTGCTATGAAATATTTTAATACAAGCCCACTGGTCATAGTGTGGATACTAGAAAAGAAATATAGGTGGAACAAGGACGTTTTTTAATCATATCATGTTTTCCCACAAGTCACAAAGAACAGTGGTAAAATAGGTGATATTTTCTTTATAACAGGATTTCTTTGGAGAAACAGACTTATATTTATGTAACTGGAAAATATCAGAATCCTGAAATGTTTAAGCAGCATTTTATGGGAGAATATTTAACTTATATCCTCATTTTCCTGTCCCTTGGTACAAACTCAATAATGATATTCATGAACCAATTTTTTCTTTTTGCATATTTTTCCACACTTGAATATGGACCTGACATTAAAATAATTATTCATGGGAAAAATACATCTTCTCTTTGTTTAAAATCCAGACTCTTACTGGATTTATCCTGATTTATGTGTTCAAAACTAATTTTCTTAAAAATAAATACCTTTTTGTATTAGCAAAACTTTGTGTACCATTAACTGCTTTATCAAATATTTCTTCACGTTTCTCAGGGAAAAGTTTAGGCATCTATTAATGAATGCTTTTTAAGATGATTTTGTTTTTACATTCTTAATTGACAGAAAAAAAAACCCTTTAATAAATGTGAAGCACATCTACTTTATTCCTTAGCTCCCCATAGGTTGTCAGATTATAGACTATGAATGTAGTAAATTGAATCTCTCTCCCTTAGTCTCTATTTAAAGGAAGAGAGCTAGTTTATCAGTAGGTTTTAATCTTTGTAAAAGTAGAGTCATTTGTGATTTATGTTAGTAAGCTAAGGACATGTGAAACTTGATGTTTTCATAAAAGGTTGCGTCTGAATTATAGTGGGTTTCCCTCAAGTAATTAAAACCATGTAATTGTATCTTTTGGAAACCTTATTATTTCAAGTACAGACTCTGTAGGGGTGGGGTGGAATGGATTTGGAGTCAGCCAGGTTGGGCTATAAGAAACCTGGCTTTCTTAAAGACCTCTGGGGTGCATTTGTTTTCATTCATTTTTGAGTCGTATTTATTAATATTTACAATTAGTGTTCACCTTATGCACTATTTTAGGAAGTTCATGAAGTTGTTCATCTGTTAGTTTTTTAATTTGTTTATTAAATACACCTAATCAGTAATTTCCAAAATACTGCTACCAACATTCTTGGAAAAAGTACTTTGCCACTTCTGATAGCTGTGAATTTTCAAACTTTTGCTTATTTTTCTTAGCTTATGTGGTAGTTATAGAAAGAAAACAATCTTAATATTACAGTCTGTAAGGAGTGCTGTTCACTGAAAATACTTATGTAACTTTATTTTTCCAGATGTGCCTCTTCATTTTCACTTTGAAACATTGTTAAAAAACACTGAATTAAAAGGAGACCTTGCCGAAAATAAATTTGTAGGAGACTGTATCATATCTCCATCACCTGGTATGTCACATTTACAAATCTTGTACATTACATACCTTTATATCCTTCATATTTATTATTTTCACATTCTAAGGAAATAAAATTTAACAAAAGAATAAATGTAAATCGTTAATTTTTAAAATTCACTTCTCACAAATCACACATACACCAGTAGAAAATACACAAAAGCAATCTTAACAAGAAATATGTGATGCCTATTGGGTGAAGATTATGAAATATTATTGATAAATATAACAGAAAATTTAATAAATATGGAGAAACAACATTCCTGCATGGTAAGATTAATAAGTGTATCAACTCTTCCTATTAGTACTAATGCAATGTAACTTGAAGTTCTAATAGAATTTGATTAAATAATTCTAAAGCCCATTGGGAAGACTTAACAGAGGAAAATATAAAACGTATTGCTGGAAAAAGTAGTAAGAAAATCTAGCCCAACCACTTATGGAAACATGCCAGAAATCTATACTAGTTAGTGCAGGTTCCATTTTGCTTATATTTAAGAAACTAGATCCGTGAAGCAGACTACATAGTTTATACTTTATTATATAACCAGGGAAGAATTACATATCAGTTGGAAAGTGGAGAACCGTTTGATAAACAGTATTGTGATTCTTTCTGAGTGAAGTTTTTCACACTCATTTCATACTATGAATTAGAATATAGTTGGTTCCAAGGATGTTAAATAAAATGTTAAAACTATAAAATAAAATTTGAGGAAATCATAATGAAACATTTATGAGTGCTATGAATGGGGGTGAGGACACTGTCTATGCTTGGAAGCAATTAGAAGAAAGAAAAACTTCAGCATATTTTGATTATCTGCAGTTAAAATCTTGTTAACATAAAAAAAGTCATATAAACTAAGATAAATTATTTCCAGATGAAATAATCATCTACCTCAAAAACTCAAAAGTCAAATGAATGCCTGTTAGAACTAGAGTTTTATTATAAAATATATTTATAAAAGTCAGCACGTTTTATAAATGCTAGTCACAACTAGATAGACTATATAAAGGAATAAATTATCTTAGATACATTGACAATGAAAATATAAAATATCTGAGATTAAACTTAACAAGGACCTACATGAAGAAAACTTCAAAAATTTACTGAGGAACCTAAGAGGGACCTTCCTATATGGAGAAATACTGTCCTGTGAGAAGACAATATTGTAATTTATGTCAGTTTTCCCCCAATTAATTTATAAATAGAATGTAATTCTAATCAGAATTATAGAAGTATTCTTTTGGAACAAAGTTATTCTGAAGTTTATCTAAGAGGTAAAATGTTGAAGAATAGCTAAAATAATTTTAAAGATCAATAGGAGGAGGTGTCAGATACCAAAATGTACTATAATAAAGATATAATCATTAAAATATGGTGGTACTGATGGAAGCCAGATCAAGGGAACTAAGTAAAAAGCCTGGATACAAACCCATTGGTTCGTTATATGATAAAGGTGGTGTTTCCTGTCAGTGAGGAAAGGATGGCCTAGTCAATAAGTAATAATGACAACAAATTCTTATGAAGCATTCCTTATATTTAATCTGTACAATCCTGCAAGATAGGTATTATTATTATTCTCCTTGACTAACCTTCCCCAAATTACAGTTGAATAGGAGTAAAGCACAAGAAGTCTGGCTCAGAGTCTATGCTCTAAACAACTAGATTTCTTCTGTAATCATTGGCATTAACATTGACTCTCTGGAAAAAAATAAAATGAGATCCCTTCGTGATACAGCACATTGAAACAACTTAAGATGGATGAACATTAAAATACATTTCAGATGGATTAAAGAGTTAAATGTTCAAAATGATATCTTTAAAGAATTAGAAGAAAAACTACGTATACTCCTTGGTAATAATAGTGAAAATGATTGTAGATAACATTTCCTGAGAGCTTAAGTGTTGGACTCTGTACAAATGCTTACTATTTCTGCCTGTTATATTAATAAGTTTAAACATTACAATCATCAATTCTGGCACGACTGTAGTAAAAGCAGCACCCTCAACTATTTCAGAAAACATTAAGAATTGATAAAAACCTTTTAGGAAGCACTGTGAAATGCATTACAAGGCCTTTAAACTATGTATTTTTTTTTAATGAGCTCAGTGTGGTTAAAAAAAAACAACAAAAAAACTACCTTGTTTACTTTTGTTATTTACTCACAATAAATGTTGACTGAACTGTTAACTCTGTAGTCTGACCCAGTTATTCTATTTCAAAGAATGTAGTCCTAAATATGAAACCTTTATTCACAAGTATATTCATCTCAACATTTTTTGTGATAATCAAAAATTAGCACCAATGTGTAGTGCATAATAGGGATATGGTTAGCTACACACTGCAGTGGAATATGCAGCCGTAAAAAATATCTTAAAAGTTCATGTAATGATGGAAACATTTACCAAAGAATGGTGTGAAATAAAAGGATGAAAATATATTACTTCTGTGTTTGGTACAATTATAACCATGTAAAAATGTTCACTCTTCTATCAACCAAATGCAATGTGTGTACCTTGTTGGAATCCTGATTTGAACAAACCAGCTCTGTACACACACACACACACACACACACACACACACACACACACACACACACACACACACACACACACACACACACACACACACACACACACACACACACACACACACACACACACACACACACACACACACACACACACACACACACACACAATTTTTGAAACAACCAGAGAAATTTGAACATAGATTAGCTATTAGATATTAATGCACTATTGTTAATTTTTTTAGATGTAATAATGCATTGTGGTTACGTAAATACACGCACACTTCATCAATTACTTTGTTAGATTCATGCTGACATATACGTAAATAGAAAGATATGTCTGGTACTTGCTGTTGAATACTCCAGCAAAAAAACATGGTGGGAGACATATGAAACGAGATAGGTTATGAGCTGACCATTGCTGAAGCTGAATAATAGGTAACTGGGAGTACATTATTCTAGTCTCCTTTTGTGTTTGCTTGAAAATTTTCCACAGTAAAAAGTTAAAGAGAATGGAAAAAGAATGAAAGTACCAAAGGCAAGGAACAATTATTTATGCTTAGGGTAAAAAAGATTAAAGAAGTACAGGAAAGGATAGGTTATGTTCAGGTACTTTTTCATGATGTAATTCCACTCAGTATTTATCCTGAGACTAAACTTTTTCAAAAAGGAAAATGTGTACCCTTGAAGATGATTTTAAGAATGTGCATAATAGCAATAATAATAATATGATCATGGTAATATCTATCATGCCCAGCAGCTAGAGAATAGCTAAATAATATTGTCTCTAATCAGGAGTGTTAGGTAACCATGTAAAAAAATAGTGAAGAGTGAATTACAACATAAAAAATACCATTAATTTATTCTAAATAAAATTATTTCATATTTGAATATGTATGAATTATGAAATATGAACTATGAAATTATGAAATTCATAATTATGAAAGAGAATATGCAAAAATGAAAGAATAGTCATGTACCGTTTAATGATGTTTCAATGACAGACCCCATATAAGATGTTAGTCCCATAAAATTATAATGGAGTTAAAAATTCCAGTCACTTAGGGATATAATAACCATTGTAGTGCAATGCATTACTCATGTAGGAGCAATAGTCTATACCATATCGCCTAGGTGTGTAGTAGGCCATACTATCTAGGTTTGTGTAAGTACACTTTACGATGTTCACATAATGAAATTGGTGTTATAACACTGCGCTCTAAGCAACTGAGCTAACCGGTCAGCCTTTACAGAACATATCCCCTTAATTAGGCAATGGGGACATGCTCTAAGGTGATTATATTTCTTCTAATGTTGCTATACTATTTATCTGACTTAAAAAATAAGGCAATATAAATATGTCAGGCACAGAAATAATAGTAATGTATCATTAATGTAATGACTTTAGTAATGGAAAGTTAAGACAGGTATAGAACACATTTGAGTTAATATTAGGGAAATCAATGAAGTGTTCTTTTGTATCCTAATCTCTCATTCCCTATCACTTCCACCCCAGATAAGTAAGCATTAATTAGGTTTTATCTGATACATCTTTCTTAAATAGCTGGTCATTAATTTTTCTTTTCCCCTTAGTGATTTTTACAGAATTAAGTAAAACTAGAGTTCAGTATTTATTGAGCATCTACTCTGTGTCAGGCAGACTATTAAGTGCTGAAGAATCAAAAATGAATTACAAGAAATAAAGAAATTATACTAGAGGAAACTAGACACAACGAGCTATTACATAGTATGATAGGCATAGATACATGATAAAAAATATTCTATAAAGAGGAAGTGTATAACTCTGCTTAAGAGAAGGAAGAAGTTAAGGGACATGAGAAATGGTCAAGATGAACCCCAGAAAGATGATGCCAAGTGCTGCTTCAGCTACTTAACTGGAATTTACAAATGAGGAAGGGTGAAGTGTTTCACATCAGTGCTTCTCAAACTTTAATGTGCACACAAATTACTTGAGGGATTTTGCTAGAACACAGATTCTGATTCAAGTCCGGAATGGGGCCTGAGATTTTGCATTTCTAACAAGGGTCCAGGTGATTCAAATGCTGTTGGCACATACTGAGTAACAAGGCTTTAAATAAGGGAAACAAACACATGCCCTGTCATGAAAACATGAAACAGTGTGTAATGTGTTCAGGTACCTACAGGCAGGTTGGTAGACCTGTAGGGTAAATTGTGTGAAGGTAAGTAGACAGATCTGTGCCTTGACACAGAGCTTGGATTTATCCTGTACTATCCATTAGATTTTGCAATTACTGACTTCAGGCAACACGGAAATAGCGGAATATCAAATTGTAGTGGGTAGAAGAATTAATATAAGATTAGTCTCATCATGAGGAAATACAAGACAAAACCAATTTAAGGGCCTGTACTTATCAAAATATTCAAGGTTATGAAATACAAGGAAGACAGTGGAACTGTTTAAAATACAAGACTTTAAAAGATACCTGACAATTGAATGCAATAAGTGACCAGAATTTTCTATAAAGAACACTATAGGGATAATTGGTGAAATTTGAATAAAGTCTATATATTAGCTAATAGTATTTCTTGATTTCGACAGTTGTAAAAATCTATGGCTATGTAAAATAATAACCTTGCTTTTGAGAAATATACATTGATATATTTAGGGGTGATGTGACATCATTTCAGCAATTTAATTTCACTTGAGTTTAGGGCAAATGCGATAAAATGCTAACATTTGGGGAATCTGAATGAAATGAAGAATTCTTTGTACTATTTCAATTTCTGTAAATCTGATATTATGTCAAAATAAAGTTTATTTTTTAAAGGGTGGATAGAGGAGGAACAATAGCTCCATAATTAACAAAAACCAGCCACAAAGCATACCTATAGTGCTAAAACAGCCTCCTAATCAATTTTTATTTCAATCACTGTAGCCAATTTTGTAGATTTCAAAATGCGAATCTAATTACATCACACTTGATTCCCAGCCCCACCCCTCTGAAACATTTGAGAAGGAATATTCTCATCAGAGGACCTCTAAAGCCCTACCTACACAGGCTGGCTCCTGACTGCTCAGTTCTCTCACCATGCTCCCTTACTCTACATTACACAGCTGCTGTCCAGTTCCCAAAGCTGTCGTGCTCCCTGCTGCCTTGGACTGTTGCATAGGCTATTCTCTCTTTCTTCCCCTAGCCCATCAGTTATTTCTGTTCACATTTGAAATCTTACCACTTCATCTGGGGAAGCCTGTCCTAGAGTTCTCACTAGTTCTGTATAATGCAATATCTCAATATCACGTACTTCTTTCTAGCATTCATTACAGTTGCATTCTTTGAGATAATGCTTGTAAAGAGCTGGTTTTGCTCACCATTGTGTCCCTAGGGTTTAGAATAGTGCTTGTCATGTAATTGGTTCTCTACAAAGTGACTTACTGAGTAAATAAATGCAAGGGAAGGAAAGAGAAAGGAGATATGAGAGATGCTGTGTCAAGGTGTAGTGTTTCAAAATGGACTCTTAAGAATTTGGGAAAGGCTGGGAGGGTTATTATCAATAGCATCTGTGAATAGAATGTGCAGACTGAATTGTCATACATTTCCTACTGTTTTAGGAGTCCATTAAAACCTTAAAAGACACTAAAGAATTTGAAGGAAAATGATAGTGAAGAAAACACTTGAATACAATTTTGTGAAAAACATCACCTTTTGTGACAGTTAAGATTCCTTCACAAAGTCTGGTGTGCTTTTAGAAGACAAGGGGAGTGGTGAATTGTTTGCAGAAGATAATAGAAGGGTGAATTGTCTGGGATTTGCTCAAATTACTGCAGCAAAATGTTCCCATTAAAACAAAAATGGGAACTAACTTTTTAAACACCTGCAAGTGCTAGGCACACGTACATTTTAAAATCTCTCACAATTCTAGTTGCCCTTTTTAAAGCATGAGTTTAGAATTACTCCTGCTATCTTGTTTTGTTTTCTTTTTAACATCTTTCTCTTTTTCTGGGTGGTGGGAAATCTTGGGGCCATCTTAGAACTCCACCTACCTACTACCACTTTCCCTGATCTCTGTAAGGTCGTCGTCATTTTCTACATCTAGCTTTTATGTCAGTCTGATTCTCATTCCTTTGCAGTTATTTTTTTTCCCCTTCTCTTGTAATTTTTAGGATATCTTCATCTGTGATGTGCTATACAATTATTATTTCATTTTCTGTTTGATATTCAAGTGAGTTCTTGAAATCTTAGGGTTAATGTTAATGATTCTGGAAAAAAAATGTGGCTATCATTTCTTCCAACAGGGCCTTCCCTTCATCCTCGCTATTCTGCTACCCTATTTTGGTTTGTCTTTCTTTCTTCTTCATATTTTCCATCACTTTATTCTGTCAAGTTGTGGAACTCCTCTTCCAGCCCGCAATTTTGGTTTTCTGCTGTGTCCATTCTGGCAGTCTAGTGATGATTTTGCTTTTAAATTTGAACAATCTTAATTTCCACTTGAGATTTCTGTAGAGGGGCCTTTGCGTGTTCCTCTTGGCAATATTGTTTTAAAGACTTGTTAATCTGTATTCTGTGAATGCTCCATTAACGATTTCTTGAGATGGTTCTTCCACTTGTTCATTGTACCTCTTTTTTGTTTTAGTGTCGGTATTTATCTTTGAAGCTGATATTCACTGTTAAGACTGTTCTACCACTGCTGTTTATGGGGCCATTTTGATGAGCAGGGTAGAGATTTACACTCTACACTATTTTCAGATAGAGTTGGATATGGGCAGGATGTTTCAAAGTTTCACTTGGTATTACACTCATCTGTCCAATCATCCATTTCTCTGCCCAAAGCTCTGATTTTGTTACCTATCAAGACAGATAATCTCATTAAATAGCCTGGCTGAAGTACTGGCATGTGCAGTCAATATATCAGTTGCTCCACATAACTGTTCCATGTCCTGTTCCCAGTTTTTATCTCCTCCAGGTCTAGAGCACCTTTAGTGTTGATCACACATTTTCATGAAGTACTTGCTCACGTGCTTCTGCTCTGGGTTTCTTCTTCAGTCACATTCCATATCATTAGTCTTTCAGAGATTCCCCACAAATTCTGCTTCACTTACAAGTTACCCTTTTTTCTTACAAGTGTAGATGTACATATCCATCCCTGTGCCTGGGTCTAAAATTTTCTCTATCATTTTTAGGGTGCTTTGCCATCTTGAAACCAGATTCGTGGTCACTACTGGTAGGATATGCCCTTTATTTCAGTGAAAAAGTTTGGTGCTTCAGCCTACATGTTGCTTTTCCATTCTTCTCCACATCTCCAAACTCTTCAAAAAAGAAGCCTATTTGGTTATTAAGACAACTGGAAATACGGGGTTCAAATGGACAATAACCATGACAATAAAGCTAACATTTATTGAACACCTGTCATGTCACATACCCTTTTACTAAGCAGGAATTAACTCATTTAATTCTCATAACCCCAAGATAGCTGCTATTATCTCTATTTTACGGATGAGACAACTGAGTTACAGAGATATTAAATGACTAATTCATTGTTTTTAAAAAGTGTGTCACTTTTTCATTGGTGCTTGTCACTGTCAGAGGTGGATAAAATCTGGTTCTTGCTCTCAGAGTCCCAGTCTGTTGTGACCCTAGTGAATCTTACCTGGTCCTGAATTATTTCCAGATCTAAGAGTAAGCAAGTACTAACTTTAGGATTCAAATCATATTCAGCCAAGATTTACAGATCTGAACTTTATGAACAGATCACCATCCCTTTTAATCCCCTTCAAAAAATGGAACAAATATAGGAAATTGTGCATTTCCTGAGGATGTTTTTAAGAAACCTTATTCCAGGTATTTCTAGTTTGAATTTTTCCATCTGGGTACGTTAGTATTTCATTATATGTAATTTTGAACTGGTATCTTAAAATTATGCACTGTTACAGATAAAAAAATTAACATGTTCACTATCTCTATGTTAAGGAATTAAAACTTCACATTTCCTTTCTTTTCATTTGTTTTAGTACATAGTACTTCTCTGAATCAAAGGAGAAATGGATATTTACCTACATATAAGCCTCAAATAAGGTCAGAATCTTCTGCACAACTGTTACAGGGAAGAAAGAAAAGACATTTGAGTGAAACAGCATTAGGTAGGTTAAAATGAGGGTATGAGTACCAGTGCTAAATATTGAAAATAAAAAAATTCTGATCTTCAAAGAACCCCTGTCTCATAGGAGTTCATAATACAGAACAGTCACTAATTACAAAACATCTATGACCCTATGAACATTAAACAGCATGTGCCTGGAGTTCATTCACAATTGTGGACTGGGTATCTATCCACTTTACGGCAGTCAGTTATTTCTTTCCTATGTTCTTTCATCAGTTGTCTTCTACCAATTGTCCCCTGGACAGGATTTAGTCTCCATGGTTGTGTTCTGGACTCAGAATAATGTTAGTACAAAGTTAACTTACAGAAATTTATTACCATTACTGGTACCAACTGTGGAAGTGTGGATTCACTGTAGATTTCTCAGGATTTTGAGAAATTGGCCAAGATTCAACTCAACAACCCTGTTCTGTTCTTCTTAGGAATCCATAAATTTACAGATCCAAGATGATCAAGAGATATCTTTGGAAACTAGAACTCTTCTAGTAATACAAAGTGGGATTTGTTGAGGGGATTTGAGACAAAATAATTGCCATAGTTATTGCTAATGATACATAAAACTTAACTGGCAAGACATATTTTGAATAGCAAATTATCTACATACTCTTTTGGTTCTTGTGCTTTGTTCCAGTGGATATAACACAATATACATTAGTCAAGTATTCTCCAGATGTAATATTCAATAACACACCTAATAAATTAGAAACCACATCCAAGATGTGCTGCACTATAATTACACACAGTGGATTTAACACATTTATATATAGTGTCTTTAGAAATCCCACCATAAGAGACCAAGTCACTGCCTGATAATCACTACCTGATCAACTACAGTGTGGCACAAAATTGACAAACTCCCACACATGTTCAGAGGTTTCATTATGCTTTTAAGTGTCACACTCTTGACAGAACCAAGGATCACATAGCTTTTGACAAATTTTCATACATGCATACCAAAGCATAGGAAAACTTTTTTCGACCTCTTAATAAGATGCATTATGAAATACATGTTAACTAAGATGTAAAATGTTTCATTTGAATTGATACTTTAGATCTAACTTTGAGTTTGATGGAATACAGGGTTGAAGAACAAATGAAATGATATACTACAAAGAAATAACTAGTTAATTCCAAAAGTGCAGGACATCTGGTCTAGTCCCTTAAACAAGTCAATGTCATGAAAAATGAACTGTTCTGGATTATAAGAAACCTAGGAGACAATAACCAATTTCAGTATGTAGATCCTGATTTAAAGAAACTAGCCATAAACAAAACTTTTTAACAACTGGGGAAATGGAAGACAAGGGTATTAGATTTTACATTGTACAGGAAAGTATTCTTATTTTTTAAGATTCATACGAAAATAAAATAAGTGAACAAATAAATATATAAATATACACTTACAAATAGGGAACCAAAACAAACAGAAAAAAGGAACTTGGAGGAAACAGATATTACCAATAGAAGTAAACTTCTAATCAATATCCTGAGAAGAGAAATCCATAACCGAAGAATGGGATGCTATAAAAATGAATACCAGAGAACAAGAACTTTAATAAATTAGTACTTTAATAGTAGGAATTTTTCAAAAATCTATAAACTGTTCAGAAGATCAAGTTAAAGAAACCTCACAAAAAGTAGAACAGAAAGTCAAAAGTTTTGAAAAAATGAGAATAGGTAAGAAAATCAAGATCAGTCCTGGCAGCTCAACCTCTGACAGGAGTTACAGAAAACAAGAATCAAGGGGCAGTGTTTTAGTCCATCTGTGTTGCTATAACAGAAATACCTGAGACTGGGAATTTATAAAGAACAGTTATTTGGCTTATGATTCTGGGACAGCTGCAACTGGCACAGTACTCAGGCCGCTTCTACTCATGGCGGAGAAGTGGCAGGCAGCCAGTGGGTACAAGCAGATCACGTGGTGAGAGGAACCAAGAGAGAGGAAGCGAGAGAGAGAGAGAGAGAGAGAGAGAGAGAGAGAGAGAGAGAGAGGAGGTGCCAGGGTCCTTTAAACAGCAAGCTCTCACGGGAACTAATAGAGGGAGAACTTACTCATTAATCCCCCCTCCCCCAGGGAGAGCATTATTCTATTCATGAGGGATCCACCCTCATAACTCAATCAGTTTCCAACACTGCCACATTGGGGATCAAATATCCATACGAATTTTGGCAGGGACAACATATCCAAACTCCATCAGAGGGAATGAAATTATTCAAGAAAAAATATGAAATGTGTTGGATAAAAACTGCTAAGACCACCGAAAATGGAAATACTAGTGGCAGAACTGTGGGTTACTCTTCTTTTTTCATTTCCTCCCCCCTGCCACCTACCACCAGCGATAGGAGAGTACTTCAAATAGTCTGTTGAAAAATAGAATTAAAAGATAACATGAATCTCGCATGAAATTTTTAACGACCTCTAGTACATGAATTTTAAAAAATCAATATAGTAGTATTGTGTAGATATACCACATTTTTCTTATCCACTCATCCAATGATGGCATTTAGGCTGGTTCCAACTCTTGGCTATTGTAAATAGCACTGCAATATATATGGGAGTACAGATATCTCTTCGACATGATTTCCATTCCTTTGGGTTTATTCCCAGCAGTGAGATAGCTGGGTCATATGGTAGATCTATCTGTAGTTGTTTGAAGAACCTCTATACCATTTTCCATAATGCATCATTTTGCAGTCCCACCAACAGTGTAGGAGGGTTCCCTTTTCTCCATATCCGTGTCAGCATTTATTATTCTCAGTCTTTTGGATATTAGCCATCCTAACTGGAGTGAAATGATATCTCAACTCTGCTGTAAAAAAGAATGAAATACTACCATTCACAGCAACATGGATGGACTTAGAGAAAATTATATTAAGTGAAATAAGCCAGGCACAGAAAGAGAAATACCACATGTTCTCACTTATATGTGGGAGCTAATAAAAATAAATAAATTTACAAATAAATGGGTAAAAAGAAACACAACAATCACAACAATCACAACAATCCTTGAACTTGTTAAGATAAGTGAATAGATATGATGTTGATGGGGGAGGGGAAGAGAGGGAGGGGGGAAAAGGAGGAATTGGTAAAGGGGCACAAAAATCAACTACACTGTATATTGATAAATTTTTTTTAAAAATTTTTTTAAATGAGAAAAAAATTTTATCAGTTGGAAGAAAACTAAATCTTCAATATTAAAAACAAGTCTGTGAGCAAAAATTACTGACCAGTCACCCTCTGGGTCAGGGCACTGTCTAAATAGAACTTTCTGTGATGATGGAAATGTTCTCTATCTGTGCTGTCCCAAGAGAGTAGCCAGTAGTCACAAAGGTGACTATTCAAATTTAAATGAACTAAAATTCAATTAACAATTCAGTCACAGTAAAAAAAGAAAAAAAAAAGGAATAGTTTTTATCTATATTGATACAAATATTAAATTACTCAGACATAAAAACACAGGAAACTGCATATCCACACAAAAACATCAATGGATGGATAAAACATTCTTATGAGCAAGAGATGGACTTTGAAGTCTACATTGTTATCTCACGTTTATAAATTTCAAGAATTTGCCAAACTGATGTCTGTTAATAGAAATCAAAACAATCTGCACATGGTGAGGTGCTTGGGTATTAATTGGAAATTTACATGAAGCATGGAGGCATTTTTATGGGTGTTGAACATGAGTCATACACTGACAGTGTTGTTGGATACTGTAGGAAGCAAAATATTTTTAAAATTTATGAAGCATAAATATGATTGCATGTTGAAAAAAAAATCAACAGATAAGGAATCAATCACCTGTCACCTAATGAGAAAAATAATTCTAATAATACCTATTGTTCATGTTTAATGTTTGACATTCTCAGTGGTTCCTTCTATGGCAGGAGAAAGAACCAGATTTGAAGAATTTGCTTTTCAACATACAGAACCAGGATCCCATAGCAATTTTACTGCTGTTTCTAACGTTGTTATACCAAGAACCCAGAATGCATCATCACAAGTAAGTTTTTTCTGTATATTCAACTCTAAAATTGCTTTACAGAGTTTTAAAATAAAACCTGCTGATTTTTTAAAGTATCTTGCTAATCTATAACAGCCTTATTCATTAGCACATATTGGCACATTCAGCTCTCCTATTAGGAAACAATAAATTTGCTTAAATAGAACTTTTTTTCACTAGGAAGTTAATAGTTCATTAATCTCTGGTTACGGCTTTTTTTTCTGTCTTAAAAACTTAGTTTATCAGGACTATCTCTACTCCTTAACATATAAAGCTAAATGTAGTCTTGCTTATGAGAATCAGGACTTGTGTTCTTACTCTGGTTTTTTTGTTATCTAACCTGGCAGTAAGGGTCAAAGATGAGAGGACTTAAAAATGAACAGTCTGATGCTCAGGGACCAGAAATATACAAATGAAGATTGTACTAATGATCTTTATAAAAGGGCTTACTGAAGAATATTTTATAGCTTTTCCTAATAAAAAGTGGGTTTGTTCAATGATCATTTCATTCACGTTCAGGGTGCTTTATAGTTTTATTTATTTAGGAAGCTGGCCAGTACAGGGATACAAACCCCTGACTCTGGTGTTATCAGCACCACACTCTACCAAGTGAGCTAACGGTCAAGCCCCTAAGTTAGTCATTTTTGATAGGAAGTTTTGCATTTTAAGGCATTACTATTTTTTATGGTCTCAAAAATAAGCATGTATATTTGTACACATAAGTATACATTACACACCTGCCAAGAGATTGTTTTGGTTTACAAAAGATAGGTATACTTAGTTGGTTTTCTTAACATTTTATAGTCAGATTTTGTAACAATGTATTTACAAAAATTACGTAACAAGTGCACTGCCACATTTAAACTCATGAAAGGAAGATATCATCACAGGTAACTAGAAATGACTGTAAAACAATACTGTAATCCTGTTTTGCAGACTACTGCACGACGGAGATTAAGAAGTGAGAGCTCTTATGATATAGATAACATTGTGATTCCCATGTCATTAGTAGCCCCAGCGAAGTTAGAGAAACTCCAATATAAGGAAATACTTACTCCAAGGTGTGTATACTTACATCTTTTTTTTCTTTCTTCTTTACTTTAATAAATTTAAATTTTTGGAGTGAAGTTGGAATTTTAATTCATGAAAGAAGGATGTCCCCCACTTCCTTCCCTACTTATACAGCCATGGAGGGAAAATGGTGGAAGAAACCTTAAAATTACTCATGTTGAAGAAAAAGTGCCATAAATTATCACAACTTTATTTCTCAGTTTTTATAAAGAATTGGAAATCCTTAGACTGATTAACGTTAGTATTCTTAGAGGGTTTTTTTTCATTCAGTGATATTTAGGTACCTATTATGTATATGGCACTAAAAGGTACTTTAGTGATGTAAAAACTATAGCAACAAAAAATCCTTGCCTTTAAAGACAGAGGTGTGCACAAGGTTGCAAAGAATTCAAAGAAAGTAACTACCTTTTCAAGGAGCATTCCCACTGTAAAACAGTAAACCTGTGACAAAAATTGAGATTTTGATGTATTACCAACTTATCAGTAAACACATTAAATAAAAAGATGAGCTGGAAGATCTGAGAAGACATCCCTGAAGAAGGGAGAAGGTAGAGACAGTATTTACAAAGGGAGACCACAACAATGGCACACGAACAAGTATGCAAGGCTTAGCCAGATATTGAGGTTTTGTGTAGGTTGATAAGGGGGAGTTAGGACTGGAAACAGACTGTGGAGGTCCCTGAATGCCATACATAGATCTACTTCCTACTGGCCCTGAAGCTGACCAAACATTTTAGCAATGATAAAAGCAGTTTCTTAATATGAGTATGTTACCGGGAGGTAGAAATAGAAAAGGCTGGAAGCAAATAAGAGGTAGGTCACAACTGCAGTTGATTCCTACCCATCTCTACTCTAACTTCATAATTCTTCTTGTTACTTTATAATTACTTTGAGGTACTGAGAAAACTCTAATACTCTGGGAGGTATTATGAGAACTTCTATGGAGAATCTGTCAATATTTTCTACATAAGTAAGGAATATCATTTATTAAATTCTACAAGCAACAATGTTTTTCACTTTGCAGCGTAGGCTGGAGCTAGCTGCTTGGGCTGGTTGTTATAAATATAGGAGAATTCTGTGAGCCAGTTGTTAAACTATTGGTAGCTCAAAAGGGGCCATAATATGCATTTTCACATCAAAGAAACTGGCAAACACAAGTCTTTTTTTTTTTTTTGGCCAAGCCAGTTTATCAGCATACCACTACTTAATTCAAAGTCAGTAAATAATTATTACATATAAAATGCAGCTCTTCAGAAGAGACTGTTCACTGTAAGGCCAAAAGTAAAGCCTCATCTTCTCCTTGTCCTTTTCTCATAATACAAATGTTTTGCCTTTAAAAAACTAAAAGGTTAAAAGACAATCATCTGAATTATGGAAGTCCCAAGAAAAGAAAACACTAATGTACTTTGCTGTGCTTAAAGAATAGAAATGCTACATTTAGATAGATTAATAAAAACTGTTTGAAACTGGTTTGTATCTTCAACAGCTGGAGGATGGTTGTTCTTCAGCCTTTGGATGAATGTAATTTAGGTGAAGAAGAGGTAAGCTGCCTTTCATTAATGGGATAGTTGCAAGTTATGAAGTCTGCTTAATTTGACATTGAAGGAGCTAAAGGGAAACATAAGCCCTTTAACTTCTACTGATTTTTTCTTTTCACTTATGAAAAGAAAGTTCTTCAAAAAGGATGTTAATTCAATTAGAAAATGTTTCTGTGCAAATGACTGCAAAGTCAATAATGTATAAACATAAAGAGTAAAGAAAAGCAAAAATAAAATATACCATTTGCTTATATGAGTTGTTGAGATGTTGAATTTATGTGAATATCTACATTCCTTCTCAGTATTAATCATACTTTTCTGCATGAGGAGATTAGTCTTAATATTCAAGTCTACATTGCCATTTTCAAAATAATAGGGACAATTTGGCTTTTGAATTGAAAAATTTTGAACTTTGGAAAAGTAATGTGGCACACGTCATTTAATACCAATAAAGTCTAGGACAGTTTTTGTAATATTAATCAAACATTAATGTTTCTGTAGTGAAATATTCAAAGTGAGATACTAAAAATAGCATCACACCATTTCAGATCAGGCTGTGTCACCAAGTGAAATTATAAGGAACTTGTTTTTTCAGATTTTTGGATTTTGGAATTGCAGGTAAGGGATTATGGACCTATATGGGTAAAATTACATTATGACAAGAACAATTTCAAGGAAAAATACTGTATAACCAAACTAATTCCAAGGTGATAGTCTCTAGAAGCAGTTTTATATAGAAGACACTAGGTTTCTGTCACATAACAATCTTTCTATGCCCAGTGGCCCTGTTTTTCAACTACTAAGATTTACCCTTTAATGCCCTTCCCTCTTCTAACAAATTCCTGTCTAGTTCGGAATGATCCTAGCCTAGAAATCCAAATTCTTAACACCATAACCAAAGCTGTTACCCAGGCTAGAACTACAGATACGTCGTTCATTAAATTAATTCTGATTTATCTCAGGTGATCAGTTTTACTTCTCTTTGATGTTAAAATGTTCCTAAAACAGTGTGCTCCATAACAGGCAATCAATAAAAATTCTGTTGAATGAATAAAACATTAGGACTATTTTATAAAAGCTGTGGCAAATGGAAAGCACTGTGAACCCATCTGTCATCTAAGTTAAGTCTTAAAACATAAACCAATAATAAAAAAAGTTTTTTAAAAAAGTTGACTCTCTTCTTCCAGAAATTTGAAGCTCATCTTATAACATTTGTTTTCTTAACTTACACAGAGAGCATTTATTTTAGTTTGCTTCCTATTGTTCTTTAGATGAAGAAATATTTGAAACGTGTTCTCATATTTCAAAATGTTTCTGATAAAAGCAAAAATTTTTATTTCTAATTCCAGATAGAAGACCTTTCTGATGAAATCTTCTCCCTAAGACACAAAAAACACGAAGAGAGAGAGCAAGCCAGGTGGTCACTATGGGAACAAAGCAAGTGGCATAGAAGAAACAACAGGCAGGTGTTATAAATTTACAACCCAAAACCATGGAATGCATGTGGAATGAACAAAGTTTCTGAATGAATTTTGGGGGAGACTACCAAAAAGGAAAATATAATAATGTAACATCAGATATTTGTTCACTAGAGGTGAAACACTGCATATATTCTAAATATATTCGGGCTAATTACATGATTATGAAATCAGTTGCTGTATTTTATTGCACTCTATTCTTATGTTGTCAGCCGCAGGAATAGATTTAACTAGAAATTAATACGAAAATTCACTTTTTATATAAAGTAGGTCATTTCAATCTACTGTAACAGTGGCCCTAACACTGGGGACTAGATTCAGTTAATCCAGTTTAATGATAACTACTTCAAAAATGTTTTTCTTTAAAAAAATTTCTCAAGAAACCTGTCCAGTTTAAAAAGCAAATAATCTAATACTTTTAAAAACACAAAGACTTTGAGGGGAGAGTGTACAGATCATAGACATAATTAGTAATAACATATTTGAGAGAATCCCTGGTATTTTATATTTACATTTGGTTATTTTTATAAAGCCAAAACTCAAAAAGCAAGATCATGTGAAGTCTGGTAGTTACTTGAGTTAAGGGGTAGCTTTCATTTAATTAGTATCATTAAAATACATTTCTCTGCTTAGGTCTTAAGATTATCCAGATCTCTGTAGATCCTTGTTCCAAGATTTTTCCTAACATGAGAGATGTGAGATTCTGGAATTCTCATCTTTGTTCACATTCCAGGGACAACTTTCCAGAAGTACAGAAGAAAATGTGAATTGAGTCCTTAATGGATGATATTACAATAATTATAGAATTCCCTGGGAACTCAAAGATTGTAAAGGTCAAATAATTGCCCCTTCTTGTTTTCGAAATCAAAAGCACACCAAATAAAACACTACTATGAGTTGGCAAAATATTTCATTTCATAGTTATTTGACCTTTTGAGATATGAAAATAATAGCATCAGGAAGATCACATGAATTTTTAAAAATCTGTTTAAATAAAAGCTACTAAGTTAACATGACTTAACGATAACTTAATGTTCATAAAATGTTAAGACCTTGAGAAATAACAAATAATTATATATTTTCTTTTCTTGTCAGAATTTACAGTAAAAATGTTGAAGGACAGGACTTGCTTTTGAAAGAATACCCTAATGACTCTAGTAGCAGTCAGCAATGCACTACTGAAAGTCCTCTTGAGTTTCCTTCAGAAGGCCAAGGTCTGTGTGCACAGGGCTCACCTTCTTTAAATGAAAGTCAAGAAATGAAGGTAACTGTAATATATGACTAAACTTCTAAACTTTCTTTTAAGTGACTTTTAATTTTTTTTTACTTGTTTGTAGAAATTGCTTATTGCAAATTAAGTTTCATTGTTACATAAATTCGGTAAGACAATTCAGTAGAAAATGCTGGGTACAAATCAGGAGATCTGTATTCCAGTAGTCTAGTTTCATCACTAACTATAATCACTTTTTGTGTAACGTGTCAGTACCAATTTCCACCTACTCTTTTATCTACCAGGAAATGAGGATACCATCAATGTTTCCTCACCAAACAAATCTGATTAATGGAGAAAAGCACCTCGTACACAGTAAATGTTAGCTGCTATTTCTCTTAATCCTGATACAAAAGGTTTTTACTTGTTCCCCAATAGATCCAGTCCCCAACTCAAGGTGAGAATTTTCTAACACTGCAGTACCCATAAAGTTTGTGTACCTTTCTTCATAAACAGATGTTGAAAAAGAAGAACCAGATCTAGAATGGAGAGAGTGGAGACTATAGAAATTAATAGGCAAGTTGTAGGAAGCTCAGGAAAGAAAAAGTCAATAGATATCGGTAATAATGATGGAATGAAAATGAAGATATTTAAGTAGAAGCAGATCAAACTTAACACTTTCCCAAAGTGCTCTTAGGCTGAAAATGAAGACCAATGCCCTATGACAGCATTTTCTCTTCTTGGCAGAGGCTGAGTAAAGCAATAATTCCCAAAGGTCACTTAATTCTCAGCACGTTCCATTTTGAGTTGAGATATTTAGGTCCAAATAAAAATTTGTACATTTATGTGCTAAAAGAACAGAATTACAATTATTACAAAATTGACATTTACAGATTACTTGACATGTGAATTTAAACAAAATAAATTAGTTGAAACTTAACTGAAAATGTTTCCCCTTTCAGTCTTTGTGCTGGGAACGACGGGCTTTCCGCTGAAGGATGAAGACACAGCAGCCTTATTATACCAAGATGAAAAAAGGATCAGACTGAACGGTCAAACACAGCTCTCCATGATGAAATCTTTTGTACCAGTGCACCAGACAATGTACACCATCCAAAAAAGCAGTCAGATGGAATGGAAGAGTGTAAAACCTTTTGTCTAGGACTCACCCATGTTAAAAAATATAGGTGACAGGGAACAGGTTAAGAAAACTATGTAAGTGAAGTGAAGTGAAGACAGGAGGAAAAAAAGCCCTGTTCTGGATCTCTCACCACTTTGGTCACAATTCCAGAATCAGAGCATGTACTACTGCATGTATTAATCTTTTATGCTGTTTATGAAACAGGCAAGATAAGGCTCTTTTTCCTTCTTGAACCACAGGAGTAATTAGCTTTTCACCTACAGACAAGTGCTAGTCATTTGTGTTTATCATGCAAATTACAAGCACCAAGATATTAACTGCTGCAATTTTATGTCAAATCATATTACTGGGTAATTTTTAAGACTACAAACCCACACATACATACATATATATACACACACAAACCTGTGTGTCAGATGACAGCTGTTCTTTTTCCTATACACATGGTAATTCATTAAAATTGCCTCTGAAATATATTAGAATATACAAATACTTGTGTATAGAATATATCACATATGCACACACATATGTAGTTTTTAACAAAACACTGTCAGTGACTCACTCCACTTGAATATGTATGTATGAACTACCCTATGAAAATATAAACTGCAGTGTATATAAAGCACGGGTTTCCACTGATAAAAGATATCTAAAAGTCTTGACCATGGAGAGGGAGGGATTTTTTTTTTTTTTTTTAACATGTTTAACCAACAGTAGAAGTTATTTATGGAAATTGTTACACAAGATAACACAATACTCCTTTTTTCGAAATCACTGGTATCTGTTAGACTAACGCCTAACAGAATAAGACAAGGAAATTAGAATTAAATATTGATGCATTTTAAAACTATCACATCTTTGAAAACTCAACTTGCATTTTATCTACTTTATGTATCTCACAAAGAGAAGACACCAATTTAAAATGAGCAACAAACAGAAAAGTCCCATCCGTCTAAAATTTTTTAAATGGTTGTATTTCTAGCTAACTAGCTAGAAATTAGTAATTCTTGCTAGAATTAGTAATTAAATGGAATTACTAATTGCTAGCTAATGTAGAAATATTGTGTATTTCTAGCTAATTTGGTCATTCCTTGCCATAGCTTATTCTATTCAAAGAAACATCTATTCTTACTTGCATCCTAGATTGAGAATTAAATTTTTTCAAATTTTTAAAAATGAAAAGTGTACATTCAGGAAAATTCCTTTTGAAGCTACTATACCATTTTTTCCTATATGAAAGTTGAGGACAATTTATATGAATCACTTTTTGTCATATAAAAAAGATTAGTCAAGTTGTAGTGCCCATATAAGTGAAAATCCTGGCCACCTGGCCTAGTCTGTGGGATTTGACACTAAGTTTTTGTTAGAGACTGGAAACTGGTCCCTTTAAAGGGGGGAAAAATTCAAATTCAGTACTGACAAACTTTTGCTTGTAGTTTTACTGTACATTTATTTTTAAAGAAAAAGAAAACAAAAGCCAGACAAACTCAAGTTGTCCAGGCAAATAAACGCAAATCTTTGTTACGTCTGATATTATAATCTTCTATGTAAATTTTTTAATTAAAGTTATTTCTAAATGCCTTGTGTTGTTTGATTTGATCAAATGCCACCTATTCACGACACAAACCTTTCCTAAGCTAAAATAAAAACAAACATTGAGAAACAAATTTTACCTTGTAGTATAGGGAAAAAGCTAAGCAAGCTCTATTCTGTACATGTTAACATTCTTATTTTTCGAAACTTATTTCTCAAAACTCACAGGAGCTTCAACAAGTTTAATGATACTGGTCCTATTATTTCTTGCCATATTTATTACATAGCAAGAGTATTTAAAAGATGAAGTAGCTGACATATTTGTAGTCTCTGTATAATTTAGAACACAGTTATCAATATTTAGTTTATGGGTTAACTCTGTACCCTGTCACCTCTTAGCCTACCTGGTCTTTCTTGGAATAAAACATACATCCTTGAGGTCAAGATCCATAGTTCCAGAATATTCTCAGCCATCTGGTTCTGCTACAGGTTAAAATCAGATGAAATAAGACAATGTTAAGTAAAAGAAGCTTCTTTTGTCTAACATACCTCCCAAAGGCTCCATTTGTAAAAAGAGAACAGACCAGAAATCCTATGCCTTACTGGATCCTTTCCATGGTACCAGCCTATTGCTGAACTTTAATTTCTTCATTTGTAAGATGGGGACAAAAATTCCTGTCCTACAACTTACAGGAGTGATTTATAGATTTACTGAGACTACAAGAAAATACTTTATAACTCACAAAACTTAAATTTATATAATGCTAGCCACTTTGTATTGAGCATCCTCTAATCGAGGAGCAGTACTGGAAGCATTACATATATGTTACCTCTTTTAATCCTCAACACAACCCTGCATGGTTGTTATGATTACATTCAACATATAAACGAGTTATCAGAACTGCAACAAAGTGCAAAAAAAGTTGCTAAGGTCAAATAGGCTACAAAGGGGCACAGTCAGGATTCTACCCAATACTACTTCCAAATACAGGCTTCCTCTTCCTTTCTACTCAGAGTTAACACAGCAGCATTATTTAATGTCTTTAAGAATAGTGAGTGAGATTAAGAAACCCAGGGGTGGGGAGGAATCAACGAATAACCTGCTCAAAGAAAACACTGATAAAATCCATGCTTGAATTTTAGAACCCTTGGGCTTCATACATTGTTTTTATAGCCTTTATGAATCAAGTATAAAGGGAAAAAAAAATAAAAATTTCAGATGCAAGAATATGGTATGCCAACCCACGCAAACATATTGTTAAGTTCCAGTCTACTCATATTATCAAGCATAAAAACAAATCACAACTGACACAAAATAAGAAAAACATAGGACTTCCTCTGATTTTGGAAAAACAGCAAAAAATTCTGTTTAGAAATACAGAAAGTTTTTTCCATAGTAGCTACTATGCCCTCCTTAGGCATTAAGACACATTTCTGTTTGTAACTTTAATATAGCCATATTTTTACTCTTTATAAAAATCAAGTCTCCCAGTAAAAACAGGGTATTTCACACTAATTTTTAAATTGCATCTCTAAAAATGTAGTTATACACACCAATTTCTAACCTCTTAGAACATTCTGCACAATAGATTTTAATTAGTGGAATGAATAATTGCTCAGAAAAGCAGCACTGCCTCAATTGAGATATTATTTGGTAGTCAATATTACTGTTTTCTAGTAAACGGAGATTTCATGAGCAGAAAACATTGCGCTCCTTGTGGTTTCATCGATCAAGAGAACGTTTCTGAGCAGCTTCTGAGCAAACATTTCTTAACAGGTTGATCACAGATCTCGGGTCTTCACTCCTCATAATGGCACTGCCAGACACAATCATGTTAGCTCCCGCCTGGAAGAAGTAAACATTTAGGTTATGCCTCAAAGGAAGATGCAGAAGAGCCTAAAACAGAATTCCTGGACTAGAGTTTCTACCCTTGCATCTGTCAACACTTTATCTGTACAAAAGCTGCTTTGAGAAAAGCAGACTTAAGCAATATAAATCAATGAGGAAAGAAGTTAAAATGTTCACAAATGAGCACATGAAATTATTTTTAAATGTGTCTAAGAAATCATTGAACTTTTTGGTAAACCAACTCTACATAAACTATGCGGTATCTTTGCTAATATTTATATAAGGTTTAAAACCCTTTATTCCTCAATTCTATAAAGGTATTTTCCAATATATACCACTGCCTCCACAGATACAAAAAAAAATACTTTTAATCTTTGAATTATTTACATAAGTTTGTAGATAGTCTGAAAGGACAAATATTGCTAAAATGTGAAATTATCCATAATATGGCAACATCAAGTTGAAATAATTTCTCATTTTTATGTCAGATGCTTCACTGCATTCCAGAATGGTCTTGAGGTGGCTTAAAAAAGATTTTTAAGACAATATTTTTAATGTGAAAACAAAGAAATCAAAAAGAAAAGCAAATAAGATGGGTCCAAATTTAGCTCTGAGCTTCTGAGGATTTGACTCAGGGAACTCATTCTGTTATGTGATTCGTTGCTAAAAGAAAGGGTGAGAAGGGAGAGAACCACAGACAGAAAAATTTCTCCAATGAGACACTGTCACTTTTGACAGAGCATTACACCTCCAACAACATTTTTCACAGAAATTATAAAAATGAGTTTTACAGGGTTACCACTTAACATGTCTCTTCATTTAAGCAGGAATAGCATTACAGCAAAGCACAGTTCAGTAAAAAAGCCATACCACAAGGCCTCAAAAGGATATGTGCTCACTACTAATCATCTGGCCAGCCCCTCTTCCATAAATCTATCACTGCCAAACAGTGATAGGTATGTATCAAGCTGATAAGTTATACAAGTTGGAAGTGAATATACATAGCACTGCTGAACAAAAGCACGCCATGTAAGCTCTAATCTCCCACAGTGCTACAGGAAATGCTGACATCCTCTTACGAAGCTCAAGTGCCTAAGCTAAGCTAGCAACCTGAAGGAGGAAAAAACAAACAAACAAACAACAACTTATATCACGTCTACACAGAGGGCCAAAGGGGTGTTTAGATAGGGCCAAACTGGTATCAGGCCTAAATTTTCATCAAAAAATGGTCCAGTCAGTTGTTGGAAGGGACAAATTAACTAATACACCTAGGTTCTAAAGAAAAACATAACAAGGAGGTATCTTTTCTTCTCTATTTTAGAAAAATTTCTCACTCCAAGACTCTGGTATTTAATGATTTTCCAAAGGGCTGGCATTCAATATATTTTTTTCAAAAAAAAGAACTTTCTTCATCATTATTGAGATAACCAGAATTTACTATTTAACAATTTATGTGATTTTAGAATATTCACTTATTGCTTTTTATTTTAATAATTCTGCTTTTGAACAAAAAACACTTTTCCAAGAAAGAAAGTCAATTTAAGAAATGTAAGGGATATCTCTTTGGCCCAGAATACAATGTCCTGGAGATTATATTTGACATAAAATTGGTCTAATCACAGTGGAGCAGCAGTCTCACCTCTGCACATTTATGGACAGTGTCGGGACCTACTCCACCATCGACCTCTATATCCAAAGATGGGAACTGGGTCCTCAACCAGTGAACCTAGATATACACGAGGAAATAAGTAACTCCTAAAGTGGATATGTGGGGGTAAAAAACAACCAAAAAATCAAATAGACAATATTAGCCATTAAAACTCCAAATGTCTCCAATAGTATCTATATCAATACAAAACATTATTGGGGAAAACTTGCTTTTTAATGTGCTGAAACAAATTAAGTTTTATAAAACAAGCTTTGTTCTGTTTGGCAAGTGGTGTTAAATTTGTCATGGCTTTGCAGAGATTATACTTCATGGAAACAAGACAAAGACAAACCTTCAATATTTGATGAAAACTCTTAAGAGATCTAAAGGTTACAGAGATAACAGTTTCAAAACAGGATTTCAAGATAAAGGTGTAATAACTTTTCTGATTTCCAAAATCTAACTCAGTGTTTATCACACTGTATCACAACGATGTGTAGATATCCCTGTCTCCTCACCTTTGGAACAGGACGTATAAATACGTCTTGTCACTATATGCTTGCTGAGTGAACGCATAAAAGCCTCAACCAGAATCAATTACTTCTTTTACCTTTGGCATCATATCTTCCATGAATTTCTGCCCTCCAAACCCAGGTTCCACCGTCATAACCAAGGCCATATCTATTTGGTTAGCCCATGGTGCCAAATACTCAACTGTAGTTCCTGGTTTGATGGCAAGGCCAACCTGTAACAGAGACAAATTTGCTGCATCACATTAACAATTATTTCCATATTATATTATTGTGGCATATGAGGCCCGGTAGAAATATCTATTTTTATAAAAAGGTTCCAAAAGGTAGTAACTTTTAGAAAACATTAACAGAATATATAAATCCTATCTGACAAACTGGCTTCATAGCTGAAGAACAGCTGCTTATGCCAGGTCTTCTTTACCTATCATTTCCTGTTTTCCACCAAATCTTCCAAACTCTGAGAGTGAAAGCATAAAACATTACAGTTATCACTGACTTCTTACTTTCATCCCATTCTCCCGAATATCTTTAATCAAAGCTCCTGGGTTCTCAGTAGCCTCAAGATGAAAGGTGTATTGATTGGCTCCTGCTACAGCCATTGGCTTTACCCATTGTTCCGGCCTGGACACCATCATGTGCATGTCTGGAAAGAAAAGACACACCTCCTAAATATTACTGAAAGGAAACTACCTGGCTCATATCATTGAAGCAAGCCCACTACAGTTTATGCCATTTTGGATATAAACTCTTCTGGCCTCACAAGAATTGTTATTTAAATAGTTATATTTCAGTATAGGTAGTTTCACTTTGTCCTGAAGACAAGATTTTGGTTTCATTCATTTACAAAAAAACATTTATTCACAAAAAGTGCTGTATGTGAAAAGTAACAACTAAAAATCAGGAAACCCAGGTTCAGGAAATGTCACTCTAAAAAACTTAAAAGGAGCCCTATTATCTATGCAGACTTGTTTCCTCTAAGAAAGCTAAATTAAGTGATTCTTTCCATTTATTCTTTTGACCAACAATTACTGAATACTAATTGCATCGTTACCTTCTACAGGGCCCTAGGAATAGACCATGAAACAGATGAAAATCTCTGCTGTCATGGGGATTACATTCTCAGTGGGAGACACAAACAATAAACTAAGTCAGTAAAACACATACTAAGTTGGCTGTTAATAAGGCCAGTGTGGCTGAGGCAGGGGGTGTACCAGGAGAGCAGATTAGGTCAGAGAGGCATGCAGTGAGGAGAGACAACACAGCGTTCTTCAGGCCATCGGATTTTAGTCCAAATGACATGGGAGAAATACCACAGGATTGAGTGAAGAAATGACAAGATCTGACTGAGGAGTCTACTACGGCAAAAACCCACGTGAGAAACGATGAGACAGCAATTGAGGATGGCAAAAAGAGGTGGGATTCTGACAGTGTTCTGAAGGTACGACCAAGAGGAGTTGCTGAGGGAGCAGAGCTGGAGGGTGAGAGGAAACTCAGGACGGTGCCAAGGATTTTGAACTCAGCAACTAGAAGAACAGAACTGCCATTAACTGGGAGGCAGAAGACTGCGGGAGAAGGAACAGATTTAGGGGGAAGGACATGTAGACGAAAAGAAGCCTGACCTTCATCCTAATTCTAAAGCTCAATTCATACAAATGGGTAAGGGGAAAATGGGCATGGCCTTCTTACAGATCTCAACTTAAAACGTAATAGCATTTCAAAAGAAGGAGAGGACAGCTTTAAAGAGGCTAAACCAAGAAAGAACCCTGTGAAGAATCACATGCTGGAGAGATGGTAGGGAGCAAAGCTTTTGAGTTTTTCTGTTTTGCTAGAGGAAGCACATTTCTGACTTAGCTAAGATATATTTAAGAAAAGAATTCTAATATTCTAGAACTCAACCAAGATTATAAAATGCAATAAAGCTTTAAAAAATTTTCATGACAGGAGTATACAGTCTGACTACTGAAGCCAAGAATAACATTTATACTTCCAAACTAGCAAAAGTAATTAAATTAGAACATGTTTTAATAGGTAAAACTTTATTCTTAAAAAACGTATTTAATCTGATGTTTCTTATTTCTTTGTATTATAAAAAAGGAAAAATCAATCTGGTTTAAAATATCTAATTTACTCACTCCTTAAGTTACCAGACTGCTAAGTCATCCTTATTCAATCTCTAGCATGCAGTATCCTCTAGCAACTCTCTCCGAAGAATCTCAATGTTCATGAAGTCACTGTTTCAGCAAATCTGCTATAGTTAACATAACATTCTAGTATCAAGGTCCCTTTACACTCTTAAAATTACTTAAGACCACCACCAAAAAATATGGCTTATATGTAATTATAGATTTTAATTATGTGCTTATTGAATAAATCTATTACATATTTAAAATGGCATTGTTTTACATTTTTATAAGTCTCTAATGTCTGGTTTAACAGAAGACACCTGTATTCTCATTCCTGTTCTGCATCCAATTGCAAAATTGTGTTGCAATATACTGTTTTAGAAAGGGAGAAGAAAAGTGTATGGAAAAGGGAGGAGTATATTAATAGCCTTTTCAGATAAGTATGGACATCATTCTGATCCTAACCCAAAACTCAACAAGTGGTAATTTTATTAAGGTTAGCTGCAATGTACAATCTATAAACCCTATCAGTAAACTTTTCCCACTTAGTTACATTAAAACCCACTGGTTTATCCTACACTTTAAATGGATCTTTTAAGTAATGGTTCACTGAGTTACACAGATCTTCTAAATAGCGACAGATTTCATTTTATACTAGCCTAAAATCACACATTTGTTTAAATCACTACAGATCTCATCAGAAAAGCTATTAAAGTATTGGGAAGCTGTCTAGCTCACAGTGGTAAAATACAAGTTTTCCAAAATTCTAATTTTCCTTTGCAAGCTCCAACTATATCAGTGGCAACAAAAACTGACAAAACCCCTGTTTTCCTTGAAGTGAAAGGCTCAATTTTTTAATTTTAAGGAAAACATCAGTAAAATAGTCAAGTCTGAAAAATCACAGTGAAAGGCTCAGTTAATTTTAAAGAAAATGTCAATAAAATAGCCAAGTATGAAAAACTATAGTTCACCTGTCAGTTACTTTCAAGTAAAAATGGCACTCAGGAAAAAAGCAGCTAGTTTAGATCATAACTCAAACTATGGCACAGTGGTTTTCCTTGAGAAAACCATCATACTCCAGTATATGGCAAAAGTGCTATACATGTACTTTCTACTTTGTCACACAAAATATTAAAGACATGTTCTGAAAGATCTAAATTTTTTAAAATTAATAATTTGTATTGCTTCCTCAAGGGTAATTACTGCAAAAGCAAGGCAATGAAGAACATGACTACTGGTATAGCTCAATACCAGATCACCACGTGATCTTAAAAATCTTACACATTATCCTATGACCTTCAATGGAGCATATTTAGGCCCCATCTATAGAAAGCTCCAATTTGTATGAAATAAATAGCTTCTAGACTACAATGCAATCAACTGATTCATAAATTCATTTAAAAATTGCACTATGCCCCAATCATGTGTCTATGTTTAACTCTGAGAAAACCACAGTAAACAAGTGATTCAATCCCTGCCCTCACGAAGTTTATAGCATGATAAAAGTAATCTCAGATTGCAGGAATTTCTAAGAAAATCAACAAGGTGATAAAATAACTGAATAAAGGTTAATTTAGGATAAGGAGTCAGAAAGGCCTCCCTGAGGAAATGACAAACAACTGAAGCCCAAAGATGTGGCAGCCAGCCAAGTGAAGAACTTTCCAGACAGATTTGCAAGGGCCAAGGCTGTGAGGCAGGAAAGAGTTTGGCTTGCTACTGGAGTCAGGTAGTTGAGGCTCCAGCATGGGGCAGAGGGAGAGGTGTACAAAGTGAACTGGGAAGTTAAGAAATCAACCATCCACCTCTACTTGAGCAACACATCCAGCTTCAGATGGCTTAACACCCACTTACCAAAGAAAGGGTCCTGGCCTAGCTGCTTTCGGAGGCTTTCTACCACAGGGTGACCAAAGGTGATGTTGGGAACAAAATGCCTACAAGACAAACAAAGTCTTACTCTGAAAATGTTCTTGATTCAGTTTCTATATTCCCAATACAAATTCTGATGAGGGCAGAGGGGATTGTCTGGGATGGCAACATTTTTCAGTGTAATACTTAAAATCATCAGTATTAAACAACACTAAAAATACTTGGATAATTTCTTTTTTACAAAGCTTATCTATCTCCTTGATATTTCAACAAATCATGTCACATATATCTTTTGTGTGTATATCACATATACCTTCATAATGATTTAACTCTACAATCCATAACCCATGACAGGAAGAAATGAAAAGATGACAAAATCAAAACCCAAAAGTTTTATGACTTGCCCAAGTCACACACTGGTCAGTAAGTTCTGGACTTCGATACAGGTCTCCCGAATCCTAGTCTGACAGAGGAAGTCTGTGGCTACCTCTAATTCACTTCTATCACAGGGCACTAAATGACAGTTTATTTAAACTTTCTTACAGATCACCAGTAAAGACACTTCATAAGTTTATAAATAATAGCCACCTCTTACTGAGGGTTCACCACATGCCAGGCACTGCACCTTCCTACATTTCATTTTCACAACAGCGTTGTAAAGTAGATACTGTTATTATCCCCACCTGAAGAGCACGGAATAAATAATATCCTTAACTCACCCAGTTAATAATTTGTGGAGGCAGGATTCAAAGTCAGTCTGCCCGCATATCAGAAGCAAAGCACTTTAACCTTTAACCTACTACATTTAATCCTTTTGTTCCATCACTAGCTCACTTAAATATTTAACAAAAGCTCTATATGTAAATACAATGCTAGATGCTTCAGGGTACTGTTTTATAAAGGAATATATTAGAGCTCCCAATACGCTAGGAGAGTTTACAATCTCACCGGCAAGAGATGGCAGAGATGGCTATGGACTCACCAGAGTTCACGACCTACTGCTACAGTATGGTTGTCAGTGGGAAGCCAACCCGGCCAAGGAATACATTTCCCAATTCCTATTACATCCAGGAGGCCCATGTGACTAGTTCTCACCAGTGGAGTGTGTGTTTAAGTGATGTGTATCACTGCAGAGTCCAGAAGGTTAAGTAGTATTTCTTTTCAACTCTCACTTTACCTTTCAGCCAATAAAGCCTTAAGGAATGGCAGAGCCACAGGATGAAGAGGACTATGTCCCTGAATGACTGCACGGAAGGACAAACACTGAACTGTTACATGAATGAGAAACAAATTGTAATAGTAAGCCACTGAAATCTGGGGGGTTTTTTTGTTTGTTTGTTTTGTCTTTTTCGTGACCGGCACTCAGCCAGTGAGTGCACCGGCCATTCCTATATAGGATCCGAACCCGCAGCGGGAGCATCGCTGCGCTCCCAGCTCCGCACTCTCCCGAGTGCGCCACGGGCTCGGCCCTCTGGGTTTTGTTAAAGTAGCACATATTACCCTACATGAGTATTACAAGAAAAGCTAAACAATAACAAGTAGGAAATATGTGAGTATAGATAAAACGGATAAAAGTAAGAGCAAGTATTGCAGAATGTTGAAAGAGAAGATCACTAGATTACAAAACAAATAGGATTTGTAAACATGGGGAAAAAAATGAAGCAAAAGGTGAAAATGAAGCAAAGGCAGAAATAGGGAAGTTATGTTCAAAGAAGGGGGAAATAGCTTGACCAGCTGGACTAGAGTAAAAATGGCCGGAGGACCCTGTGTCACACTGAGGTTGCCAAATGCCAGCGCAGCTGTTTGGACTTAATCCCACTGTAAATACAAAGGAAGATTATAAAGAAAGAAACAAATAATAAATAAGACAGACTAGGCAATACATTACAAGAAGGAAGCTAAGAGGTGTTAGTAAGTGGTAAGTAACAGTAAGAATGACAAGGACAAGCAAAACTTACAGGATTTGTTAACTGATTAGATGGGGGGGACAGGCAGGGGTTAAAGAGAGAATAAGCCATAGGCCATAGTCAAGGTATTAGGTTTAGATGACAGGAAGAATGAGTGTTAATAAAAAACAAACTTATACATAGGCCAGGCATGGTTCTAAATACTTTCCAAATATATATATATATATATATATATATATATATTTTTTTTTTTTTTTTTTTTTGTCTTTTTCATGACCGGCACTCAGCCAGTGAGTGCACCGGCCATTCCTATATAGGATCTGAACCCGCTGCAGGAGCATCGATCGCTGCGCTCCCAGTGTCGCACTCTCCAGAGTGCACCACGGGCTCGGCCCAATACTTTCCATATATTAAATCACTAAAATCTCACAACTACCCAACGAGGCAGGTACTGTTATTATTTGTACAGATGAGGAAAAGAGGCCCAAGGTCACACACCCTAAAGTAAGTGCTGAAGGCAGGAGTTAAATGCAGACAATACATGACTACAAGAGGCTCTTAACTACTATGCTCACCTGCTCCTACAATGACAGCTAATAACTAACAGAAAAAAAAAGTCCAGGGGACAAGAGACTTAAGAGAGGTCAGAATTCAGGACACATCTGAGAGGGACAGGTAAGGTGGATGGATGGAAACACTTTCACTCACTAACATGTTGGTCCTTGGAGGCTGGATTTCTAATATTTACCACATTATTCTACCATTTGCCTAAGAGCAATTAATTGCCAGGGTTATGGATAAGATGTGCGTATTTATATAAAACTTGAAATAAGGGTCAGGTAAGCAGACAATAAGGCCCATAGAAAATTTTACAACTGAGAGATGTGGATTTCATACATTGTTCTTTTAATATGCTGTCTGGCCTTGGAAGTAGTTTTTTGTCTCAACCTCAGTTTCACTTACCATGCAAATAAAAATATAACCACATCCTGAGAAAATATGTGAATTAAACAAATACACTTTTACTTTACTGGGAAACACAAGCATAACATATAAAACTACTAGCCCCAAATTATGTGATAAATTTGTGCTACTGAAGATGAATTTGATGCATTAGGTTTACCAAGCACACTAGAAAAACAAAAATGCGCCAATATTCTCAAAAATGTTTATAGCTAAGCCTTAACAAAGAAGGGTTACTGCAGTGGATTGAATGTCCACCCCCAACTTATCAAAACTTAATCCCCACTATAACTGTTGAGGGTGGGAAATCTTATTATGGTAATTGAAATGTCGGGCCTTCAAGAGGTGATTAGATTGTCCTCACAATTGTGAATGGTTTAATGGTGGTCATGGGCATGATTCTGAGGGCTTTAAAAGGAAAGCAGAGGAGGAGCTATCTCTCTCTGCTCCATCATATTTGCCATATGACACCCTGAGTTGCTGCAGTCACCACCAGGACAAGGCCTTCACCAGATGTGTTCCCTGGACTTTGGACTTCCCAGCCTCTGCAACTGTAAGCAATAAACTGTGTTTCTTACAAATTACTGAGTTTCAGGTATTTTGTTATAAGTAACAGAAATGGACTAATACAGCTACAAAGCCAAGCATAAAGTCATTGCCCCAAATCTGCCTGACAATAGTAACCATGGGAGCACTTGCTACAAATGGACTGATTTAAAGGTTCTACTTCAACCCCAGTGACTCCAAAGACCTGGGAATCTGAATTTTTAACATATGTCCCAGGGTGTTCTTATCAGAACAGCTTGAAAAACACTAAATTATTTTACTCTGATAAAGAGAAATTCATCAAAAAGTCTGCTTCACCATTATCTTACTCTGCCTTTTCTTCCTTGATAGTACTGCCTGGAATAACATCTATAAGAAATAAAATGCAATAAAAAAAAAAAAATCTCCTTTTCCCTGGAACTTACTGGAATT
The DNA here is from genome assembly GCF_027409185.1 of Cynocephalus volans. Lineage (NCBI taxonomy): Eukaryota > Metazoa > Chordata > Mammalia > Dermoptera > Cynocephalidae > Cynocephalus > Cynocephalus volans. The sequence goes on along the minus strand of NC_084460.1, from coordinate 274,608,768 downwards.
AAACTATAATTGTTTGTAACACAGGGATATAATTATTTTATTTTATCTCTCATCGTGTTCCACTGTCAGTCTTAAACTTTACATATAATTTAACTGTATGCAATCTATTTCAGACAGATCAAAACTTTACCCTATCTCCCAACAAGGCAAAGATCGTAAAAGGATTAAGGTATACAGTGTATCAAGACTGTAGCCAGAAAACAATCTTCCTGTGAATCAAGAACTACAAACTCCTAAGTCAACGTGGGTTGGCAGGTAACAACAAGGAGCAAAACAGAACAGATGGGGACAGGGGACAAATGAAAAACACCTGGCTTAGCTAAAGGTGGCTGACTCATTCAGCACAAATCCAGTGTGGCCCTGTGAGACTGTGTGCCAGGAAATCTTTGGATTTTTTTCAAAAGCCAGAATTGTAGTATTAATGTGAAATTTCCCCAATTTTAAATCCTGGTAATTTAGAAATTGCTTATTTGCTGTTTCCATGCTTAGGATCAACACATACCCATCATAGTCCTGTGGACACATTTATGTGTTTTCCAGTTTTTTTTCCAGGGAATCAACTTACCCCTTACTCCACATATCCAACCATACTAGTCGTACCGCACTTTCCACAGTGTTCCCAAAACTAGTTTCTGACTTTCTAGATGAAGAAATTCAGTTTTAATTAGAAGAGAAATTGGGGGCAGGGGAGGGGAAGACTAGAAAACAAGTACATCCAAAGTATAATGTGGGATGAGATTTTTAAAAGGGGTCAGGAAAAAAAGAGAAACCCAGAGGTGGTAGCAAGAGGGAAGGTACTTTGTAGCTGGCCACCTTTGGAAAGGTAGTCCACAGCCCTGCTTTCATCATGGCACACCTCTGGGGCACTGGCACCAGCTCTTCCAGGCTCTGCCTCTTCTGGTGGGACATCAGGGAAGGGGTTGAACCTCCCTATACTGGGTTCCTCCTTTGCAAAGGGGAATAAAAATAGCTCTTTCCTCAAAAAATTGTGAGGATTAAAAGGGAAAGAGTTTTAAAAGTGTGCATGCAGAATTTGCTTTTCCAAAACAAGGTGTTTCTTAGCAAAGGAGAGATAGCAATAAAAAACAAATACTTTCTCTTAATAAGTTCAGCATCTGCCATAGGGGTGGGAAGGGGCAAAAGCGATTCCTTAGAGATCCCTTCTATTATGATTAAGCCATTTACTCATTTAACTAATTATAAGGTAAGCTTGTCATGGTGCTTCATCTGCAGAGAAAATAGAGGTGAACAACAGACAGACCCTGCTCTCAGGAAGGTTATAGTATAGTAGGAGAGACATGAAATAAATACCAAAAGTAAGTGCATAAATTATTAGTTCCTCTTTGAGGTCGGAGAATGTCTTAATCATTCTCTGTAGCCCAGGACCCACAGAAAGCATTTAATTTTTGAGACAACACGAGCTGTTGCATTGCTTCCAACCCTGACTCCACCACCTTCTAACTATGAGGCCATGGGCAGATGACTCAACCCTTCTGTACCCAATAACTCACTGTCAAATGTTGGTGGTCATAACAGCACCAACCTTAATCCACAAAAAGCACCACAACAGAAATGGTCAGGTGCTCATATATATTGCTACTAAGGTTATCATTCATATTACTGATTGGTTAACTAAAACAAATTATTTTCCCCCTCCAGTCACTTTCTCATACATGACTTAATTTAAAATCAAATAGCTTTCTGTGTCAGTCACACATACGAGGATACCTCAAAAAGTTCACGGAAAAGTGTAATTAAAAGATAATATGAATCTTTCTACGAACTTTTTGAAGACATTTTGTATACATGTAGGCTGTTCCATCCTGAGACACTTTTCTTTTTTCTGTTCACACCTACGTCTTTTCTAAGGAAAAAAAAATGCAGCTAACCATCTCTGAGATACACAATGCATTCAGTGCATTACCCATGAAAGTTTAGGGCTTTCAAGCAAAGGTGCCCAAAATATATAAATAGAATTACATATGATGACAAACTAACAAGCAAGATTTCATGAGAGGTAATATTTACTAACCTCCTTACACATTTAGGCTATAATTCTTAGTACTCTAAGCTCAGGGTTTTCCCATCATCAGTTGGGCAGACTCTTAAGGCAACTGGGTGGAATGCAAAAGAAACAACAGATTTAATTAAACAAAGGAAGACAAAACTCTTACAAGTGAGTGACACTTTAAAAGGAAGTAATTAATCATCTTTTGTAAATAACACGAATCTGCAAATTTGAATGAAGACACAGAGGTTTTACCTATTTGAAACAAATTTATTTTTCTATCCCAATTCAAGGTAAGGACTTTTTATGAGTTTATGGCCAGGTAACAGTGGGGCTCAAAGAACTACCTGGCAAACCCAAGAAGATCCAAGTTCCAAGTCTGTCACAATCTAGTGTACTCTTGAGGGAATCTTACTGTTTTCTCTAGGTTTCCTCATTTTATGACCAACTTAAGAAACTAGTATGCTGACTGCAAATAATAGTATGTGCTATAACTACAGCGCTCAAAAATTACTTACAAAAAACTGACCTCCCTGAAGAGCAGGGTGCCTGAAGAAAAAATAGACAGGAAAATCAGAATTCGAATAACGACACAATCACTAACAATTATAGAGAATTTACTATATGCCAGGCACTGTAAACTTTAGGTGTAGCCGCTCATTTCTTCTTCCAATGATGCCTAAGCGGTAGGTTCGATGGGTACTCCCATTTTCCAAATAATGAAACGGAAGCTCAACGAGGTTAAGTGGCTTGTCCAAGGTAATCCAGCAAGTGGCAGAATTTGGCAATCTCGCTCCAGGTGCCACGCTCTTAATCGATGCACAAGTCTGCCTCCCCAGCTTTGCCTCTAACTAGCTATATGAGCTTGGGCAAGTCATGCATATCCCCTTGGGCCTCAGTTTCTCTAACTGAAAATGAAAGAATGTCTTAGAGATGTAAGGTCGCTTCCGAGTCCTAAGGGCTACAAGACCACACGTAACGGAGTGGGGGGAGGGGGGCGGAGGGAAGAGTTGAGGCTTGGGACCCGGCCGCAGCCCAGCATGCCGCGTCAGATCTGCTCAAGTCAAGGCCTCCAGAGCTCCCAGCCCAGTCCCCTTCTCAGTACCGAGTTCAGAGAGAGGAGCTCCGTGGCTCAGGAATGCCGTGCATCCAACAGGCACTCAATAAAGGTGCGCCGATCCCGCCCCCGCGCCGCAAGCCCGACCCCAGCCTGGAGGAGTTACCCGTCCATTACATCCAGGTGCAGATAATCGGCCCCAGAGTCTAGCATCCGGAGGCACTCGGCCCCTAAATTGGCCAGGTCGCTGTTGAGGATGGACGGGCCAATCTTGCAGCCCGACGCCATGGTGCTTTCACCCCACGAGCCAAGGCGTCGCTACAATTGGGCTTGAGGCTTCAGCCCCGCCCCTTCCCCACACAGTCTTCCGGACTCCACCGGAAGCAGCAGCCCTGAGGCGAGGAAGTCCCGCCTTCTCCTGGTGGGAGGGGCTGCCGCTGACGGCCTAGGGGCGGGGCCTGGGGCGGGGATCCTTTCTCTTCCTTCTGGCCTTGATTTGTTCTTTTTTTTTGTCGGCTGCGGGGTAAGGGGATCCGAACCCTTGACCTTGGTGTTATAACACCACTCTCTAACCAACTGAGCTAACCGGTCAGCCCTATTTTGGAGGGGGTGGCCGGCAGGTAAGGGGATCCGAACCCTTGACCTGAGCTTTTCTTACTCTCTTTTCGGGTCTCCATTCCTCGCAGTACTCAGGGAGATTTCTTAAGCCTTTCCGCTTTACTTCCCTGTGGTTCTCTCTACTGGCTCTTGACGGCACTTTCCTTTTTGTTTCTTCATTTACTTTGCTTATGCGTTGCTTTCCTTTCCTCTCCAGCCTCTGCGCTTGCCCGTTAAAAAAACAACAAAAACCTTCGTCCCTCTCGTCTCCTAGAGCAATTCTTACGAGCTGGAGGAATCTGCAAGATACCAGTTCGTGCCCTGGCAAGTCACTTCTCCCTGCCCCGGTGTTCTCATCTGCAGACAGTGCCCAGCGTTTAGGGTTGTTATGAGGACTGTATGAGCGAATCCAGGTAATGCGCCCAGTACGATGCCTGGTGCTCAGTACGAAATGGTGATGGTTAGTATTATTATTACCCTCCTTTTCTGTTTCTGCCCCTTGTCCCTCTTACCTTCTTTTTTAGTTTTTCCCTCTTAGCAATGCTCATTGACAAATTGTGGTGCATTTGTTTACTGTTCAGACACAATCCAGAAATGGGTAAGGGTGTTCCACTGTCAGATGTGTCCAGGATCATTGAGTCAGAAGTAAAACCAAGTGAGGGGAAAAAATGGATTTAGCAAGAGCAATCCGTAGGGGGTAAGGATAGGGCACTTTGTACTCTTCAAAAAACAGAACTGGTGGTAACTTGGACCCCACGGTGTGTATAGCCACATTCAGAGGACAACCAGGTTTTTAACATTTCCATGGAGAAATCTACCAGTCATCCCAGCAGGTCATAACCTGGGCAGAAAAGTCAAATTGGAGTACCTGTCTCCCACTGTACCTGTTCTGCTTTATTTTGAAAGGTAGGGTGGTGGAAGAGTAGAATGGGGCTCAGTTGGGGTGGGGATGGGAAATTGGAGGTGTCTAATTGAATGGTGACCTCAGGCCAGACTCGGGGGGTTGGGGAGGGACAGCAAGACATCCCCAGGGATCCAAAATGAACATCTTCTTGAATGAGTTAACCTGTTCCCTATATTGAGAAATGAAACTTACTCCAGTATCTTAAATGTTTTTAGATTTCTTTTATTATATGTGCATATTCAAACACAGAAGTCTTAATATCTTTCATAAATATCTTTCATAAACATTTCAATATATATTCATATGCATTTTTTCCATGCTCTTTGGTCATTCACTATTCATAACAGACTTATAGTCATCTGAGGGAAGTTGGCTGTGTAGTCAATCTTTTGTTTTTAACCTATAAAATGGCTAATAAAGGATTTCCATCCTGTGGTCACAGTGACTTAAAAAATATTATGGAGGTACATTTATCTGTAATCCTAAATAATCCTGAAATAATGAAAGTAAATTTGTCTTAACACTTTTCCAAAGACATTTTGGCCTGAATTTATTTTTATTCTCCTGAGTGTCAAATCAAAGTTTCTTTCTGAAATGCTGCAGTTGAGACCCACTAAAGTAAATGAGGAAGTGGGACTTTTTACTCACTGCTAAGACAAGGCCATGGAATTTGAAGTGTGAGGTCACAGGGCAACAGCATGACTCGGTGTGATAGCAGCAAATTCTAGAGACTCTGCTCCATTAAAGTATCCTGTATAACTTGAGGAAGAATATTTAATTCATGTTTTGTAACTCTATTCATTTATGACCCTTTCTTCCCTATATATCCAACACACCCCCTATTCTTGTCTCAGATACTCTCAGAACTGGACAGCAGAGTGGAGAAAGTTCTTCGTTGATTACAGGGATAGACGCTATAGAAGAGAGATGTCACCACCCTCTCTATGGTACTCTTGGAAGCTTGAAATAGCAAACCAGCTACTCCCAGCCTGTGCAACAGGCCCTAACCAGATCACCAATACACAGATTTTTCCCCTAGCATTGCCATGCCCATTTATGCCTTTTGACACTGTATAGTTCTCAGTGCTTTGTCCCAGTGCACTCAATAACTCAGTTTCCTTTTCAGAAAAATCAAATAACTTATCTAATAGGATTATAGAAAGCAGCAAATGCTGAAAAATTAAAGTAAAATTTTTTTTTATAGAAAATGCTGTATCTAGGATTTCAACTGGTTTAATTGAGTCTGAGTAGTACAAATCTACACTCACTATCATGGATGATACATGTTTATTTCAAGGTCTCTCCAAAAGTTAAGTTAATTTCAGAGGAAGCAACCTCTTTTTTGAATCCAGTTTTTTATATATTGGAAGTGGGTGCCTGTTTTATTTTTCCTCTGAATAAGATAAATATCATTAAGTATCATAGCTTAAGAAATTACCTACTATTACCAATACTATATTTATCATATACAATAATTAGCTTTTAGTCATGAACTCAATATTTTGAACATTACAAAAAATTGTCCATTATCTTGAACTTTTTTCTGATCTCCCCCAACTATTGTTTTTTGTTTTTAAATAGTTATTCCTTCAAACTCCAGGCATCAATACTCCTGAGAATACATCTTGTGACAGTCTTATGCACATACATATAGATACTTTAGCCATTACACATAAACATTCAACACATTACATTCAACACATTTAAGGGCACCTTAAATGGAACAGATGCACACATCTGCAAAATCTCAGTAGACCCAGTATGAAAACATTTCCACTCTATAAGGCCCTGTTTCTCAGAGTGGAGGCTTTTTTGCAAAGTACAACATTACTTGGCTTATTGTAAAAGTTTCTAACAGACTTCCATACACTAGAGTGAAGGAGTCAGGCTAAAAGGCAGACAGACCAGCATAATGACGTTCAAAACAGCCCAATACATCTAAAATATATATAAAGGTATTTAGGATTCTTGTTGGATATTTCATAATCTTCTTTGACCCCTTTACTTTTTAAATATTTGATACAATTACACATAGAGAATTTGAATCAAGAATCAAGAAACTGGAGCAAAGCACAAACAGAGAGAGAGACTCACATAGCCCAGACACTTATAATTACCAAACATAAGGCCTCTAACGCTAATTGAGCAGCATCATTTTTAACAGGCAAAATATATCAGCTTAGAATCCTAAAACAATTTACATGTATATTTCTGCACTTGAGAATTAATTCAACATTATGTGTAAATGATGTGAAAATATTGTAAAGCATAAAGGAGGCTATTTACCTCAATTTTCTGAATTTTTAGATCTAAAATTTTTAGTTTTGTTCTTTTACCTTTAGCTCACAGATATCTTTCATTCTCTTAGTGAATGGGACCATAACCCCATACTATATTTGAAATTATAAATCACAATATAAACAATGCCTATTTAATAAGCGATTATTACATAAAAATAATTTTCCTTTATGATTAGGGTGGGTTTAGTAGGTTTCCTCTTTATATACATTTTACAGCCAACATAGCCAAAGTTAAGCATACAGAATGTGTTTTTAACTCATCGCAATGTAATCAAAGTCTATATTTAACTTCACCTTGAGGACTAGAAAAACATACACAGACACCCACACCCCACCACCACACCAATTTAGGTATGTATATTAGTTTTTTATATGCTTAGAAGTTATGTAACAATTTTCTAATGTAAACTGTTAAAATTTTGAAATTCAGTTTTGAACCATACGATGCCCAGCCCTGCTACAGGATCAATAACATACTAGGTATTGGCTTCACAAGCCTTCTAAAGTTTATACTTTTCTTGAAGTAACTGAAGTTCAAGGCCTATTTGTAAAATATACAAGCTTGCTGTGTCTGTGAAGAAATTGCTTACTTTATATTTTTTTCCTCAAAAACTTAGATGTCCCAAGGATCATTATAAAATTGTAACTATTGAGAAAAAGTTATTTTATTGAACCAATTCTAACAACACTAACCTTAATGTCTGAAAATATGCCCTCAAAGGCAGGCACAGGATACTGTAAGGAAAAGTAATCACATATCCCTAAATCTCCTTACCTTGGCATTGATGTAGTCAGGGCTAGAAGTAGGAATACCATCTCTTTCAAGCTATTGTATTTACATTTCGTTTTTATAGTAACATAGGCTGTTTAGGTTCTTCTTAATTCAGAATTAAGTCTGATAGTTTCTAGAATAGTCTCTGTCCAATGTGATTGATTATGAAATGGAATGATTTATGGCATTAGCATTTTGATTTACAACATGCAATGAAAGTGACAATTGAAAAATAAATATTGAAAAGTCCACAGCTCTAAAAATAGTATTTTTTAATTTTTCTAAATGAATGTTTTGTTGATCAAAACAAAAATGGCTGCAAGTTTGTTTGTTATTTAGTTTCCCCAAACTAATATTATCTTTATTGATTATTTTAATGTAAATTGCTACTTGTATAGCCACCTGATTTAATATTTTTGAAACTATAAAAATAAACATTTGCGTGAGATGTATAAGGTGAATAAGCTCAAAAAATTGCATTTCCTTTTTAGAACATATTGTAAATATTCCTATGCAAGCAGCACTGAAATAGTATTTATTTTCATCTGCTCAAGGCTTCTTGAATCATAAACAATGTTTAGTGAAATGGCTCTTTCCCCTTATTCCTCCCTGGTTTTATGGTTTTTCACATAACTAAATCCTTTTAGCCATCGATTTTTAAGATGTTTATGAAACATGCATATTGGCAGCAAAATCTACTCAGATTTGTGCCACCCATTGGATATAAAGTGCTGTTTTATAATTATTATTTTTCAAGCAAAAATATTCAACTTTCAGCAGAGTGATCCCTTCCAAGTCTTCTCTATACCTGCAATGCTGTCAAGATACAGAATTAAACATGAGACTCATCTAGGACTACATCCGTCTCCCCCAGCTCAGTGGGAGTAAAAGTGAACTGGCTGGACAGCAGGGGGTTCTCCATGCCATTTTCCTCGCTGATGTGAAGGACAGTGTCTCCATGCTGTAGGAGGCTGGATGTCTCCAGGCCTGTGAAGTCATCAGGATCTGCGAGTTGAGTGGAAAGGAGGCCGTGTGCAGCAGCACCTTGTGCTTCTGTGTCCTCCTCCTTTTCTCCTTCAGCGGAGATAGGCTCACTCTATGATCAAAAGGATCATAACATCATGGAAAGGTAGTATGGGGACCAGAGAAGAATATCACAAAATATTGTCTGGATGTAATGTGACAAGGAATCAGAAAGCCAGTCCCAGTTCCAGCCTTGCTATAAGTAAGATCTTACACAGGCCCTTTCTGCTTTCTAAACCTTAGTTTGCTAACATGTAACATGAGCATAACTTTTTGTCCTGCTGCTCTTGGAGACTGTGAGAATCAAATGAGATAATAATGGTTAAGTGTTGAAATACTTTTTAACTGCTAAAGACTAGGCAAATGTATACAGTAATATTGCCCCTTGGTTTTCTTTAAATACCACATGAGAAGAATGTGGAACCTATAGAAATTTATTTACAAAAATCAAAAGAAAAAAATATTAAAACAAGAAAAATATTAAGAAGAAAAGTATCAAAACAATGAAGAAAAAGATAAAAACAAAAAGCTCCTTTCAGGACACAGAAGACTCTATAGTTAAAGGGGTCATCTAAATTGGTAACTGGTTTTTTTCATTAAACTATCTTTCAACTATGTATTATATACCTGTCTTCAATGATTATTTTAGCTACAAAATATTTTTTCTTAGGTTTTTCATAACTGAGATTACCAAGACCTCCCTTGGTCCTTCTTAAGTAGATATATTCTTGGCCGTATACTTTATGTAGATTTTCTTTTTCAAGATGGCAGGACCAGTGTCTGTTGGGATAACAAGGCAGACCCAGACTTCATTATCTGGAATAAATTTGCATGTACAAGTGGTTCCTAGAAATAAATATGCAGGGAGCAAGCCCTGCCTACTTTTCTAGTGCCCTCACCTGCTTGGGAGACAGGCTATGGAGATCCGCTACAACTATGGCAGGGGATGATGTGAGCACTGGTTCGTCCATTCCCTCTGGTTTCCTAGATGGGGCTGGGCTGCAGCCCTGTGGTTGGCCTGTGGCAGGAAATGTGTCTGCTGGGGCAGCTGCTGGCTCTGGCTGAGCTTCAGTGAAGGTCACAGATCGTTTCTGGTCGGCTGTAGGTCAAAGATGAGGCAGTAAATGGGGGTGGTAATCAGACTGTCAGCGATTTATAATTGGCTTTAATGTATCTCCTGGCTTTTCTTAATAAAGACATTGCTGGTTTATTGATAAATGAGAGCATGCTTGACCATTTTGTGTTTTGATTTAATCTTCTTCCAAAGAGTAGAACTTGGGTAGAAAAATCATTTTTACATAAATAGCCTAAAACAAGATTTGCATAGAGCATTAGGTGACGATGATCATCCTTCATAACAGCTGCCAACAGGACTTTAAAGTCCCTATTAGTCATGATATTTTTATCTTTAGTAAGATATGTAACAAACCTATTTTCTGGGTTGAGTAAGGAAACACATTTTCTATGGTTAAATTTTAAAGTATTAGCAGACTCTTCCATTTTCCTAGGCTCACAGGAGTAGGAACAGGGGTTGGGGAAGGTGAGAAGAAAAGAAGTCACTGAAATGTTCTGAGAAACTTCTTCCCTTATTCTAGCAACTCCCCAGAGGTGCTTATCTGCTTCAACTCAGTTTCTGCAGGCCTTCCCAGCTGAGTGGCATGGTATCATATCAATGGTATAGTCAGAAGGGACACAGGAGGCCTCACCAGATGGCTTTGTTTTAGGTTGAATGCTCCTGCGAGTGGTTGACAGCCGAGCCCCATGGCGGTTTTTGGGTTCAGTCTGAGTCTTCTGACGTGATAGAAGAGGACGTCTTAGCTAAAGAGAATAGGCAGAATAAAACTGGCAAGAAGGTCTGACTGCCTGGGGGAAAACACTGTGCTCAGAGGATATGTTTCTGTGGACTCCTATGGTTGTTCCTTACATTCATAGTTAATAAACTTCTTTCTACATATTTAACTGCAGGCATGTATCACTTAACGAGAAATGAGTCACTGGGCAATTTTGTTTTGTATATCATAAAATGTACTTATACAATCCCAAATGGTATAAACCTACTACATACTTAGGCTATCTGGTATACCTTATGGCTCTTATGTAACTCGTTGCACTATGGTGTTATGATGGCTATGACCTCATAGGGCAGTAGGAACTTTTTAGCTCCGTTATAATCTTATGGGACCACTGTCTTATATGCGGTCCATCACTGACAAAACATCCACGACTATATAAGTATTTTCTAGCATCCCCTTTAACCAGTTTATATCCCAATTATTACTCCTTTATATGTCCTAAGAACATGAATTAACATAATTTAAAATTGTAAATTTGAGAATTTCAGTGATTTTAGGATGCAAAACTAGTAACTATTGCTCAGTGATCAACCTTTGCTCATTTAAAAGTTTTAGTTGAACATAAGACAACTTTCAAAGGGGAGATTTATTTAAAAAAACCTCAGATGCTGACAAAGTGTCTGGTACCCATGTCAGTGCTGGGAAGCTCCCATCGAGGCAACAGTGCAAAACCGCATTTAGATTTTGTAAAGATGATCTTTACTTCAATTTCAGTTTTAAATTAAATCATTAATCTTGAAATGAGGAAGAAAGGACTTCTTTATCTTTGCCTCTATGCAGAAACAGTCCTTCAATTAACTGTATAATAAATCTTCTGTCAGTAAGTTTGGCTGGGAGAGAAGGTTTCTGGATAGGGAACAAATAGAATTATAGGCCCATTTACTTTACTAAGTAATCAGCTTTGCCAAGAAGTTTCAAATCTAAAATAGAAACTCAAAACACTCAGCTTGCTAAGCAACTTACCATGTTTTAAAGTTGCTCTGTATTGTTTATTTCAGGTAGGGAGAAGGCAAAATATAATCTTAATATACATAGATATTAAAAATTGAGTAGAGGTTCTATTTCATAGGATGATTCTCCTACCCTCTCAGGCAGGGGCTGCTTACCTGTCTCAGGCCCCTCTTCCTCCCCAGTGGCTGTTGAATGAGGAGGTTCTGTTGGCCAGGCTCACTCTGTACACTTGCCACCCTGTCAAGCATCAACAGTGTTAGTGCACCCCAGAGAGAGCACAGAAGAAAATTCTCTGGTGGGTATTTGCCAAAACCACTTAGTGTCACTTCAAAGATTCCATTATCTTTGAAGGATGATTGGGAAAGAATCCCTGGGATGCGGTTTTTTAAAGGTTTGGGAGTGAGGACAAGGCCTTGTAGCCCCAAACTGCCAAAATTGAGATTCTGTTTTCAATCACTGATGTTGTATCTATTTTTCAGCAAAACATTGATTCGATCACACCCCTGGTTTGGAAGCCACCAAAAGGTTTAAGATGTCATATTCTAATCTCAATTTTTTTTTTTTTCCAAGGAGAAGGGAAAAGGTGGTGACAAACAAACACAAACAACTCTATCACATGGATGGGAACACCTTTTTTAAAGTTTCAATTTAAATGAAAATAAGATGGACAAATATCAAACACATCAGACACAGAATCCATTTGGGTGAAGGGGCACATTCAACACATGTTTGCAGCCTGATGTCTCCGTGACTACTGAGTAAATGAATAGTCACGTGGGTAGATAATTAAATGTTTTTTTAAAATGGTTTTAGATTTAAAAGGCTGGCAAAGTAATTAAGCTATTATTATAACTCAGGAGCTTTAATATTGAGTAACTGCATTCGAACATATTGTGCAGTTTATAAAAGCAACAATCTGCTCCCCCCAAATTTACTGTGTATGTGTGTCTTTTATATGCAAAGATGACTACTGGCAGTGGTTGCTATCTTAGTGTTGGGTTAAGCTGAAAATACTGACATGGGCCCATGGTCTTTTTCCATTCTACATGCATGTATAATAGGTATTTATAATGGGAGTGGGGGTGGAAAAAGAAATATACTGTGCCCCAGAGAACATTGTAAGCTGCAGATGATGCCAATGTGATTATGTGGTTAATGGGTAATTACTTCTGCTTTGCCTTTGCAAAAGGAGAGTCATCTACAGATAAGGTTTTAGAGTAAAATTTTCCACAGAGAAATCCAGAGTCAGCAACTGTCTAGAAAAAAGAAAGACTATATACATTCATTTCCTTTTTTAAAAAAATAAGCTACCTAAATACCAAGTTGCAGCTGTAGGGAGAGAAATTGGTGGCTAGTTGGGCAATCAGATGTTTTCCCTGTTGTATTAATAACTGGTTAATCATCATATAGTCGACACAGTCACACCTGTCATTTTTTAAAAGTCTTACATTTCCACTAGAAGAAAATCAATGATTCGCAAATGGGGTTTGTCAAAGTTTTTATGTAATGGGGATGTAATTACACCATTTGGGGTATATAATAAAAAATTCCATAAAGAGTACAAAAAACAGGTGTTTTTAAGCTCTCTTATTCTCCTGAATATGAAGTTCAAAAGATCAATGTATATTATCCTCATACATATATGACCTTTCTATGAAGATGGAAAATAACCCCAAAGGAACAATGCAGTAAATTCTGATGAGCAATCCAGACTATGTTGCTGGCACCTTTGAAATGACATCTCCTTATTAATCATACATTTTAACACGTGTCCGTTAAATTGAAAAGAGTATTCAATTGACCATATGCACAAAAGTAGAAACAAGTTTCTCCCAATACCAAGCAAAGCTTTCATTGGAATGGATTCTTCATTGACATCTAAATGTTACCTCAGTTCCCTTGGCCGTAAAGGGAGGTTAATACTTACCAACTACCTCCCATTAAGGTAGAGAAAAGAAGTTAGTTGATGAAAAGTGGTTTGAAGATGAAAAGTGATGAATAGCATGCTTTATTATTTTACATTTGATGTTTGTAATGAGTTTATTGCTTCTAGAACACTAAGAAGAAGTAGGAAATAAAATGTTATGAAAATAATTGGGTAGAGAAAATGAAATTGAGGCAGTCCACGTGTCTCATTTTTATTCAGTAATCTGAGATTGTGAGAAAAAATGGTGCAAGAAAGGAAAAGAAATACAAGTTACTCAGGGAGTATTAAATATCAAAACATAATGGTAATTTCACGATGATAATTCCAAGGGAGAATCATAAGCATCAAAATTTTCTCTATGGATAGAGAGGCTTATATCTAAGAAATGCACCAAGTTTATAGCTTTAGTAATTAGATGTTCTCTGTAAATGGTATAGCATCTCATCATAGAATGCACACATCAAAGAAAAACTATAGAGCATGTCCTTGGAAATATATCCCAGCCGATAAATTATATTCTCCCTAAAAATGTGAAACTAACATGTTTATATTTGGAACATTAAAGGCTGGCTTAACTGTGTACAGTTAGGACACAGTTTATTAACAATAAATAGCTGGAAAAGTTAGCAATGGAAGTAATTTATGCAGAACACGTTTCTTTTTCTGGGGTCTATATCAAATCAGAGTTGCATATAAAAAGTAGTTTCAATTTAGCTTCTCTTTATCTCATGTAATATTTCAGTCATCTGAAGAATCTGTGATGTGTGACTTTAAGATATGCAATACTAAAATGAATCAGGAGAAGACCAGATGTTTGCACTATATTATACGCCATTTTCTATTTCAATTTTTTTTTACACAATCCTATCATAATCCTGACCTACCACAACTGCAATAATCAAAATTTTTTTCCCCTTTAGGGAAACACTATGTTTTATTTAATGATCTCAAGTTTTAAAATATTAAACTGCAATAGGCCATTGGATCCTTTTGAATAACTAAAATATCTATTTCATGTATCATAGTCATGAAAAATAACTCTGAAAAGTTGAGACTATGTCAAGATATGTCAGAGTAGTGAGACAAGTTCTAAAACCTCTGTTCTATACAGAAAACTAGTTTCCTGAAATTTTTAAACATAGGAATGAGAAATAGCTGATTTTCACTGTTTTGGCTAATAGGGTAAAACAATAAAAATCAAATCAAATAAAACTTTCTAAATTGAAGCTAATATCTTACAACATATTTAGAAATAAATTATCTCTTGGATTTTTGAGCTACCAAAAAATACCACTATGGTAAACTGTATAATGGTCTAGGTTTTAGAGAATTAAATGCAGTTGGGGCTCATTAGAACTGATGAGACTCAAACTGTCTACCAAAACAAAAAGGCCTCATTTGAAATGCAAAAAAGTAATTTACAAGCTAGAGAAATTTAGACAATGCTAGGAAGATAATGCCGACACAAAGTACCTCTTTTCCCCTTTCAGCATGATGGCCTGGATTGTAGTGAATAAATATTTATGTATCTGCTAATGTAATATACACCCAGTAGTATTTCTTAAAATAAAATAAAGGTAGGCGAACAAGGGGCCATTCAGTAATGCAATAAAAATTCATACCACTCATCTCAAATTACAAAAAAAGATTACAGATTGAAGTATACTTCATTAATAAAATTTTTTAGAAGCACTGGGTGAAATCAGCATGCAGAAAAGTGAATTGGTATTTTCATTGTTTTTATCTGTGTCTTTGGTTTCCATTTTAATATAGTTAGAAAAATCTAGATGTGGAACACAAGACACGCAGCATAGTCATTTACTCTAAGCGATTGACTTGTGATGGGAATGCATAACACCTACACCGAAGGAGCCATGAGACATTTGTATAGAACAGAGAAATACACAGTAAACTAAATCCTACTTTCTCCTTTCCCAATAAAAGATTATGTTTGAAATTTACTTAGCCTGCAAACAACATGCAAGAAAATAGATTTTATGTGCCACAAAATTAAGAGATTAGAGGCTGGAATCAGATTGAAAAGGGGGAATAATCTGGATCTTAGATATCCTGTAGGAACTGATTTAGCAATGGCAAAGTACATATCTGTGTATCACAGCACACATTTTCTTAGCCATTAATTCTCAGTTTCATAAAAAGGTTGTTTTTTTTCCTTTTAGTTTGAGAGTACTTGCCAAGTTTTTATACTTTGAAAATGTGGGTGATCATGAGATGGATTCCACTAAATAGGATACTTTTATTTCATCTCACCTAGGCTCTATAATCATGTTCAAACTTGAGCCTCGCTCCTATTTTTCACTATGATTAAAATTGCCCTTATAGAACAAATAGCATTGTAATCTTTTTTTAAAAAATTAGAGTTCACTGTCAATTCCTGTCTTTTAAAATGTTCTAACATGTCTGAACAAAATCTAACTCTCTAGTATAAACATCCCATCTTAAGTGCTTAAACAACTTCTCTTTCTCTCTATTCTTCTGGAGAGAAAATATATATTGTGTGTGTGTGTGTGTGTGCGTGTGTGTGTGTATTAAAAGAAATTTTCAATAGGTGTGCAAAATTTTTATTGGTTTCCACCTATTCATCAGGTTATCTTGGTCTCTTCCTCATTTAGCCCACTCAGTCCAACTTCTTGCCACTTTGGTCTAAACAAGTACTCTTTCAAAAGCAAAATCCCATAAATGTGTTGCAAAATGTTATGGATCAGGAGTGGGAGATGCATTTTCCCCTTATACATGTTTCCTGATATTCTCTAGGTTCTTGGGACCAGATCTTCCTTAGGACTACTTTGGGTATATTTTGGGTCCTGAGTGCTGGAGTGTGTGCTTAAATGTACTTGACATGGTTAATGCCTTACTGCTCTAGGATTTTAAGAATCTGAAGCACAAAGAAGTCTCATGACAAAATAAGAAAGCCTGGAAACCAAATATAAAAAGTATATATCCTATTTTGTGAACCCACCTCCTAGTAAATGCCAAACGTTCCTCTCCTCCAAAGAGAACTTGGTGACACAATGGAATTCAAGAGATACACTTGCAGCATGTGGCAAAGGTGGATGTGCTACTGGCTGGTGGCGTGCCTCCGCATTAATAGAACTATTTCAGAATCCAAAGTGAGTACCTCAATTTCCCATTTCTGGATCATGGCAACTAGGTGACTGACACCCAGAACTAAAAGTTACAGGAACAACAGATCAACAACAGTTGATCTAAGACAGTCATCAAAGTACTGACATGACTGACTAATTCAGTTGTAGATAAAATCTATAGCTTTGGCTCTGAACCAGTCTGATCTAGCAAGAACTTTGGGTTTATTCCCATTTACACTGGACCCAGGGCAGACTGAATTGGTTTAGTTCAAATAAATCATTTGAACCTTTAGCCAGCCAGAGAGGGCCAAATCCTTTGGAGAATTCAAAAATAAACTCAAACTCCTGCCTTATCTTACCAGTCCTGGACGAGTACTTACTCATCAAGAGTAGAATTTGGCCTAATTGGAAAAGCCCCAGCACAAAGGCAGCCAAGTGGAAGTCTGATTTAATACCTTCTACTTTCAGTAGGCCACTGGAATTATCTTCTAATCAAGGCTTTCCTATTTCACACGTAATCTTAAGCATTAAACAAATGCATTCTATGAAAGCAATAGTCATCCTGCTAGACTTGGTTCAGATTTCTTCAAACACTGTGAACAATTAAGGGAACCCTCTTGAAGATTGTTTTGTTTCTAAACTTCTTCCTTGTCCCCAAAGCTCCTGCTAATGGAATTAAGTCTGCATTCTGCAGCACTTCCACATTTACCACCAATAAGAGACTGATCTGTCAAGGCAAGGGCTCGCAAACACAAATGAATGTCATGACTTATGGGTCCGGTTTAAAAAAAAAAAAAAGATATGTCCCATGATGTGATTTTTCAATCACAAAAGAAAATGTGAAATCTGAACAAGATGCAAAGAAAATGGAAAAAAAAAAACAAAAAAACAAAACCAAAAGACAACCTTTGACAGGAACAGCCTCTCAACATTTCCTCATCTTTGTGATAAAGCAATAAACACGGATGTATATTGTACTCACTATATAATGCAAACCTGAAAGGGAATGTTTTTCTCTTGAGATGAAACAAAGACAGTCCAAGGATGAACAAGAAGCATTACTCCTAATGAGGACTGGTTGAGAGGTGTGAATCAACAGCACAAGATTAGGAATGTTTGACGTGGTTTATCTGAGCGTTAAAGGTGCAGTCCCCTTTTCTGAAGCTTTAAACCAATAGCCAAGACATTATATTGTTTGTACCATAGGACTTCTCTTACTTACCAAGAAATGTGTGTCTAATATTTCATGGCAAGTTTTGGAGTCAACTTTGTGCTAGAACAGACATTCTTTGCATAAATGTTTGAATAAGCTTCTACAATAGCCTGCCAAATAGCATGCATCAAAGAGAAGGAATTACATAAATTGTATTGACATTACTACTCTTCTTATAGCATTATTGTTTTCTTATCATTCGTGGTATTAGCTAAAAGACCTGTCTCAATTTAATAAGGGGATTCTTGATGATGGGGAGTTGTATTAAAATGCCTATGAAAAACAATTCTTAATGAATTTCAGTGTGGGTGGGAATGATTAGAGGGGATAAATTTAACATTTGGCCTATCAAACTTTTTAGACATCCATGGGACAAGTCCCATAGAGAATTCCACGTTTTTGTCTTTGTTTTTCTGTAACCTTTTTAGGCCATTTGTGATTAAGCTGAAAATGAAGGAGGGTTTGCTACACCTTTGACTTCCAGGCTCGTGTGTTCATGAACAACAAAGGGCAAGGAATGGAAATAGGTATCAAGACGGGGTGAGAGGAGACAGGGAGACAGAGGAGACAGGGAACAGCTAGTTTCCCAGCACAGACACCAATAGACAGGTAGCATTGACACTGTACCTAGAGAGGCTGCCCTCAGCGGCCAGGCCCTGGGAGTCATCGAGGACATTAGGTTCACTGCAGGAGGGGTAGGGAGATGAAGCATTTAGGGAAAGAAAATGCAAAAAAAAAAAAAAGAAAGAAAGAAAAAGAAAAAAGGCATGCAATTTTCTGCTTCCAAGAACCAAAAATAAATAAATAAATATAACAGAACAAGGAAGGAAAAGGAGACAGTCAACCATTTCACCTTGTGCTGGCTTTGTCAAGACATAGGACTCGAGGCAATGGGGGAGGAAGGACTTTGGATGCATACGACTCTCGAAGAGGTCTATTTATTGTTCAAGAGTTAAAATTAGCTCTAAATGGACCCATGAGCTCCGAAATGCATTGCAGAATGAGGCTGTAGAAGATAAAACTGTCATTTCTTCAGTGACCATTTGGCTAGGTGGTTATAATTTTTAACCTGTTTTATGTATGCTGTGTTTCATTGACCAAGACCCCTTCTTCTCTCTTGCAAATTCTTACATTATCACACAGAAATCACTTACCATGAAGTGCCACAACCACTCTTGGAACTGATGCCATTGAGAACAGCAAAGAAAGAACCCAACTTCCCCTGCTAATTTTGCAATGAAAATGCAAGTAAACAAATGGAAGGAAGATTTCTTGGAAAATTCACGTGGAACTTGCCTTTACATCCTTACTCTCTGTTCTCTAGTGACTGAATTGTAAATGCCAAAAGAAGAAACCTGTCAGGTTGGTTATGGAATAATAAAATGCTTTATCGATTTATTTGGATGTAGCTGAACTGAGATTTGTGAACAGAAACTGTGTTATACTTTATCTGTCTTTACTTCAGTGCCTAGCATTGAGCTAAACGCCCATGAGGCACTCAATAAATACTTGTTAAATTGGATGGAATTAAATCATTTAAAAAACTGGAGTGCCTGCCTCGAAAGAATCAAGTTTTACCTAATTGTACACTGTAAAAATAGCCTGTTTTAAGGAAGAGGCTCACTTTTGCTAATGTACAGAGACAATATTCTCTTCACTATTCTTCCCAAATCTGACTCAATAATAAAGGGTTTACCTCTCTCTATATATATTTTTAAATTCATTGTATTTTTAAAGTAGAAAAAATTTTATCCGTGGAAACAAATTAATCCCTTAATGGATATGTAGAAAGGGAATTGATGGCCTGGTTATTTGAGGTAAATACCAAACAAGCAAACAAAAACGCCATTTAAAATTCCTACAGTTCTGTAAATCTAAATAAAACTTTTAAATAAATTACTATTTTTCTCTCATTCTTGATAGAACCTTGCATATTGCTAGTAATTAAAAATAAATTGATCCTGGCCTACAGAGGACATTAAAATATATATATATATGTATATATATGTATATACGTATATATATGTATATATAAATAAATTCATAGTTATGCTTATGTGACTTTACATTTTTTTATTTGGACCTGTTATTGTTTGGCTCCTATTTTGTTCACATATTTATAAGACTTTCATTTCAAAGAAAAAATTACCAAATGGTATGTAAAACAATCTTTTACAATGATAGGAACTTTAGTATCTTATTAATCTTTGTAATAATTAAGTGATACTTATATAAAATATTGCTTTCTTAAAAAGCATGCAATTTACTTGTTCACCTTTTATCATTTTCCCCTATTCTTTGATATTTTCCAAACCTAGGTTTTATTTCACAAATTTTATTTCATCTCTGTAATTCTTGAGTCATTTGCAAAAGGATTTGGGTACAGGATAATTACTTCTGCATATAAACTGGTTTTGTCTGATCATTACAAAGTGCCCTGACTTTTATTATTTTCCATGTGTGAATTCTACCACAATGAATTTATAGGTATTTAAAATAAGTAAGAAACTAACTAAAATCACACAAGGAATTGAAAGATTTCAATTCTGGAAATGAAAATATCATTGGTTCTTAGATAATGTTTTGACTCATGTCAGATCATTTTCTGTATTATAATTTTATTGTATATATATCTTGGAAGTTATTTTACTTATACTCTTAAAAGGCAGAGAACACATGAAAATGTTTAAAAGGGTTTAGTCATAGGATCATAGAACTGTAGCTAGAAAAGTTACTTTAAACATCATTTTAGCCAAGCTCCTCATCGCACAGAAAGCTGTTGGGCTATTGTTAAATGTGGGCTATTGTTAAATTGTGGGCTATTGTTAAATGACCTGCCCAAGATCCCATATAGTGGCATAGGTCCTTTTCTGCTTGGTTAGGCATCACTGCCTCTGACTGAACACTGATGACATGTCAGAAGCCTAAACATTACCAGATATATCAAGGTCGTCCTATACTCTTGCCAAGTTCTCATTATTAGTTTAGCTGATGATAAATCTGAAATACAAGAATGTCATTTGACAACCAAAAAGAAGACTATGTAAGGAGAGACAATGCTTGGATCAGAAATCAGGATCCCTCCTACTAGCCTGGCTTAGAAAACTATGTGAATTTTTGCCTGCAGGAACCTAGTTGAAAAGTCCTTTGTTGAATGGTCTGTCTATAGACATTACCGCTGCTCGCTTCTCTTTCAATCTTTGTAGAATAACAGGAATGCATTTTCAGAATCTACCTTTGCCCCCAAATGCAGAGTGTAAGATAGCTGTGGCTCTTTACCTCTGGCTGGGCAACATGCCCACCTCAGCCTGAGGTGCAGACATGCTGGAGACGTGACTGGAGAACCGCCTCCTTCCAATGGAACTCAGGAGGTAAGCTTCTTGCTCACTTACCACACTGGGCATGCTAACAGAGTCATCTGAAAGAGGCAAAGGAATAGAGTGTTATAAAAACTTTGAAAATGATCAGAAAACCCCAACCCAAGTTGTACTTGGGTTCTATCCTTGGCTTGAGTACAATCTTAGGGCTGTCTCAAAAGCTAAATTATCACTGGTGCCTTTGCACAGATAAAGTAAGTAAGACCTTTGGAGTAATGATAATTCCTTACGTCCACGCATCTCCCACCCTCCTAGACTAGAAAAGCCTTTGTGAAATAAATGTAAATGTCTTGTCCATTTTTACAAGTAGATTATTTGTGAAAGTCAACAAGCAACTGCAAATTAAAAAGATTTTCAAAACACTAGAATATAGATTTTTTTAAAGATCCCAGGAATAGTTCAGTAAGGGACTTTGTTACTAAATGAGTCAAGTACATTTTCTTGACATTCAAAAACTGTATTCAGTATGTTTAATGATTTCTAGACTGCTAAGAGAAAGATTTTCAAATTTTTTCAGGAAAAATATTTGAAAAACTAGAAAATTTAGAAATAAGTGCTTATTTTTACCTACATTTCAAAATTTATGTGATCTTGTTTTCTCCATTGAAGCAGAAATTAATGTACTCAAATCCATATGAAAGTTAACCTTAGCATGGTATTTGTGACAAAGGACCTCATTCTAAAAAAGCTAATGTTTGCTGCTGAACACTATAAACATGCTTCGATAAACATATTGGGTTTTGGTCAAAGTATGCTGCCATATAAGATCATCTGATGTCATTTATTTAAAATACCTTACGTGATCATATTTCTAATTGAACTTATTCCAAATTTAAAAGGTGAATACAAAAAGTGCTAGATATTTTAGTTTGATATATAATAACTGACTTGAAATTGATTCTTATTATAGAATAATATTTCCTTTTCAGATGTATTCACAGAGAAGGGAATGAGCAAATGTTCCTTAAAAATATGAAAAACGTGGTAGGATAGATTGAGCTATTTTAAAAGGCCTTTTCTACAGATCCCTTTGATTTTTTTCCCCCTTATTTGAACTCATATATCACTTAACACTCCCCCAACATTCATTTGGTGATTAATCATGTGCTGTCTTCCATTAACCCTTTTGTTAAGTGTTCTTTATTCAAAATGCCTATCATTTCCTCTGCAAGACAATGTCTAAGATCTTAGAGGGCAGAGAACATATCTTTCTCATACTTCCTTGTTCCTTGTCTTATACCTGATAGGTCTTAAAACAGGTTTGATGATTGAATGGGAAAATAGTTTAATTCAAAGCAGTCAACAATCTGGTTTTCAAGTCCTTCCCCATATAAATTAATACACACCCACATCACAACAACACTACAACATTTGTTAGCAACCCTGCTTTCATTGGGATGGTTGTGATGTTTGAGAACAGAGAAATTAGCAAAATATTGCATGTCTTCCCATCCCCCCTACCCCCCACCAGTATATGAGTGTTGGCTCTTGGCCAATTATATTACTGTTCATGTCTTCTCTAATTTTCTTCCCTAGCTCCTTCCTACTGGTTAGGTCATCTATTTATTCATAAGGTTACTGCAAAATTTATTTACCTCTACAAAAGATGGATGGTATAATTTCTCATCATTAAAAAAAAAACTTGCTGGGAGGGACTACTTCAAGCATTAAAGAAAAATGGATTTTACTTTAAGTTCTGAACTGTTACCAGGACTTAACAGATATTTAAACCGTTGATCCTTGTCTTTCATTTTGTTTTCTTGGTTAAGATTTTTCAAGATTTACCTAATTACAACCTCAGGTGTATTTCCATGGGCAGTCACCAGGGTGATTTAGACACAAGTATGTCTGCAGATTGGGTACAGGACAATATGATTCTCTCTTCATCTGACTAAATAAAATTAAAACTAAATCTGGAAATATTACTGTTAAATGTTTTGACAAAGCTTTCTGTTTCTTTTCCTTTCTTACACACCCAACTGTAGTGAGACATTTAAATACTTTCATTTATCTTAGTTAATTAAAATTCTAATCTCAACTCCCTTTCCTCTATTTAATTTAGTTGAGAGTGGGGCTTTTTTTTGTTGTTTGGTATGGAGAGGCTCTGAGTGGAGATCTAGATTTTGTTCTCATTCTTGAGGCACTGACAGCACAACTTTGCTATAGATGTTATATCAGTGAGTCTTAAAACATAGTGGAACATAATCAATGCATTAAAAATGCCTTAAATGGCAGTGGCATTTAATGAAATCTTTCACCCTGCTTTTTAAAACCTCCTGGTAAGCATACACATGAAGTATTTCTTCAGTGGATTTTCCTTCATTTCATTCACACCAAATCTTTGGCACATGCATTACAAATCCTGGGCTGACCTAGTCACTGGGGATTCTTTTAACTAAAATTTGAGTTGTATCCCCACAAGACAGCCTGCTGGTTTACATA
Source organism: Cynocephalus volans (assembly GCF_027409185.1). Classification (NCBI taxonomy): domain Eukaryota; kingdom Metazoa; phylum Chordata; class Mammalia; order Dermoptera; family Cynocephalidae; genus Cynocephalus; species Cynocephalus volans. The sequence goes on along the minus strand of NC_084460.1, from coordinate 274,585,237 downwards.
CGGTTGTTGTAGCCAACCAGTCTCTTCTGAGTTGTGAAAAGTCCCACTCTCCCTTGCCCAGTGGGGTTCTGTAAGTGCTGAGCAACTCTTTAAGCAAGATGGCCAGGAGGAAGGGGAATAAACCCTTTCCTTAGTTACTTATCCACAGTTTAAACAATAGTTAATGGAAAAGGTTGAATATGTAAGCTCAAAGAAAATTTACTTTTTGCCTATATTTTTTCCAAACTGACCAAGAATATCAAGGAATTTACAAAAGAGTAGGCATTAGGAATTATGGAATCAGTCACAATTCCACCTTGAATCCTTTTTGCAAAAATGTTTACAGGATCAGAACTGGAAAAGGTCAGAAGGGTAGAAATCCTTCCCCAGCCCTCACTCATATGGTCAAGCTGTGTCTCCCACCCAGATTCTTCAGGATGACCTACTTTCCTCATCCTCCTCATCAGTCCGACTCAGGGTGTCCTGTGAAGCCTGCTGGGATTGCTCACTGTCCTGCTCCCAGACAGTGCCCGTGCCTGTGTTAGAGCGGGACATGGTGGCCAGGCTCAGGCGGTAAGCAGAGGTGGAGGTGCCCACGGTACTGATGGATGTCTTCCCTTGGTAGGCTAGGGGAATTGAGAGACCAAAAGAAGTGCATGGTGAGGATCTTGAAAGAAAACCAATGTTTGCTTCAAAGTCCTCCCTGACCACTTGCATTTTTTTAGGAAAGATCCAGTTAAACAAAGTGTCCCAGACAAATAATCTTTAGGACAAAGTAGCAAATCAAAGCAGGGATGTTCTTTTTTTAAAAAAGTAAATCAATGTTAGTCACTGATGTACTTACACAGTAATTGAATAGTTTTCTTGTGAAATCATAACATCTCTAACGATGTAAAATGCTTTGACTTTGCTTCTTCTCTTATTGCTTTTCTATTTCATTTTCCAAGGTTGGTAGGATGTTAGTTAATTCTGACCTGAATTGTATGTTCCAACTTGCTAGTTTTTACTGAAAAACATATCTTACCTGACACAAGCATATGAAAGTAATAAATAAGTTCTGATATCAGCCCCACAATCAAAATCAGAATATGTAATCAGAAGGGTTCTCAGTCTTCGTTTCTGGAAATTACAACCTTTGTAATAATACTCCTCAGTTCTACGCAAGATTATTTTATCATAAAGCATAATATTTGAATGGCAATGTGTAGATTTCACCAAGATTGTACTTGTCAAAATTTTGGTTTTTAACAGATTGTCTACAAACAACAATAAAAGCTTTAGAAAGGACATATTATATACTACGTATGGGTAATGACTGCCCTCTAATGGCAGATAATGATTTATTTTCCTTCCTCAGTAGTCTGTTAATAAAATGGTAAAAAGTAAACAATGCACTCCCAAAGAAAATCTTTTGAATATGTAAAAAAATAATAATAATAAAAATAATAACTTCTAGCCCAACAACTCTAATTCAACTCTCCGCATTCTAATTTGTGAAAAGTTAAAGTCTTTATAATCAATCACTCAGATCTGGTTTAAAATCCCCTGGTTGTTATCACTTCCTACGTTTCAGTTATTTAACTTCCACTGAGTCTGTTTTCTTATTCTTTAAGTGCTCTTTCAATTATGCACCCTGCAGGTATTTGTGTGGATTGAAGGAAACATCTATGAAATAATCTATCATATAATAGATTCTCAATAAATGAGTCTCCTCTTTTCAGAAAGGGAATGAAGAATTCAAACATTTATCCCCAATTAAATATTCAAGAGAGAGCTTAACTGATAAAATAAAGATTAAAAAATATGTAGAAAAGGAATAAAATTAAACTCCTATGATACCCCTTTGATTTCTGTTTTGTTGTTGACAATGGTCATGTGGTTAAATCTACCAGTGTCCCCAAATGGCTAATTCATATGTGGTTCCAAAAAGAGTGGTGACCTGGGAAGAGGGATTCTTTGTAGGTTTTGAGTTCCGTTGCTCAGACAAATTCAAAACACCCCATGCTTACTTACCTGATCCACTGTGAACCGCCTCTTTTAGGATTTTTAGTTCACTGTTGAACTCAGCAATGAGTGAGCTCTTACACAGTGGGCGTGGTATGAAGCGCCGCTCCAGCTGGTCAGCAATATGTTGCCGGGCAGAAAGCTCTTCATGATTCTCTGCAGGTTGGGCCAGGAGCTGAAAGGAAGTATCGCATTCTCAGGGCCTCAATTTTACCATCTATAAAATGGGCTAATATGGTACCTACTTCATATTCGTGAGGAGAAAATAAGGTAATGAATGCAAAGTTCTTAGACCAGTACTTTATACAGGAAGTGCTTAATAAACACATTGTTTGAATCACTGCCTTAAGAAATCAGGGCATGAAAAGAACAAAAGATTAGATGAGTTCTGAGGGGCTTGGAGGAAAAACATGCTTTAATATTCTGTCTTTTTCTTATGTTTAAAATCAAATCTCTGACATGCCTCTGAAGATAAGAGAACATTCTTCAGACCATTCCACTGGGCCAATCTTTTTCGGGGGTGAGGAGGATGACGAACAGGGAGTGGACAACATTTTATAGACTCTAATAAAGTTCTTTCTGTGAAGTTTCTTCTAACATGAAATTTTATCCTCTGTGATACATTCGGGCTGTTTTCTCATCAAGCCAATGTTAACACATCCTACCAACTGGCTACAGCAGGTCCCATAAGCACTTCGCCATAATCATGCCTTAATGGAAAGCAGCACATTCACAGGGACCTGTCACTCGCAGGAGAAGAAGCACACACCGCACCTTGCACTGGATGAAAGGGCGCAAGAGCACGAAGATGGGGATTCGGGTCCGCACGATGAAGTCGAGGAAGTCCCACAGGGCCAGGCCCCCCACCTTCCGCAGAGCCATCTCCTTCACCTGCAGGCTCAGCCAGTACCACTGGCTTCCGAGCTGCCTCTCAAAGCAGACGAGAATCACCTTCAGCGCTTCACACCAGGAAAAGACAAAAGTGAGCCCATATGTTTGTGTTTCAGAGGAACCCTACCCACGTCTACAGTCATTTATGCATCGGGAAATTTTCCAAAATTCTAAACTCTCGTCATGTTTCCAAACGCTTAATGTGCACTCCTGAGCAAGAGTGTTCTGGACTTCAAGACAAAACCTTGTATGGTAAACATGTTTTGATCCTGATTAGGAGAACACAAATATCTTTCTTAAGTGCACTGAACTACTATTTGGGAAAAAATAGAACAATGTGGTCCACAGAATTTAAAGGGAAATGTTTTATATACATGACGTGTGTGACTAATGTTTTACTTTCCAAAAGTTTTGTCATAGTGGCTTTTTGGGAATACCGGCATATTACTCACATCCTTGGCTAAAACATGGATGTTTTAAAATCTATTTTTTTTTTTTATCTTTTGAGTATAGAAATAAATGTTTGTATTGAACCATGCAGAAGTGCACAAAGTTAAAAAAAAAATTAAGTCCTTACCCTTCTCCATTCCCTTCCTGACCCTAACTTAAACTGCTCCCCAGAGTTAACCAGTAAATGTGTTTCAGTATATTTTTCCATATATGAAAACACCTCTCTCTCTCTCTTCCCCCACCAATTCCCCTCCCTCTCTCTAATAATTCACATCATGTCAATTACTAAACCCTGTTGGATTTCTTTTACAATACCTCTTTCTTCCCAGATTCTGGCAGCCCCTTCACGATCTACATTTACTTATTTTTTTCAGGAAGCAGATTTACCAAGCAGTGTGTCAGGACAAACCGAGGTATCATAAAGATGTTGAAGACTACGATGGGAGCTTCCTCTGCCAGCTCAGCTCTCACCACAGGGCCTGCCATTGGGCAATAATCAAGTAAACCTAGGCCTTCTTGATCATGTCTTAAAGCCCATCTATCTCATTATCTAAAAACTTTGCGTGACAAACATGTTTTGATTCTGATTAGGAAAACACAGATATCTTGCTTGAGTGCATTGAACTGCTAAATGCACACAAAGATCCAACTCCTTAAAACCCTCAAGAGTCACATACACTTTTACGATCTTTACGACATTTCCAGGGGAGATCTATGCTCTCTAACAGAGAGAGATGCTGTGAAGATTCTTCCTTATGCATATCCTTCCTTAAAATTTCACTTTTCACAGTAGTTGTTTATCTCAATTACTGTCTTTCAACTAAACAAGCAAATGGACAAAAAGCAACGTTCCTCTTTCCCTACCCCGATTCTGATGACATTTGTACTGTTATGTGCCTGTCAGCTGATTCTGGGTCTCTGCCATTCTCCCACCCACCCTCACCTCCATCAGCCCAGCACACAGCAGTACATAACAAGGGGCTTCAGACCAGAGTCTCTGGAGCCAGATGGCTTGAATTTGAAACCTGGCTCTGTCACTTATTAAGTGGGTGCCCTTAGGGAAGTTGTTCTACCTTTCTGGCCTCGGCCTTTTCATTCCTAAAATGAGAATAACATTAACATCTTAGAGTTGTGAGGATTTGAGGATTTGATATGATGATAATGTAAAGCATAGAAAACACTGCTTGGTGCATAGTAAGTGCTCCAAATAAATGTAAAAATAAATTTAAAATAGAGGCCCAGTAGCCTGGCCAAGTACGTAAAGTGAAAAAAACCTTCACTGAAAAGGCAGAAAGTGGAGCTGGCCAGTTAGCTCAGTTGGTTAGAGCACGGTGTTGTAACACCAAGGTCCTTGCACTGGCTAGCTGCCAGAGAAAAAAAGGCAGAAAGTGGAAAGCACTGAAAATATACACTCATCAAGTGTTTTCCCATATCCTCGTCTTACATGGTGAGTCCCTGTCCTCCATCATCCTCTGTGTAATACCAAACCTCATGCAGGACTCTATGCCAGAGTCTGGATTTTACATGAACCCTACTTTTCCATGCCCTGGACAACTGAGCCCTCATGTGCGTAGGTCCTATGCATGTGAATTTCTTGTTTCTTTTCCTTCTCTTTCATTCTCATTGTTAATCGCATCATTTTCAAATATATCCCTTTATAATTCAGTCCAAACACCCCCCACACTCCAAACTCCTGTTTTCGTCAGTGTGGTTACATCCATCTTATACTCTCAACCAGGATCTGCTGTGGTGAATTAAAAGATGTCAGGCAAGAGCTTCTCAACTTTCTCCTTTTGACATTCCCTGCTGCCGGCCTTCCTGTTCTCAGTGTTAAGGTGAGAATGGTCTTTCCCCCTGGCCCTGTTTATTCAGGGCCAAAGAGTGGCCTTCCACTGTTCCATGGGTCAGGACCAAGTCAAAGTCAGGGAAAGGGTAATGGGAAAGTAGGAGTCAAAGGGGGAGGGAATTGGCAAGCCTATAGGAGGAGAATAAGTGGACTGGCCTCCCTAGAGTGAAGATCACAATGGAGGTTTAAAGATGGCATTGCAAGGGAAGAAAAATAGTTAGTAGGGGCATAATATACTGCAAGGCCACCATGTCTTCCTGCACAGAATGTGGACTGCTCAACTTTAGGGGCTCCATTCACACACACCAATGAGCCCCATGAATTGTGCAGTGCAGTGTCCCTATACTAGACTGAGTCTAGATCTGATAACAGCTACCAAATCTCACTAGTGATCTTGTACTGAATCCTTATTGCAGATGCCTTCCTTACATGCCCAGACACTCTTATAAAAACAACCACGTAACTTAGGCACTACAGATAAGAAAGCACTTTGTTTTTCGGCATATGTTTACTCAAGGAAATCAGACTCTTTTGTAAAGGTAATGTTTCCTGTTCAAGTGATGTCTTTAAATACTTTCTGGATTGAGGCTCCCTAAATACTTTCTGAGTAAAGATGGAACTTAACTATGTACATTCATATACACATATATGAATACATATGCATATACATGCACACATACATATACATACACATACATACATACACACATATGCATACACATACACACACACACACAGAGAAAGTACCCACCCAAGTATGCTGCTTGGCTGGTGGACTCGGCCAGCCCTTCCTTGCGTAAGTCTTTCCCTGCATCCCCAGGGGTGGAGCAGTGGGCAGGGGAGCTCTCCAACATGAAGTTCTTGCTCCTGGATGTACTGATGATCCGTGGTGGCAGGAGCACATTAATAACCGTCTGCAGCAGCAGCTGCACCTCAGGCTGCTCCAGCCACGGACTATCTGAGGGGCAGAGTTTGGAAGAGGGAAGCAGAAAGAAAACAGTCATAAGGCAGACTTTCCACATTAGACACAGAAATATTCAGCTCTCTTTCCAATTCCAAACTAGAACACCCTAGAAATTTGGGTGTTCCCGGCCAAGTACGGCTTCTCCCACGGACAGAAACAGCATTCCTGCCACCATAGTTGGTACCCAAAGGCTTGTGTTCTTAGCCAAATCTCTCGCTTACCATTTCAATCTCCTTTCTTTTTACAAATACTCATAATGTACTGTTCTTACATTTGAGATAAACTTTTTCTAAAAGAAAAATCCCCCTAAGAGAGAAGAGTAATGAAAATATATTGGAATTTAATGACAGTGGCAGGATTTCTGCTAAACCCAGTGGCAGTAGGTTACAAAGTCCATTCACCTGTCAATTCTCATCATACAGTACTTAAACTAATACCATTTTCTTTTTTTTTAAAAATGAAACATTGAGATGATGTTCTGATATTTGCTGTACTGAATGATTTTAAATAGAACATATCTTCTAAGAAGTAGAGTAGAGAAACTTTCGTCCCATGTGGGCTAAACTGAAAGGAATAAAAACTCTTATTTCCTAAGGTAACCCTATTTAACTCATTCAGATTGACTTCAGTGATGGCCTTCATGGGAGAAGGAAAAAGAAATAACAGGCTGACATTTAAGAAAATGTAACAACAATGATAAATTTCTTTTAGTTAAATTAATCAGACCTTTGCTTCCAGATCCTACTGTGAGCACAAATGGGATGAGGAGATTTAAAAGCATCCCTTCCCTTCGCTCTTGATTGGTGAAAGGGGAGATCACATGGCTTAAAGGAAAATCTTCTTTTAAAGCCTGTGCAGCAATAATAGAAAAAAAGATTAATTGACCACCACACCCATTTAGCATGTTTGATTTTACACAGCATGACGGAGACGGTGACTCCCTGCTGGCTGCTCCTGTAAACTATGAGTTCAATTGTCGTCTGCGCAGCATACAAGATTCACTCAAAACTGATGCTTTACCATTTGCTTGACATAACTGAGAGCTATATACCTAAAAAGACAGTAACATCTTGAATATTAAATGAAAAATTATAATACTTATGGTCAGGTTACAAAAACAACCTCATTTCCCCATTAATTCTCTCCATGCGTCCACCAATAAGTATTTTAGAGACAAAAGAAAAGAAAGAAAATGAGAACTTGCCACTTGCACCATTTGGGAGTGATTTAAAAGTCTTCCGACCCCTAAGGCCTTATCCAGGCCATGAAAAAATAAACAATATAAAAAGAAATGATTTTTGTCCACAGGTTATTAAAATGTGTTTCTTTAGGGATGTCATTGTTCCCGTTTGCATAGTGGCCACAGCTCTTACCTAGTCTCTTTTCTATCATTGACCCATTCGCTGGATGATGGGCCATCAAGCTTGATGGTCAGATAATGGATAGGTGACTTATCCATTTGTGTCAATTGTGTACTTTTTATTGATTACAGAGCTTTCTGATGATTTACTGCTCTCTAAAATTGCATGACACACAGAAATAGTCAGGGGAATTGGATTCTGCACTTTTTGACTTCAAATGATTATTTTAATTTTAAGAAATAAGGTTGGAGAATTTTTTTAAAAAGCACCCACAATATTCAACCCACAATCATTAAAGAAAATTAAAGTATTCAAAGTCCAGTAATAACATTTGGAAGAATTTCATATTACAATTCTTTCTGAAAATAATTTAAAACCAGACTGTGAATATTTCCGCCTCTTTTAATTAACAATTGTGAGCTGATTATCTGTGAACCATTATTTTGCACACATTTTAAATGACTGAAGGTACTTGCACACATATAAAATGACTGAAGTAATTCCTTAGGTTGTGGCAGGACTAAATGACTCTGCTATTTTTGAGATCTCAAGAAGAATTACAGAAGTACAACTTAGGGCCAAGCTCAGGGTTGAAGCTCCAAACCCATAAAAGTTTGGAGATGTTTACACTTTTGTTTCACAGATTTTGCCCAGCCTTTGCAGAAAAAAAGAGAACACCATGATGTGGTGCCTCCACCAGCAACTTAGTGAGCGTGACAAACAGGTAAGGCAGTCACACCTGTATCTGCAATGCTACAAGCCGGACAACAGCTGTGCTGAAGGGCAGAGGTGGTGAGAGATAAGGGCTGAGATGAAGAAGGGGTAATCCATCAGCAACACTGGAAGGTCCTACCACTCCCATCACCTGAAATACAAACAGAGCACATGACCAGCCTTGACTATTGCCATTTCATGCAACTGTAGTAAGGAAGTCTCATTCAATAATAATGATATTAATAATAATGATAATGATAAATTGAAGGTTGGGCATGTTACTTTCAATCTTTTCTTTCTTATTGACTTCTTTCAAAGGCATGTAATGTCTGGAGTCAGATCGAACATTAAACTAGATTCAGCCAAGGTTTTGTAGAATGTTGTTTGTAGCTAACTATGTAAATAATGAGAGATGAACCAAAAAGCTGTTCTAATCAGGAGATTGGACACTAATTTGTGGATTCAAAGGAATGGAGTCAACATTCTTTGATGGAGCAAATACTAACAATGATGATGGCAAGAGCTCTATTTGCACTAGGCATTCCAGCTACAGGTTTATTGCTCGACTAATTAAGCAGCAGATCCTACTCAATGAAATGCTCTAACACACGGTTTCCATACATTGTACAAAACCTTGTCAGGACCAGACTCTAGATATTACATAAATTATTTTTAAAAGTTTTTTCTTCGTCCCATAAATCCTAGACTGGCTGACTCATAGTGTCATTTTGCAGTCTAAAAGAAAAAAAGTCCTCTTCATTTTAAGCTCCCCCACCCCAGACTACCTCAACTTCTAGCCAATTGTGCAGTTTCCACCACCCCACTCTCCAACTGGCAGCCCTCAACTCTCAGCGCAACTTGAAGAGGTGAATTATCAAAGTGGGGCGTGGGAAGCAGCACATCGAGATCCCACCTGTGTAGGGATGGGCCCCTTGATCTCCCCACACACCACCTTGAAATGTACCTCACTCATTTCAGTGTCACCTGAGCCATCTGTTTTCATGGGTAGGTAGGGGCACAAAGTGGTTGACCTGTAAATCTTCAATTCAGAGAAGTCAATAGCAGAGTTAAATTTTGCAAAGTTCCATAAGATTGCCACTTGGCTACTCACCAGATTGACACAGACATTGATCAGTGACCTAAGGTGAGGCAGGAAGGATATGATTGGCTGCCTCTGAAGTGTCAAACAAACCCCTTCAATCAAATTGCTGGCAGGCTCCCACTCAACCTGTCGCCTGGAATACAATATAGGAGCCATTAGCGGCTTGGCTCCCTTCTGGGGACAGTCTGAAACAAGTGAATGAGACAGTGATTCTGACGCCCATCTAAGACAGGATGTGTGTCTGAGACGACAAAGTGCTTCACACGGGATGAAGTTTACCCATGTTGTTCCAAAAGTACAGAGAACACTGGGAGGGGAAGAAGATACTGAAACGTAGCAGAGGCACTACTCCCCCGCTCGACTAATGAGACAAAATCTATTGAAGAAAAAACAGAGATGATGAATGGGTTGCATTTTAGTTCCCTGGTTTTAGCTTTGAGACAGTGTCCTAGGACTACTATTTTAGGAAACCCACCATGAGGATAATTACTCCCAACAGAACTAATCTAACCCCGACTCCATTTCTCAAATCTGTTTATCAGGCTACACTGGATCCCATCAGCTTTTATATCAGACTACTACTAATTGGATTTATATGGCTTTACTCCTGCCAAAAAGATCACATTAGAAGAAAACAGCCTATTTAAAAAGCATTCTTTCTTGGCCTCCCAAGAAATGATATTTTTTGCCTACTTTCTATGGTAGTATAAATGGTGGCATGCATAACCCAATTACACGAACGTGGGATTTTCTGTAATAAAAGTCAATCCCATCTGCAATTGTCTGAATACTGAAAGATTTAACCTTGTGGCCTCCAAATAAACAGTAAAGCTTTACTGATATCAACACTATTTTCATATATTTTCCTGGAAATACCTTCTAAGCTTATATTTCCTACCAAAATGGAATCTCTGCAACAACAACATGGAAATGCATTCATAGATGAAGATATATTGACAGCCCTGATGCCAAAGGTGCCCAAGTAATCTAAGGGTCCAGTCAACATTTCTTGTGTTGAATTGAAGGAACTAAAGAAATTACACCCAAGCAAATCCCATATTCACAGCATGCCTCCTAAGAAAATTGCCTACAACTGACCAAGTCTGTGCATTAATCCAGAAATCTACTTCTGGGAAGCATGATATCCTTTACAATGGGCTTAATTATATGACAAATGGGTAAGTTTATGGAGGTGTTTAACATCTTTAGATACCAGGTTACTTAAGAAAAAGAATTTATTTTGACACACACTTGTATGACAGCTATAAATCTTTGATCAGTCATTTGTGGATAGACAGATGTTCTATTGTGTCCACTAAGGAAATAGTTCTTTAAGAACAAGTATGTCCATGTCACTGAAATAACCTGAAGTAATGTACAGGCATTCATCACCATGGCATAAAAGAATGCAAGGGGTCTTCAAAAAGTTCATGGAAAGTTTTGTATTAGCTTTAAATTCTATTTTTCCATGAACTTTTTGAAGTACTGTCATATAAGAACAAAACCATCAATTAATAGAATGAAATATTTCAATTTTTTTTTTCCAGTGACTTCTGATGGTTCCATATATGTGAAGAAGGGCACGGGCTAATGCCTGGAAAATTACTGACAAATTGAACACTTAGTGCTATATATTCTTGGGTAACAGTTTCATTGATTCTGGGTTTAGTTTAAAAGGACAGAAAATGCTCTCATTAACAAAACTTGCAATTTCCGAGTTAGTGAGTTGACCAGTATTTACCAGTCGAACTTCCTGCTTACTATAACTATAGTTTCCACACTAGGCTATCATCTTCAGGGAGACTGGTTCAGAGACAGCTGCTTATAGAAAGGCTACTGATGAGTATTTCTCGGGCCACTGAACAGAGATCAAGTGGTAAAAATGTTCATTTAGTACTACACTGAATCAGGTGAAAATGTGAAAACTGGTATTTGTTATCAATACTGTGACCTTTCTGGCTGTTGCTTGACTGATTATTGTAAAGCTTGGCATTTCTCTAAACCTGTACCCAAATATGTTAACTATGTTAAATACAGTATTTTGAACATCAAATCAATTTCTTTTTTTCTTAGATGTTTTATTTATGAGGCATACCCTACCTTATTTCAAAAGTGATTGAAGGGTACTAGTTGAATTTCTTATGTGTGTTAGATGAGAAACATGATAGCTAAGAAATGGATAGATTTTTCAAGATGAACACATGTATTTTTAAAGAAAATGTCATTTCCTCAAAACGTAGACTGTTACTGAGACACTCATAGACCTGCTTGGCTATGCATATATACCAACAGAAAACTTTCAGGTCATTCACTCAACTCCAGATTGATCCACCATCTTAAAAAATGACAAATCCTAATTCTGAAGCTTATAATATCAACAGCTGACTAGGAGCCTTCCTCACCTCAAAGTAGGCATCTTATGAATTTTGTTGAACATCCTATCCAATCTCTTTAAAATGAGAATAAGGGCTGGCCTCACTGCCTCGGCTGTCCAGTCGGTAATGGGCAGCATCTCCATGATGTAGCGCCGAAGCCCCCGGCTCTCCATTGTCTGCGTGTCATATGGTGCCAACTTCAGAAGGGAGTGTGCAATTTCTGCCAACCTAAAATGATTTTTTTTAGAAGAATTAGCACAGAATGCCACAATGGGAATTTCCCCACATAGCATCATGCTAATCACCTCTTACCAGTGCACCAGCACTCTAGACTAAGAACATTCTTCCCAACATCTTCCATCCCTCTGCTCTTCTCCTATGTATCAATACATTGATACCTGTACATGCGTATTAATAGAGAACCACAGAATGTTTCAGAGGATAAACATGAAGAGCATCTGATGAGATGTCATGTCTATCTTAAAACCCAGAGAGGTTAAGGATAGGCCAAACATATCTAGAGAATGTCACTTCCATTTCTCTCTTTCATATCCATTTTCTCTCTTTTTGTCTTATACACAGATCCTCTTACTCTGCTGAGATTCTTCATATAATTGACCCAGTTGGACTGTCTGGATGGCTTTGGTTTGGGTTGACCCCACTTCTCAGATTTTTCAACTCTGTTCCTAATGGTAGGGAAAGTCATGCTTCCTTTAAGGTTGGCCCAGGTTTCCAGTCACCAGATCCAAGTGTGTATGTCCTAAGTGTGGGATTTTCTAAGGTGGAATTGGCCAACAGGACTGATTGGGCAAATGGAGCTTCTGGTAAATGTAATAGCTGGTTAACTAAATAATCTTCTAAACTATATATGAATTACCAATTTCCAGATAATACAAATACAATGATACACATAGTCTTAAAGCCAATTTAATTTAATGTTGTATGAAAGAGAAAGTTTGAAATTTTACAGTGCCTCACAGTCAAATACACTGAGTGGATGCAGAATGTACAGAAGATAGTCAGAGGCCATCCATACCCATTCATGGAATTATCTTCCATCTATGCTGTATGATTTGAGCTTGGATTTTTTTTTCTCAAAAATGCTTACATGTTCTAAAAAATATACCCAAGACTTCTATCACAGTGGCCAAAATGTTCATATTTTTATGTTAAGATACTGAAAATTCCTTCGAAAACAAATTTCTTTTGGAAAAGTAATAATTTAAGCCACTATCACCCATTATTTGAATCTTTGGCTTGAATCAGTATATGTCTAGCCAGGCATATAAAGGATGCTATGGAAGTGGAATGCAGGTCAGGGAATTCTGATGGAGAAGGGAATAAAGAGACCTAAAATTGCCTAGGAGGGAATGGCATTGTCTAGAGACACCTATACACTGAGGGTTTTCAGGACTGTTACTAAAAGAAAGGAGGAGGTTTGAGATAAATGAACATCAGAAAAAAGCTTCTCTATTTTTTTTTTGAAGCAGTTTGCCTTGGAAAAGCTCTGAAGATAATTTTCTTAAAGACATGGAATCTCAGGATTTAAAGAGACCTTAATAGTTCTTTGGGGCAGCAGGGTTCCACATACTGGGCCTCTGACTGATAACCTCTCACTTAAAAAAAAAATACAGCTTAAAAGGAAAACTAAAAAATGTAGTTTCTCAGACCCCACCCAAGATCAAATAAATAAGAATCTCTAAGGGTTGGGCTAAGAAATCTGCATATTTTTACTTTTATTTTGGAAAATCTCAGAAAGATGCAAAAGTAGAGAGACTAGAATATAGCAAAACCCCCAATGTACCCATCACCCAGATTCAACAATTAGCAATTCATAACTACTCTTGTTTTACTTATACTCCCAATAGCTTCCACTTTCTCCCAGCCTGGACTATTTTGAAGTAAATATCAAGCATCATATCATTTATCCATACATATCTTAGTATGTGTCTCTAAAGTTAAGGACCTCCAAAAATTAACCAGAATACAACATGACATCTAACAATTTAAAAATAAATCTTTTTTTTAAAAAAGCAAACTATCCAGTCAATTTTCATAATTTTTAAACACTTTTTTTTTTTTTTTGGTTACAAATCAGGTACAAATAAGGCCTGTAAATTTCAGTTGGTTGATGTGTCTTTAAGTCTCTTTTAATTTGCAGATTTCCCTCTCTTGTGCTCTTTTTTGCAATTTTGTAATTTATTTACTGAAGAAATTAGCTGTAGCATTTCCCAAATTCTGGATTTTCCTGATTGAATGTCTACAGTGTCCCTTAATCTATCCTCTGTCCTCTGTCCCCATATTTATTTCAATTGGTAGTTACATCTAGGGGCTAGAACAGACTGTTTTGATTTTCTGGCAAGAGTGCTCAACAGGTGGTGTGTGCTTTCACCAGGAAGCACACAGGTCCTAGGTGTTGCTCTTTGTATAATGTTGGCTGCAGCTAGTGATCATTGCACAAATCCATTGTTTCATTAGGAGTAATACAATGATAATATTTTATCATTTCTCTTCTCACTTATTTACTATAGTGTTCTAATAAAGAGAAATTTTGATTCTTTCAAGAGAGGAGGAGATACAGGATACATGGTTGAAATGATCTACAGTGTAAACCCCCCAATTGATTTTGATAGGCAGCCTGGTTTAGGAATCACAGCCAAGCCAGTACCTCTCTCATATTTGGATTGCTCTACAAATTCCTCATCTGATTAGCTCCATGGGTTTAGAATTCACTGTTCTACAAGGCAACTCATTCTATCTTTGGAGGTCCACACTGTGAGAAGCTCTCCTCCTGTTAGGTCCCCAAATTCCTTCTAATTTCTTCCTAGTGGAGTAAGGCCAATCCGTCTTCTTTATGGCAGCCTTTATTATCAAGGAATAGTTATTGTCCCTTCATCCCCACTGTCTGCTCTCCAGACTCTACATTTACATTGTCCTGGAAATTGCGAATGAATGTGGGCATTTCAAAGAAATCATTTTAAACAGACTATACATTCTTTTGTTTAACTCTTTCTCATAAATGTGCCATGCAGAAAATAATTCTTACTTCTCAGGATATTTGTGTGACAGATAAGAGTATATCTATGTGAACATTTCTTTTCCCTTATTATTTTAAAGACAACATTGGGAAGCTTCAGAACAATGTTTAGAGCTGAATTTTAAAGTTACTTTATGGATTCCCTGAATTTATCTAATCCAGGGTTGTGGTGCAAAATAAATTTGCTTTGAGCATAAAACAAAATTGCCCTTTCATATAGCCTTTGTTGTACTATCACATGAGTAATCTCTTGGAAAAAAAAAAATTACTATGGTCTTTTCCCAATGAGAACACAAGCAATTTTCCCATTGAGAGGGAGAGGATAAGAGAGAGAAGGAGAGAGGAAGGGGGGAGAGAAGAGGAGAGGGAAAGAGAGACCCAGAGAGAGAGAATTTGCAGATCCTGCTATCCGGCTATCCTGCTGCATTGGCAGCTCTGGGTTGGGCAAATGAGGCAATAAATTGCTTTAAGGCAGAGACTCTATTTAATCAAGAATATTTTCCCTGAGAGTCTTGCAATCAGCCATATATCCTGCAAATGCAGGGGTACAGATTCCCTCAACACTGCCTCTTGGCTCTTTGGCTCAATTCAAATCCTTCCTGCAAATACCTCTTGTATCTTTTATGTCATACCATTCCTCTTTTTTTATCAACTCTTTATCTTTGGGTGACATTATCCATTATTATGACTTTAAATACCATGCTTACTTCTCAAATTTATTATTTAGTTCTGACTTCTATATATATCCAAGTGTGCTTAATTTATACAAGAAAACCTTAATTATGTTTTTTACTCAGTATACGATCAAAGCACATGGATCTGCCCCTACCCAGCAACATCATAGACTATCTCTGTTTGGCTAGAGAACATGGCAGGCCTTTCTTAATCAAAAGCTCATTGTGAGAAATTGAATTAATAGAAGGTATTTAGTCTAATTACTCCCCAGGCAGTAAAAATTTTGCCCTCTATAAATCCAGGCCATGAAATTGTGCTCTTGAATGACATTATTCGGGCTCTAGATAGGTTGCTCTTGCTGGACTGCATTCTGACGTTATGCCAGGTCTCTATATTGACAGGCATCCAGCCATGTGAAACTAGCACTTCATCTACTGCGGGGATGTTGCTGAGGACATTGTTTATCTACCACTCTTTCCTTTTAACACCAACCAGAAGACATTTCTTGTTCTTTGTATTTTAAAAAAAGTATTGTCTCACCAAAACACTCATGGTTTTTATCTTATTGATACTATGATTTTAGAATTGATCATTTTTCATTCATTGCTTTGATAACTCAGAAGCTCAAATGTATGGCTCATGAATAATGTCTAATATGACCTATCAATTTCCTCTGCTAAACTTATTATAAACATAATTATTTACCTGCTCATTTTTCACATTTTTCTGATTTCCTAATTTGTATATTATGCCCTTTTGTATCATATAATATTCTGTTTCCTCAAATCCTTTATAAAATAATAAATACATAAATATACATACGTGATTATAGTACTTGCAACATGAACTATAGTTATTTTCATATGTCTGCCTCTTGCATTGGACTATGATAATCTTGGGGACCAGAACATTATTTTAAATCCCAGTGTCTAGCACAGTATTTAAATCATTCTCCTTACCATTAGTATCTATTTGTATCCCAGATCTGTGCTAGACACTGAGTTTAAGTCACTTAAATTTTAGCTCATTTAAACTTTATTAGGTTGTGGCCTCTAGAGGGAGCTCCAGGCTCTGACTCTTTCCGTCTCTTCCCTCCACATGCCCTAAATAAAAGTGTAGATACAAACGTTGAAGTTACTGGGCAGGTTCTCTCTCTCTCTCTCTCTCTCTCTCTCTCTCTCTCTCTCTCTCTCTCTCTGTCTCTCTGTCTCTCTCTCTCTGTCTCTCTCTCTCTCTCTCACACACACACACACACACACACACACACACTCGTATTTTAAGTAATCTTTTCCTCTTCTCTCACAAAAAGTGATTTTCTGACTCTGGGAATGTGATGTTTCTCTGTTCACAGAGTTACTTAGATCAGCTGGAGATGATCAGCGGATAAGGAAGGGGAGGGAACAAATAGAGACCCGGATTGCTATGGCAACTGGACCTCAACAATCCAAACCTCCCTCCCCTTTCTTCCAAGCCTCCTGGCTAGGAGCTTAAATTCTCAGTATGAAATAAGCTCTTCTCCATTATTGCACAGTAGGGAGTGTGAACCCACGTGAAGCTCTGGAGTTCTCCAAGACCTTGCTGGGTGTGTGCCCACAACTCAAGAGAACATGACATTAGCCTGTGTTCGCTGTACACTTCTGGCCTCTCGTTTTCCTTCACTTAGTACTTTCCAAATTTTTTCAAAGGATCATTTTTAAGAAAAAAAGGCCAATAATCAGGAAATTGGTGTGTTTTGCCAAATTGCAATGTTAGGGTAGAACCTAACTCTACCTTTAGCTTTACAAATATACTAACCTTTCCAAGTGAACATTCTGTTACCAATGAAATTTTTCTTTCAAGGAATATTTATGACCCTTTACAAATGGTTATAAATCTGACCAGAAGATCCTCTGGACTCGTGTTTCTTTTAAGAAGCTGAAAACACAAGTACAGCCTTTATTATGAGTAACAAGTGAGATGGCATCTCCACAGGAAGAAAGAAATATGAGTGCAAAGAGATGTAATTCTGGGGCTTCTCTCTGGCCTACCGGGAGTAAAAAGTTTTAAATGATGACTGGCTTCATCCTGTTCAGAATTTTTACCAGGACACTTTTTTGAACTGTTGGAAGGCAACCACACACCATGAGTGTAAAGGGGATTTCAGGCCCAAGCAAAGCATGGCTAAGAGTTCAAACTGCTCACCTGCCCGCAGGGCTCATTACTGAGTCCTTAGGTAGTCAAGGGGCAGAAGGAGTCCTCCAGCAGAAAGTAGTAGAAAATCACAGAGAGGAAACATTGGATTCTTGAGAAAAATTAGAATCTGGGCAGTAAATAGTACTCGAAAGTAAGCTAGTTTTCTAAGAATTCAGGTAAAGAAATTTTCCTTTCACTCTCTTTTATTGAGGAGCAAATATATGGACTTGTCTGTCTTAACAATTTCCCCTGTCTACCCTGAGATTCTTTTTGATGGAATTAATGTACACTTTACAAGAGGGTTCTATAATATATGTATCCAGGTCACAGGAAACAAATCATCCCAAGTATTTGAAGTTTTTATCCTGGACCTACCCACTCCCCATCACCTCCAGTGAAACACACACACAGACACATGGCCCAAGCTATGTCCACACTCAAAGGCAGGGAAAGTGAGGACAGTACCTCATGTGGGACTTGACATCCAGCAGCTCCAGGGCAGTGACCCGTGGCTCCCCAGCCAGGTTCTGCAAGATCTTCAGCCTTGGCCCACAGTGCTTATAGAATTCTGTGCAAATATTCAGCAAGGACTCCCGGGGTCTTCTGAACTCTTCCCGCGCAATTCGTTCATCTAGTTCCTCTCGGGGAAGGCCTTGCCCTTCCTCCAGTAAGTGAAGGTTTTCCCTGGGAAATTAGAAAAGATTAGCTGGGGTCTGAAAAGGTGTGCATGTGGCAACTGTGAGAGGAGGGTATCACACTGAAACAAAATAGAAGATTCCTAATGAGTTCATGAATCAGGAGGGTGAGGCCAAGGAAAACCTCATCTGAAGAATAAAGAAAGTTTATCAGCCTAGAGGAGATTGTCATTACCAATTCTCATGGCTTTGCATTAGCCACTTACTGAGGATTTAAACAGAAATAGTATGTCATGCCTCAATGAAATGAAATCTAACAGAACCATAACCCAGCTCAAAAGGCAATCATCTTAATGGATCAGATCTGATATAAAATTAGCAGAAGTCTGTCTGTACCTGATGAAGTGCAGTTTGGCCCCTTGTTCCTGGTACCTGTGGGTCAGAAAAACAGTCTGCATAACTATCCTAGCAAGAACAGGATCCCTTTGCTGGGGCTTCTTACAGACTTTCTTGTATGAAAAGCCCTGGAAGCTATACATTTTGATTGGTTCACAAATATACACGGTAATCCTGAAATATCAAAGTTTTATTTTTCATTTGGCTGCCACCTATGCTGGAATTACAGCTACTATAAGAGCCGTTTCACCGCCATATCATTTGTGTAAGACAAATATTATAAAAATGCATACAAACTAAACTCATGGAATGTAGTCAAATGAGAAAATTTTGAAAACTTTGAAATTTAAGTTATAGTTTTAACACTGTCTTAGGTGAGCACAGGAAGAAACATGGCTGACTTTCAGTCCTTAATGCTTTATAATTGATTGATAAGAAGGCTTTAGAACCCTCTTTCTCCATGCACCATTCATTTAGTAGTTGAACCTAACCCCATGGGCCTAGAGAAGCCCCTAAACATCACTTAAACTGTATCATTTTTTCTTCATACAGGATATTGAGGCATGAGTTAACCATCACACCAGGCAATTTATAATTGGTTTGGGAATGTATTTTTGTTTTATTTTTAATATGAATATATACGGTGGGCAGGGAATTAATTTTACATAAATAGTAAAGCGCACTTAAAAATATGTTTCAGAAAGAGTGGAAAATCATTTAGTTTCTCCTTATGATCTCCCTGCTAACTACTCCATGCCGGGAAAAGAGAAATTTCTCTTAAGCTGATTTTGGGTTGGCCCCATATTAAGTCTTCCTTGGAGGAGGAAGATAAACTTTTTTTGTGTGTCGGAGTATTTAGAGGTTAACACAGATAGAATGAAGCAGGCAGAGTATTAACTAGTATAGCCAGTGTCTGAGTTACACCAAAACAAGGAAAGGAGATTAAGTCAATAACCATGCATTATTTGAGGACTTAAGTCTGGATAAAATGCCTTTAGAAAATCTGGCCAGATGAAAGTGAGTTGACTCTGCATAACTGCCCTGGGAATGAGAAACCACCTCCTGATTATTATTGTTCCACTTGCCTTTTGTTGGAGGCCGATGAAGTAACACTGGAATAGTTCAAAGACCACCCAGGAGGCAGAGCTGTAGCATGCTCATGCAAACAGACCAACACGTGCCAATTTATGAAAGTGCTTTGGATTTCTCTTTGACAATTTCAAAAGAAGCCTTGGTATTTTCTTCTAACTTTAAACTCTCACCTTCTTTTCTTTTCCTTGGAGATTTTCACACTCAGTATTGACTAGTTTCAAGATTCCTTTCATTCCCATCAGCTGAAATTCAGATTGTATGAAATCACGAGACCATAGAAGAATAAGGTGCAATGAATTACCTGGTGTTTACCCCAGACGACATGGTGTGATTGGCTGTGGTGGTTCCCTTATGACCTTGGTCACACCTGCTCATCTGTGGGGCAGTCATGGGCCTATAACAATGACAGTAATCACCACAACAAAAAAACAACAGAAGTGGAAACATTTACGAAATCCTCAAGTTACTGAAGCACACATAAGTTTCAAGTTAGTTTTAGAGTCTTTAAAAAAATAGGCTGTCTAGCTTAGGGCTTTTCTGTCACACATTCTCTGTCCCTTCTGAGAGAATCTTTAAAGGGAACATTGATTCCCAGGGGGGTATAAACTCACCATGATTTAAATTTTTCCATTTCTGCATTGTGAGTTATAAACTATGACTCTTCAAACAAGATGTTTATGAAATCAAACTTCTAAGTCTGCACTGATTAAATGAGAGTTAAGAGTTCATTCTTCAATTCTACAGGCACCAGGCAGTTAGCCATTCTAGACAACAAGAGGCAGTGGTGCACACACCGCTTCGGCCACCTACCTCATAATCAACCACTCTATTTTTCTGAGAAATTATCAAAGGATGAAATAATTCTCCTAGTAAAAATTACACCTAAGGTTATCCAAGAAAGTGAGTAAATTTGTTTCTATTGTAACTCAGTAATTTAGATGCTTAATAATACCCTTGAATCATCTCATATTATATGTGCAGGGTTTACTTTAAATATTAGGTAAAATTTGCCTCCGCACTGGCATCTGAGACATAGAAAGGACAATGTTGTTTTTTTAAGCAATTCCTCTTTCAGGCTTGCTTCTGTTTTGCTCATTTTCTGTATGCTGGGTATAGCTAGAAAGTAATTAAGCTCTGAACAGTCACACCAGATTTTCTTTTCTCATGCCTTGTGGTGGTAGACAGAATTTAAAGATGGCCCCAAGACCTTTGCTCCCCGATGCTATTCCAGTTATTATGTTACATTACATGGCAAAAAGAGAGATGATCTGGGTAGGCCTAATCTAACCACACCAGCCCTTTAAAAGTAAAGGATTTTCTCTGGCCGGAGGCAAGAGATTTGAAGCATGAGAAGGATTCAAGGAACTATTGCTGGCTGGCAGACAGAAGGAACCATGTGAGGAGGAACGCAGGTGCCTTCTAGACACAGGGAGTGGCACCTTGCTCACAGCCAGCAAGGAAATGGGGCCTTGGACCTAAAGCTGCATGGAACTGATTCTGCTGAAAACCTGACTCAGTTGGAAGTGGATTCTTCCCCAGTAACTTCAGATAAGAGCTCAGACTGACCGACACACTGATTTCTGCCTTGAGAAACCCTGAGCAGAAAACCCAGCTGAACCTGCCCGGACTTCTGGCCTACAGAACTGTGAGATGGGTTTTATTTTAAGCCTCTAAGTTTGTGGTCATGTGTTATACAACAATAGAAAATTAATACACTTGTAATGTACTCACTTATGTAATACTATCTATATAACTTAAATTTCTTTTTTTTATGACATAAAGAAATTAGGAGTGTGGAAGTGAAAGGGGATTCTTATCTTCTTTTGTAAAAATAATAAAGCCAGTTTTATTGTGGGTAACTACTACCAACCAATGAAGCTCGTCTTCTGCTCCACCAAAAGAGTATTAAATGCACTCAAATATTCAAAGCCACAGAATTTCAAATGTCAGTTCTCCATCCAAACTCTTTGAGGAATTTTGGGTAAGTCAATTTTGGATAAGTTAATTGACTTATCCTTATAAATGGGAATAGAAAGGAGGAAAACGTCAACATTATATAATAAGAGGAGAAATAATTAAAGTGGCACTTGGGGAAAATTGACTGCTTTTCTCTCCTGTAGTTTTAGGAAGGGGCTAGTGATGTAACCACATGGGTACAGAAGGAAGAATGTAAGTCGTAAATTTCTCCTCAGGATGTTCTTTTTCCCAGGACTTCCACAAAACCATCAGCAAAGCACTGAGACTATTTCCTGTTGGAAGAGAAAATTGGTCATGGCTCTATGTGCCACCTCTTCTTGTTTCCTCCGTTTATCTGCAGGTGAGAGTTTCGGGGTGATAGTGTACCCAAGGCTTTGGGTTATATTCTGCTTGGCTAGGTTGGCAATGTAGCTCATGATTAGAAACTAAACATGTATTGCAGTTAGTGAGTAACAATCCCACTCACTCTCTCACTTGCTGATGCATGCTGAAAACGTCCTCCCTGGACTAAAGGACGTCAGCTGGCCCTCTTACCAACACAGCAAGATGGCGCTGGGGAGGTTGGTGCCTTTTGGTGGGAACTAAACCACAGACAGAATTTTGGGCTAAGGATGGGGCACTTTGGACACACAGCATAGCAGAATGGAATGGAGAAGCAAAGACAGAAACCCAGAAAGAAGGCTTCTCCATCTTCACCCTGGGGAAGAATGTCCCCTTCCAGGTAATTCAGATGGGAATGGAGAGGAAGAGCCAATCCTACGCACAGTGTCCTGGATCCACCTTCTCTACCCCCATTCTACCTTTTACCCCACCCAGAGCCCCATCTGTCCTTTCCCTGCCGCATAGCAGCTCAATTCCTTCTGCTTCTGCATCGGAGAATCTTGGAAAAGGACTAATTTAAACTTAGTTTAGGGCCAAACTGTGGTGCCAATTTCTCTTTCCATTCCCAAATCTCTCAGCCCTCTCTCATTATTTAGTCATGTCCCACAGAGAATCTGTTAATTCTAGCACTAGAATAACATGCTGCAGTTTATATTTATGTAGTTTCTAAAATTATAGTAAACACCACAACTCTTTACAAACAGTAAAATAATAAAAGAATGCTTAGTTGGAAAGGCAGACATTTCATGTCTCATAAAATACTATAATAGCTAATAAAAATGTGGATCACATCTTTATATTCACTAAATTGGCCCTTTTACAAAAGATTTGTTTACCATTGGGTTAAAACTCCCACAGAAGCCCAGCAAACTATAGGCAAATGTGTTTTTAGTAATTATGGTAGGAATATTATTAGTATTATTTCTTCTACTATTACTACTATTCAGAGTACTTAGCACCATTTAGCCAAATAACTTAAGGACTGTTTGTAGTTAGAAGCCATAATGGGCTGAATATGGGTAGGTATCTTTAAATATAGACTGAGTGTTAGAGATTTTTAGCCACCACACTTTATCTTCATCTGTTCAGTGGATACATATGATTTAAGGCTGTGGCTATTTCTGCCAATGGGATTACCTGGTGAGGACCTCCACACTGTATAAAAGGGCCTGTAGGGATGTCGCAAGAGCAGCTGTGGCAGCAATCTCCTCTCGGGCAGCTGGTACAGTCTCCACCTGTGATGTCTGCCTCTTTAGCTTTTGTAGGTAACATGGAACTAAAGCTTCCAAGACCATCAGCATCTGAAGACTTTAAGCAACAGAAAGAACTCCAAGTCACATTTTCCATTTTATTTCTGCTGGTTGTGTCATATTTAGGAGCATGGAAAAATGAAAAGCTTCTAGAGACATGATGAATTCCCTTCCCACCTCACCCAAATCAAGAGTGGTTAAAGCCGATGGAGATGTTGACCAATATTACTTAATTAATTAAGCACTTGCTAAAAGGTAATGAATCCTGCATGTGATCTAGTAGGAAATATTAGCCATATATACAGATGGTTGAAAGAACAACAGAATGATAATAGGTTGAGCTATAAACTCCATCTAAAGACACAGGCTTCAGAATCATCAACAGAGCTTCTGTTTAGGAAATTGGTGAGAGGAATTTCCCAGTGAAAAAAATTTTCTGAGACAGCATAAAGCCCTTTCCTAGGAGGCTGGCTTCCTAAAGCTTATCAATTATATAGCAAGAGTCTGTGGAAACAGCGATGATTGTGAGGTCTGACAATGCCTGCTCACTCAATGGGTGGGGCCCATACTCAGTTTAGCACTGGTGTGTCAGAAATGTCATCTTAAAGGGGAGATGGAAACCAAGTGGTTATTATGCAAGGTGGATTTTTCTCTTTAAAACTGTAAATGCATAACTGCGATGTAAGTCTTCTGTTGGGAGATTCCCCCAACTGAGTGTAAGTTTGTAAGTTATGGGTTCTAGAAACAATACTTATTGATTGATGTCCTGGAGAACCAGAAACCAAGATTTTTTTGATCCATTCTCCTTCCTTCAGATACCAGTAAGTTTCTGCTATGGTCTTAATCAATCTGAGTACTGGTTTCTGGTAACATAATTTTGCCTAAAATAAGTAAATAAATATAAACTAAAATAATTTCTCTAAAGGCAGGAAATAGCAATTTTCAGAAATTGATAGGTATGGAGACAGAGGTACAATACTCTTGAGTCCCTCGACTTCTTTGGCAACTTAAAAAGTGAAGCAGGAAGCCAGTTCTGCTTTCTGTAATAATTAAGTACCTTGTTGAAGATGAATTGTCTTACTAGAAAGACTGGACAAAATTGAAAAAAAAAATTATTGAAGGTACCAGACAAAAACTAAGGCCACCAGGTATCTTTTGGAGGGATCTGGACAAAAAGAAGCTTATTCAGTTCATCCAGACATGCAGCATTTTTTTTCTCCAGGCATTTGCCAATTTGTAAACTGTGTAGGTCCAAGAGGCTAAGGACAAATCCACGCAGAAGTGTCAGCTAGGAGCTGTGAAGCTAAGAAGAATTTTTAGCAGCCTCATGAAGGTGAGTAATATATACTGGAGTTCAGAACCTTCCAAGGAGGAGTTAAGTCCATAGAAGGGCTATATTTTAGGAGTGTAAAAGAATTAGAACAGCCCTTACAAAGACTGAAACCCAGCTCCAAATCAAACAAATCACAGACTGAATTAATACGATCTGCCCTACCCCAATTGCCTGTTAGGCAATAAAAATAAATCTTTCCTGGAGGAAGATGACATAAGTCAGACCCTCACAGTATTTCCACTTTTTCTTTTTTTTAATGCAGTATTCACTATTTGAAATTTACCAGTCCTGCCATAACCAAATGATCAAAATCTAAGGAAAAGAACAGATAATAGGAACAGAGCCACAAGTGCTCTAGATATCGATGTTACAGACACAGACTTTTTTTTTTTTTAAAAAAACAACTATGATTAAAATGTTGAATAAGATAGATGACAAAATCGGGAATTTCATCAAAATTTCAAAATCTATTAAAGAATCAACTGGGAATTTTTAAACCAAACACTAAAATTTTTAAAATTAAAATTTCATTATGTTTCAATGAAAAAGTAAAAATAAAAAAATAAAAACTTGAGAGATGAGTTTAACAGTGGATTAGACATAGAGAAGAGATGAATGTGAACTGGGAAAAAGTTCAGAAGAAAATATCCAGAAGGACAGGGGAAAATAATAGAAAATAAGGAAAATACAAAAAAGAGAATGAGACATATATGGTATGGTGTAAAGGAGATATATATATATATATATATATATATATGTATGTATCTGTATGTGTATATGTATATATATCCATTTCATATCAAGTCCTAAAATGAGAGGAGAGAAAAAATGGAATAGAAATAATATCTAAAGAGTTAATAGTAAAGTTTCAAGAATTCTTGAAAGCTATCAACCTTTATATTCAAGAAGCACTATGAATCACAGAAAGTATAAATACAAAGAAAATCACACTAGGCATTTCATAATCAAAACTAAAAACCCAAGATAAGGAGAAAATGTTCAATTAGCTGGAAAGAAAAACACATTAAATTTAAATGAGCAATAAGACCTAATGCTAACTTTTCAACAGATATGATGGAAGTTAGTACACAATGGGATATTTTCTTTAAATTGTTAAAAAAATTCCAACATAGACTTGTAGATCAGGAGAAATTGTGTATCCTAAAATACATATGCATACTTTGCATGTAAGAATTGGTTTATCTTGGATGACATAGAGCTGCCTAGAATAACTCTTGTACTCCTAACTTCCCTGTCTTAGTAATAAAACCCATTAGTTAAGGTATTTTTTAAAAGAGTAGAAATTACAGACAAATCTCTCTAACACAGCTGCAAAAATGCTAAAATAAATTAGCAAACCAAAATCCAGCAACACTGGAAAAAGGAAAATATGCAATATACTTCCCAATTTGGGTTTATTTTCAGGGAGGCAAGGAAGTTTGAATTTTGAAAATAAATCAGTGTAACTTATCAGACTTAGAAAATAAAGGATAAAAACATATAATCATCTCTATAGATACAGAATATTTGGTAACATTCATCATTTATTCATAAGAAAACTCATAGTAAACTAAGAATAGAAGTGGACTTCCTTAATCTTATAAAGTGCATTACAACAAAATCCTACAGCAAATATTATTCTTAGTGATAAAATATTGGAAATATACCCCCCTGCTTTGAGATCAGAAATGAGACAAGACAACGTCAGTTACATTTAGTTTTGTATTAAAGGGTTTAGCCAGTGCATTAAGGCCAGAGAAAGGAAAAACAGGTATAAGGATTAGAAAGAATGAAACACAATTGTCATGACTTGCAGATGACATGATTAAATAGAAAACACTAAGAGATCTACAGTTATAGAAATAATACTAATGCTAATTAATATTTATCAAAGTTATTAACATAAAGTCAATTATATTTTTAATACCAATAACAAAACAACTAGTAAATAAGTTTTAAAAATTAAATAACTGAGAAAATTTAAAAAGATCTAAAAAATAAAGGGATATATCATGTTCTTAATTTAGAACATTTAATATTATAAATATGTCAGTTGTACCCAAACTGATATATAGGTTCAATGCAATCCTAATTAAAAATCTCAACATATTTTTTGTGGATATTAACAAGTGGTTTCTAAAATTTAAATGGAAAGTTATAGGGCTAGTTATAATGAAGAAAAACAAAGTTGGAAGTGAATAAGGAGTCAAGAAACAAATATACAGGTAATTGATTTATAACACTGCACTTCATGGGGGAAAAGTTAGTCTTTTCCATAAATGGTGCTGGGTCTATTGTCTATTGGATATCCATATGTGCCATGGTTTAAATGTGTCCCCTCCCAAATTCAGGTGTTGCCAATATGATAGTATTAAGAGGTGGGAACTTTAAGAGGTGATTAAGCCATGAGGGCCACTCCCTTTTAAATGGGATTAGGTGTCCTTATAAAATGGCCTGAGGGAGGGAGTTGGCTCTCTCTTGTCCTTCCACCTTTCACCTTTTCACTTTTCATATGAGGATGCAATGAGAAGGACCTCACAAGATGTCAGTGCCTTGATCTTGGACTTCTGAGTCTCCAGAACTGTGAGAAATAAATTTTTGTTCTTTATAAATTATGCAGTCTCAGGTATTGATACAACAGAAATGGATGAAGACAACATGGGGAAAAATAAATCCTGACCATCACTTTACACCATACCAAAAATCAATTCCGGATGAATTGTTATTCTAAATGTAAAAGTAAAACCAATAAAGCACCTAGAAGGTAATATAAGGGGATAGATTCATAACCTTGTGTTAATCAAGATTTCTTAGCAGGACACAGAAAGCACTAAACAGTAAGGAAAAGATTGATACATTGGACTACATTAAAATAAAGAACTCTGTTCATCAAAAGAAACGTTGGATGAGTAAAATTGTAGGTCACAGAATAAGAGATGTTCAAAATATAGATAACCAGTGGTGTGCTGGAGTGGGCACACAATGGGTCCAGAAAGCCTATTGTGAACATCTCTTCCCAGCTCTGTGTTCAGTGATGTCACACTGGTATCTTCTACCCAGCCTTGGCAGGAGTATTAACACTGTGGAAATTGGCAAATGCTACCTATTACAGCCCCCTTCCTCCTAGAGAGCTTGTTGTTGAATATAAGCCAAAAATTACTTACATCCAAACTGTTTAAACAAATCCTACATATCAAATAAAACATACTAATAATATCATTTAAAAATGGGCGAAAGATTTTAATAGGCACTTTGCAAAAGTAGGTATCCAAATTCCAATAAACATCTGAAAGGCTTTCAGATCTTTTGATTGCACCAGGGAAATGGAAATTAAAACAACAATGAGGTATCACTACAACCCAGCAAAATAGCTAAAATGAAAAGATTGACAGTACCAAGTGTTGATAAGGCTATAGAGTCCTAGAAGTTACATACTGCTGGTGGGAGTGAAAATGGATCAACTTTGGAAAACTTTTCAGTAGTATCTACTAAAGTAAAACAAATGTTCCATACCCAGCATAGCATTCCCACCCATAGAAATGCATACATATGTTTGCAGAAAGACATATACAATAACATTAATTGCAGCATTATTTATAATAGCTTCAAACTGGATACAGTAGAAATGTCTGTCGACAAGAGAAGAAATAAATTGTGGCATAGTCATACAATAGAATGGTACAGATGAATGAGAAAGAACAAACTACTGTTGCACACAATTACATGGATGAATCTCATGAAATAATATTGAATAACAGAAGTCAGACATTAAAAACTACCTACTATATTATTTCATTTAAACAGAGTTGAGAAATAGAATTTGATTTATTGTGTTAGAAATCAGGAGAGTGGTGCCTCTTTCTGATTTTTTTTTCTTTCATTCTCACATAGCTTCTGTGCAATCTGATTTTTTTTTTTTTTATCTCAGTGGTAGTTACACAGATGTGATAACTTTATGAGCATTCATGAAACTGTAAAATTATGATTTTTAAACTCTTTTACATGAATGTTATACTTAAATAAAACACATTTATTTAAGAAAGAATTTAAGCATAACAGGGACTTGGTATTATAAATGGTGAAGTCCTGTAAGAATTCTACTTATTTCCATAAGAGATATCCCAGGGAGCAGCTGCTTATAAAACCCTGACTCCATCCAGGCATTAAGAAGTCCTGTGGTTTAAACTGAACAGATGGGAAATTAAAGAGGATTTAAAGAAATGTTTTAATTTAACTTAACAATATTGGATTTTGGCCTTTAACTCACAATAGCAAGGGAATTTGATTGTGAACTCTTAAGTCTTTTTGATTTCAATGTGTTTGAATTTTAACTTGAAAGAAGATTTTACGTTTTATGAGGAATTTTGTAATGGGAGATTTTTAAGTGAAGCTTTAGGATTTTCTGTGTTGCTGGCATTTTAATATTGAAGAATCCTTTTACATTTTATTATTGCAGTGTCTTAATGTTGTCACTTAATCTCAATTAGAATCTCTGATAAATCCTATTAACAACATAGCTGGACATTTGGAATGAAAAATAGAGTAAAAAGTAAATTTTAACATTCAGGTACAAAGTGGACTTGGAGTAACTTAATGCAGGATTTTGATCCTTTCTGAAAACTTTTCTGGAGCTGTGATACTGTAGGAGGAGCCGAAAAGTGAGAGCAGGACTGTCCTGATAGACTGCAGATTTGCTCTCCTGGGGCCACAGTCACACACCTCTGGTTGACCACAGGCATAAAGCTGGAAATGTTAGGAGGGAATATTTCTTACTCATTTCTCTTGTTTCCTTCTTGCAAAGAGAGTTCAGTTAATATAAATCCTGTCCCCTCTTGGCCCTTTATTTTTTCTGATCTGGGGGAGAGGAAAAGACTTATCTGAGGGGCAAATGTATAAAGATATCCTGGGCAAAATCAGCTTGGTTCCTTCCTTCTTCCTGGAAGAGCTTACCAACAGAATAGGACTCTTAATAGAGAGATGAGACTTATATATCAGACCAGAGTCAACAACCTGGAATTAGGATGACTCACTCTCCATGGGAGTCCTTTGGAGTCCCTGCACTTGGCAAAATGAAAGGCAAACATTCTTGCCCTTTGTGTGACAGGAATTTTTACTGCCCCTTAAAAGGAGTTTTCTTAAATAGTTTAAATATCTGTTGTGAAATTTTGTTTGCAACTAATTTGTATTACATGTGAGAAAAATATTTTCTAACAAGATTGAACATTTTAGCCTCTGGACAAAATTCCAAATCAGGGCATTGCAAATGAATGAATATTTACTATATTTTCCAGACTTTGCTATGACAACTTTCCTAAGCTTAGTTTTTGAAAACTTGCTTGCCAGAATGTTACAGACTGATATTATTATATTCATTCAATTTTATTTCCTTTGCCATATTTACTTATCACAAAGCACATAATAAAGTGTGCAGTTACCTTCTGAATGATTCAGGAGCATATGCCACCACAGTAACACAGAGCTTAATGGCTTCACTAATAGAGAATGTCACATCTTCATTTCCATAGCAGAAATCTGAAGGGACAAAAAGTCAAGGCACACAATCAGAGTGAATTCTGTTGGGGACTAAGAAGAACTTATCACTCTCAGCAATACCTTTCTGGTTATATCTTGTAGCCTTTTCTTTGTTAGACTTTATTCCTAAACTGTAAAAACTAACAATTTCTTCATCAAAAGGGAATGAAATTCTGTTTTCTACTTTTGAATAATGGGATGAAAAATAAAGTGCTTTTGGGTAACAGTTGTTTAAATTTCACCTAATAGAAAATGTTGAATGGCATTTGACTGGTCTACGGTAAAATATGAAGCTTTATTTTTGAGTCACCTCCAGTTCTACACATTCCATGATAAAAAGAGACCATTTTGGGGGCAGTCAAGAAAAACTAACTTACTGAAAACTGTAGTGCTAGAGCACTGGCCTACTGAGCATCAACTTTAATATAATTTTTGTGGCAGAGATTTTGTTACTCTTTAGGATCCACAAGACATTTAAGAAAAACAGAAGATAGGGCCGAGCCCGTGGCGCACTCGGGAGAGTGCGGCGCTGGGAGCGCGGCGACGCTCCCGCCGCGGGTTTGGATCCTATATAGGAATGGCCAGTGCACTCACTGGCTGAGTGCTGGTCACGAAAAAGACAAAAAAAAAAAAAAAAAAAAAAAACAGAAGATAGAAAAATGAACTTATTCCATTTACACCAGTGTTCCATTTATTTTTGCTATTTTGATTTAGTTCAAAATATATATTTTTTAACAATTACAATGAGGAAAAAGAATGTCAAGGAAAATTTTGCTTTTACCTAATGACTTAAGAGGTTTCTCAGCTTTGACTAGCTCTAAGATGTCTAATATGTCAGTGGTCTCTCCCTCCAGGGACTGCAGCAAGTCAAACAGGCACTGAGCTGACACACCTTTGCTGGGCCCATTATTGGCAGCATCCTGTACAGAGAAAAGCAATTTCAGTTTATTGACTCTCATCTCAGTACTAATATGGTTTGACCAGGAATTTCAATTTCATAAACACTATCAACAATAACAGTTACATTTATCTGGTATTCAGCTTACATAACTCTGCATCCAATGATGCTGGTCATGATTTTGGAGTGGGACCCTGACTTTTAAGTATCTATTAAATGCTAATCTTGTATAAAAGGGTTATTTGTGAAAACATAAAAACATACCCATGTGAACTGCCAGAAAAGTTCACATCAATGGTGCCCCTGGTCTAAGATGGTAGAACTAAAGGAATTTCCATAATGGATTGGTACTTCAAATATGTTTGGGGAGCAGATACATATTTTAACTGACAATTCTGGGAATTTCATAGGTCTTGCTTAATAATGTATTTCTAACATGGAGGTATTTGCCATTTTGAATCTATTTTAAATGGCTTTGATTCATTCGCTAGAACAACAAATCCTTATAAAGTTCCTATGTGTCAGGCACTGTTCTGTGCACTAAGGCTATACCAAACCAAAAAAATCAAACAACAAACAACAACTAAAACCAAACAAGCAAGCAAACATAAAAACCGGTAAAGATCTTGCTTTCAGGAGCTTAAATTCTCTTGGTGGGTGTGGTAGAGAGGCATATTAACAGAAACAAAGACATGTATAATATGTCATATGGTGGCAAGTGCTCTGAAGAAAAAGAAAAAGGGCTGAAGAGAAATGATTTAGGGTATTCATGTCTCATTGGTTGAAGAAAGAGAGCCAAGGGACTGACTATGCAAACTGACAATGCCAGGCCATGTTTAAAAACAGAACTCTGACTCACAACCTGCAGCAACCTGCCCAGAAAGCCAACCCCTTGTCTACAATAACCAGGCCAGGAAGCCAGCCTGATGTGAGTCCAGCTTGTAGGAAGTCAGACCACTAGCTCTAGTGCAAGTCAAACAATAACCCCTGTAACAACAACGGGCCTAAAATGGTCAGGACTTGATTAATAACTGACAGCTTCCCTAATTTTTGTCACTGCTTCCAACTTAGGACCAACCAGAGAAAGCCAAATATATACCCCTAACCAATTACATAAGTTGTTCCACTCCTAGTCAGCCCACATACAGCTTCCCCAGGCCAACAGTTTCCAATCGGCATACCTGTAGGTTCCCTTTTTTCCCCTATGAAGCTTTCCTACTCCTCCATCTGCCTCTGTGTCTCTGCCATAGCAAAAGTGATGGTGGCTGACTCCCTTGCTATAGCAAGCTCTGAATAGATAGCTTTGCTTTTCTTATTTGGTTTGTCTTCATTTATTTCCACTGAGCTTACTCACAGGAAATTCCAGGAGAGGCGCCACACTAGCAAACAGCTGGAGCACAAAGGGCTTCCGGTGCAGAATGTAGAACTGGTGGCAGGCGAATTCGATGGCTTGACGCAACTGGGGATTGCTTTCATAGTCTGAGTACACCTATGGGAAAATATTCAGAAATTCCTTAACAATGTATCAAAGTTATATTTGCTTTTAAAACTCAGCCATGGAAAGCATGGAGGGAAATGGCTAATTTCATAAAATGATGGAAAGGAGTGTAAAATGGCAAAGCCTCTGTCGAGAGAAATTTGGCATTTGCAATGTATTGAATTATGTCCCCCCAAAACTCACTGAGGCTTGAATTTTCCCCCCAAGTTTTATGTATGAGAAACTTAGCCCCCACTGTGACTGTTAAGAGGGTGGGAAATCCTATTATGGTAATTGAAAAGTGGAGCCTTGAAGAGGTGATTAGATTGTAGGACTGTGCAGCAGTGAATGGATTAAAAATGGTGGTCAGGGGTGTGGTTCTGAGGGTTTTAAAAGAAGAGAGAAGAAAGTCTCTCTCTCTCTGCTCTCTCTGCTTCCACCATCTTGCAATGTGAGACTCCTGGGTCACTGTCACCACCACCAGATGGACTTTGGACTTTCCAGCCTCAGAAACTATAAGCAATTAAATTTTGTTTCCTTTATAAATTACCCTGTCCCAAGTATTTTGTTATAAGCAACAGAAATGGACTAGTACAGTAATATAGACAAAAATTCTAAAAATTTAAGTATACTTTTCCCCAGGAAGTTTGTGACTAGGAATTTATCTCAAGGAAAGAACTGGACAAATGTACCAAGATGTATATACAAGAATACCTGCTGTAAAATTGTTTATAATACTGTAAAATTTGAAACAACTTAAATTATTCATAAACGGTGATTGGTTAAGTGAATTATGGTATGTGCAAACAATGGAATACTGTGCAGGCATTTATAAAGATGCTGTAAAGCTAAATGTAGCTACATAAAAAAATGTCCACAATATTCTTGGTGTTACATGAAAAAAGCAGGTTACAAACTTGAATATATGGTTTAATCCAACTTTTGTTTTTTTAAAAAAGAGAGAGTGTGTACATGTATGCGTGTGTGTGTATAGGAGAGAATATCAAGATTTTCAAGAAATGTAAATAAAGGTTATCCGGGAGGGAAGATTATGGGTGATCTTTATTTTCTCTGTAAAATTTATTTATCTTCTGAATTTTTAAGGAAATGTTATTATTATTTAAAAAAAAATTTTGGCAGCTGGCCGGTATGGGGATCTGATATCTTCTGAATTTTATAATCAGCATAACTGCTTTTGGTAATTGGTAAAAAACTCTACTTTGCACAAACATGTATTATATTCATAATTTTTATTAAAACTTCCCTGAAAATAGAGAACTAGGATAAGCCCCCAGGTCCTACCTGAATTTTACTCAGTACTCTTAAACATAGCCAGACACACATTAGACATGAGTAAATTGTTCCTGCTACATTCACTTCCTCCAATCCTTTCACAGCAAATTTAGTGGCAATGAAAATCTCTGGTCAAAGAATCTCTTGGGAGACACATCAGCTGAACACTTGCCATATTTTTCACTTAAAAGCTGTGGTTCTTGAACTTTCTAGGGGGTCAGAACCACCTGGAGGTCTTGCTAAAAACACAGATTACTGGGCCGGCCCCGTGGCTCACTCAGGAGAGTGCGGCACTGGTAGCGCTGAGGCCGCGGGTTCGGATCCTATATAGGGATGGTTGGTGCGCTCACTGGCTGAGCGTGGTGCAGACAATACTGAGCCAGGGGTTACGATCCCCTTACCGGTCAAAACAAACCAAACCAAACCACAACAACAACAAAAACACAGATTACTGGCCCCTGACCCAGAATTTCTGATTCACTAGGTCTGAGGTGGGACCCGAGAATCTGCATTTCTAACAAGTTCCCAGGTGATGCTGATGCTGCTGGTTTAGAGAAAACACTTTTGGTTTGGAGAGTGGAATACTGCGAACACTTGGAAATTTGTACGGATATTTCATTTGGAGCCTTCTGTTGTCACAAAAGAAGTCATTAAAAAGTTTCAGTATAGATGTTTTTGAACTGCTAGACATGAGAAGTGCTCAGGTTAATTTTCTGGGTAAAAGAGGCGATTCCGGGCACCTGAAGCATGGTGGGGAGAATCCACTGGTAGCCGCTGAGAGAGAAGAGGTGATTGAAGTGCACAGCGGTGTTGATGACGGTGGCAGCATACTGCCTGAGCAGGGCACTGTCTTCTGGGTGCAGGATCAGAGCCCCATTAAAAACGTTGAGGAATAGCATGATTTCATCACCCCAGGGAAACTCGCTTGGCATGCCCAGGAACATCTCCTCCAGGAGCTGGATCCACAAGCTTTTCTGAAGCGTGTCGAGGCCAAACAGTTCCTTCCCAGCTGTGAGAACATGAAGCAGCAGAGATAAAATTAGGCCCACACCAATCCTGCCAGCGTGAGGGCGATCAGACCTGAGGGTGCTGCTGTTTTCCATTTGTTCCAACTCGGGATGTGCAAATCTACTGCTGAAATGCTTTCCAGCACAACACCGCTGGCATAGCACTTCCTAGTTCTCAAAGGACTTTCATAACCACCTCTCTGAAAGAACTCTGTGGGCAAGACAGGGCAGGCATTTGCAGGATTTTGCTGCTAAATAAGCTGTAGCTTTGAGAAAAAGAAGTTATTTCAGCCAGAAAATGGCAGGGCTGGGACTAGTGCTTGGTCTTCTAATTACTGGTCAGATTAGAGCTGTTTGTTCTATTGCTCTGTAGCTTCTGGATGAGGACACTGAGGCATAGGAATAATAATTTAAGTAAATTGTCCCAAATTAATAGTTGAGTAACAGAGCAATTTTCCAAAGTGGGTCTCTTTCCATTTCTCTGTCTCTGTCTCAATCTCCCTCAGTTCAGGTATAATTTAGAGTAAAACGTACAGATCTTAAATGCAGAGTTCGGTGAGCTTTGACAGAAATACATGTTCATGTAAATAACACCCAATTAATGTATAGACAATTTTCATCACCTCAGAAAATTCCCTCCTGCCCCTTTCCAGGAGATTCATTCCCTCCCAACCCAGAGGCAACCACTGTCCTGATTTCTGTCACCCTGGATTAGCTTTGCCTCATTTTGAACTTCATATAAATACCTGTTCTTTGCTTAGTCAAGTCTCCCCTCCCCTGACTCCACACTGGCTCGTTCAACTGCTACTGATTAGTTCAGAGCAGCGGTTCTCAAAGTTGGCTGCTTGGAATAGAAGCATCAGCATCACTTGGAAACTTGTTAGAAATGCAAGTTCTTGGGCTCCGTCCTGGAACTCAGAGGGGGAGGTGGGGCCCAGCAATCTGTGTTTTAACAAGTCTTCCAGGTGATTCTAATGCACACTCAGTTTTGAGGACCACCTGCTCATGGAACTATCTGCTGATTTAAATGCTCCCCAGTTGAGAACAAAACAAGGGTGTGAGAAAAAACCCACGAGAGGACATGCTTCTTTCTCACTTGATACCTTGAGGATCACTGAAGAGTGAAAACTCAGCGTCGATAGCGCTGCGAGGGAAGGAAGGCAGTCGGAGGAGGTCTTCCTGGAGCATGGAGACGTGGGACTGTTTGTGGGCTGTGGGGATCTTCTGGGTTAGGGAGATGAGAAACAACACCCGCCCCACTTCCTCCAGCTTCCGAGTGAACACCTAGCAGAAAATGGAAGTAGGAGCAGACAAACATAAGAATCAAGAACTCTGCAATTACGCAGTGAAAAAACTGAAGTCAATCTTTAATGGCAAATCAGGCTGATCAGATAACACAGGGAGAAGTGAGAAGAGGGAGAAATGTTTTTCTCTTTACTACACAGAAAGAGCAAACAATGCTTAGTTGACTCTCCCTGCTCTGTCTGCACCACAGAGGGAAGTGTTTCTTAGGGAGTTCGTAGGCTGGAGGAGCACAAAGCAAGTACTGTCAGGACAGTTCAATATTAACCAGAGCTCATCTGTCTGGCTGTCACAATATGGAAGACTTTCTCTGACAGGAGCCAGTCAGCCAGTTCCAACTGCTTCTACCATTTCCACAGATGCCTTAAGCTGTGATGCCTTAAGCTGTTTTCAGGCAGCTCTGGGTTTGTTTCTTTTTAAAAAAAGACTAAAATGGGAACCAGGAGAAAAGCTGATGGGCCCTAGATTGGTGCCCCTTTAGGCCTGAGTTTTGCACAAAAAAATCTTACAGTTTTGCACAATCCCTCACACTTTGCAACACATTCAGTATTTTCTTCCTTTTAAATGCAATTTAGGTAGTTAATGGTAGCTATATTTTTTATTACTTAAGTTGTGTAATTCTATGCCATTCTCATTCATCTTGTGAAGATATTTTTTAAAAGTTTGATTCTAAATTAGCATCCTTGATATGTGCAGAAAAATTGAAATGATCAAATATCCTGAAATTTTGAATGCAGAATAGAGACTCTCCTTAAGCTCAAAGTCTGATTTGAGATTGGTTATGTGAACATTATTCTGCTCTTCAATCTTAAACGTAAGTACACTGCTTGATTATGTCTCTACCTGTTTTAAGAGAAGTTAGTAACATGCTCAATGTCAGATCCCTGGTCAGTGGCAGAACTGGGACCAAGTCCAATCTCTGGACCTTAGTTCAATGCTTTTTTAAAGGCCTACTACATTGATCCCTTTTACTTTTTTTCCAGCGAGTATAAACCTCTGGAATAACCTTCTAACAGCTGCATTATGTGTACTTCCAATCTTGTTTTACAAAAATGTGAAATAAAAATCCACGCTTAGAAACAAGTAGGTAAATAAATTAGAAGATTTCTATCATTTATACCCAATGACTCATCATAGCATTACTGCAAGTGCGTGTTTCTTAATACCTTCACACCGATCCAATTTATAAAACTTAATGCACTATTTTAGAGAACAATCTATTTAGCAAGGGCCATCCATTCACTCTAGGGAGAATCATAAAGGAATCACAGAATTTTAGGGTTGGCAACACATTTACAGATTATGCATCCCAACAACATGATAAAAACCAAAGAATAAAACTGAAGTGGTCAGATACCTGTTTCTGAATGAGCTCTTGTCCTTTCTCTGGATGCATATGTACGAGGTTCAGCTGTGGAGATACTGACCTCCGGAAAGGATAAATATCTCGGACATAGGTCTGTGGTGGATTATATAATGTGAAAAAAAAGGAGTTCAAATGATTAAATTTTTATTCCCA
Organism: Cynocephalus volans; assembly: GCF_027409185.1. Classification (NCBI taxonomy): domain Eukaryota; kingdom Metazoa; phylum Chordata; class Mammalia; order Dermoptera; family Cynocephalidae; genus Cynocephalus; species Cynocephalus volans. The sequence continues at coordinate 274,547,575 of NC_084460.1, read as the reverse complement.
TTTACTATTTCCTCAACAGTTAGACAAAGATGTTCATTTATTTTCTACTCGTTTTGTTTCTTACTACCGTTATGCTCCTAATTCCACAGAAAAGGTGAATCCCCTTCTCAGGAAAGCTACAAATCACCCAGGCTTAGCACCCTTTCCAAGTACTAAGGTGCTATGTCAGAAGCTAAGGAGGCAAAGGCAATTTATTCAACAACACTCTGGAAGAAAAAGGTCACTGTAAAGTGTTGTCATTGGTTGTACTGAGGTCCCCTTTTGTTCATTGGATCCATGGTTATGTTTAACAGAATAGGAAAGAGAATCAGAACAGCATTAAAATTTCAAATAGACACACATAGTTATTACATGGGCAACTTAATTTTTCGCTTAGGTGTAATAGTGATGAATAACTAAGTGCCTTCACTGGCTTATTTCTTTTAATTATTATAACTGTCTTAGTGTAGATACTACTATCATGATCTTTATTTTGTAGACAAGGAAGGTAGGAAGGTAAAGTGGTTAGTCTAAAGCTACATAGACAGTAAGGTGGGGTGACCCAAGTGGCCAAGCTGTTAACTTCTAAATGACATTGACTGCCTGACCTTGAGCTGCTCTCAGGAAGGGCATGACGAGCCTTTGACAAACTCAACATGTGTGCCATTACTGCACAGTCTCACCTTATTGTAGTGGATAAGGTTCCATCGTTTATCCATGAGAAAATAATGTGTTGACTGGGATTCTGGGATATTAAAGAACTCCAGACACTCCTGGAACAGTAATAGGAAATTTTAATAAATATTTATCAAGAACATATTATGTGCTAGGTAGTAAGGTGAAATAAATATCGAAAAAACAAGGTAACTTCCTATAAGGATTGTATATATATTTATATCTTACATATATTTTATTTATTATATATGTGTATATATGAATATATACATACACAGAGAATTATCCAAAGAATGATATAATAGAGGCTGATAATGTAATATAATCTGTCTGCTCTCATAGTGGCCAAAGATGTGTGATTATAATTCAGGCTGAGTAATGAACTGTGGAAACACAGTGGCACCTACTGGTCTTGATATCAGGGAAAAAAAACACATTTAGTAACATTAAGAATACAAACTGTGATTCACTGAGCATTTATTATATGTTATACAGTTTCAGTGCCTTCCATGCAGATAACATGTATAACCCGAAATACTATCCCAGTACTGTTGAAAAAGAAACTGAGACTAGAGAGGTCCTGTCACTTTATTTAGGTGACGCTGATTTAGGTGACACTGGTTATGGTGGAGTCAGGGTGTGTACACACTCTGCCTTCATGCCATCGTTCCATACAACGTGAGTATAAAAACAGAGTAGTTGTTGATGTTTGCGTCATTGGGCCATAGAAAACTCTCTGGAGACATCTGGAGTAGAATGACTCTGTCTACTAATATAAAGTACATAAGTTTGGCAAAGCTGAATTTTTCAGAGGCCTTTTCTACTTATATCTGGGCCCTGAGCTCTGTTCCAGAAAATTAGGTTACTGAAAGTTCGGACTTCAGACAAATGGGGAATCACTTTACTTGTTTTCTTATTACTTTACCTTAAAAACCACATAGGCGCATGTAGCAATGGATTGCATTTCTTTTGAAGGGAATCATTGCCATAACTATTAGAAAATACTTTCATGAATCATCTGATTTATTTATTTATTTATTTTTGGTGGCTGGCCAATATAGGGATCCAAACCCTTGACCTTGGCGTCGTCAGCACCATGCTCTACCAACTGAGCTATCTGGCCAGCCTCCTCACCTCATTTATTCTAAGGTATATATTTTCTTCTTCTATAATAATTGCTGCCAATGGCAAGTCAGGACTGTATATCATTCAACTAGATGCAACAAAAGTCTATGGCATGAATCATCAACTGACAGCTAGAGTTTGCCCCAGTGCTGCCAGTGGGCAAACCCAGGGCACCCCCTGAATGACCATAAGTGATATGAGGAGGCTCCTAAGCAGGAATTCACAGCATCCCAAGAGGAGTTTGGAATAACACCAGAGTGCCAATCTCCTGCTGCAGCCAAGACAGAACCTGATTTTGCCTACTTCAATTCCAAAGCTAAAGCATCAGCAAAAGTGGGATAAATTTGCATAAGTGCACAATAGTGGAAAGAGTAAAGAAATGTACATATTCATTTGAAAATAGAAACATACCATTTAATTACAAAATGGATGTTCAGTAAGGTGGCCATAGGCATTGTGCGTACAAAATCATTTCTGTCACAAGTCATTCCTACCTTCAACAGAGCTTCAAATTGAGTGTCTTCATGGACTGGTAACTGGGTCGGGATATCACATTCATTCTGTCCGTGAACTACCAAGGTTTTGGTACCTATAGAAGGTAAAAATCAAAAAAACTCATATCTACTATAGGAAAGTTTGTATTTAAAGCATTAAATGCTATTAATAAGCTGATGTTTTTACTGTTACTGATTATTATTATTATTTTGTGCTTAATGTGATATGCATATTGTACTAATTGCCTTTCTTTATTTATAATTAAATGTATATTTTAAATATATTCACTTTTTAAATAATGACAGTTACCATTTATGGAGTTCCCAATACTTTTGCTTGCCTTTTACCTGAATAATCATATTTAAATCTCACAGCAACCCCATGATATAATTGTTATTTTTATCTTACAAATGAGGAAACAGAGAGAAATCAAATATCTTATTCAAAGAGAAACTATTTTTAGCAGAAGAGTCAGAATTCAAGCCTCAAGCACTGCAGCAAGTAATACAGGCCTGTATTTCAGATGACATGATGACCACACAGTAACAGCTGAGGAGTGCAGAGATAGTAGCAAAACCAAAACAAGTACCAAAAATGTGGTTTAAATTTACATTTTCTGAATTCTTTTTGGCTGGTTGAGATGGTATTTATTCTGTTTCACTTATTAATTATAAATCTTTGTGAACATTATGACATACCTTGATTTTTAATGAGTTTTTAAGTATATGAGTGACAATATGAGTTTCTCTGCTATAATAAAAAACTGATCACTTTTTTAGATAATCTATAGAACATGTAAGTATACAACTACCATTTCTTATTATGATCAGGCACAGCAGCAAGAATTTTGCATACCTAAACTTATTAATTCCTCATGATTGCGAAGTATGAATTGTATCCCTATTTTACACATAAGAAAAGAAAGCTTTGAAAAATAATGTACTTTTTCACAGCTAAAATAGTTATAAGGCTAATATATAGCAGGGCTATGATTTTAACACAGGCTTCCTGGCTGCCAGAAACTATGTTCTCATCTGCACAGAAGTTTGTCTCTTTATTTCAATACAAGTATCATCATTTCATATTTTCATAGTCACTGCACAAAGATAAAGGCTTGGAAAAGTCTTTGTCTTAAGGAAAAACAAGCTATCTGAAGTGAAAAGGAACTGTATCTAGAGTTTACCTCTCACTTCACTTTCTTTTGTAATTCTTCTTTCCTGCTTTCCCGTTTTCCAACTTTTCATAAAGCCGTCTCTCACTGAGATTACAAAGGACTAGAATCCATGCCAGGCGAACAATATTATTCTCCTTGCAGTGCCAAAAATTCACTCAGAAAGGCCTCCAGTTCAGCGGGCCCTCTGTCATGCACTTTAATAAATCTTCAACCTTGGCAGCCCTTCAAGGACTGATTCATGCGGATCTCAGTTCTGATGTCTCCCTTTTCATCTGGCAACTGCTGACTTTTTAAAGGGTCTATTGTATTTCTTCTGATTGTATTAAACAAAAATTCTTTGAAGCACTCCATACTAGGGGTTAGAAGTCTGAAAATTTTCTCATGAATGAAAGAGGCTCTTGGTCTTTCAAAGGGCTATTTATAATGTTAAAAAAAAAAAAAAGTCATGTCATTCAGCAGCAGTAGTGCGTTACCTGGCATTGAAGCCGTCACCAGGAGCTTCACCTCACACTGCTCCTTCTTCATCGTCTGCTTGAGATCCTTGAAGAAGAGGCCCTCCACGTACCCCACCACCTCCCACAGGAACGTCAGCGTGGCTGAGATGGCATCCATCCCCCATTCGCAGGGGGTCCTCACGAAGTACATGATTAACCCCACCTGAAAGTCACAACAAGAAGAGTTCACAAAGCCTCAATAACCCTAAGCTCACATTCCCCTTTCCTTTTTTTTTTTAATTAAATCTTTTTCTGTGCCTTCGTGTTCTCTGTTCAAATGCTTCTGCAACACTTTTGGGACAGTGGCCAGGAGAGGGCATGACTGGAAAACGGACTGAACAGGCTGCTGTACATTTTTATGTATCACTAAAATGGCTAATTCTTCAGAAGAACATTTTTTCCAGGTACCATGTCACTTGGAAGCTCAGGTACATAGGCCATCTAACAGTAATCTGTATATGAAATTTGCCCCAAAACACTTTGCAGCTTTGCTTATGTCTAATAGTCTGAACCTAACAGTGCTCTGCTTGGCTAAGTTGGTGAACTACAAAATTTTGTTTGCACACCCTCTAAAATCATTTTGAAAAATCATGTGCCTGTTTGAACATTTTATTTTGTTTTATTTAACTCCTACAATAATTTTTAATGAGTTCAGGAGAGCCATAGCTTATAAATTCTGCAATTCCTTCAAAGTCCCTGGTGGTACTCTAGGTTTGGCAGGATAGAGTACTGCTCTATTTTATCTATCTATCTATCTATCTATCTATCTATCTATCTATCTATCTATCTATCTATCTATCTAGTTAGTTATTGACATGTACTGACTGTACATATCTATGTGGTAAGCTGACATTTAGAATATCTCATCATAAATTTATTTTTTGTTAATAGGAGGTAGAGTATGTTAAACATTCTATACATTGGAATAAGATGAGGACAGACTGTAATTGGAACATTTGATTACATAAGTTTTAACTATCTTACTCAATAATCCACAACAAAATCATAAAGATATAATAAAAATAAATGTTTTTTCCCTCCTCTCCAAAAATTTGGTAGTCCTGGAAAACTTTACAGTTACATTGAAAGAATCAGGGTCACTAACCCAAATACCCTAATGAGGGCCAAGCCTCACCCTGGACAAAAATCTATAAAAGATAAGAAAAAGTAGGAAGTCCTATAAGTGTAAAGTGCGTTGATCAGAAAGGAGGCTTCCTTAAAACTAACACAGTACTTCAGATTCTTTCTCTGTCTCACATGCCTGTCAATGCAGCCTGGTGAGCTATGATGGAGTAGGGGTGGACCTTCCTGGGTACAGTAGGAGAATGGGGACCAAGATGGCAGACATGCTCAAGAAGTGTTAGTGCATGTTTGTAAGCTGAGGATTTGGAGTTATTCACTTAAAACTATCTGAGCACCAGATCTTCTTGTTGCAGAGCTAAAGCACGGAGGAAAGCAATGATCTAGATAAGCATATCTTTTCTCTAGCGACCTGGGGGAATGCACAGGCACACAGCAACTGAAGGGCTCCTGCCTCTGGTCCCTGCTTGGGTTGCTGACAGGAGTTCACTGCAGAGCCTTTCCATACCAACCTGGATGCAATGTAAACTTGGCAGGGAACATACCTAAACTGAGGGCGGCCCTGATATTTGGTCTTGCCAATCCACCTTTGGTTTTTGTGTGGTGTGAACAGGACACAGAAATAGTGCAATGCGTGGCTGGAGAGCATTCCATTCAGAATTGCTATAGGTTGGTGTCACTGAGCAGGATGCTCTAGCCAGGGGACTTCCTATGCTGGAGCCATATGGAACTCATGGCCAGAAATCAGGGGGAGCAACAGCACCAGCAGGAGCTGTGGTGAGGCTGAGTATCCCAGCAAACACTGTGGGGGCTTTGAGTTACAGCAGCATGGGCTTTTGTCCAGGCATCCAGCAACCTGCCTGACCAAGAACACTGTCTCACAAATGGAGCAGCCAGAGGAAATACAAGGGATAAAACATGGAACAAAGGTCTTTTTCCTCCCAACTCTACATAGCTCTAGAGACAAAGGCAGTGAGAAAGGGGGAAAATTCCTAGACACTAAGTATTTTTATCCAAGAGAGACTGAACACTACTCAAAAGTACTGTTTATATTTTTCTATCAGTCTGAACTTAAATCTAGATTGGACCCATTCGTATTTTTTCTATTGCCAACCAGCAAGTAGGCACTTAGAAGGAAGATGACCAAATTAGTCATAGACAAGAGAAAGGAATTACAAATTTCCTCTGCACATTGAGGTTGTGGTGTGAGTTAAGTTTATCACCCTGCTAGGGATGCATATGCACATTGATAACTATTTCCATGATGATAGTAAGGGACAAAGAAGGAGTTCTCCCAGCATGGACATTAATTTGGCTATTTGTCTGCAGGGATTAAGGGTCAATTTCAAAGAGTAGACATCACGTCCCAGTCCTCAAACTGAGCACCAACTCTTCATTCATTTGGGGTGCGAGAAAGAGAATGTGAAGAAACTGGTAAATACTGGAGGGCTCAGGAAAGAGCTATCAGGGTGGTTTAAAGCATAGGCAGTTGCCATGGAAAAATACATTCATAAATACGTTCCATCCAGGGCAACACCTGCCTCTGTGTTGAGCGTGTGCGTGCATGTGTGTGTTTAAACAGCAAGCTAGGAAAAGGGGAAAAAATGACTAAGAATGACACATGGGTTTTCTTAAGAGAAAAATGAAATTAAGAACCAACACAAGGAGGTTGCATACTGCTAAAGAAACTGACATTTATTGAGTGCCTACCATACGCCAACGACTGTGCCTGGCAGGGACTTTCCTATACAAAAAGTGCTGAATTTAGCTGACTATGATTCACCTTCAGTCACATAATCAATGGAAATTTAATGAAAAAAATTTAAGATCTTTTTCTCATGCTGCTGCTTCCTACGTGGAAATGAACATTTATAACCTACTGGCTGCTAAAACTTACCAAGTAGTTGAATAGGATGTGAGACGTCTGGGCAGGAAAGTCTCCAATATTTAAAAGAAGTTTGCGCAGCATGTACATCAACTCATCCTGAAAGAGAAGCAGAACTTTTACTGTCTCGGTCAGCAGGTATGCTGTAGAAAATAAGGTTAACTTTTTGTAAAGTAGAGGGGGATTTTTCTTACTTTTGCCCACATGTTGATTTCAATTATGTTCAACATTTTAATATAGATATGTGATACTTGTTTAATAGTATTTAAAACATCTGGAACTCTTTCTCTTAGGAGCTAACATGTAAAAATCACTGAGTAGTAGTCAGACAACTACCTTTTATTTTTTAAAAAAAAAATGAACACCGTGTGTGTAGGTCACAGGCAAAACAGGGAAGCCATATATTTCACTAACTCTATTTGCCATGGCTGCCAGTGTGATGGGAATGAGAGGAGAGTATATGTTGAGAAACTATTAAACAAACCAGATTTTTGGAACTTCACAATTCTGCTTCTTAGGTTTTGAGTCAAAGAAATAAAGATAGGGTAAATCGAGATGTCTGTAGTGAACCTTACCTTTCAGAAACTAAATCTTCCAGTGAATATGACTATAACATTAAATAAACATATCATTTTTAGTCATCAGTGTATTTTGCCATTGCTCAGAAAAGTACTTTTGTTTGGCATAATCTTCTTACAGGTTGGTCTGGCAAATTAGATTTTTGATTAATGGAAGAGTTTTAACGTACTCTAATAACTGGACTTGCATCACAGACTGTCAAGTAATCAGAATTCAATAAGTGTGTCCAATACTAAGAACATTACACTGAATTTAATCTCTGTGTAAAAGATTGAGTATCTTGCGGTATCTTAGGGTCATCACCAGCAATATACCACACACATATGGTAACATCATACAATGGAGAAATTTGAAAGAAAACAGCAAGGTTAAATAGTCCTCACTGTTATCATTATTTAAAAAGTACACATTGGCAATGTATTAGGGGACACTGATGTTGCATGCACAGCACTGCGAAGTCCTTCACTTGCTTTTAACAGTTTTCATACTCCTAGCTAACCATACACCATAAAAGGAGAGGAATTTACTTGTCTATTGCTGATGGTCAGTTTTTCCAGAAAGTGTCGAAGAACTGTTGATGGATCTTCAATGAGACAATTCCATAAGACTTGCTGGGCCACAGCACTCACTTTAGAAGAGAAAGGAAATCGAACATTTGTCTTAAATGGAGATAAGTCGATCAGATAAAGGATTCAACAATGGACTAAATGTTAGTGCCTCCTTTTTGCCTTAAAACAGTTTTGTAAACTCTTTTTCTGTCGAAAGGTGGATATTTTTTCTCTTTGTTGTTGTCTCTGAACATTTTCACATAGAAAGAAAAGGTAACAAAAAGGTGGAGGATAGTCTTTAGGTATTAGCATTGCTTTGGCAAAGAATACCTTTGTGAATATATGCAGTTTTTTTGTGGAAATCACCCTAATATTAGCAGTGGTGAGTATTTACTAAACTGAAGTCATATTTCATTGCTTATTGAAAAATTCCCAAAATAATTATTCAGTTTTTAAAAATATGTTTTGGTTTAGAATGCACATAAATTAAAGATGATCTTTTATTGTCTACACAAATGTTTTAAATATTATCTCCTTGAGCAAGATAAAATAGTTGAACCAGTAATAATTAGGCTCCCACTTCTAATGAGGAAGTCTTAGGAATAAATAAATAATCCTAATGAGAAATAAAGTGCTATGTTGTCTTTGGGGAAGGTGGTCAGGCTAAGATTGGATGGAAGTGCCAGGGTAAGAAAGCAGGTGGGTAAAAAGGAGCAGTGCTAAAAATGGGATGATCTTCAGCCTGAATGGATTTTCTCAATTCATTAGTTTTCTAAAGTAGGAATATAGAATTTAGCATGCATTTATCATTCAACCTATATTTTGAATAAATAATACCAATTTTTCCTTCAGAAACTAACGATCCAATTAAAGTTAAGAGCTATATAAATAATATTAACAAGAAATATATAAATATAGGCTTTAGCTTTCATGTGTCTATCTCTATAAATGATTAAAATAGGTGCAGATTTTATTCGGTTGAAACTGGTTGCAAAAATATTTTTGAAATATTATCTTTATTCTAACTGCTCAAGTAATGTAGTTTATTTCTTAAAACATGGAAGATATGGAAAAGCACAAAGGGAAAAACAAGACTGGTAAGCCCACCAATAATGTAAACAATTTTTAACAGTTTAGATTATGTCCTTTCATATACATGAAATATCCTATATACTTACTTGTATTTTAAAATAGTATATAGAAAATATTCTTTGTTTCTCAGCTTTTTACTTAGTGATATATACTGAACACTTTTTATGTTAATATTCTTTGGGAATGCAATTTCTAATGAGCACGTAATGCTATCATGTGCTGGTACCATGATTAACTGCCTGCTGTTGAACATTAAAACTCTTTTCAAATATTTGTTATTTTAAGTAATGTTCAGTGTACAATGTCCTGTATAAACCTTTATATAGCTCTCATTATTGCCTTAGGAACTGCTAGAAGTCAAATATGTCAAGGAGTTTTCATGCTTTTAAGTTTTTTGATACATATCATGAAACTTTGCTCCAGAATGCTTGCACGAAGTTTTATACTTCATCAGCAAGGTGTGAGAATGCTCTTTTCCCTGCTTCTTCACTAACTGTAGGTATTTTCATTTAAAATAATCTTTGCCAATTTTGTAACTTTGTAGCTGAAATGTAAGATATCACTGTTTAAAGTAACAGTGCTGTTTACGGGTGTTATTGGTCATTGAATTGTCTGTTTATGTCTTTTGCCCATTTTTCTATTGGGGTTTTTAAGAATCATTATTGAGCTATAAGAGCTTTTTTTATATAACATCAAGAATATTAACCTTTTGTCTGTAACAAATGTAACTCATCTCTACCCCTACTTTATCATGTCATTTTGTAGTTGTTCGCTGTAGGTGGTATCTCTGGAAAGGCAAGCAAGTGAGAAAGAAGGCATGGGTGGTGTCAAGCAAACAGCTAAAATTTCTACGGTAGCCAAAGTCACTGTTTGCTTTCCATGTGGCCACATAAGTGTTGCTCTATTTTCTAGTCATAAACTGTGCTCCTAGACCCAACTTCCTATTTTAAATGCAATTTCTTGATCATAAAAGCAGTGAGAAAAGGAGGTGTGGAAAGCGACAGTGTTAATACAGTGTGTCACAAATCTACAACTATAATATGTGTATAAAGCAACTCAACATATGGCCAACAGATCATATGTTCAAGAGCAACCTACTGTCCTCCATGGGATGGTTTGACTGATCAAAACTGTACCTGCTACTCCATCTTCGCGCACCTCCCCATCCTCCATCAGATGCACGATGGGCAGCACCGCGGCACAGATGCATGCTGGGAACACCGCTTGCGGGGGCTGAGGCATGTGGTGGTTCGGCGTGTGCTCGGTGGTGTGTTCCTCATCTGAATGGGAAGACAAAATCCACGTGCTTTTCTCAGCAATGCAATTCCAATGCAATGACATTTCTCAGTTCGAGGCCTACCTATTTAACAGTGTAATACTAGCAACAATAAGAAAACGCCAGAATTTTAAAAAAGGTTATACAGAGTGCCTCCCCATGCTAAAACAAACAACAAACCCAACCCTCTCAAAAGCTGTCATTCTTCTTGTTTTGTAGAGAAAGAGAAGCACAGACATTCTGGGGCAGGTGGATTAGCTCACAATATTAAATCAGAGAAGATAATATTTTAAGTGGGGACTAAGACTTTTTTTTATAGATACAGCTGGTTATATGTGCATGTGAATGTGTGAGAGAACTTTAGCGCTAACATGGGGTAGCAGAAAACACACACACATACACACACACGCACACACGCGCGCACACACACACACACACAAACACACACACACACACAATTTAGGGTAAGATCAACACAGCCCAGTCATGCTAATGTTCTTATCTCCACTGATAAATATAATTAATTATAAATATAATTTATATAGGAATAAAGGAAAAGGCTTAGACTTAGTAGACAAGGAAGGTAGGAAAGGTACTTAACTAATTCATATGAAAATGTATGTATCATTTTTCTAAAGCACTGAGGAACTGCAAGTCTTTGATACTCATGTTGCAACTTATGTGGCTATGTGGGATTTTAGAGGGCCTATGAAGGAGGGTAAGAGACTTACTCAGTTGTTCTCAATACTAGCTTCACACTAGATGCATGTGGAAATCTTTAAAAAATATATAGGTATAGTGGGGTAAGCACTTCTGGAATGGTGGAATAGAAGATTCCCAGAGTCTGTTCCTCTATACAAGCAATGAGAACACTCACAAATATAGCAAAAAATAAACATTTTCAGAGCTTTTGAAATTAACCAAAAGCTTGGAGCAAATTGAGGAGCTTTATTTAAAAAAAAAAAAAAAGGTAAAATCTTGAAAGCCCAGTGGTAATTCTGGCGTTTTAACTTACCCTATTTTCCTCCCCCTCTCCCTAGCTCCTTGGTAGCCTTGAAAATTAACAGCCCCACGATCATGGTAGCTGTGAAAACCAGCAGCCTAGCAGCCTCAGGAGAAGCAGAACAGGTTTGGTGTCCCCTAGAAGCCTCATCACCAGAGAATTGTTACTACTCAGCCCAACAACAACAGTTTAACATTGTAGCTGCCTGAGGAGCTTATATAGGTTGGGGCAAGCAAGATGTTGACACAAAAATCTTGAGAAAAATCTGGGGAATGAGATTTCTATAGGGAATATGTTAGAGATATACAAGTCCCCTATCGTATCCCAGCCTCATGGTAAGCTCTCTGACATATTCCCAGGTATTGTCCATTTTTCAATAAGCAATTATGAGACATGCAGAAAACTAATTAAATATTGCCCATATTCAAGAATAAAAGCAGTCAATAGAAATTGTCCCTCGGAGAGAGGTGGGGCAAGACGGTGGACAAGAGGTGCCCAGGGCACATTCCTCCCACAGAAAAGGGTGAGAACAACCAACAGACTACTAAATATCAATGGGAGCATTGATGAAATAGCATAGGCATGCAGCAGGAGACAGGTGAGATCCCTGTGGAGCACAAAATCTCAGGAAGGCAGCACAGAAAGGAGAGTGAGAGTGAAGCACACAGTCTCAGCTATCATGTCTCTGACACTGGGATCAGTGTAAGGAAGAATTTTCCCTTGGGGAGAAAAGGTAGGCAGAGGACCCACACCAACCCCCATCCTCACCACAGAGGCCCGCAGATCCTATGGCAGGACAAGCCAGGAGCCAAGTGTCGGGAGTTGCCTAGAATACACACACTGCATCACTCTAGAATACTAGCACAAACTGTGTACTCTCCACCCCCCACCTTTGTGACCCAAGCTGATGCAGAATGGCACGATCTTGAAACCAGAGCCATTGTGGGAGTGCACCCTGCACTGGAGTCAGTAGCTGCAGCACTTCCTAAGCCTCAGGGCTCTACTCTTCACCCAGTGCACTCACAAGAGAGACTACAATGCCCTGATCCTGTGGCTTGAAGCCTGGGCTCACAGTGGTTGTGACTCTAGTTCTGCAGTCTGGGAAGCCAACCCTAGTCCTGCAGAACTGATGGACCCCCATGTCTCCAGGCAGAGATCAGACAGGCAAACCCTCCTCAGGAAGACCACTCCCTTTTCTCCCCCACCCCCATCCCCACTGGCTAACTGAGTTGTGTGCACCTGAGCCCCCAACCCAGAAGAACAGTTCATGGGTCTCTACCCTAATAAATACATCCTTGGGCCAATAGAAATAAAGTGTATCCATGTCCTACCAGAGAAGCTGTCAGGCAGTTCTGTCCTGAAAAGTACTGCTTAGAAGCCTTGCCAACAGCCCCGTAAGCAGCTGCTCTGGCTTGCTCATTGCAGGCCAGCCTAGTGGTCCTGCCCATGGCCCAGAAGCAGCTAGACAGGTCCCCTCACTGCAGGCTTGCCTAGTGGCCCTGCCCACTTCCAGAGAAGCAGTTCAGCATCTATGCCTTTGGCAGTCAGCTCCTGAATAGCAGAGGAAAGCAAGACCTCGCATGAGGACTAAGAACTGGCACAGCAGAAGGGCCACCAGCAGACCTGCACTCAGCTAGCTGAGCTAAAGCACAACATATGTCCCTGACTCAGAGAAACAGCTCAGCTATCAGGCTCCTTGAAAACCCACCACTCCGTTTTTTAAGCTATCACACATCCAAGTGTCCAAGAGAGAAACAGCTTGGCTGAAATGCCCCTGGCAGGCCCACCTCTGGTCAGAGAAGCAGAACGGTGACCCTGCCACTGGAAAACCAGTCCTAGAGACCATGACATGCCATACACCCACACCTATACCAAACACTGAGAATTATGCCAGCAACCACATCTCCAGTGAGCTAGCTCCTGAGGTGACTGACCTATAGGGTGTATGTGCACACCCCCAGCCCATAAACCAACACAGCAATACCTCCCTCAGCAAAGCTGTGCCACCACCAGCACAAACCTCCAAAGCATGGGTTTCTGAGTCACTCATAGACATAGTAAAAGTGGGTTACGGCTAAGAAACCACACAGAGTCTACACTACTGCATCCATCCTGAAGCCACTGCATTCTACTAGTCAACATCCTAAGATGCATTTGCAGTGAAAGTCTTTTCCCACAGAAGCTACTCCACAAAACTGAAAGAGGTAACTGGTCCACCAGATGCACAGATAACAATGCAGGGAAATAAGAAACATGAAAAAACAAGGTAATATGAGACCACCTCCATAAAAAAAGAGAGATAAAAAGAAAGAAAGATATCAAATAAATAGCCTAATAATGCACCTCAAGGAACTAGAAAAGCAAGAACAAACTAAACCCAAAATAAGTAGGAGAAAACAACTTATAAAAATCGGAGCAGAAATAAATGAAATTGAGGCTAAAAATAAAATACAAAAATAAACTATCAAACAAAAACCTGGTTCTTAGAAAAGATAAACAAAATTGACAAATCATTAGCCAGACTAACCAAGTAAAAAAGAGAAAAGACCCAAATAAAGAAAATAAGAAATGCAAATGGAGACATTACAACAGATAGCACCAAAATACAGAGGACCATCACAGACTATTATGAAGACCTATACACCAATAAATGTAGAAACCTAGAGGAAATGGGTAAATTTCTGGATGCATTTGCTCTATCAAGGCTGAACCAGGAAGAAATAGGGAACTTTAGAAAACCTAAATAGATCAATAACAAGTAATGAGATAGATTCAGTAATAAAAATTTTCCCAACAAAGAAAAGCCCAGGACCAAATGGCTTTTCTACTGAATTCTACCAAACATTTACAGAAGAACTAATACCAATACTTCTTAAACTATTTCAGATAATTGAAGTGGATGGAATTCTTCCACACTGAGGCCAGTATTACCCTGATACCAAAACCAGGCAAGGATACAACCAAAAAAAGAAAACTACAGGTCAATATCCCTAATGAACACAGTTACAAAATTCCTCAACAAAATACTGGTAAACCAAATCCAACAGCACATAAAAAAAAAAAAATAGAAAAAAAGATTATACACCATGATCAAGTGGGATTTATTCCAGGGAAGTAAGGATGGTTCAACATATGCAAATCAAGAAACTTAAAACATCACATCAGCAGAATAAAGGAAAAAAAACATATGATTGTCTTGATAGATGCAGGAAAAACACTTGATAACTAAACCCACAACTAACATCATACTGAATGGGGAAAAGCTGAAAGCTTTCCCCTTAAGATCTGGAAAAATATGAGGACAATCACTCTCACCACTTCTATTCAATATATTATTGAAAGTTCTAACCAGAACAATTAGGCAAAAGAAAGAAATAAATGGCATCCAAATTAGAAAGGAGGAAGTCAAATTGTCCCTGTTTGCAGATTACATGGTTTTATGTAAGCAAAATCTAAAGACTCCGCCCAAACCTCCTAACCCTGATAAACAAATTCAGTAAAGCTGCAGGATACAATATCAACATACCAGTCAGTAGCCTTTCTATACACCAACAAAAGCTAACAGAAAAAGAAATCAAGAAAGCTATCCCATTTAAAATAGCAACAACAACAACAAAATACCTAGGAATAAAATTAATCAAGGAAGTAAAAGATCTCTACAATGAAAACTATAAAACACTTATTAAAGAAATTAAAGAAAACACAAAAAATGGAAAGACATCCCATGCTCATAGACTGGAAGAATCAATATTGTCAAAATAACCATACTACCCAGAGTGACCTACAGATTCAATGCAATCCCCATCGAACTACCAATGACCTACTTCACAGAAATAGATAGAAAAAAAAATTCAAAAATTTATATGGAACAGTAAGGGACCCAAACAGCAAAAGAAATCCTGAGCAAAAAGAACAAATCAGGGGGTATCACACTTCCTAATTTCAAAATATACTACAAAGCTATAGTAATCAAAACAGCATGGTACTGGCACAAAAACAGACACATAGACCAATGGGACAGAATAGAGAATTCAGCAGTAAATCTATAGATAACTGATTTTTGACAAAGGAGCTGAGAACATAGACTGGGGAAAGGACAGTCTCTTCAATAAATTCCCAGCAATTTTGCTGGGAAAATTGGCGATCCATATGCAGAAGAATAAATGTAGACCCTTATCTTTCACCATATACAAAAATCAACTCAAAATGGATTAAAAACTTAAATGTAAGACCTGAAACTATAAAACTTCTAGAAGAAAACAGGGGAAACACTTCAGGAGATAGGTCTGGGCAAAGACTTTATGAATAAGACTTCAGAAGTACAGGGAACAAAAGCAAAATTAACAAATGAGATTATATCAAACTAAAAATCTTCTGTACAGCAAAAGGAACAAACAAAAGAGCAAAAAGATAACCTGCAGAATGGAAGAAAATATTTGCAAACTATGCTTCTGACAAGGGACTAATATCCTGAATATACAAGGAACTCAAACAATTTAATCATTATAAAAACAAATAATCCAATTAAAAAAAGGGCTAAGGAACTGAATTCACATTTTCAGAGAAAGACATACAAATGGCCAATGGGCATATGAAAAAATGCTCAATATTGTTAATCACCGGAGAAATGTAAATCAAAACCACAATGAGGTATCATTCTGCTCCAGTTACAATGGCTATTATCAAACAGAGAGGGAATAACAAATGCTGGTGAGGATGTGGAGAAAAGGAATCCTTCTATACTTTTGATGGGACTGTAAATTAGTACATCCACTATGTAAAACAGTATGGAGATTTCTCAAACAACTATAGATAGAACTACCATATGATCCAGCAATCTCACTATGGGATATATTCCAAAAGAATGGAAATCAACAAGTCAAAGGGACACCTACACTCCCATATTTATCATGGCTCTATTCACAATAGCAAAGAGTTGGAACCAACCTAAATGTCATTCTACGGATTACTGGATGAAGAAAATATGGTATATATGCACAATTGAATACTATTCAGCTATAAAAAAGAATAAAATTTTGCAGCAACATTGATGAGCTTGGAGAAAATTACATTAAGTGAAATAAGCTAGGCACAGAGAGAGAAATACCATATGTTCTCACTGATATGTGGAGGCTAGAAAAGTTGATCTCGTAGAAGTAGTTACTAGAGACTGATGGGAGGAAAGGAAAGGGGGTGATGGGGAGAGGGTTGTCAGTGAATACAAAATGTTGGAGAGTTAAGAATAATGGGATCTAGGTTTCTATAGTTATATAGGGAGACTACAGTCAACAACAAAGTACTGTGTATCTTTGAATAGCAAGTCAAGATGATGTTGAATGTTCCTAACACAAAGAAGTGACAAACGTTTGAGGTGATGGATATACTAAGCACCCTGACATGTTCAGTGCACTCAGTGTGAATATACCCAATTATCATATTGTACTCTGTAAATATATGCAATTATCATGGGTCAATTAAAAAAATAAGTTAAAAAGAGAAAGAAAAAAGAGAAATAGAGAGTAGAATAGTGTTTATCAGGGGCAGGGAAAGGGTGGAGGGAGAGGGAGCTGAGGAAAAGTTGGTAGACTGGTACAAAGTTACCAAATTACAGTTAGAGAGGAAGAATAAGTTCTGGTACTCTAGAGTGACAATAGATAATAATACTGTATATTTCAAGATAGCCAGAAAAGAGGATCTTGAATGTAATGACCACAAATAAATAATAAATGTTTAGGTGACAGATATTCTAACTATTGTGATTAGATTATTCAACTATATATGCATGTACTGAAACAACAAATTGTACCACATAAACATGTACAATGAATAAAATAAAATAAAATACATGGAAAAAATAATACTAATTTGAGAATAAACATTTTGTTTAAAAAAAAAAATGAAATTATCCCTAACATTGTCCCTAAGGAAGTTTAGATGTTGGGCTTACAAAACAAAGATTTTAAATCATCCTTTATACTTACGTTTTATTTTAACATAATATTATAAATGTTATGTAAAACACTATAACACCTATTATAAAATAAAGATAGAAAAGTATGCCTTTCATATAACATATTTCATATTTTAAAATAGCAGACATAAATCATACCTTATCCATAATTGCATTAAATGTAAATGGACTAAATGCTCCAATCAAAAGTCAGAATTAGCAGAATGGATACGAACATACATAACTTAACTACATGCTGTCTATAACAGACATAATTTAGTTTCAAAGACAAAAATAAGATGAAAGGGAAAAGGATGAAAAAAGATATGTCCTGCAGACAGTAACCAAAAGAGAGGTGGACTGGCTATATAATCATCAGACAAAACATATTTTAAGACAAAAATTTTTACTGGAGGGAATGAAAGACACATTATAATAATAAAAGGGTCAGTCTATCAGGAAGATGTAACAATTATACACATTTGCACTTAAAAACAGAGCCCTAAAACATGTAAAGCAAAAACCAACAGAATTAAAGGGAGAAATAAACAATTCAATAATAATTGCTGAAGACTTCATGACCCCGGTTTCTAAAATGGATAGAACTTAATACAGAATAGAAAAACAATAAAGAAAAATTAATGAAACTAAAATTTGATTCTTTGAAAAGATCAAGAAAATTGACAAACCTTTAGCTAGACTGAGAAACAAGAGAGAAGATTCGAATTACCAAAATCAGGGATGAATAAGGAGATATCACTTCCAATCATACCAAAATAATTAGGATTAAAATAGAATATTATGAATAATTTTACACAAACAAATTAGAGAATGTAGATTAAATATACAAATCTCTAGAAATACATAAACCACAGGAATTGACAAAGGAAGAAATAGAAAATCTGAATAAGTTTATTTCAAGCAAAGAGATTGATACAGTAACCAAAAAAATAAATAAATAAATAAAAGCTTTCCTCAGAGGAAAGCCCAGGACCAGATTACTTTGGTCAAATCTACCAAATATTTAAAAGAAAAATTAACAACAATTATTCACAAACACTTCTAAAACATAAAAGAAAAGGAACATTATTCTATGAAACCAGTATTACTCTGATACCAAAACTAGACAATGACATCATGAGAAATAAGAACTATAGACCAATAGGTGTTTAGCCAGTGCTATTAGGCAATAAAAAGAAATAAAAAGCACCTAGATTAAATAGAAAGAAGTAAAATTCTATTTGCAGATGGTATGATTTGGCATATAGAAAATCCTAAGGAATCCTTAAAAAAATTAGATTCAATCAACTATTACAGGAAGGATACATGGTGCAAACTCAGTATACAAAAATCAATCGCATTTCTATTCACTAGCAATGAAAAATCCAAAAATGAAATTAGGAAAACAATTCAATATACAATAGCATCAAAAAGAATAAAATACTTAGAAATAATTTCAACAAAAGAAGTGCAAGATTTGTACACCAAAATCTATACACAAAGTTGAAATAAATTAAAGACCTAAATGAATAGAATGACATTCCATGTTCATGGATCCAAAGACTTAGTGTGTCCCATATGGATCTACAGATTCAATGCAATGGAATTCCTATCAAAATCATATCTGTCTTTTTTGAATAAACTGAGAAGTTAATCCTAAAATTCAAATTCATAAAATGCAAGAGGCCAAGAATAGCTAAAATAATCTTAAAAAAGAAAAACAAAGTTAGAGGACTCACTTTCCAACTGAAAAACTTACTATAAAGCTACAGTAATCAAGACTGCATGTTATTGATATAAGGAATGACATACAGATCAATAGACTAGAATTTAAAGATGAGAAATAAACCATTACATTTATTTTCAATTCATTTTTGACAAGGGTTCCAAGAAAATTCAATAGGGAATGAATCGTTTTTTTCAATAAATGGTGCTGGGACAATTAGATATCCGTATACAAAAGAATAAAGTTGAATTCTAACATACACTATAACAAAAAGTTAGCTCAAAATTGATCATACACCTAAATAAAAGTACTAAAACCATAAAATTCTTAAAAGAAAACATAAGAGTAAGTCTTCGTGACCTCGGATTAGACAGTTGTTTCTTAGATATGACACTGAAAGCACAGGTGACAAAAGAAAAAATACACATTGAACTTAATTAGAATTAAAAATGTGCATGTCTTGAAGTTACTGTTAAGAAAATAAAAAGACAAACCACAGAATGGGAGAAAATAAGTGCAAATCATATATCCGATAAGTGGCATGTATCCAGAATATATAAATAACTCTTACAACTCAACATTTAAAAGACAAATTACCAATTAAAAATGGGCAAAATATTTGAGTAGATACTTTTCCAAATATATAAATAGCCAATAAGCTATGAAAAGACGCTCTACATCATTTGTCATTAGGAAACTGAAAAATCATGAGATACCACTTCATATCCACAGGGATGAATAAACTAAAACAAAAACAAAAACTGATAATAACAAGGGTTGGCAAGAATGTTTAGCAATTTGAACCCAATCCTTTTTGGTAGGAATGTGAATGGTATTATTCAGAAAATAGTTTGGCAGTTATTTCCACAAAACTTATATGCATCTGTTCATAGAATCATAATTCATAACAGCCAAAAAGTGGAAACAACCCAAATGTCCACTAATGATGAATTGATAAACAAGTTGTAGGATATCCTTAGAATAGAACATTACTTGGCAAAAAATATGAATGAAAAACTGATACACGCTACAACGTGGATGAACCTTTAAAATATTATGCTAAGTTAAGGAATTCTGTCACAAAAGACCACATATTGTATGATTCTATTTACATAAAATGTGCAGAATAGGCAAATCTATAGAAACAGAAAGCAGATTAGTTCTTTCCAGGGGCTGGAGGAAGTGGTGGTTGAGGACTGCTTACTAATAGGCGTGGAATTTCTTTTTGGAATGATAAAAATATTCTAAAATTAGATAGTGATGATGGTGGCACACTCTACAAATATGCTAAAAACCACTGCATTGTATACTTCAAAGGGATGAATCTTATGGGATGGGAATTATATCTTAATAAAGGCGTTATAAAGAATATACATGTGACTTGGGCCCCATCCCCATAAATTGTGATTAATTAGCATCAGTCATTTTTTCAAGTTCCCCAGTGTTGTGCAGCCAAGAGTTGAGAACCACTGGCCTATTTGCTCCATTTTTGCATATCTTTCTAGTGACTTTATAAATCAGTGATGAAATTTGTATAATTATGAAGTATTGCATCCCATCCAACTGTTCATCATCAGACAAGCATATTTTAAGTTCTTAGAACTGAAAGGCATCATATTCTGTCCCCCACTGCCCCACACCAAGAGTCGGACTTTATTACAGGAATAGCTTCAGTTTTCCTTTGATTATTAAATTATCCCAGAAAAACATCCTAAAGCATCCTATAGCCACACACTGGACTCACCCAAGGAGGTTTTCAAAATACTGATGCATGGGTCTCACTCTCAGAGATTTTGATTTGGTCCCGAGTGTGGCCTGGATATTTTTTTAAATGTTGTTCTTAACTGCCTAGAAAAATGTCTTCTGCAATATGGTCGCATGTAATGTAATTAAAATAGAGCCAACTCAATAATGACAACTGCTGGGTTAAATCAACAATAGTTTTTTTTAGGATGCCACTCAACCTAATTTTTGTTTTTAGAACTTCAATTTGTGAAACAAGCTATTTAATGAAGATAGTGTAAGGAAGTGAGATAACGATAGTAACTGGAAAATGTTTCAAAACACAAAAGTCATGAAAAATAAAGAACATATTTACAAGAGGACACACCTTCGGCACTGACAGCTGAACGCACTGACCAGACTGACCCTCGGCGGAAGGAGTAATTCCTGTGGGAAGTGCTGGAGGTACAGGATGGACTTACAGACAGCCGACGAGACGCCAGATTGGTGACTTCTTCTACTGGCAAACAAAATGGGGAATGTGAACTTTGGTTTTATAACAAAAAAGTTACCTTCATCACAACTATAGCTGTACTTACATCACAAGTGTCTATTGCTCTCAGACCATAAAGCTTAAGTAATTAGAGTGTACTTAGGAAAGGAGGAAAAAAACTCTACAGAAAGAAAGACAGAAAATTTCTCTCAGTTTTCACAAAAGCAGGACAGAAAGTCACTGAATTTAGAACGGTTCGTAAATCATTTTCTGATACCAGGTAACCAACTATCTGAGCTTGTGAAGGTTGAAAGGAGTTAATGAACTAACCCCATTTTTAAGGATGAAAGAGTGGTTGTATTTACTTTAACACACATTCTGGATTCAGCGTCCCCTGAATCAGAACCACTGCTTGGTCCATTATCAAATTGGTTCATTCAATGTGGCTGTGGCTTAACGTGCTCCTCTGGAAACAGGCCAACTCTGAACTCTAGAAAACAACAACTTTTCTATTTCTTTGGACAGTGTCAGGAAGTGAGAGATGGAAGGGAGCAACTACCTCATGTCACACAATATCATCAACTTTAGTTCAAAGCAAGTACTTTCCCTGTGACCCAGCCCCCCAAGAAGTCCCATGTGCAGAGGGCACCTTCCTCTTCTGGCTCTGAGTTGGGTGTGCAGGTGGGCTCATAGCAAGCTTCCTGGGTGATGGGGATAGCAGTGATGAGGCTGGCTTCTCGACCAAGACGTTTCTTCTCTTCCTCCTGCTGCAAATTCTTTAAGATGTGTTCTGCCCTTTGATGGGAGCGGGACACAGCCCGGGCTGAAAAGGATTTCTGTGGAGACATGAAGTCAAGTTTATTTAATGGCAATTTTTCTGCAAGGCCACAGGCCTAAAGGGTGTCCAGTGAATTACACGAACATGGTAGTTTGTTCTCAGAAAATGTTAGGGTATTTATGATCTGGTTTCACAAAGATTTGTTTGTTTGTTTATTTTTCTACCAAATTTCTAGGCTGTGTACTGTTATCAGAATAATTCTTTCAAGTATACTTGTAATTTCTGGAAAGGATCCTATTTCACCTTTAGAACTTGGGTGGGTTTATCAATGATTCAATCTTTAAACATTAAGAACAAATAAATTTTTTTAGTAGTTTCCAAAATTTATTTCTTTCTGAAATTTTTGAACACATTTTAAATTTATTTAAAATTTTTAAACTTATTTTTAAATTTACTTCATACAGTTAATAAAATAGAGAGTCAGAACCATGGAAAGGAGGAGGAAAGAGATATCATTCATATAAACCAGTTAGTTAAGTGTTTTATTTTTATAGCTCAACTATCAACCACAGTGTAAATACTCAATCTGTGTAGATAAATACAGTGGCACACCATAAATACATAACAATATTTGTAGAAAGAAAGCTACTGAATGAAAATGATGAGAGTTGATAGTGTTACTAAGGTTGAACATAAATTTGCCTCTGTGTTTACTAGCAGCCAAGGTGAAATAGAAAAAAATTAAGAATAACTCACCACAGGTGAAGGATAAGGAACAAAGATTCACTCTGCAAAATGTCTATTCTATTCATGCCTTAATCATGCTGCTTATGCTTGGATGAGTTTGAAGAGCTTTGGGGACACAATCTGTGATCTCAGAGCAGGGAAGTGATCACTGGAGTTCTTCCCTACCAACTTGAAGTAATATCTAGGTACAACAGCAATATGACATCTCATTGTTGGCGTATAGTCATATAGAGTTCTAGAGACAGGTAAAGGGAGTTAGTCACTCTTCTAAATGGTTGCCTTCATAGTAGGATAGTAAGATCCCTTTATGCAGGATCTTAAGACTAAAGGTTTCCTATGATGAATGGCATAACAGCAATTAAGAGCATTTGTTAGTCCACATGGCAATTCACTCTCAGACAGGTGGTTAAGCTCCTTTGTTATAATTAGACACAAGGTAAGAATTGTGGAATGAGTAAGAGAACTGCATGTAGAATCAGGAACTTGGTTTCAAATCCACTGTAAACTTGGGATAGAAAGTGTGATTGGCTAAAGTGAACCCCTCTCCTCCACGGGAGAAAAATCAAAGATCCTTATGTAGCTGGTTCAGATGCTGGAATTACCGCAAATATGGGAGAACAACCAGGTATGTCTTTCTCTTTGGCAAAGACCCATCAGATATGAAGGTACTGTATGTGGAAGAATTAAAATAAGATAGGCATATTGTGATGGATAAAGAGTTCAAACAAACAGTTCTCCAAAGAAAACTACAAATGCCTAGAAAATCTATGTGTGATACGCAAAAAATGTTCAACCTAACTTCATGTATTCCACTAACTTTTTCAAAGAAGTGTAAATAGATAAACAGTAACTTTTTGGGGGCTATTCAAAGTGGCAATTAAAAAAGAACACTATTTAATTTGAATAGAAAAGACATTTTCTCATTCTACTGAGTAAGTGTCAGATGATATAACCTTTCCAGAGATATTTTGCATCAAAAATCTTTAATAGTTATATACCAAATGCCATAAATTCCATAGGAATTTATGCAAAGAAATAATGATGGATTTGTACAAAGAGATATGTTGTTTTTCTCCCCAAATTTTCTACATTAATCGTGTAATTTAGAGAAATGATATTCAACAGGTGAAAAAGGCATATTTTGAAGATCTGTTTTTTCAAAAGGTGCATATTCTTGATTTTTGTCTATACGTGGACTATGTTCTAAACTTGACTGTTTATGAGATATTACTGATAGCAGTTGTAAAAGCTGAGGTCTCAGAGTGAAGTTTGTTCTGATGATACTGATAAGTAACAAAATAAAAAACAAACTGAGGTTCAAACAAGAAAATAAGGTCTGCCAACTCTCTTTTCCTTATTTTCTCAGTGTCAATATACTTTACTTTTCGGGTAGCATACATACTCATAATATAGGTTAAATGAATATATTTGTTGTGTAATAAATAGAGGCAAACATACTACTTAAGACCAAGAAATCAACTCCTAATGCTTTTCATAGCTTTATAAGGGGGCTGCTGCTTTGATTATAAAACAAAACTGTTGGCTTGAAAGTCTGCAAATGCTCTCTGCCAGACATTAGTTCCTTCTATTTTATTCACAGAACAAAGACCTTTTGTGGATGATTTTCTTATGACAAGAATGAACAAATTGTCTCACAAATTCATTATTCTCTTTTACATGCACACCATAGGCCCTGGAGATATGGGAACAAAGGCGCCCCTTACTCACAGACTGGTCTTCATTAATGGGGTCCTGGACACTCCCGCTGCACTGAGGGACCCACGGAGGGTCAAACATTGGAACGGATGGCATTCCAAGCACTGGCGAGGGCAGGGTGAAGTTTATACTGGGAGGTGGGATCTGTTAGTCGATACCAAAAGAATGAGGTGAGTAAGATGGAATAGAGCTAGAATGAGTCTGAGGTATAATATGACAAAAGCACAAGTGTACTGACTCCTTGCACAGTGAGCAAGCATCATAGAAAAGGGCTGCTTTCTGAGATTTTCTGCTACAGGGCACAGGATGAATCTCTATGGACTTCAGTTTACTAATCAGTAAAATAA